>NC_064415.1:54028750-54665000 GCF_023375975.1 Astyanax mexicanus
GCTTCATTTCTCATTCTGAAGCAATGTGTGCGGAGCTGGAGGAGCCATCTCGCTATCTTCATCTTCATCTTCAATCACTCTCATTCTTACAAGACAGAAAAACCCAACTAAATCCAGACACGCAAACGACACTTCAGAGCTGGAGATGAGAATGGATGTGGAAGCCTCTGCAAAGAGAATCTGGTAGAATATGTAGAATGTGTCTAGCAAACTTTGGACGTGTCGAAAAGCAGCTAAAACCTGGCCTACATCTCCACTTACCCTCTACACACACACTGAGCTCTTAAAAGAACCTAAGAAGTCCAAACTACTCTACACTTTAATCCAATCATGTCCTAAATTGGACATTGTTCAGGCTAGGTTCAGGCTAGGGCTGCAACGATTGGTCAACGTAATTGCCAATGCACAGTACAGTACAGTGTGTTTGTATGTGTTTTTAGGGGCGTGTTCGGTTCAGTTTAGCTAGTTGCTAGGGCTGCAACGATTAGTCGATACAATCGACAATGTCGCTGATTTTAAAATTTTCAATTTTCAAATTTTACAAATTTCATTGTCGACTAATCATTAATTTTGTTTGTTAATTACACGAAGTGCTGGGGACAGAACCACAATGGTAGTGCTTTTCCCCCGACATGGAACCGGCACCGTTTTGGTTCGCAAACCTGATTTTGAACTATTCGCTGCGATTCCACGAACAAAAGTAGGTTCCGGAACCAAGAACGTTTGTTCGCAGCGGGAACCAAAGAATACTAGGTTCCTCAGCGTGAACTGTGATGACATCTGTGAGCGTGTCTGTTTCCCCAAAAATTGCACAGTGTTCTGCTGAGGAAACACATTATTTACTATCCATTGGGTGTTCTCCGGAGTTTCAGAATAAACTTGAAGGGAGAACTAGGAAGGAGAAACCAGAGACTGTAAAAAAGATGGACGCCATGTCGCCGTTCCCATTCATTCAATGAAAATGAAGCCAAAATCTTCCACAGTAGAGACCAGAGGAGGGAGAAAGACTGTGGTGGAGAGACAGCCTACTCACTTAAATAACCCCGCCCCTGAGCACTGCCTACACAGAGCTATACACAGTCTATGGTCCCACCCATACAGTGATTGGTCCACCCCGGCTAGGTGTAACCCAGCCCTCTTTTTTACAATAACCACACCTTTTTGAATAGAGCTGAATATAGTTTAAAAAAAAAAAAAAACGTGATTGAAAGTTGTCTGTTTTGCCATTGAAACCTACAGTATGGGGATGGGTGGGGTTACGCAGCTTTCTGCAACCGAACAGCAGGGGGCGCCCGACCTGTGGTGGCTTCACTTTTGAGAGACAATGCTCTGTTCAGCTATACACAGTCTATGAGAAGAAACTCTAGGGTGAACTAGTGGAGGATTTATCTCATGCAGAATATATTTGCACGAAAGAGCAAGCGATAAACAAGCTGAAAATGCTTGAAAAATATCACAAAGATGCCAAAAAAGAGCTTAGTCTTTGTTTTCTTAAAATTCCCAAACACAACAGATTAAATCCAGACATTAAAATGCCTTTTAAATCTAAATGATCAGCTGTTTCTATTGTTTTTAGAGATGGAGGACATGGCAAGAAAAATCGTTGACTGACCGACTAATCAAAAAAATTATCATCAGATTAGTCAGCTACCAAAATAATCGTCATTTGCAGCCCTAGTGTAGTCCAGGATAACTTGTCGTTTAACCCTTGTGTGGTGTTCATATTTTTGTTACTCGTTTACTTGGTTACTTGTATTTATTTCAGCAAAATGAAGCAATTTTACATTAAAATGCTTTACACATGCTTGCTTCACCTAAACTGCAAGCAATATAAACAGCTTACATGGTTAATATTTGCCCTTTACCTTTCTTATGTTACATTTCTTTCAAAAAGTGCTACTCTTTTTTTATTAGTTTTTTTTAATAAAATGTAAAAGAAAATGAATTAAACTCAAGATATGAGTAGAAAATTTGTTAAGTTTCAAATTTACAAATGAAGCAATGTTTATTAGCCCTTGGCCAAACATACTGTATGTAATATAAATGATAAATGTGTAGGTGGGGGGGGGGGGGGGGTGTACAGTGTGTGTTTATCGAAAATGTGTTTTGATATATGTTTTTCACAAAAAATGAGCCAATGCCAATGAGTTTGAGTTAGAAAAAATATTTTTTAGTATCATTTGATGAAAAATGAACACAAGGGTTAATGTGTGATTGACATTTTATCTTTCATTCACCATTAAAATCTGTGTAATTTAGTGTGAAAATGTTACAAAATACTCAATCTGTTTATACTGTAGTCTGCTGTGAATATGAAGCTCATGATAAGAAGAAGACACAAAGTCTCTCTAGTTTCCCAGAGATCAGTGTAGGAAAGGCCACTACAGCAAACCACAATAGCAGGAAAGGAACCAGAGAACACAACAGGGAGGAACAGCGTGATTGAAGTCCAGTGGCGGGTCTAGATTAGCCCCAAGGCTCGCTTCTGTTCTTTACCCTCCTCAGCCTTCTAAGCTCCTCACCCAAACTGGCTTCTCCTTTCAGTTAAAGAGTTCTCCTTCAAAAAAGTCCGTCTCCTTGAACTCCTCAGACAAAGCTTTTCCCTCCGGAAGAGTGGGAGACTGGGATGAGTTTAAGTTTCACTCTCTCACCTGCTGCTTCTGTGGACAACCACCTGTCTTCCAAAAAAGCCCTCAGCTGGCAGTAAGAGAGTTTAGTGACCAAAAGAAAGAAGAAAAAGTACTTTCAGGACCCTAATTGCTATGTTACACCCCGTCAACAGTCTATTTTCACTTTACACCTTGCACCTACGCCATTAAAATAGCGTCAGAGTTTAGAGCGTGTTGCTCTGGAAGTGAGGTGTGTTCAGGTAAATTTCTGACATATTGATATTTTCGTGGCAAAAAAAAACACAGGTGCGCCACTGACTGAAATAAACCTAGACAACCGTCAGTCTTTAGAGTCTATTCCTATTTTTTAACTCAACAATAAACAGAACAAAGTATAAAATAACATTACTGTTTCCTTAAATGCGCTGCTGGCGTACCTTCACCTTTACAGCGTGAACCCCCAGATCAGTATCCTCTCCTGAGGTGCACAAACACTGCGCTGTTAAGATACGAACGCGCCAAAGTCAGAGCTCACCTGCCTCTTAAAGGGAATGACAACTGGCACACTGATTAATTTTAACTGGTTACTGGTTGCCTTTTGCATGTTTCGAGGCATGCAAGACATATTTTTTTGTGCCCTCACTAAAATAGGGCCCTCAATTTTTGTAGCAATCTATCCAGATAATATGCCGAAGTGATATATTTTATCTGATGTCTTTAGTAAATAGCCCAGACAGTTGTGTCCACGTGTTTCATGTTGTACTGTCGGAACTTTAAACAAACAGATACTAAGATGAATTTATATAAAAATGTTCATAAGCCCAGTTATGAACAGCTGGTGCAACTGGCTCCTCTCTTTTTGTTTGGTCAATGTGTTGCACAACTTGCCCTTGGGCTCTCTTGACTTTTGAATTCTTATAAACCTTAACTATTTTATTAATAAGCACTGATCATGTGACATGTGCATCACAGGTTGTCCATGAAATCTGCTTTTAATGCCTCAATGCCCAATTCCTTGATTCTTCCTATGTTATCCACATCATGAAATTCACAGGGCATTAGTTACAGATGGTTTTACAGCTAAAGCACTAAAGCAAAGAACTGAAACCATCTTACTTTAAATACTAAAAAGTGATTGGGTGAAGTACGAGCCAGATCCATCCACCTAAGTTGCTCTGCATCTGAAAGTATCAGTTCTGTACCAGCACTAGTTTCGACATCTTATTGTATCAGAGCCGTATCTAATATAGACCCACTGAAACAACAACAGGGAAATGAGAGGCAAAACTTTGCTATCATTGTCTCTATTTGCAGTTTATATGCATGTAATAAATAGTCTGTTGTTTATATTGTGTGGTACTTGATTTATTTTTGTTACATCACTATTATTTTATGCAAAATTAAACTGTAGGTAAATAATCAGTGTTGAAGTCGATATCCTTGAACAACAAAGACTCCAATTCCCAGCATGCACTCACACTGGACCTTGGCTATGGTGTTCACACTCTCCCAGCTTGTAATTGCTCACACCTGGACTGATTTGTGTGTATACTGTTTAGTATATATACCCCTTGTTTCCTTAGCTCTTCGACAAATATTGAATCTAGTTTGCTAGCTCCTCTATGATGCATTTCTTTTGTTGTTTTTTTGTTACTGTTCTATTTTGTGCTTTTTGACTGTTCACTTGCCTTGCCCTCTGTATCGCTTGATACCGTTGCTGATCTATTTTTATATTTTGAGTCTCCTTTTGCCTTGACTTTTTTTCTGCTGGATTACCCGTGTATGACTCCATCTTACCTTTTTTTCACATTCTGGTATGTTGTTTACTATTGCTGCCTTTCTGTTACGGACCCTGCCTGTCCCTAACTACCCCATGTAAACTTTGTCCAACCTTTGATAATATATAGAAATCATATATAGGTACATTAGGTATCTACGAATGTCTGTCCTTGACAGTATGTCCAAAGTTTTGACTGGTACTCTCTGAAATATCATGTATCATATTATTTTAAGAAAAGAAAATATCGTCCTGCCCATCAATGAGTTCACTCTCCGAACTTTTCTCTGTTTCTCTGTTATATAATAGTAATAATATATTCATATACACTGATGTGTTATGACACCGACTACATCAGTGTATCAGCTCAGAATACGGCAAGAAAAAAAAAAAAAAGGGGGAGTTGGGGAGGAAATAAACAAATGAAACAATAGCAGCGGCAACACACACAAACCCAACTGATCAAAATGTGTCACGGATCTGTGCTGTAGCCTAATGTTCTATTCACTGAACAATCAAAAATGTTTTCCAGAAAAAGCACTAAGGCTTAGATTGAACAATAATGAAAGCTTTCTGCTTCGCCAAGACAAAAAAAAAAACAAAAAAAAACAAAAAACTGCAACAGCTGCTCCAGACAGGGCGTAATTTATTCATTTTCACTCATCAGAGACCCAGAAAGAGCATTTTTGATGAATAAAACAGTTTTTCCCCCTTTAAAACAAAGCAGGGAAAAAGAAGGCAGTTTCAAAAGAACGATAGAATTGGAGATGGAGGCCCATATGTTTGCTGAACTGTTCCAGAAGCAGGTGGTCTTAATTCCTCCCTCGATCCCAGGGCAGAAGGTGCGGAAACGCAAACTTTGCCCACACCAAAAATTTAAAGGATGTGCAAGATGAGGAAATGCCTTTCTAATAGGAAAAAAAAAAAAAAAATATATATATATATATATATATATATATATATATATATATATATCAAAAAATAAAAAAAAACAGTGCAGGAATTGTCTGTGGTGACTCGCGGAGATAGACGACGGGTGTAATGGGTGTTCCTTTGTTCGCCTTGTTCAGGGAGAATTAAATGGGATGATTGGCAATAACGGAAGGAAATGGGCGATAAAAGAAAACTACAATTTGTGTGGAGCCTCATATAAACACACACACTCGTACACACACATGCAAACGCGCACACAAACGGGTTTTGAGAGGATATAGTTTAATTATGTGTCCGCGGCTGTCAGCACTCTCTCAGGAACAGGAGTATTAGAAACACTCCCGACGTGGCGGTACGTCACCGGCCCTGTTCACTCACTGCAGCTCGCAGTTTATTCATCAAATAACACGCGACAAGTTAATGACTCGCCTCTTACAGCCGCCCTGAGACGGAGGCAGCACTCAAAACAGCTCTACTCAGTGTCGGGGGGAAGTGAAAAAAAAAAAACATACAGAGTAAAACAAGCGAGTGAATAAAAGGTAGAGCAGTCTGGTTTTAGACTACAATAATTTATTGTGGTTTTATGTTTTTTGGATACAATCCGTTTTAGCACCCGAACATCTCTTTCAGACAGCTTCCTCTTACAGCGTCCACAGTTAATCCTGTTGGATGTGGTTGGTCCTTCTCTGTGGTATGCTGACATTACCCTGGATACCGTGGCTCTTGATACGTCACAAAGACTTGCTGTTTTGGTCACAGATGCTCCAGCAAGACGTGCACCAACAATTTGTCCTCTTTTGAACTCTGGTATGTCACCCATAATGTTGTGTGCATTGTTGTTTTGCACAGCAAAACTGTGCAAAACTCTTACCCTGCTAATTGAACCAACCTTCACACTCTGCTCTTACTGGTGCAATGTGCAATTAATGAAGATTGGCCACCAGGCTGCTCCAATTTAGCCATGAAACCTAAAACCCCACACTAAAATGACACTGAAATGGTGTTTCAGTTTCATTGTCCAACACCTGTAGATGTATTACACACAGATGGGTCTATTTTAAGTGTTTTTTTATGGCTTACAGTCATTAAAACCCAAAAAATCAGTGTCTCAGAAAATTTAAACATTATATAAGACCAATTGGCCTTACTTTAGGCAGTGTGGGCAGTGTGCCAAGTCCTGCTGGAAAATGAAATCCGCATATCCATCCTCCTAGTTGTCAGCAGAGGGAAGCATGAAGTGCTGTAAGATTTTGTGGGAAAACAAAACTGCACTGACTTTAGACTTGATAATAAAACACAGTGGATCAACACCAGCAGATGACATGTCTCTCCAAACCAGCTAATCTCTGAAGGCTTGGCGCCATCTGATGCCAAAAAAAAAAAAAATTAACAAAGGATCTGACCTCTGACCTTCAGACTTTTGTCTGTCAAACTAGTGGACAGCACTCAGCTTTGGTTACATGAAGCAATCTGACTTGACCTTCATGTATTAACCAGGAACTACTTGGATAGTCTGAAGAAGTGTTTTTAATGTTTAATGGACAAAATACTCTGAACAGGGCGTCTGAAGGTATGGGGAAACTTTTTAACCAATACACAAGTTTTAACCAATACATTTCCATTATATTTTTATGACTTTTCCATGCCTTTAAGGCAAATTTTCATGACCATAAGCTTTTTAAAACATCAGTGCAGACATGGACAATAAAAGCAAAAATCAACTAAAACTATGAGCAAAATTGCAAAAAAAAAAAAGAAAAAAAAAAAGCAGCAGCTAGGTTGCTGAACTTTCTGTATCTGGTTGGTGCTTGATGGGTTGTCCCAATTCTTAGATGGAGGATTTCAAACCTTTCTTTTGGTATTTTTTATAGGCGAAAACTCTCTAAACACTCAAAAACTAGGGCTAGAGGTAAAAAAGAGAAATGGGATTGGGCTTAAGACACAAGAACATAAAAAACAGAGCAAAACTCCAAGCTGAACTTCCATGTTTTTCAGCCTGTTGTTTTTCAGGCAGATGCTCCAGTCTTTCTTGTCTGTAAAAGAGCTAGTGCTTAGTGTGGTTAGTGGTTAATGCTAATACTGCTCCAGCCTTGGTGCTGGAGAAACTTCACTGAAACTCCTGTGTAACTTCTGTATAACACTTCTAAGGTGCACCATAATAAAAAGTGCACTAACAATTTTTGGGCAAATTAAAGGTAATATAACCGCCGAAGGGCATGACTGGCTAGGAAGTGATGTTGGTCACTAATTAGGATTTATTTTACTACATGCAGATATGCTGATATTTTTTGTATCTGATTGGTGCTTGAAGGGTTGTCCCAATTCTTGGATGGAGGATTTCAAACCTTTTTTTGTATTTTTATAAGGGAAAACTCTCTAAACACTCAAAAACAAGGGCTAGAGGTAAAAAAGAGAAATAGGATTGGGCTTAAGACACAAGAACATAAAAAAAACAGACCAAAACTCAGAGCAGAACTTCCATGTTTTTCAGCCTGTTGTTAGGGGAAAAAAAAGAAAAGCAAAAAAAAAAAAAAACAGGGCAGATGCTCCAGTCTTTCTTGTCTGTGAAAAACAGAGCGTTTGCTCCAGGCAAACTTTACCTCTCTGTGCTGGCGACACGAGGCGAGGCTTCGCGCGGCTCCTCGCTTCCATTTTCACATCAGAGCCGGGACATATGGTTCTCAAAGGGAAAGCAGCACACTTTGTTGTCAGGCGTACAGTCGCTGTTTGTTTGTTCGGGCTCGCGGATCAATGGCAGAATGCAGTCTGCACTCCAGTCCATTTGAAGTGACCAGCATCTCCTCCCACGCACAGTTCACTGCGCAAAACCTTCGGGCGTCCGAGTCCACCCAGCGGAGTCGCGGCTTCAAAGAGCCTCCGCTCGCTTCACTGCATGAGCCGTACGGTTTTAACACAGGCTGAAATCTCAGGCAGCTTCCTCTGGTTGATCTCCAATTAGCACTCGTTAGACTGCCATCTAGTTACCGTATTTTTCGCACTAGGAGCATTAAAGCTACATTTCGTTGAAGTACAGCATTATAAGGGTGAAGAGTTTTCAGTAAAGTCTCTCCAGCACTAAGGCTGGGTGCAGCAGTATTAGCATTAGCCGCTAACCACACTAAGCGCTAGCTCTTTCCTCATTCGCAGGTGAGTTTATCAGACTGTAGTCTTGTTCACCATGTTTAGGCTCACTCGATTATAAGGTGAATTAGGCAACACTAGTAAGGAACAGGGGTGTCGCCATTGGTTTTCTTCTAATTCAGCAGGTCTTGACTTTTAAAGCTAAGCTAAGTTAAATAAACAAACCAGTAATTATTTAAAAAATTATCTTTAAAAGTCAAATGGGCGCTGGATGTTAATCTACACAGATTTCTCTCCTAAAAACTGTTTATATGGGTGACTAAATCAGTACCGTTTCTTACAGCAAGCTTAGATTTACAAATTTCTAGACGCTACACTGAGGAACGCTGATTGTTCCAGCAAGCCAGGGCCATATTAGCTAAAGGTTTGTCCCACGTAGCTTGCTTTAACACAGTCCGATATACTCACCTCTGAATGAAGAAAGGGCTAGCTAGCACTTAGCGGGGTTAGCATGTAATGCTAATGCTAATACTGTTCCATCAGTGCTATCTGAGGTTAGCAGCAGGCTAAAGGCTGATAATACTCTCCTCTGAATGGAGCGAAAGGGCTAGCGCTTAGTGCGGTTAGTTGTTAATGCTAATACTGCTCCAGCCTTGGTGCTGGAGAAACTTCACTGAAACTCTATAATTGTATAACTTCTGTATAACACTCCTAAGGTGCACCATAATAAAAAAGTGCACTAACAATTTTTGGGCTAGTTAAAGGTAATATAGGGGGCGTGAAGGGGCGGCACGGTGGCGCAGTGGGTAGCACTTCCGCCTCACAGCAAGACGGCCTGGGTTCGATTCCCGGCTGGGGCGACCCGGGTCTTTCTGTGTGGAGTTTGCACGTTCTCCCCGTGTCTGCGTGGGTTTCCTCCGGGTTCTCCGGTTTCCTCCCACAGTCCAAAGACGGCACGTTCAGGCTAATTGGAACTTGATTGAAATTGCCCCTTAGGTGTGAGTGTGTGAGTGAATGTGTCTGTTTGTCTGTCTGTGTCTGTCTGCCCTGCGATGGATTGGCGGCCTGTCCAGGGTGTATCCTGCCTTCCGCCCGATGCCTGCTGGGATAGGCTCCAGCCCCCCCCCCGCGACCCTTCACGGATAAAGCGGTTGACAATGAGATGAGATGAGATAACCAGTGAAGGGGATGACTGGCTAGGAAGTGATGTTGGTCACTAATTAGGATTTCTTTTACTACATGCAGATATGCTGTTTTTTTATTATTTTCTTTGTATTTTAGGCTTTACTGTAAACACAATCGCTCCCTGTCTCTCAATGTTAACAATCTTCCACCCCTACGTCAGCGTCGCTTGGTTGGTCCCGCTGAGAGAGAGAGCATGCCCGGAGGCTGGGGTCGGCTCAGACAATAACCAAACACAGAACATTAGAGGGGGGTTATGAAAACACTGCTTGGAATCTGGCAGCTGCAAAGACAGAGTGGAGCTTCAGAGCTTAGTTCAGAGCTGCTCCTGTCTGAGGACGGCTTTTACTTTTTTTGTGTGTGTGTGTAGTCAATATATAATACACAGTTTTATAACAATAGCAGTTGTAATTTAAGTAGAAGCCGGTCAATAAAAAAAAGGAAAAAAAAATGGTCAATAATATCTGACCATACAGTCATATGAAAAAGTTTGGGCACCCCTATTAACCTTAATTATTTTCAGTTCTAAATATTTGGGTGTTTGTAACAGCCATTTCAGTTTGATATATCTAATAACTGATGGACACAGTAATATTTCAGGATTGAAAATAGAACAGAAAATGTGCAATATGCATTAAACCAAAATTTGACCGGTGCAAAAGTATGGGCACCCTTATCCTTTTATTGATTTGAATACTCCTAACTACTTTTTACTGACTTACTGAAGCACAAAATTGGTTTGGTAACCTCATTGAGCTTTGATCTTCATAGCCAGGTGTATCCAATCATGAGAAAAGGTATTTAAGGTGGCCAATTGCAAGTTGTTCTCCTATTTGAATCTCCTCTGAAGAGTGGCATCATGGCCTCATCAAAACAACTCTCAAATGATCTAAAAACAAAGATTGTTCAACATAGTTGTTCATATAAATGGTTAGAAGTAGCAGGAAAGAGTCTGCACTGTGGATAAGAGAGAGTTAAAGTGAAGAGTTATTATCAATGAGGAACAAAGATGGAAAGATTTTGAGATTTTCGGACTATTGGGCGCATTTAAAATCCTTTAATTTTCCCCAAAAT
The DNA here is from genome assembly GCF_023375975.1 of Astyanax mexicanus. NCBI lineage: Eukaryota > Metazoa > Chordata > Actinopteri > Characiformes > Acestrorhamphidae > Astyanax > Astyanax mexicanus. The sequence goes on from NC_064415.1 coordinate 54,039,407, forward strand.
CGTCAGTGCGCCTTGTGATCCGGTGCGCCTTATGTATGAATTTTACCAGTCAGGTATTAAGGAGCAGTAAAGCTACATTTAGTTGAATTACAGAATTATAACTGTGAGTTTTCAGTGAAGTTCCTCCAGCACTAAGGCTGGGTGCAGCAGCATTAGCATTAGCCATTAACCACGCTAAGCGCTAGCTCTTTCTCCTTTCAGAGGTGAATATAGCGCCTCCCAGTTCCTCAGTGTACCGCTGTCGGTTGCCATTTACTAGCACTAAGTGCTGCTGCTAACTAGGCTGTTTAAAATGTTGGAAATCTAAGCTTACTGTAAGTAGACAGAAGCACTTTACTCACCCAAATCTGTGTATATTACTGTGGAACACTGTTCCTTACTAGTGTCGCCCAAAAACGCGCTTTATAAAATAGACGTTTTTTAATAGTGCACCTTATAATATGGTATAAGCTCTGTGAATAAATTTAAAATGAATCAAATCTGATGAGTGAGATTTTTTCATAGAGAAAAATATATATGTTGTCCGAGAATCTGCCCCAGTCCAGGGTAGTATTCAGCTGCTACCTCCTTTCATATAGGCTTTTTACATTTTTTAAAAACCACTCTTATCCGGTCGTCCCTTCAAAAGACAGCTGAAGAAAAAAGAACAGAAAATAAAAAAAAAAAACACCACAGGGCAAACAAGCCATTTGGTGCCTGTCCGGAGTCATACACACACATACACACACACACATATACACACACACACACATGTCTAAAAGGAACAGTGATTTATCTCTGTCCACTCCATGCACACACCTCAAACAGCAGTGAAAAGAAATCCACCAACACTTCCATCCAGAGCCCCGGGGCTGGGAGGAGATCTGTCCGTTCCTTTCTATAAGATCACAGAGCTCTTTATGTTCACGTTTACAAAAGGGGCTTAGGGACCATCATCCCAGAAAATCAAGGATAGAACAGCAGAATAGGTACAGAATTACAGCAGTAAATAGAATCCTAATAACAATTAGGAATATACAATGAATACTGCACAGCTCCAGTTGCCAATTTGTACTGAAATCCAATCAAATGTTGATATTTTGAGCCATATCATACATTTATATACAGTAGATGCGCCATGCACGCCTAGCAGGTCAGTATCCTCTGCTGAGATACACAAAACTGCTGCGCTGTTAATATCATAGCGTGCCAAAGTCAGAGCACACGCGGTTCTTAAAAAGAATGGCAAGTAACACACTGATAGTTTTAATTCACATTACACCCAAAACACATCCATGATTCATTTAGAGAATTAGTACAGCCAAGCCATATTTTTGTATTTTTGTTTTTCAGTCACTCCAACTTATGTTAATTAGATATTATATGATCTATCTGATATTTAACTCATAGCGATTATTCTAGCTGATGTTAACAAGATGTTAACTACACCAACTGAAGTACTGCAGTTTCTCTAACAGATGTTAGCCAATATTAAAATATTAAATATTAACAACCCTAGCTGATCTTAGCCAGATGTTAATCACTGTAGCTTATGTTGGAGAGATGTCTAGTTGGTTAAAAACCAAGTAGGCTACAACTAAAATCTTTGTGTTGGCCATTTCCTGGAATTAAAGAATACAGCTCTGGAAAAAAATAAGACCACTTAATTTTTTTTTTATTTGATTTTACCAAATTGAAGATGGATGATCACAAGCCATCAAACCTCAAACCAAGCTAAACTGCTTGATTTTTTTGCACCAGGAGTAAAGCAGCATAAAGTTATCCAAAAGCAGTGTGTAAGACTGGTGGAGGAGAACATGATGCCGAGATGCATAAAAATGATAAAAAACTAGGGTTATTCCACCAAATATGAAAGATTTCTGAACTCTTTTTTTTTTGCGTTATTTGAGGTCTGAAAGCTCTGCATCTTTGTTTTTTTTTTTGTTATTTCAGTCATTTCTCATTTTCTGCAAATAAATGCTCTAAATGACAAAATGTTTATTTAGAATTTGGAAGAAATGTTGTCTGTAGTTTATAGAATAAAACAACGTATTTGTTCATTCTACTCAAACATCTATACCTATAAATAACAAAATCTGAGAAACTGATTCATAAACGGAAGTGGTCTCTTATTATTTATTTATTTATTTTTTTTCCAGAGCTGTATTACTGTACTATACTGTTCAGACCTTGATTCTGACTGTAAAATAAAATATATATATATGTATATATATATTTTTTTTTGAGGTCACAGTAAAAAAAGAGGAGATAGCCATAAAAGGAATCATTAAAATCTCTCTGCTCTGCTTATGCAGCTAATTGTAAAGAGGATAAGCAGACATCAATGATCATCACACTAAATGAAATCATGCTAATTGGCCCCTATAGTTTTCGCTCACTGTGGGCCGCGGCAGCATTGTCAGGTAAAGTTCTTCATTAAGGGAGAGAGCCGAGACTGAAATATAAAGACGCAATAACTAGACACCCAAACACATAGTCCATTCTGCCTCTAATCAAATGAACTGGCGCACTGCCTCAGAAACACAATGTATTAGGCCTCGCAGCATCCGAACAAGCCATGAAAGAGAGCAATAACTCAGGGCTTCCTAATTAGAGGAACAGAGTTCTGCAAAACGCAGTGATCTGCAGCGGATAGTCTACATCAGGCTGCCGTATATAGATGATAATAGATAATAGATGCATCCACATCATTGAGGGGCAAAAAGGCATAATCTGATTTCTCTGATTGTGCTATTTATACCAATATGTTTGATTAAAATGAACATTGGTGCTGTATTCTTTAAACTACAGACAACATTTCTCCCAAGTAGCCTTAAACGTCCTATAAGGGGTGATATATGCTTTACAAGGAACTAAAAGTAGCATTGAGGCCTACTATGCTGTACTGCTGAAAACAGCAATTGTTAAGATGCCCAGAAATGGAAAAGTCCAGAGCAAGGCATCCCCACAAAACTCCAGTCTCTCCAGGCTCATATCTGAAGGCACTTCCAAGATATGAGCAAAGGATCACAAGATGCCCAGATACTCAAAGCTGGGAAACCGTTTCATGCATGCGTTGCACGTAAAAAAAGCACATTATCCGTCAAAATCCAACTTCACACTCCATAAACATGGCACCTGGATCGCCATTGTCCCCTCAACCCTTCATCTTTCTCATTTCCCGCGTGGCCGGCAGAGCGGAGAGCGTTCCGGACCGGCTATACGCTTGCGGAACATACACATTATGGACTCATAATCCTGTAGCTTCCTCTCGGCTACGTCTGCCTCGCGGCTTCCCCCCCCCCCCCCCCCCCCCCCCAACAGCGGCACAAGCTCCTCCGTGGCCCATGTGCTTAACTGAAAGTCATTTCTTTCAGCTTTTTTTTTTTCCTTTCTTTTCATTTTCTGTGGCACCTGCCAGAGGAGATAAACCTGAGAAGCTTTAACCAGGCGAGCAAAAGCAAAAACGAGTGCACTCCTGCTTTTTTATTTATTCATTCTTTCAATCATTCAATTATTTGTTTACGTACATATTGAATTATTTACTTTTATACAACAGTTAGTTCCGACCTCACAATCTGATTGGTTGATAAGTGTTCTAGCCGTGATGCTATTTGTGATAACAGCGTATATACACAGGACAGCTTAGAATCATCAACGGCATCAGTGGCAGCGTTAGCTTAGCACAGGCTAGCGCTCAACCACAGCACGCTCGCCCTCACCCTGCAGCGCTGGCTAGTCTTTTGTGGAAAAAAGGGAAGGAAAATCGCTCGGCTAATGACGTCTGACAGCCAGAACGATAACTTAACCAGCCAGGCTAGGCTAAGCTAAGTTAATGACGAGCTAAAGCAAGCTACGCTAACCTAACCACAGTCCAGCCGGCTAGCTAAAACCAACATGACCCAGCAAAACAAGCAGAAATGCACCAGGAGAGGAGAGTATTAGCGTCATTTCACCCTCCTAACGTTACCATCTTCGCTTTTTCCCAATTTTGATTTCAAGCTAACTTTCGTGGTGTTAGTCTGTATGAACTATACACCGTTTTGTAGTTAAGTTTTAGTTCTGTTACAGTTGTTGTGGAACTACTTTTTGGCGGAAGGCACAGTCTGTAGTAAAGCATATTCAAACTGAATTTCTTAAAGGTCTTTGATTTATTTTCTTTATTCATTTTGTAAAAAAAGAAACTGTTGTATAAAAGCAATAGAGCACTCGACCGAATCACAGCCGTGATGTTATTCGTGATAACACACTCCCTCTCGTGTTCTATTGCTTAAAAATAGGTTTCCTCTCGTCTCTACACTTGATAGATTAAATACATGCATGGACATGGACCAATACACCAACCAACAACCAATAGCATCAAGGTACTTAATAGTATCTACTATATCAAAAGAGGAACTTTTTATAAAAAGATTTGGGCACAGCAGGGCCTTTTCTAATATATATATATATATATATATATATATATATATATATATATATATAAAGGGTCCAGCCCCCTTGATGCTGGACTGCATGTAATTTAGCCCGTTACCTGAAATGACTTTGACAGCCCTGCTTCAGAGCTAAGAATTGAAACAACACCAGCAGTCTTTAGAGGACCTAAAACCGTGTTTTTTTTTCAGCCTTGTGTTTTCAACCTTTGAGACACCAAAAGCAAAAGGAAAATACAGAAACAAGGAAGGAATGGAACTGAGTAGAAGAAAGAAAGAGCGCTGGGAGGGCCGGCATGTTCCGTTAAGTTGCTGAAGGCCGATTTGGCGAGATGACGTTCCGGGGAGATTGCTTCTCTACTAAAGAAACTTTCAGCCGCTGGATCAAACCCTGATCTCGGTTGCATTCTGCCGCAGTCATTTGCCGGCTAACTTTTCACCCCCCTCCCCCCCCCCCCTCCTCTCCTCCGACGCGACTTCAATTATCTGGAGCTCAGTGCTTCTTCTGTCTCGACGAGAGAGCTAAATTGGCGGCCATGTCAGCTCTCTCATTAAAGATTAATCAAGGTGTATCCCACGCACGATGAAGCCTGTGAGACAGCTAGGCTAATAAGCTTAGCGCGAGGGTCCCTCAGTATACAACACAGTATACAACAAGGGTCGACCGCTGACTTCTGGGAGCGTCTTTGTGCCCCCTCACAACCTGAAATGAATAGATTAAGTGGTTGCCGATGACGAAAAGTGATTAAGATTTAAATCTAAATAGCCTAGAAAACCTGATTTGTTCTTGGAAGAACCATTTACAGTAAGTTTCCCCAGAACCATTGTCATCGTGAACATCAAGAACCTCTTCTCAGGTGTCTCCTGAGTTTCAAAGCCTTCTAAGCTTTGGGCTTTCATCTTCACAAGGTCACTAGTTTGATCCGTGGTGATGCCACAACCATCCGTCCATGGCTGGGAGCAATGAAAATCAATGGCGGTGGCTAATGGCTCATATTACAAAACTGGTAGTTAACATTCTCCTCCAAGCATGTTAAGCTGTCCACTGACTGTGTTAGCGCATGCTAAGCAATTGTGCTTAGATCCTTAGATCCTTACATAATGCAAATGCAAGTGTAAACACACCCAAGACACATTTAAAACAAACACAAATCTGATCACATAAACCATCTCAGTAGGTGATCTGAGATGTATTTAAGACACATTAAAGCAGTGTAAACTTATTGGGGCGCCACTTATACTGTGGTTCAGCGATCTAATGCACTACCACTATTGTTTGAATCCCGGCCATGCAGCTTGCCATCAGTTGCCAGAGCCCAGAGAGAGCACAATTGGTCTTGCTCTCTCTGGGTGGGTAGATGGCACTCTTAGGTGAAGCCGATCAGCACGAGGCTGCGTCTGTGAGCTGATGTATCAGAACCAAGTCTGAGCTGCGCTTTCAATGCTGTATCAGAGGAGGCATGTGCTAGTCTCCACCCTCCTGGTGTTGTGGCATCACTAGTGATGAGGGACACACAGCTAAGTAGCAGCTGAATGGGTGAGACAGTTGGCCTAGCTAAAATTAGAAATAAATGTACATAATAAAAATAATTAGAATGTCTCCATTATCATTTAGCTTGGTTATTAGCTTGGAATCAACATCAACGTGTTATTATTCAGTGTACTGCATGTATAGTGATATAACATTGTTAATAACTAGACAGAGCAGAATATTATGATATAAATTTCAGCTCACATTTCAACACTCACATCTTTGTATCCTGATGGTCTGCTCTAATTGCTTATTTTGGTATGCGGATGCAGCCGGAGAAGACAGAGTTGGCATACTAATTGTTTGCACTATTTCTTTATGATTATCCCCCTGAAATCTGTCTCGGCAGATTTAGAAGCATATTATTATAAACAGTGAGAAATGGAATATCGTAAACAGGGCTTGGGCATTACAGAGGGAATATATATATATATATATATATATACTATATGTCCCCAGTTTATTCCAGCACATCAAACTGGCATTAAAAGGCTAAAACCAAACCTGTCTCCCGTAGATTTAAAAAGTAAAAATGTATATGTTTTGCAAGAAAAATATATTTGCTGTTCTACTTTATAGAAAAAGAATAGCTAATTATAATTAAATTATACTGCAGTTATTATACTGTATTAAATGACTATTGAGTATTGTTTAAAATACACCAACATGGATACCAATACCCATACCTCATCTTTCATACCAATTTATAAGCGTTACCTATTTTTTTTTTAAATACCTTTTTTTTGCATTCTAAGCTAAAAGTAGGTGTGGCTTAAATCTAGGAAAGACTGTGTAGTCCAAAACCAGAACTCCTCTGTTTCTGTCAATAGACAATCTTCGCCTCAGGACTACAACCCCCAGCATGCATCTGTCTCTATCATGTGTTAAGACTCAACCAATCTGCTCACGCTTTTGATATATATATATATATTTTTTATTTTTTTTTTTTGCAAAGTATTGCCACTGCTTTCCAGCGACATATTGAGCATTCTATTCCCGTTTGTATCTCAATATATGACCCGTTTTGTTTTTTTCTAATTTGTTTTTTTGTTTTGTCCTCTCTGTTTTGTTTATACTGTGTTCTTCCATTTTTTAAATATATTTTCTATCTAGTCTAGTCTAGCAAATATATCTAGTCTGATATAATGGTTTACTATTCTTCTGGTTCTGTCGTTCGCCTGGTTCTGTTCTACGCTCTCTGTATTTGTCCCTTATTTAAAAAGCCTCATCTGGTTCTTACCCCAAAAGATCCAGGAAGTGTGCACTCAAAGCCAGCTGTTAGCATTGCAGCTAAATTGCTCCAACACTGCTGAGGCTGGTTGTTGTATCTGTTAGCACTGCAGTTTTGGGTTGGGCAAGCCCGTCCGCTTGCTAGCATTGCGGTTAACCTGCTTTTCTTTAATTCATAACTCAGGTACAGAAAAAAAAAATTATTTCCAACTTGAGTCTCAGCTGCCCCTATACAGCCCCCCAAGCCCAAATAATCAAATTTATTTATTCGTTTTCTGTAAATCAGTTAAAAGATTTGGTGTCAGGAATCAATATGCTTCTGTGAGCTGTTTGGATGCTCCCTTAATGTGATGTCATTGTAAGGAAATTTGCATAGAACCACATTGGCACCACCAATCATGCCAAGCACTATGTCTACAGCTTATTAGCTTATTTGCATAAAAGTGTCAGAGCCCTTAAGTGGCTCGTTCTGAACGAAAACTGAATGAAACTGGCTAGATTAGAGCTGGTGAGCTGGAAACTTTATGAATTAGTTTTTATAGCCCATAGAGCTATTCTTACTTGTGTAATAGATGTATAATACTGTATAATAGATGTATAATAGATGTATAATACTCTTTTAAACCAAATCTGTAATTTTATCAAATACATCTTGACTGTTGGACTGCATCTGGGGTCTGTAATCAATCATGTTCAGTTGAATGTTCACCATGTGTACCAAAGTACCAAAAACGTAATAGCATCATGCACAATAACGCTAGTGTACCGCACACCTTTCTGCTAATTCCAGATAAGCCCCAGGTATGTGCTGACCTTGCATGGGTTATTTGATCTCGACTGGACAGCAGAGAGCCCAAGAATATGAAATAGAGCAATAGAGGGATGGAGAGACAGAGAGAGAGAACGAGGCAGTGTGGACTGACCCAGCAGGTCATAGCGGATATGAAGTGGATTTAGCTCTCAGGAGGTTCCCGGCCACTTAAGACCCCGCTGCCCTCGGACAGACGCTCACTGCGTAGCAAAACAGGCTGTGTGTATGCGTCTGCATGCACCCGAGACTGAGGGTTAGCCTGACCTGAAAAGTAAGTGGGAGGAATCAAGAAGGACGGGCTTTAGTTTACACACAAAAAAAATAAACAAAAAGCCTAAATTCATGCTTTCTATAGGCAATCCAATCCTTTGATGGGGCCAAAGAGTCTAAAAGCGGAGAGAGTGCGCATTTTTAGCGCAGAAAAATGGAGCAAAAGAGTCTAAAAGCGGAGAGAGTGCGCATTTCTAGCGCAGAAAACCGGGCCAAAGAGTCTAAAAGCGGAGAGAGTGCACATTTCTAGCACAGAAAAACGGGCCAAAGAGTCTAAAAGCAGAGAGAGTGCGCATTTCTAGTGCAGAAAAACGGGGCAAAAGAGTCTAAAAGCGGAGAGAGTGCGCATTTCTAGTGCAGAAAAACAGGGCAAAAGAGTCTAAAAGTTGCCATAATTAAGGAGTTTTATATTAAGAGACATTAATTAGAAATTAAACACCAATTTGAAAAATCTTAGTTTAAACACAACACTGTCAAAGATAAAGATAGTGAGTCAAGTAAAATGGTGTTTAAATGAAAGTAATCAGGAAAAAAAGTATTATTTAAAGTGGCATATTTCATTATTTGTTGTATTACAGAGTGTGGCCCGTGATTTTAAATATATTTCTCCTTCTGACCCCCAACAAAAAAAGTTTGGACACCCCTGATCTAAAGAATATCAATTAAGAGCTATTAATCGCAGCTAATCACAGAATATTGTCGTGATTACATCTGAGGGTGTGGTTTAGCTTATTGTGCAAGGCACGGTATGGAGGGGTGGGAGGGAACATGAAATGAGACAGAAAGACAGAAAGACTGAAAGACTGATTTCATGCGTTCTATGTGAGCACTCACTTAATTGCTGGTGCGAGGTGTGTGTGCGTGGGCAGCTAGGTGTGTTGTGGTGAGTCTGCGATCATATGTGCCTTTGTTTACTGCCTCATGCATTATTCAGCCTGCGTTGTGCCTCGCGGCGCGGGAGCCGTTACGGCCAGCAGTAAAGCAGGGGAAGGCTGAGCGGAGCTATATTAGGGAATATGAAGTGCTATTCCGGCACACTGCAGGCCGTTATGGGTCCGTTAGGAGACAGAGGCTGTAGCAGCGGTAATGACACGGGGAGGACTTTGACAGCATGCATGCACACACACACTCACACACACACACACTTGTGCATTGCGAGACGGAATGCGGGAGATGGATTTCCTAGCTCCAGAAAAGAGAGGAGCCAGACGGATACTGTACAAGCCTGGGATAGGGAGCGCTCTTATCATCCATCACGCAGAACCCAAACAACACACCTGCCCTCTGCTGCAGTAGCCGAGCAGAGCGTGTGGGAATGTGCATGTTTTTATATATATATACAGTATATATATATATATATATATATATATATATATATATATATATATATATATATATATAATTTTACTTATTTATTTATTTTTTTCATTTTCTTTACAATTTACATGGCCCACTTATTAGGACTCCCCCTATTACTAATAATGCTCCAACACCTCCTCCGATACATGTGAAGTCAGACTCCGCCTCTTTTTAAACTGCTGCTGCTGATGCAGCATTGCCGAGTAGCTAGATACACCAGCTCACAGACGCAGCCTTGTGCTGATCAGCATCACCCTTTGGAGTGATGAGGGTAAAGAGAGAGCGCCACCTGCTGTACCCAACCAGAGAGAGAGAGAGAGCAAGGCCAGTTGTGCTCTCTCAGGGCTCCAGCAGCTGATTGGCAAGCTGCATGACCGGGATTCGAACCGATCATAGTGGCAGCACTTTAGTACTCATAACAATCTAATCTGTGTGAGTGTTTTAATGCTGAATATCAGTCTCTAATGGTCCAATACTGATCTGACCCAGGTACCTTGATGCTTAGTTTAGGCTGATAACAGTCCAAATTAGTATGAAGTATTGGCTTATTGATATCGTCCTGATCCAAGTACCTTTCTACATATATATACATATATAGCCATTTTTTGCCCTTTATTTTCCCCTTTATCTAGTGTAAATGATCACTTACAGTGATCTTTCTTGCTTTTTATTTTCTTTCTCAGATTTTTACCTCATGAAAATCTGTGTGAACCTTTTGAATTTGAATATTTCAAAATATCTCAGGCAAAAAAAAATAATAATTTCCGCATCGCTAACTCTCAAAATATACTTTAACTTATTACACTTCCACCACAGGAGGTAGCAGGAGTGAAAAGAGTGAAAAGAAATTTGCATTTTCTCTCCACAACATGGAAAAGTCAAGTAAGCACACATCCCAATGATATTTTTTAAAATTAAAACAGTCCTTAAAAAAGCTTTTTGCCAATTAAAAAAAATAATAAAAAATACACTAAGTCTTCACATTCTTTCTGCATGACCTCGGCCGCTGAACAAAACTCCCCATTTATTAATGACTGACATTTTAACATGCAGCTCATACAGAAGCTAAAAATGAACAGGAGGGTAAGCAGCCCCCCACGGCAGAACGCTTTACTGCATAAACATCTGCAGCAGCAGAGCAGAGCGACCTTGAGCGGAGGTCACTTTTAGGATGAGTAGACTTTAGACTCATTTGAGCCTGTGGTGATCTTGTTATGCAGATCGAGCAAACAAAACATGTCATGGCCCGAGAGAGGACCGCGCCATAAAACTGAGAGTAGCTAAAATATTACCAGAGGGATTACAGGCAATGACTGGCAACCTGCAACTCAACTTGCATTTAATTCAGCAAAATTAAGCAATTTTACATTAAAATGCTTTACACATGCTCGCTTCACCTAAATTGCAAGCAATATAAACAGCTTACATGGTTAATATTTGCCCTTTACCTTTCTTATGTTACATTTCTTTCAAAAAGTGCTACTCTTTTTTTGTGTTTTGATATACGTTTTTCACAAAAAATGAGCCAATGCCAATGAGTTTGAGTTAGAAAAAAATATTTTTTTAGTATCATTTGATGAAAAATGAAAACGGGTCCCACAGACCCGAACACCACACAAGGCTTAATGTGATCATTAGTGGTGTGTTTATATTGGTTTAGACCAGGCAATGGAAAAATTGATTCTGTCCTATGAAAAACACTTATCTCCATTTTTTTGTCGATTTTTAGTTTACTACATAATTTGAACACACAAACTGTCCCTTACACTGTGCCAAAATTTATTGATGAACAGACCAATAGAAACTCTTCAAAATGACCTGAAATAAACTCTTTTTACATTGACTTCCATTGAAAGTTTACAAGGTTTTTTCTCTCTTCTATAAAGTTGCTGTTTTGGAGATAATTGTTTTTTTTTTATTGGACAGCGACAATATATCAATATCTATATATCTGTAAATCAACTGCTCTACATTTTATAAAAGCCCCTTTCAACATGCATGAACTACAGTATACATTACCTTGACTTTATCGCGCCAGGCCCATAGTCTAGGTAAAGTCTAGGTAATGTCTGAATAAGATCATTTGTGAATGGATTAAGGTTAAAAAATAGGTTAAAGTTTTGTTGTGCTGTTTATATTTCTCATGTGACTTGTTCAAAACCTTAAAAAACCCTATACTATTTGTAATAACAGCAGTTTGTTGTTTGCTAATTCGAATGCATATATCCAGAAAAAGCATTGTCAGATAATGTCCAGACCTTTATTTTGGACAAAAGCCAACGTAGGGTATACAACAAATGAGTTTTTACATGTTTTATCATGTTTTTACATCACTTCAATAGCATCCAAGTACTCAGTGATGATGCATCCTTTACCTGCTGGGACGCAGTGGTTCTACCAGACCTCACAACTAACAGGAACATCAAAGTAATCTGATGCTACTGTCCTGGTTCCAGATACTACAGGTCATCTTCATTGATCTTGTATTGTGGAACTGTTTGGCAGCACCACAAGATAATTTATTAGACTTATTTGCAAGATTTGCTTATTTACCTAATTTTGGTTCCATTGGGGCTTTAACACATACTATATATGGCCAAACATTTTGAGAAACCTGCCTATTTAATATTTCTTTTGGAAAAAAGTATAGATATTAAAAACCCTTCTTTATGTGAGGTCAAGGTGTTGGATGGTAACCATCCCACCTCATCATTAACCCCCAATTCATCCCAAAAGTACTGGATGGATGGGTCAATGTAGTGTTGGGAGTCTAGCACAGCATAGGAACCCAGACCTGGAATTGAACCCCAATCTCCCATAGAAGTAACAGTGGTAACTCACTGGCAGGTGGTGGTGTTATCCAGTGCACCACACCAACCACATAGCAAGGAGTGAGGAAGAGAGCCAGCAGGGAGCTGATAAACGGCAGGTTTAAGTTCATTTTTATGCACTACTCATACATTTAAACTTTGATTTCAGCTTAAGATTAGCTATATATATTTTAATATACTGTACATTTCCTACACTCTCTTGTCTATGTTTATTTCCTGCATCTCTATTTGAAACTTGTAACTTGTAATTGAGACTTGAGTCTAAAGCACTGGCACCATCATTTCAGAGAACACAGTTCCACTGATTTATGGATCTATGGTTCAATGCTAAGGGGCTACCCCTTATACCCCTACAGCCCATGCCTGACATAAGGCATGGTGCCAATATAGGTTCATATTTATCTGCTCTAGAGTAGACTCCTAATAAATGGACAAAATAAAAGTAAATAAAAATGTGATGTCTGAAATTATGCTTCCATGCATGCACTCTATTCCTCGATTCTTCGCCCATGCTGTTCTGTAACAATGCCTAAACCCACCCCCTCCCAACAATGCTGCAGCATCCAATGAATCCAAGGACACGCCCCTTCAACGACGAAGCAGAAGAGGTGGGGGGGGGGGGGGATGGGTGGGTGCAGACAAATTAGCAGGTTTCATTCCATCAGCGTTCATCACTATTTCATATTGTGCTGAATTTTTCATGGGGAGGCCAGAGGCCGCCGGAGCATTAAGTATTAACGCTGCTGTCGGGGCTCGGGGGAGAGGGCGGCGGGCCGTTACGAGCCGCGTTACGAGCCGCGTTCCTCGAGCGCTTAGCCTAACCCCGCCCCCTTTTTTTTTTTTTTCCAAGACGGCCGTCTGGGGAGCTGTCACACAAGCTCTTCAGAGAGTGGCAGCAGCGAGCGTGACGGGTGGAGGTGACAGTAGCAGCGGCAAAGCACATGACAGGGGGCAGTGCTTACTGGGCCACGACCATTCCCCCCAACACTCAAACCAAGCGCGTCATCTGTCATAGACTGTGAGCTGTAATAAGGTCACCCATGTCATTGTCTTGGTGTAAGTATTGGAATTATGCTGATTTGTGTTAATACACACTAGTGTTGAGTCAATAATATGATGACGCCTATGATGAAGCCTGGTCTGAATTAATAGGACGACAATGCACCAAGGAGCAGAGCAAACATATACTGCAGGCCCCTGCTTAACCCTTGTGTGGTGTTCATATTTTTGTTACTCGTTTACTTTGTTACTTGTATTTATTTCAGCAAAATTAAGCAATTCTACATTAAAATGCTTTACACATGCTTGCTTCACCTAAATTGCAAGCAATATAAACAGCTTACATGGTTAATATTTGCCCTTTACCTTTCTTATGTTACATTTCTTTTAAAAAGTGCCACTCTTTTTTTTATTAGTTTTTTAATAAAATGTAAAAGAAAATGAATTAAACTCAAGATATGAGTAGAAAATTTGTTTAGTTTCAAATTTACAAATGAAGCAATGTTTATTAGCCCTTGGCCAAACATACTGTATGTAAAATAAATGTGTGTGTGTGTGTGGGGGGGGGTGTACAGTGTGTGTTTATCGAAAATGTGTTTTGATATATGTTTTTCACAAAAAATGAGCCAATGCCAATGAGTTTGAGTTAGAAAAAATATTTTTTTAGTATCATTTGTGTATCCATACCGAATTCCGTACCGAAAGTATTGTATCGGTATCAGTATCGATTAAAAGGACACACCAAGCTTAAACTGTAGCCCCGTGCTTATTAAGGGTTCACTGAATATTTGGCAACCAATATGAAACGAACAGGCAGAAAATGACCAAAAAAAAAAAGGAGTAAAAAGAAGAAATTATTTACTGACTGAACCAGTACCAGTCAAAGGTTTAGACACACTTTCTCATGCAATGTTTTTTTATTTATTTATTTTAAACTATAAAGGAACACATGTGGTAACTTAAAAATGTTAAATAAACCAAAAAAACTCTTTAAAGCAGAATTTAGGTGCTCTTATCTTGCGGTTTCCGAGGCTGGTAACTTCTGAGGATGAACTTATCCTGTACAACAGAGGAAACTCTTGCTCTTCCTTCCTGGAACAGTCCTGATGAGAGCCAGTTTCATCATTAAATGGATAAAAAAAAACATGTCTTCTTGACTATACTTTGAGGAAACAAATGAATAGTGATGTTTTAGCCTCAGGCGGTCAGAAAATTGAACTGATACATGCTATACTACACCCAAAATCCTTGAATGTTCGTAATGCAGTGTTTCCACCACATACTTTACATTCTAAATTATTAATAGTTTATTAATGAATGTTGCTGTTGCTTTCTTTCCATTTGAAGCGTTAAAAAATACTGAAAAATAAATAAATGATGAAGTTTTGAATGACATTTAATTTTATAAAATATATAATAATATGAGCTAAAAACTAATTTTATTTACACTCCATACATGTACAATTCTTGCACACGGGATCTCCCGTATGGAGGACCAAAACTGCCAAAATTAAAATAAATAAATAAATAAATAAATAAAAACTAGTAAATCACTCAATAAAAGTAATATGGTGGATAAAAACGGTAAAAAAAAAATATTTAATGTAAAAATAAATACACATACTTAAAAAGAAATGTCTTAATAAATTGTTATTTATGGATTTCTTTATTAACATGATTTATTTTTTCTTTTGATTTATTTGTTTATTTATTTACATGACTATTTATTTCTGCATTCATTCATTTCCCGATTTACTAGTTTTTATTTATTTATTTTTAATTTTGGCAGTTTTGGTCCTCCATACTCCCGCACAACTGGTGCACGTGTTCGTCTGTAATAAAATAAACATTAGACAGGAAGTGAAGCTCGGAGTGTTGCTCACATATGTCTGAATGGTGTTTTCCAGTCTGTGTTGCTTTCTGTTCCCTGAAGACCTTTCTAGGATGCCCATTAACTTCCCAACAGCTTGTCAGAGGCTTTCCAACCCCATTTCCAGCCCCTCCTGGTGTGTGTGTGTATATGGTGTATATGTGTGTACATAGTGTATATGTGTATATGTGTTCGTGTGTGTGTGCAGATGGGTGGGGGGTGAGCATTTTAAAACAAATTGCAGGAGCCAGCTCTTCCAGAGCATGCTCAGTGGTGATGACCGTATTCAGTCACACACTGACACACACACACACGCACACACACGCACACACACACACACACACAGACGGGTATACCTCTTCTGGGTCCTCAGTGTATAGGTCTATGTGCAGTCTGTTAGTTGTGCTCTGGTGCACCGGTCAAGTGTGTACGCATGAGCGAGTGTGTGTGTGTGTGTTGAGCGAGTGTGTGTGTGTGTGTGTGTAGCACGGTAGCAAGTGTTATAGCTGCCTAACGAACCAAAGTCCTCAGACACCAGTTAAGAGATTGCTCCACACCTGTTCATACACGTACACACACACACCAAACAGATGTTAATAGGGAATTAGTCTGGCCCACACACACACACACACACACGCACACACACACACAGACATTCACACACACTTGTTTATTTACAAAGGTTATATTTTTCATATATATATATAAAAAAATACATATATTTATATATATATATATATTTCTCTGACTTTGCTATTTATAGGTATATATTTAAGTAAAGTGAACATTGTTGTTTTATTCTATAAACTACAGACAACATTTCTCCCAAATTTCAAATTAAAATATGTTTATTTAGAGCATTTATTTATTTGCAGAAAATGAAAAATGGCTGAAATAACAACAAAAAAAAAGAAAAGAAAAAGATGCACAGCTTTTAGACCTCAAATAAAGCAAGGAACCCTGGTTTTTAATCACAGTTTTTTCATGCATCTTGGCATCATGTTCTCCTCCACCAGTCTTACACACTGCTTTTGGATAACTTGCTGCTAATATGCTTCTCACCCCTGGTGCAAAAGTTCGAGCAGTTCAGCTTGGTTTGGTTTGAAGGCTTGTGATCCTCCATTCGTGATCTTCCTCATGATTATATTGATTCCAGAGGATTTTAATTGGGTAAAATCAAAGAAACTCGTCATTTTTAAGTGGTCTCTTATTTTTATTTTTTTCCAGAGTTGTATATTAGTGGTGTCAATCGATTATTCCTCTTTTCACATTGGCTACATTGCCATTACACTGGATCCTATTCAGCTTCTTGACTTTAACATACCTGAGGTTGGGTTTATTTGACAGGGATTTAATGTACCCACACCACAAACCCCACCTGTTCAATTACCACAGGAGAGATGTCTGCTGCTATTGGCCGGGTTCTCCTGCTGTGGGCTGCTGGAGACACAGGATATCTACTCTGTTCACTCTTTTTACTGCAGCTCAATAAACCTATTCCTGTTCTAAACTCTGTCCTCAAACACACACAAACGATCTGACTATAGTGAGATAACAATGAATGTCTGACTATTGATGTCTTTCTAGGTCGTTTTCAGTCAGTGGCGCACCTGTGTTTTCCGTTGCCAAGATAGCAATACGCCAAAAATACTTAAAAGCTGTTGCTATTTAAGGCGTGAAAATATACTGTTTGTGGGGTGTCAGATAGCAATAAGCAGGGTGTAAAATAATAGGGACCTCAGTGTTAAACAAGAGTTTGATGCTATTTCAGCTTCCCACAGTGTATTCTAGTGTATTTCACAGGCCCCGCCCCTTAATTTTGCTTTGTTCCCAGAATGCTCCACAGCCACCAATTTGTTTGTTGGGTTTAATGTTTTTTCATGTTTTAAATACAGCTTGATCAGGATAAATAGGTCATTCTTCCTCTGATATAGCAAAAATTCATAAACTCATAATCTCCTATATATACTCTGGTGTATTGGTTTGGGAAAATAACAATTAATTTAGGAAAAATATATATACAGAAATATAAACAGAGCTATGATGGTAGCGTTCAGTGAAAATGTGCCATAATTGTACATAAATAAATATAATAAATATAATTTAAAAAGTAAACTTCCAGTAAGGATCTAAAGGCTTCATATTTAGAACACCTCCCAAATCCAATCGTCCTTCACTATAAAGCTTTACAGTATATAATCCCATAAAGGACTGAAACGATCAATGGAAAAATGACTGAACTGGACCAACGAGCCAAAGGGAAATCAAGAAGCCTTTTCCGGCCACCAGCTCGCACCCAAGCGAAAGCTCCAGATGTTATTTTTTCTTCTTTTTTTTCCTCAGCACCAGCCTTCTGCATAGCCAAGATAACTGATAAAAGACAGATTAAAAACAAAGCACAGAACAAGAACAAAGGGAAACGATTCAGCAAGATGAAGAAAAACAGGAGCGAACCTTTGGAAGCTGGTGAGAAAACATCAACGGAGAGTATATTTAAGTCCAGTACCTCTGATATGTGATTATTGGTGGTAACAAATTATCATAAAATTATTTCTAAAGAGAAATTAAAAATCTAAAAAGAGTTATAAGAGTTATGTTCAGTTACAAAAGCTTTTTAAAAAGGAATATAAAAAAATGTGTTTTAAAAATATATATAATAACAGTGCATTAACAAGCTGATTAATAAGTAAATGTATGGTATTTGTTGACAAACCTGATTTTTTTTATCATGATTATGTTTAGACACTAGCGCTAGCTTTTTTTGTTGTTTAGAGGTGAGTATTATCAGCCTGTATCCAGCTGCTAACCCCCTGGATAGCACTGCTGGAGCAGCATTAGCATTAGCCGCTAACCGTGCTAAGCTCTAGCTCTTTCGTCGTTTAGAGGTAAGTATTATTAGTCTGTATCCAGCTGCTAACCCCCTGGATAGCACTGCTGGAGCAGCATTAGCATTAGCCGCTAACCGTGCTAAGCTCTAGCTCTTTCGTCGTTTAGAGGTAAGTATTATTAGTCTGTATCCAGATGCTAACCCTGAATAGCACTGCTGGAGCAGCATTAGCATTACATGCTAACCATGCTTAGCACTAGCTCTTTAGTTATTTAGAGGTGAGTAGTATCAGTCTGTAGCCTGCTGCTAACCCTGGATAGCACTGCTGGAGCAGCATTAGCATTACATGCTAACCATGCTTAGCACTAGCTCTTTAGTTATTTAGAGGTGAGTAGTATCAGTCTGTAGCCTGCTGCTAACCCTGGATAGCACTGCTGGAGCAGCATTAGCATTACATGCTAACCATGCTTAGCACTAGCTCTTTAGTTATTTAGAGGTGAGTAGTATCAGTCTGTAGCCTGCTGCTAACCCTGGATAGCACTGCTGGAGCAGCATTAGCATTACATGCTAACCATGCTTAGCACTAGCTCTTTAGTTATTTAGAGGTGAGTAGTATCAGTCTGTAGCCTGCTGCTAACCCTGGATAGCACTGCTGGAGCAGCATTAGCTTTACATGCTAACCATGCTTAGCACTAGCTCTTTAGTTATTTAGAGGTGAGTAGTATCAGTCTGTAGCCTGCTGCTAACCCTGGATAGCACTGCTGAAGCAGTATTATCATTAGCCACTTACTGCACTTAGCACTAGCTTTTTTGCCATTTACAGGTTAGTAGTATCAGTCTGTATCTAGCTGCTAACTCCGGATAGCACTGCTGGAGCAGCATTAGCATTAGCCACTAACCGTGCTAAGTGCAATCTCTTTCATTATTCAGAGTTGAGTATTATTAGCCTGTAGTTTTCTGCTAAACCTGGCTAGCACTGCTGGAGCAGCATAAGCAAAAAATACAGAATTTTAATCTACTTCTTTGGTTTTTAACAGGCAGAAAATATTGGTAAAAAATAAATAATAAATAAGTAAATAAACTTTCAGTCAGTTTCTGCTGGCATCCATTTTTTTCACATGTATGCTTCTAGAAGTGCAGCTAAGGTACCATAAAAAAAAAACAACAGAAAAAACAAATTGATGACTAACCCATCTGTTATTTAGGGGGATATTAACTATAAATAATATTAGTTAAATATTCAAGTATCGTACCATTGAATGTTACATTTCTGAAGATGCAGTACAAAGCTTTTTTAATGGCTTCAACATTTAAAATGATTTTCAAATCAAGGTTATCTTCTGTGAATGGCAGTAGAATGGGCACCGTTGTCTCTGCTCCACTAAGTGGCCTCACTTTTCCATGCGCTCTTATCGCAGATTCATCCGAAGACAAGATGCCGGCAGTACGGGACGGCAATATCCTGCCTCTTACAGACATTCTGCACTCAAATACTCAACAAAGCACTTTCTCTAAAAGGCCTGTATCATCGTAAGCCCTTACATACACTCTCCAGCACATATAGCCCATGTTTGATAGAGATGATAGAGTGATGTTAACAGTTCAGACCTCAAATAATGCAAAGAAAACTAGTTCATATTCATAGATAATAAGTTTTAAGAGTTTGGAAATCAATATTTGGTGGAATAACCCTGGTTTTTAATTACAGTTTTTTTTCATGCATCTTGGCATCATGTTCTCCTCCACCAGTCTTACACACTGCTTTTAGATAACTTTATGCTGCTTTACTCCTGGTGCAAAAATTCAAGCAGTTCAGTTTGGTGGTTTGATGGCTTGTGATCATCCATCTTCCTCTTGATTATATTCCAGAGGTTTTCAATTTGGTTAAATCAAAGAAACTCATCCAGAGCTGCATGTGTAGCACAATATTCCAGATGTCTCAGAATGATATATAGAGTTGTAGAGGTTCCTAATGGTTTGTTTTCCTGTGATAATCCATCCCATGCAGCTTGAATATTCTCATGCAGATACTACAGAATTTGCGGTACAGGTCAAGGTTGGAAAGTTGACACTGCAATCAGTACCACAAAAGTACCACACATTTTCATTTGGGGATAGGTCTGGCATTTGGAATTTGACCCCAGATATTTTAATGTCCCGCAATTTTTATATTATAATTAAAACTGCTACCCAAGTTTATGTCACATGCTATATTTGTTTGTCGACTACTTAAATAACCTTTAAAAAAAATCTACACAACCACCCACCCCCTATTATACAACCAGAATACATGATACATGACTATGGAGAAATATGCACATCCCCATAAAATCTGCCTAAATTAAAACTTGCCTAAAAAAATAAATAAATACAAAATTCAATATTTTATTGACATTTTTTCGTTTTTTTTTTTTTATTATTATTTTTTAAACATTTAAAAATAAACATATATTATGTTATCAACAAAATTAACATGTATTAAGTTTGGGGTCAATTTGACCTCAGCAATTTAAATCTCCTAAAAAATATTATATAATAATTATATTAAATTAATTTATTTTTTCCCCACCCTCCTGATGTGTGAACTATCAGTGGTTCTCGCACTACTACAGTTATGGTAATGTGATTTTAGGGCTCTTAAGATTTTTTATAAAGATGATAAAATTGCATATCATATCATTCAACACAAAAGTGTACAGATTATAAAATGCTGATTTTTTTTTTTTTTTATGTTTTATACAGCTAAAACTTTGATGCGTACACAAAATCTATGCGGGGTATTGTGAACATGTCATGTTAATTTTATGTTTAACCAGTTGTTCCCATTAAATTAGGAAATGTCACTGAATATGAAGTAAATAAAATGAGATAAACTGCTTATTTTAAGAGGTTTTGTAATGTTTTTTTTAAGGGTTAAATAATAGAACGATCATTTTGTTTGTTCCTCATGGGAACACCTATTTTTTGGATGAGAAGCATATATCACTCCCATAGCCATATTGAGAAAAACAGCTTGTTTAACTGTAGAAAACAAAGAGATCTTTGGGAAACGGTTGCCTTAAAGCAAATAATGATCGTTCTTGGTACATAAAACCAAAAAAAGTGCAAAAGTGGACCCCGAGGGAACCCCCTCAACAACCGTCTCTCCATCCAGCTCTCACTGCCTAGTGTATCCCTCCTGCTGTCCAGGGCGAGTCAGACAGACAGTTGTGGCTGACTCACTGTCTCCTCCTCCTCTCATTCAGAGTGAATGGCACATCAAAGCCAGCGCCAATGAAACCCGCTAATGCTAACTGCACACCGTCTACTCGCAATTAAAGCTCCCTCGCAACCCCGCGAAAACACACCGCCGACAGAGTCGCATTAGCGCCGAGCGCGATGTCAGCGAACCACGAAATCAGCACACAGAGAAGAGTCTGGAGATAAAGACTCCAAAACCTGAGGAGCAGATCGAGTGAGTCATAAACAGCTTATCAGCTTCAGGCAATCAGCCTCGCTTCACTTCTCACAAAAAAATCACAATGCAGGGAAACAGAGAGTGCTGACAGAAAAGATGGGTAGATCCCTATAAAGTCAGATTCTCTTCAAAAGCTGTTAAATTATAATGAATTTAAAAAAGTTTTAAAGAGTTAAAGAGTTAATTTTAATAACTAATAGATTAGGGGAGGGCGATATGGCTTTAAAACAATACCACGATATTTTATGATATTTTTGCGAAAACGATACTCTTTGCGATATGACAAAACACTGAATAAAAAAAAAATGTTTTAAGAATACACTACTAAAACAAAATAAAATATGTATATATTATTACATATGATATGATATGGAACACCCCTGACAGAGATATAAAAAAATATCATATCATATCATAATTTTATCAGATTTGTAACAGAAGTCAATGATCCAGAATATCATGATACCAATATTACTAATAATGCACTCCAAATATCTTCATATATCAAGGATGAAAGTACAATAAATAATACTAAACAGATATATAACCTGTCTCTAGTAGATAATGGGTATATAATGGGAAATGAGAACAGTGTGAATTTTTCTTTGGATAAAAACAGCAAATAAGTAGTAAGTGATGTGATTATTAGAAGTGGGTGATATGGCACATTTTTTCAGGGTATAATATCGTTCAAATATTTAAAAATGCTAATGATATTATTGCGTACGATACGATATGGCACATCCCTATAATGGACACACATGATACCAGTTCATTAACCCCTGGCCCTTGGCTAAATTACACCAACTGTAGCCAATAGACCAATGAAGTCGTGCCGTCAATTTGTAGTCGGCGCCATGTTGTTTATGCCCATATTTGGGGCTCCTTTGGGGTTCCGTGTCTAAGCCGTCCAAGTCAATACGGGATTTGAATGGGCTTTTAAAAAACTGGCCTCTGTCACATTCTGTGGTAAATAAATATGTTCAGAACCCCGTAGGTTTTATTCTGTGTACATTTACCTCATAAACATCACTGGATTCTCTGAATTACGAGATCGTTTAAGCTAATGCTTAACTGACGTCACAGCACAGCGGCTGGAAAATGACACTGGACTGGATTCTGCACAACACCAATAAACTCCCATCAGAAAGCGTTTTGGATTATTCTTCTTCTTCACAGAGGATCATTAAAGCATTTAAACAGGTGAAAACTCTTTCAGGAATGTTGAGCAGTGTAGTCTGTGTTAGAGCTTTAAGGGGCAGATAATAAGAGAAAATGGTTCTCAGTTCAAGATCAGCGCTTTCCTGCAGGTTTAGTATTTAATTAGTAGTTTATACTAATTACAACACCTGACCCAAATAATCAACTAACAACTAACTAATCAACTAATCTACTAACTACCTGCCCCCACTGAGGCGACAACCAACCAGAATTATCATTATTAGGCTCAGCTGTGTTTAAAATGCTCCTAAATTACGGCCGGAGTTCTCTGGTGTTGCGCCGAAAACAGTCTCCTGCTAATCTCTGCAGCGGCGCCAGGAGGTCAGTTCACTCCATTCATTTTTCTCATAGGGAAAAAACGCTTAGACACGGAAGCCGTACGAGCACTACGGAATGACGCACGACTTCAGTGATCTATAATTTGCTTATTTTGGAGATACTTGTTTTTCATTGGACAGCGACTATATGCTGGTAAGAAAGGCAAATCAATGACTGCTAATAGCCTGTAAGAGAGATATGCTAAGAGAAGATGGTGGTGTATTGCTCACTGTTTCTCTACACAGGTCTAAAAAAAAAATAATCTAAGAATAATGAAAAGAGAAATCCTGTTTATCTGCTTTAGTTCAAATGTGTTTTTCATCCAAAATAAAAGTTCTGTGACCTTCATAGACACTTTCTCTCTCTCTTTCTCTCTCTTGCTCTCTTTTTCTCACACGAACACACCCACACTTGCTTTCCAAGCTTCAAATACGCAGCTTGTACTCTAGTGCTGTTGACAGGCGTCCTAAGCAAACACACACACACAGACATACACACACACACACACACACTTTTATTTACACACACACACACACAAACACAGACATGTGCACACACACACACACACTCATAAATCTATGACACTTGAAAAGTCTCCTGATGAAAGGGTATAGGCTAAATTTCCAAACTTCAAAGAGAGCGCTTTAAGACTTTTCCTCTCGCTGCTCTTCTTCCTCAGACAGCATTTCAGAAACGTCTCACGCTGATACGTGAGGGGGGGGGGGGAGGTGTTGGAGGGTCACGATGAAAAGGCTAATTATGTAAAAGAGGGCCTTGACTTGACTTGCACGTTTTGTTATGTCTGGCTAATCCCGAACATTAATAACTAAAGTCTGTGCGTCTGAAGCTCTTGTACCCGAAACACGTCCTACAGGAACTCCGATATTTCGTTTTCAAACCTTGACATAAGAATCAAGGTTTCATTCTTATGATGTTCAGTATGATTATAATACTGAAATCAATGAAAAAACTTAGATACGGAGGTTTGTAGACGATGGAGTGGACAGATGCCAGTGTGTCAGCTTCGATCGGGCCCATAAAAAAAAACAGCCTAAACCCGGCCCGAGCCTGTGCACATTCTGCCCGAGCCTGACTCGACCCGTAAATTGCCATTATGAGCCCGAGCCCGATTTAATCCCAACATTTTTTTAGTAAGTAGAGCGTTAAAAATGAGCTTTTTAAAACATTTTGGGCTGCCAGAATGAGCAAAATCTGTTTAGAATGATGATAATTACAAAAACATTGCAACACTGAAGAAGCATAGACCGATAATTTAAGAACAGATCTTCGCAAGATTAAAACATGAACAACGCAAACAACGATCCACAGGCCTAAACATCAGTAAATTAGGCTACAAGAATGATGTGTGAATGACTTTCCTCTAATATAATATAGTTTAAGTTGGTTTAAGAATATATAAAAAAACTATTTTTAACCACACAAACTACGTTAAAAAAAAAAACAAGCCAAATGCAGAATGTGGACAAACGGAGGAGCTCACGTGTGCTTGAGCCCCAGAACTGCGTGGTTATAACATTCTAAACTTGTGCAACTTTTTTTGTTTTTGATTTGTTACTTTGTTTTTGGTAATTATTACACCATAGCTTTATATAAAATAAAAAAGCAATAAAAAAAAACAGAGGTTTGCATCCCAGACCATTTTCTTGAGCCCGACCCGTCTCCGGCAACTTCAACCTTTAACCTGTAACTCCAGCAAACAATCAGATGTACATCTTTCCTTTCTGTCTGTAATGTTTATTCTCCACCTCTCTGAACACTTAAATCACGTGGGGTTCATGTGAAAGTCAGGCACACGGCTGTGGAAAGCTTTCAACATTCGAGTCAGAGCAGAGATATAACATATAAAGAGACCAGAGAGGCTTACCTGAGACACGACAAGAATCAGAACCAGGATCCAGCCAGCAGCAGACATGAGAAAAAAAGAGAGAAAGAGAGATGAAGAGTTAAATTAGTACCAGCACTGAATATACTGTACACTGCTGCACTACATTAATATACAACATTATATACAAAATATATAAAAAATATTAATTCATTTGACGAAAGACTAGTTAAAAATAGACCCATTTTGTGGACTGTAATCAAAAAATAATTAGCCTCTCATTTAAACAAAAAGCATAATTGATAACCACACGCAGTAAAATAATAATAATGAAAGGCTCACAGCCAATATCAGAAATGTAAGCATTTTTATACACTGCATTCATTGCATTTTGATATTCAACAGTTAAATGTTGCACACTAATGATTCATAAGGCGGTGTAATTAATTTTAAATATAAAATGTAAATAATTTTTAAATAATTATTCTAAAGTGTGAGAACTCAAGTTCACAACTGTTTCTGAACAAAAGTTGCATTAACCTAAGCAGTGAATATCTAGCTAACAAAAACTATAATGTTGAACATCTAGCTAACATCAGCAAGAGTAGTAAACATCTAAATACAATCAAGTAGTAAACATCTAGTTAAGTAGTTAACATCTAGTGTACTCGAGGAAGTAAACATCTAGTTAACATAAGCTAGAGTAGTTATCTTCTACAGAACATCAGCTAATAAACATCTAGTTAACATTAGCTAGAGTAGTTATCTTCTACAGAACATCAGCTAATAAACATCTAGTTTACATTAGCTAGAGTAGCAAACATTTAGGTAACATCAGCTAGGGTGGATAACTTCTAAAAAACCTCAGCTAAAGTAGTAAACATCTAGTTAACATTAGCTAGAGTAGTTATCTTCTACAGAACATCAGCTAATAAACATCTAGTTAACATTAGCTAGAGTAGTTATCTTCTACAGAACATCAGCTAATAAACATCTAGTTAACATTAGCTAGAGTAGTTATCTTCTACAGAACATCAGCTAATAAACATCTAGTTAACATTAGCTAGAGTAGCAAACATTTAGGTAACATCAGCTAGGGTGGATAACTTCTAAAAAACCTCAGCTAAAAAGTAAACATCTAGTTAACATTAGCTAAAGTAGCAAACATTTAGGTAACATCAGCTAGGGTGGATAACTTCTAAAAAACCTCAGCTAAAAAAGTAAACATCTAGTTAACATTAGCTAAAGTAGCAAACATTTAGGTGACATCAGCTAGGGTGGATAACTTCTAAAAAAAAACCTCAGCTAAAGTAGTAAACATCTAGTTAACATTAGCTAGAGTAGTTATCTTCTACAGAACATCAGCTAATAAACATCTAGTTAACATTAGCTAGAGTAGTTATCTTCTACAGAACATCAGCTAATAAACATCTAGTTAACATTAGCTAGAGTAGTTATCTTCTACAGAACATCAGCTAATAAACATCTAGTTAACATTAGCTAAAGTAGCAAACATTTAGGTAACATCAGCTAGGGTGGATAACTTCTACAAAACCTCAGCTAAAGTAGTAAACATCTAGTTAACATTAGCTAGAGTAGTTAACATCTGGAGAACATCGACAAGAGTGGTTAAGCCGATGTTCTCCAAGCCAATGTTCTGCAAAAGTTATTGGAGAACATCAGCTAAATTAAGGTAACATTTATTAAACATCAAGTTAAGTAGTAAACATCTAGCAAACATCTACTAGAGTAGTTAACATTTATTACACATCAGCTATAAAGTAGTAATCCCCTAGTTAACATCTGCTAGAATAGTTAACATCAAGAGAACATGGATGCGCTGGATGTCAAACCGTTACCCTTAAGACCCCCTGAAACCCATTCAGACAGAGGGGGAAACTCAAGATCTAAAAGGTTCTAGACAGACTGAAGAAGTCTAGACTGGGTTTGAGACTCTTTCACTTGTCCTGTTGGTTTCAGCTGTCAGCTGTCCCAGTTTTTGCCACTTCAAACACACATTTTTGAGCTGAGCTGTCTCCTCGCTGATGTCGAGTATCAGCACCGACACACACCCTGTCACTACCGTAACACTGCACACCATAAAGACCCATTCTCTCTCCATACTCACTATTCTGACCCACTGTTCTCACTGTGCATAAAGCCAGTCACCAGTACAAAGCATGAGCCTGGACTGGAGCTGGCGAGGGGGCCAATCACTCAAGTGTCAAAATGTAGGCACAGCATGTTGGACAGATGCTTTCTGCATGGAAAATCTGTCACTACTGTTGTTTTCTGTCTGACCGTTGGGATAAACACTGGAAATACAGTATTAAAGGAGAACTCCAGTGTAAAATGGACTTTGTTATCCAGCTCAAAGTAGCTCTACACGTTCTTGCTAGAATCCGGAAAGCCCTGACCTTTAAAACGAGGCATTAATAACCCAAAAAGTGCAGAAGAAGCTTATTAAAAACACTGTTTACATCCCATATCGCTAGCTTTAGCTCCGTGTGCAGCCATCACTATACTAATAATGATAAAGACATTATATATTTTTTTAGACATGTTTGCAACAGCCATTTCAGTTTGATATATCTAATAACTGATGGTCACAGTAATATTTCAGGATTGAAATGAGGTTTATTGTACTAACAGAAAATGTGCAATATGCATTAAACCAAAATTTGACCGGTGCAAAACTATGGGCCTCCTTATCATTTTATTGATTTGAATACTCCTAACTACTTTTTACTGACTTACTGAAGCACAAAATTGGTTTGTTAACCTCATTGAGCTTTGAACTTTATATCCAGGTGTATCCAACCATGAGAAAAGGTATTTAAGGTGGCCAATTGCAAGTTGTTCTCCTATTTGAATCTCCTCTGAAGAGTGGCATCATGGGCTCATCAAAACAGCTCTCAAATGATCTAAAAACAAAGATTGTTCAACATAGTTGTTCAGGGGAAGGATACAAAAAGTTGTCTCAGAGATTTAAGGAACATAGTAAGGGAATGGAAGACCACAGGGACAGTTCTTGTTAAGCTCAGAAGTGGCAGGCCAAGAAAAATATCAGAAAGGCGGAGAAGAAGAATGGTGGGAACAGTCAAGGACAATCCACAGACCACCTCCAAAGAGCTGCAGCATCATCTTGCTGCAGATGGTGTCACTGTGCATCGGTCAACAATACAGCGCACTTTGCACAAGGAGAAGCTGTATGGGAGAGTGATGCGAAAGGAGCCATTTCTGCAAGCACGCCACAAACAGAGTCGCCTGAGGTATGCCAAAGCAAATCAAACTGAAATGGCTGTTGCAAACACCCAAATATTTAGAACTAAAAATGATTAAGATTAATAGGGGTGTCCGTTAGAGAGTCCGTTTTAACCAAACCAAATAGTTCTGTTGTGAAAACATCCCAAGACTTACTAAAATGACAGCTTCATTACTACTTCATCACATGGTGGCGCTATAATCAAATGAGTAAGGTATTAATTAATATTAGCTGTCAAATTCTGTAACGTGATATCATCATTATGTAGCGCAACATATCGTGTGCAGTGCCATGGGAATGGGAAAAAAAGAATGGGAATAGGAAAGATTGGGAATATGATTGGCAACGGAAGCATGGCACCAGTCTAGCACCAGACAGACCGAAAGAGATCTGTAATGGAAAGTCCTCAGAAGTGATGTAATCTGGAGATCTCGGGCTTTAAGACTATATCGCCATCAGAGCTAACGGCTCCATTTATTATACGAAAAAGCACATATGAATACGTCTCTTTATACACGGCATTCGGTAAACGTAGCGGCAGCGGCGAAGAGGAAAATATCCTTCATCCCCCTCTTCTGTTTGGAATAGTGCCATATATACACACACTCATACTTCAGCGGGAGCGCGACACAGGCCATTTTAAAGATTAACAGTTTGACAGCGGGTGTAAGCGGCGTTCCATGACGGAACGCTGGGTTTTGTGGCCAGCGTCGTGTAACCAATAAAGTATTCCATTTACACAACCCTCGGAGACCTGCCAGGCTGAGAGACTGCCTGTAATATGTATAGAGTTCCACTGCAGGGCTAAACAGAAAAACTGCTTACTCAAAAAAAAGAAAAAGAAGAGAAAAGCCTGGCAGGGCCTTATTTTCAGGACGGTTAGGAAAGGGTAACTCGACAGTAGAAACTCGTTCCCCCCTTCTGCTGTTCTCATTAAGGCTGGATTTTCCCATATTAAGAAGGACAAATCACTTCCTTCATTTGCACACCACTGGGACGAGCACAAATCAGCACAGAGCTCAGTGTAATTTACACTTCTCTTATCTGTTCCCACTAAAACAGGGTCAGCGACTGCTATATTAGAGCGCGGGAGGATTGGACGTCTACAGTAATGCTTGTAATACTCGCTGTGTGACTCAGCAGAATCGCATGGCTACATCCTGTTTTCTGCAAAGCCCTTCCTTCCTCTGCCTCACTTTCTCCACTTTCTCAACAGCAGACTTATAGCATGTACTGTACAGGCTTTTGACAATGAAACTGAATTGAAACACCTGGTTTTAGACCACAATAATTGATTGTCCGGACGAACAGTTCTGGTGGAAACAGGAGAGTTGAGGTGCACTGCATTGAATTCTGCCGTGATGTGGGTTCAGCTGTGGCTTTATGTTTTTTGATACAATCTGGGTTAGCACCCAAACATCCCTTTCAGACAGCTTCCTCTTACAGCGTCCACAGTTAATCCTGTTGGATGTGGTTCGTCCTTCCTGGTGGTATCTCGCTGGCATTACCCTGGATACCGTGGCTCTTGATACGTCACAAAGATCGGGGGCTGTCTTGGTCACAGATGCGCCATCAAGACGTGCACCAACAATTCGTCCTCTTTTGAACTCTGGTATGTCACCGATAATGTTGTGTGCATTGCAATATTTTGAGCAATATTTTGTTCTTGCTAATTGAACCAACCTTCACACTTTGCTCTTAGCCATGAAACCTCCCACACTAAAATGACAGGTGTTTCAGTTTCATTGTCCCATCCCTGTATATTCAAAATATCGGACTTGACAAGAGGACAATGTTGTCACGAATTGCCTGTGTAGACTTAGTCAGTACTGTCTTATGCTAATTATGCTAATTATAATAATTTAAGTCATGATTTAGTCAGTGGTGGGTTTAATTAGGGGTGGGCGATATGGCCCTAAAACAATATTGCAATATTTCCTGGTCTTCACACGATAACGATACTCTTAGTATGGAGTGAATTTTGTGCCAAAAGTAAAAAAAAATAAAAAATAAATCTGCAATCAAATTCTTAAGAATCCAAAGGAAAAGTTGTACGTTGCAAATTCAATAGAGAAAATATATAATATATAGCAAAAATATATATTTTAAATATACTTGATTACTTTATTATTATCCTTAGCAGTTCTTTTTAAAATATTTTCTTTAGTTTAAATTTTGTCAGTCGTTGCTTTGGAATGCCTTCTTCTAAGCCCCGCCCACCTGTGAAAACTTTAGCAGAAAAAAAACAGAAAATCACAAAAACACAACAATAAAAGCAAAAACTGACCAAATTCAAACTAAAATAATTTTTTAATAATTACAAAAGTATATATATATATATATATATATATATATATATATATATATATATATATATATATATATATATATATATATATATATGTTTGCTATATGTTTTTTTCTCTTTTGAATTTGCAACATACACTTTTTCCTTTAAAAAAAAAAAAATTGATTGCAGATTTTGTCCTAGAAGCTCTGAGATGTAGCTTAAGTTCAGTGAAGAGGAGCAGAGGGGTAAAGGCAGCAGTGAGGCCATTAACTCTAACTACACCAATCATTACAAGGCTGGTCAGGATATTGAATCTGACTGCAATTATTCTCTCATTCGCCCCCAGATAACAGAGCTGTTAGCAAGACATATACCAAGCATCTCCACACGCCTTGACTCAGGATAGGATATATTTAAGGCTTTAACGGCATCGCTGTTTTGTTGGGTTGGACAATATTGTTTCTCATACAAGGACAGTTTGTTTTAAATGGCCTTCTCCTTCTCACAGAGGAGCACTCGAGGAGCTGCCAAGGCAGGGGCTTCACGCTAAACTTAGAACCCAAGGCCGCTGACGCCGATAACACACTGCGAGTTAAAACATGCTCAGGAGTGTGATCTCCAAACAACACGATGCAGAGAGGTGAAAATGACCAGAGAGGCTCCCTCAAGGAGCTCATCTCATCACGTTTTCCATTAGCATACAGTTTTGTCGCAGTTGGATTCAAACTGTGTTTGCTCCAGAACAAAAGGTGGTGACAGAACATATGATTAGGACATCAATAAAAACAAATATGTGCACAAAATCACAAATATAGCAGTCTAAATCAAGTCGTAAGTCATTAAGGTAAAGTCCAAGTCGTCACAAGTCTTTAGGCTAGAGTTCAACTAAAGCTATGAGTCTTTAGACTAGAGTTCAACTGAAGTCACGAGTCTTTAGGCTTTCAAACATTAATCAAGAGTTTTAAGGCTACGGTCCAGTTTGTCACACGTCTTTAGGCTACAGTACAAGTCAAGTTACAAGTCTTTAGGGTAGAGTCTACGCCAAGTCATGAACTTTTAGACTGGAGTCCAAGTCAAGTTGGATATTGTGATGTGTCAATGGTACAGGGGCTGTGTCCCAAATCAACCAAACAAAGTTGCAAGTCAAGTCTATAATCATTTTTTATGCAACAAATGTACTTGATTTGCTAAACTGGATGCCCACCTAGGGAATAAACACACTGGACCAGTTTTCTAGGGACCCATTTAACCCATTTAAAACCTCTTGACCTTTAGTCCCCACTGAAATGTTCTGTTTTGGTGTTTGCCAGAGTATGGTGTAGGCTAAGGCCTACAGTACACGACTACACATATTACATTGTATGTCTAGGCTATGGCATAGAGTGTATGCATAAGCATAAGCTGCCCTATAGGTTAAATGGTAGCCTGCCATGTACCTCCTCATTGTTGCAACTATAGATTGTGTCAATTGGTCTGCTGAGCTGATTGTTTATTGGATCAGTTTCCTGTGGACAGGATTAAACCTACAGTACAGGCCAAAGATTTGGACACACCTTCTCTTTTTCAATGCGTTGTCTTCATTTTCATGACTCACTGAAGGCATCAAAACTATGAATGAACACATGTGGAGTTTTATGGTGAGCTGGAGCACAGAGTGAAGGAAAAGGGGCAACAAGTGCTAATAAACACCTCTGGGAACTCCTTCCTTCAAGATTGTTGGAAAACCATTTCAGGTGGCCACCTCTTGAAGCTCATTGAGAGAATGATGCCAAGAGTGTGCAAAGCAGTAATCAGAGCAAAGGGTGGCTATTTTAAAGAAATTAGAATATATATATTTTTTAGTTATTTCACCTTTTTTTGTTAAGTACATAAAACTCCACATGTGTTCATTCATAGTTTTGATTCCTTCAGTGAGAATCTACAATGTAAATAGTCATGAAAAAAAAAAAAAAAACGCATTGAAACAGAGAAGGTGTGTCCAAACTTTTGGCCTGTACTGTAGTTATGAATCATTTTATACTGAGTGGGCTTTGGTCCCCACTGAAAAGCCTTGTTGGTGTGTGTACTGCTGTGAAGTATTCCCATTATAGTGCCGGGCAAAGCAAGCCAATTTCACTCCAGCAAGCCATATTGACTTTGGTTCTGACAGATGTATTGAAACCAAGAGATTCAATCACGCCTGTCAGAAGCTCTTTTCCTGTGGTCACCACTTCAGTACAGTTCACTGCTTTTCTGAGTGATTTCTGTCTGAAGGATTGCTTTCCAGGAAGGATGCTTTCTAGAGCTGGAGATTAGCTTACTGGTGAAATCAGCCGGCCACCCGAACCCGCCACCGAGTTCCGTGTCCTCCTAATTTGGGATGGCGAACCCGCCCAGCTCCGCGGGGAGATTGATCCGACAGCCTGTTCCGAACAGATCTGTTCCCTCCCGGCTTCAGCGGCTGCTCTGATACACCTGGCTGGATATGATAAGGTTGGTCTGAAATGTATTGCTGATCACTCGGATGCCCCCGGTACGCTTAACTGGCCTGAAATGAAGGAAAATGCAGGCTTTAGCCTGAAATCCTCGCCTTGGCTGGAGGCAGGATTCCTTCTGAATGACACAAACCTGAGAGGCATCTAGTACAGAAAACGCCGCCGGGCTTCACATGTTTGGAACAGTGCCATGCAATTAGCGACAAGAAACCTGTGCCAATTCTCTCAGAAGTCAGGATCAAGAATCGAAAAAGGTACGCCCAGGCATATCTCCTCAAGCTCTATACATGTAAGAGATGCACTGAAATGAAAATTGTTGTCCAAAACCACAACTAGACTAGATGAAACGAAGGCTGGAGGCTAGATACCAAATATCAAACATCAAACATTTTTCTTATTTTTTTTAAAACTCTTTTCACCACAAAAAAAATTAAACATACTAAGTTTTTTTTGTTTCTTTTTAAATAAAAAAAAAACTATTACAAAGACTAGACCATTAAATAATAAAATATTTTTATTATCTCAGCAGACATACCAACAAAGCCAACTAATGCATTTACCTCAGCAGTGCAATTCTAATCATGAATTTTCTTCAGTATTTCAGTCTAGGTTACCTAAGCATTTACCTAAGCAGTGCATAATTGGTTATAAATTTACCTCAGTAAATTTAGCTCTAAAATAGTATCACAGTATTTAATGGTATTTATTTTTGTTCTAAGTTTATGGTAAATAAAAACAGTGTGAATTTTCCTTTGTGCTACAAACATCAAAAAAAAAATTGTGCCCATAAAAAGTTATGGCTCAAATGGCCATAAAATAATATCACAGTATTACATTTTTTTTTTGGCAATATTAATATATAAGTACGATGTGACATGGCACACCCCTTTCCAGCAGTGCAATTTCCCGATATATTTACCTCAGTATTATACCCACATCCAGCATTCAGTTTAGCCACAATCGAGGCAATTATCGAACAGAGCATTAAAGAAAAGGTGTCCAATCCTAAGTCCTTAAAAGACGACGTATTCTCTTCAACAGGCAATTCCGTCCAGCAAGGTTGAAGCCTAATTAAAATGTGCACCACTTCGCTGCTACGTTTACTTTTCCGGAAAAGAGGTTTTTGATGTCTTTTGAACTTGGGTATACACACCGCCATGCAACAAACCAGCTCTTTGAGGAGCACGCGAGAGGCAGAGTGTGTATTTGTGAAAGCTTTTCTACTGTCCACATATAAACACACTGAAAAAACACACACACACACACACAAACACACTCACACACAAACACACTCACACACACACAAACACACACACACACACAGACAGACAGCCCTGGTATGAACTGGCACGTGGACTTGCCCGTCCGACTGGGAGAAATGCAGGGGGCTCATTAAAATAAGGAACAGACCATACTTATTTTTAAATCCTTTTGTTGCTTTCCAGAAAGCGTCTCCCGGCCCACCCCCCCCATCCCACTCCCCACCCCAGTGGACAGCAGCCTTCTGAAGGCTCGCCAGCTCCCAGACAGACAGCAAGCACGGCAGATGGAAAGATGGAAACGCGGAGAGTGAGCCGGGTGGAGGGGTTGTGGAGGGTGAGGCTGAAAAAAGAAAAATATGGAGGAAAGAGAAAAAGAGAGTGAAAGACAGGAATATGAGGAGAGAGAGAAAATGAGGAAGACTGCGGGGAATCGCCAATGAAAAGAAAAGGGCAGACGACGAGAGGGAAAGGGCAAGACCACAGCGTTACAAAGCTACTGTACAGAGTGGAGATGAAGCCGTCTGCAGCCCTGTTGCTCACACACAGTACTTTGGAAGGTAGACGTGAGTTAATTAAGCAATAAAACACAAGAGGGAGTGTGTTATCACGAATAACATCGCGGCTGTGATTTGGTCATAGGCACGAGCCGAATGCGAGATAACACACGACCTCGAGTGTTTTATTGCTTTTATACAAAGGTTTATTTTTTTTACTAAATGAATAAAGAAAATAAATCAAAGAACTTTAAGAAATTCAGTTTGAATATGCTTTAGTATGGACTGTGCCTTCCGCCAAAAAGAAGTTCCACAAAAACTGTAACAGAACTGAAACTTAACTACAAAACGGTGTATGGTTCATACAGACTAACACCAAAAAAGTTAGCTTGAAAGCAAAATTGGGAATAAGTGAAGATGGTAACTTAAATGTTAGGACCGTGAAATAACGCTAATACTCTCCTCTCCTGCTCCGTGGAGTCGTCTTCAGGTGAACGCTGCACATTTTTTAAACACTTTTCTGCCTGTTTTTGCTGGGTGGTGTTGGTTTTAGCTAGCCGGCTGGACTGTGGTTAGGTTAGCGTAGCTTGCTTTAGCTCAGTATTAACTTAGCTTAACCTAGCCTGGCTGGATAAGTTACCGTTCTGGCTGTCAGACGACATTAGCCGAGCAATTTTCCTTTCCCTTTTTTCCACAAAAGACGAGCCAGCGCTGCGGGCGAGCGTGCCATGGTTGAGCGCTAGCCTGTGCTAAGCTAACGCTGCAGCTGGTGCCGGTGGAGGTAATGATTCAAAACTGTACTGTGTGTATACGTCGTTACTCGGCAACGCATCGGCGGAGCGATACAAGTTTAGTGTGAGAAGGCCGTGATGTTATTACAAGTATCAGCACGGCTAGAACACTTCTCAACCAATCATGTAGAACATTTAAAAGGTTGGCTCTTCTCTGGGGAGCTGTTTATTTGAGGTTTCTGAGGCTGGTATCTCTGTTGAACTTATCCTGTGCAACAGAGGAACTCTTGCTCTTCCTTTTCTAGGGTGGTCCTGATGAGAACCAGTTCCATCATAACGTGACGGTATGTTCAAAGTTCGTTTATCGCCCTATATCTTGATAAGGATTGACTAAGCTTTAATTTTTATAAAGTTTTATTCTTCGATATTTTTCTTTACTAATTTGAGTATTTATTGCTTCTCGTAATATGAATTAGAGCGTTACTCAAAAAGAGCTATTCACTGTATACCTGTAACTCTACCTCTTCACTACTTTACAACTGATGCTCTTAACATTTAAGCAAATTCAAGTAACCCTTGACAAGTTCAGCACAGCTGTTAGCTGAAAGCTATTCTAGATAACTCTACTTGACACGCTTCAATATATAATGCAAAGGAATATTTTCCATCTCATTATAAATTAAATATTGTATATATTGTATACTGTGTGATAATATTATAATATAGCTTTCATATAGTTATTACACTCTTTACTTTGTAACACAGTGAATTCAGAACCCTGGATATTCTGAATTGTTGCCAGATAATATCAACCTATACTGCTTTTAAGATGCTGCCAAAAAAAAAAAATTCTACAAAGCACAGAAGAAGAAGAAGAAGAAGAAGAAGAAGAAGAAGAAGAAGAAGAAGGAGGAGAGTGGAGTCTCAGACGCAGATAAACGTTAAGGGGAGCAGCTGGCATCTTCCCGCTGATGTGATTTCATCTCTGAAAGAACGAGAGATACCATCTCCCTATCACAAGCATGGACGAGAGAGAGAGAGAGAGAGAGAGAGGAAGAGAGGGAGGAAGAGTGAGAGAGAGAGGAAGAGAGTGAGAGAGAGCACAGCTGTTAAGAGGATATCGTAATTACAATCTGAGCTTGACGCATCAGCAGGGATGCGGGCGAGGAGTGGCTGCAGTTTTGTTAGTGATCTTCCCATCTTCAGCTGTGTGTATATATATGTGTGTGTGTGTGTGTAAGTGTGTGTGTGTGTGTGTGTGTGTGTTTGTGTAAGAGAAAGAAACACAGATAATGGTGGGGCATCTCACATTCTTCAATATCCTCAATATAAAGAGGATAGCAGAAAAAGATCTATAGAGAGTAAAGAGAGTATAACAGCCATACACACTAGAGGTGCGACAATATATCAGTATCGCAATATATATAGTATCATCAATACATAGTGGAAAGTATCAATATTTTTTATTGAAATACTTCCTAAGACTCGCCCTCCTATCACTATTTGACTTCCATAATTAACTGCTTCATTATTCCACATGGAATAATAATCCATAATTTTTAATATAAATGTCTTTTTTCCATTTATTCCAATTTAACTAATTTTATTGTATGTCCTTCATACAAGGAGGGTGAAGACTAGCACATGCCTCCTCCTTATATATGTGAAGTCAGACTCCACCTCTTCTTAAACTGCTGATGATGCAGCATTGGCGAGTAGCATCACAGTGCATTTGGAGGAAATCGCAGGGACTCGGTTCCGATACATCAGCTCACAGATGCAGCCTTGTGCTGATCGACATCACCCTAGGAGTGATGAGGGGAAAGAGCAATTGTGCTTTCTCAGGACTCTGGCAGCTGATGGCGAGCTGCATGACCTGGATTCGAACCAGCGATGATCTCCAAACTGAATCGGTATGAACTAAACCCATTTAAACAGTGAGAAAAAAAACAGCAATACACAAATAGCTGTGCTCTCACAGTAATCCAACACCCA
Source organism: Astyanax mexicanus (assembly GCF_023375975.1). Lineage (NCBI taxonomy): Eukaryota > Metazoa > Chordata > Actinopteri > Characiformes > Acestrorhamphidae > Astyanax > Astyanax mexicanus. Next base: position 54,076,897 of record NC_064415.1, read on the forward strand.
GACAGATAGTTCTGGTTGGGTGAACTGGCCTAATGTGGGACACGGTTCTAATGTAGGACACCGTCTAAGCCAAACCATTAGAGGTAGCTCAATAAAATTAGCTTTAAAAAATAGAAGAAACCACTTAAAAATGATGAGTTTTAATTGTTTTAAGTTTTATTTTATTTTACCAAATTGAAAACCTCTGGAATATAATAATCAAGAGAAAGACGGATGATCACAAGCCATCAAACCAAACTGAACTGCTTGAATTTTTGCAACAGGAGTAAAGCAGCATAAAGTTATCCAAAAGCAGTGTGTAAGACTGGTGGAGGAGAACATGATTCCAAATGGAAAAAAAAAAAACTGTGAATAAACACCAGGCTTATTCCACCTCTTATATCCCGCAAGCTTTTTATAATAAGAATGGTTCTAGAATGTGTTGTTTTATTTTGCTCTTTAAATAATCAGATTCTACATCAGCAGCAATACCTAGAGAGAAGGAGAGCCGTTCTGTGTCTGACAACAGGTTTCTAACCCACGCTCTGCCAACTGGCTCTCATTTAAACTGTTTAATTTCCTCGTGTTTTATCTCTGTTTTGTTGTTCGGCTTTTTTTTTTTTATTGTTTCCTTTGTTTCACTCGTGCTCCTACATTGTGTAACCCGCTTCAAGCGCTTCCATCTTTTTTTTTTTTTTTTTTTTTTTAAAGCAGCTCCTGAAAGCTCTTCTTATCTCAGATTCTGCCCCTTTTTAGCATATATTTTGGGAAGCTTTGGGCTCGCGCCGGCAAAGTATAAACAATCAGGTTCCCCTTTTTCCTTCTTAACAAAGTGGAGGGAAGACATTGTGATGCATCTATGAGAATAAAAAAAAGAAGAAATAAAAAAAGAAATAAAAAAGCCTGATGTTATTAAATTTCCCATTTCGTGAAAGACACATCAAAGCCGGCGGAATGAAAGTGCGCCGGCGCTCCGTGATAAAGGTGTGACACATACAAACCAATTAGATTTTGTGGGGGGTGTTGGGGGTGGTGGGCGAGACGGGGAAGGTAGTTCGGTAATTGTGGCATTTTGGACGCCGCCGGATTTTGGCCCGCCGTAATGACGACAGCCTCATTGCGATGCAAAGAGAAATGAATCTGAAGATAAGGAGGAACGTTTCAGAGCGAGAGAAAGAAGAAGAAGAAGAAGAAAAAAAAACAATTCTTTGAAGGTTGAAAACTCTATAATGGGGAATGAGTCCAACAGAACAACTGTAATGAGAGGATTTGTAGTATTACTGAATGAGAAGACACACACACACACACACACACACACACAGATACACACATACATACAGATACTCACATTCACAATCAGATATGCATAAATATATAGAGGAGCAGCGGAGAAGACAGATGGTGCTCAATCCACATCAAACCATTAAACCATAAATACTCTGAAATGCATCCTATTTACTAATGCTAATGCAATGCAGAGGACTCAGTGAGCCAGTGAGACATCAAAAGCATAAATGCACAAGTGTGTGCGAGTGTGTGGGGGGGGTGTTCTTGCACATGTGTGAGAGAGTAGGCTTTTAGATCGTGCTGTAGATAATCAACTGCACAAAAAATACAATGACAGCAGTGCTGCTGGAGTTTTTAAACACTGTTTTTAGCAAAAGAATAATTCACATTGTTATCATTTTCCATTATATTTCTACTAGAGACAGATTATATCTGTCCATATCATTTATTTTACATTTATTTTAAATCATTGCGATTTTCAGTATCATGACATTCTGGATCATTGACTTCTGTTACAAATCTGATAAAACTGTTGTTTTTTTGATATCTCAGTTAGGGGTGTTCCATAATCATATTGTATGCAGTACTAAAAATAATTTTAATTTTGTTGCAGTAGTGTATTCTTGATATATATATATGTTTGTTTGTTTGTTTGTTTGTTTGTTTGTTTGTTTGTTTGTTTTTTTTAATCAGCGTCACGAAAAATTAAGAAATAACATGATATTATTTTAGGGCCACATCGCCCATCCCTTTCGCAATCGAATAATCGCTGCAGCCCAATGTGTGTGTGTGCCATCCCATTGCATCATCTCCCAAGGCTTCTGCTCATCGATGGGACCAATCATGAAGAATGGGCTCAACAACAAAAATGATGAAGAGGCCAGTCTCTTATGGAAGGACTGGAGCCAGTGTAGAGCTATGGAGCTTTGGAAGACCCTGACCCTGACCCCAAGTCCACTTCCCCATTCTTTTCTACACACACACACACACACACACACACAACACACACACACACATACACCATTGCCCCTCCCCTCGGCTGGCTCTGGACTAAAGCAGAGGCATTTTCTCGGGGCTGACTAGCCGCTCTCTAATCAATTAGACAGACCCAAGGAGAGCGAGGTTCTTAGAAAGGCCAGTGTGTCAGTGAACCTTTCACCTCGGCGACACACACTCACACACACAAAGAGCTTTCAGGCCAATTAACATTCCACTCTGCGGAGCTTTCGTACGGCGGCCCGAAGAGTTTTTAGAAACGCTCCCTAAAGCACAGTGTCACTGAGTGATGATCACTATAAACTACATCAGCATTCTTAGGTGAAGTTTTTCTGCATCTTATCCTTAAAGAAAAGTGAAAATTCTGCACAGATCAGCCATCACATTAAAACAGGTGTTTCAGACAGGTGAATGGATAGAATCGTACATGAAGAGGGGAGAGAGATACAGTACATCTTAGTCAGTCATATATTTAAATGTTGTTTTTTTTTTTTTTTATCCAATAAGGTTTTACAGTTTTTTCCTGTTATTTTGTTTTCAGTGGAAAAATGTACAATACCAAGAATAGACTGTGGTTTGAAATGTTTCATTTGATTTTAGCTTTTAACTGTCATTTTTAAGGAAACTACCTGTGAAATAAACATTTTTCTTTGTAAAAATATTTTCTGGAATTTTACAAAAAATTACTGTTGTTATGTGGACATACCTCTGTTAAAATTCACTGTTAAAGTGCAAAAAACATGCACAAAAATAAATGTTAAAAACGCTACTTTTCTGCCACCCCTGCTTTTTTTTTTCATTAAATTTTTTGCCCATCAAAAAACAAAGAATACTATATTTAATAATTATAAATTAAGTGTGCCATGATCCCTTTGGGTTTAGTGATTCTTCATATTTATATATAGTTAGAAACAAATGACATTTATTAGTAGCTTTGTGAAACGTTGAAATTTTAATTTATATAAAAAATATTTTTTTTTTACCAAGTTTTCCATTTTTATACATGTTTTATACAATTATACAATTATTTGCCAGTTTACCAATGGACCCCTGCTGACAGAAAAAAATACAGAATTGTTTACAGAACTTTTAATTTGATAAGGATCAAATAGTGATGGTTAGAAGACTCGGCCAAGGCATACTACCAGGTCTTACAGAGTCTAAACTTGGCAGGGCCAGCTGTTAGCATCTCAGCTATCCCTGACCCACCCTTACTGAGTCCAGCTGCTGTGCCTGTTAGCATCACAGCTATCACTAATCCACCCTTTCTGTGACCAGCGGCTGCACCTGTTAGCTCCAACACGGCTATGTTTTGCTGTTAGCATTCGCGATTTATGTGCTCCAACCATGTCCCTGGTAGCATCTTGGCTCCAACCCTGCTAAACCTGTCTGTTAGCTTTGTGGACTTCACTTTGCCGTCTTGCATGTACACTTTTTTGTGTGGACATGTCACTGTCTTGTCTCTTAAGGAGGGCCTAAGTTACCAAAGACCGCACATCCAGACTACAGTATACTGCATCATCACATAAAAAAAAAAATGTAGATATTTGAAATATGCTGCTATCTGAATGCTTTAAACATCAAATTTAGCACTTTTACAGAATCTACTTCTAACACCTTGATGTCAAATACCACAGGACACTGTCAGAGGTCTTGTGGAGTCCATGTCTCATCAGATCTGTGCTGTTTTGGGTGCAGAAAGGGGAACTAAATAATATTACAGCTGATCCAGGTGCAGCTACAACTACAACATCCAATCTCCAGATAACGAAAGTCTTACAGAAAGGTTTTGGATACAGTTTTGATAAAACAGTGGCTAAATTACAGGCGTCAGAGTTGGATAAGCTCTCTTCTATTAATGTCAGAAGAGAAATCTATTTCTTTATCCATCTAAATCAAGTTTAATAGAAAATAAGTGGCTGTTCTATAACTAGAGTCCATTCAAGGACTTTCCCTACGTCCACAAAGCAAGCCGTCTCGGATCTGATCTTTCTGGCTTCGCGGTTCACAATCGTTTGTATAAATGACCCACATCCGTCTGTAGTCTGTCTCTCTCTCTCTTTCTCTCTCTCATTGCTCTCTCTCTCACTTTCACTAACACACACACACACACACACACATATACACATGTACACACACTCCTCAGCTCGACCAAGACCTAATCCCTTCTGACACTGTCAAGACCCAGCACTCAACTGGCTGTCACTGCCTGTCACCTCCTGGCATTACATATGCCCCCACACTGCACACACACACACACACACACACACACACACACACACACTGCACACACTGCACACACACACACACACACACACACGCACCACTCTCCGCATGAAAACTGAGATGGTTATTTGTTTAAACAGCTGCTGTAGGCATTCAACAATGCAACGAAATGGTCCAGAGTTTACTCGTGTCTGAGAGACTCATTAACAGAATTAACAACACAAATCAAGCAGCCCAAAACCACAGCAGCTTTTTTTTTTTTTTTTTTTCCAGGAAAACCTCTGCTTTTAAAACACGCCGAAGCTAAATTAGCATCAAAACAGCCCACGGAGCACCACAGTACCACAGCAACATCCCTAAATATGCATTTTAAATCACAGACATGCTATTAAAATAGATAATACACAAAGTTCTACTATATATTCAGTCAGTATGACAATATATAAATACAAACAGCAAAGAAAAAAAAATAACAACAGTTAAGCTTTTCGTGACTTTTAATCATTCAAGTATTGTGAAGTGTTATGGGCCTAAAAGGAAACATCTACCATTTGTCGAAACACCCCTAAGGTCAAAATTCCTACTTGGAACGCCGGGGGAAAGGCTACATGCCCCTTGTTTAGTTAGCTTAATTAGCCCACACCTTATCTCCTCAGCTATATTCGTTAGCTTAGTTAGCTTTCACTTTATCTTCTAAGGTTGTGTAGTTAGCTTAGTTAGCCCCCACTTCATCCCCTCAGCTATATTCGTTAGCTTAGTTAGCTTTCACTTCATCCCCTCAGCTATATTCGTTAGCTTAGTTAGCTTTCACTTTATCTTCTACGGTTGTGTAGTTAGCTTAGTTAGCCCCCACTTCATCCCCTCGGCTATATTTGTTAGCTTAGTTAGCTTTCACTTCATCCCCTTAGCTGTATTCGTTAGCTTAATTAGCTTTCACTTCGTCTTCTCAGGTTTTGTAGTTAGCTTAGTTAGCCCCTCCTTCACCTCCTTACCTGTATTAGTTAGCTTAGTTAGCTTTTACTTTATCTTCTCAGATTGTGAAGTTAGCATAGTTAGCCTACACCTTATGTCATCATCTTTTTTTTAAGTTAGTTTAGCTAGCTTCCACTTTATCTTCACAGCTTTATTAGTTAGCTTTGTTAGCTTCCACCTCATCTCCTCAGTTGTTCAGTTAGCTTAATTAGCTTCCACTTTTACTTCATCTTCCATTTACTGGGATTACATCTTACATTACTGGAGTTAGCTTAGTTAGCCTTCATTTACGTGTATTAATAATCTTCCACTTTATCTTCTCAGCTTCTTTAGTTGGATTTTTTAGCTTACACTTTTTCCTACATTTCTTTAGTTAGCTTTTACTTCATCTTCTGTGCTGCTACAAGTTGGAATTCCTAGTCTGAAAAAAGTTGGGAGAGCCCTGTCAACCCAGAGTTCATAATCAAAGCTGCCTATTCTTTAGTTAGCATGGTTAGCCTCCACTTTATCTTCTCAGCTTTTTTAGTTAGCTTAGTTAGCTTACACTTTTTCCAACATTTCTTTAGACAGCTTTTACTTCGTCTACCATTTGTTGAAACACACCTAAGGTCGAAATTCCTACTTGGAAAGCCAGGGAAAAGGCTACATGTCCCTTGTTTAGTTAGCTTAATTAGCCTCCACCCTATCTCCTCAGCTGTATTGGTTAGCTTAGTTAGCTTTAAATTTATCCTCTCAGGTTGTGTAGTCAGCTTAGTTAGCCCCCACTTCATCTCCTCAGCTGTATTAGTTAGCTTAATTAGCTTTCACTTTATCTTCTCAGGTTGTGTAGTCAGCTTAATTAGCTTTCACTTTATCTGCTCAGCTGTATTAGTTAGCTTAGTTAGCTTTCACTTTATCTCCTCAGGTTGTGTAGTTAGCTTAGTTAGCCCCCACTTCATCTCCTCAGCTGTATTAGTTAGCTTAGTTAGCTTTCACTTTATCTTCTCAGGTTGTGAAGTTTATATCAAACAGTGATTAATTTTAAGTATTAATTATTAGGTATTATTTTAAGCTTTGCTGATATGTTCAATAAATGTTTTTAAATTGCAGAAAAGCAGGATAAAAATACAACTAAACTATTATTAGACTAAATCAATTAACTTGTGAAAAAAACATGTTTAAAACGGTGTAATTTACCTTCAGTCACATGTTTCATTTTGTTCAATTTTGGGCTTTTTTTATTATATTTTGGTGCATCCCTACTAACAAGCCATTTGGATGGAAAACACGCAATGTTCTACTGTATCGCCAGTCATTATATATTCTCTATAATTGAAAACAGCAAACAAACAACTAAAAATCATGCTCATTTTTTTACGCTCAATCCATCAAGACCTCGGCTCCTCGTTAAGAAACTTCTCCTCTGAGGATCTGAGCTCCATTTGGAGCTTCAAAGTGTCTTTAATTGGAGCGACCGCCTCTTGCATCTTTTTTCGTTAATTAGATTTTTTTAGACAGACGTGTTCCTTTGGCCATCGATGATCCATAATGGCTCCCTGCGTAAGGTTAATGAGGCTACCGTGGAGTCGAAATGGCTACCATGTGGCCTATTCGCAGTGCTAATGAAGATCCTGCACAAATGCTTTTCAGTGGCTGCCCGTAGAGAGGCTATGGTGTAGACTAATGATCAGGTGAACCACAGAAAATGTTAGAGGAGCGAGCAGAGGAAAAGAGTATCGTAAATAGCTATAATAAGTGGGCTACACTGTGGATGTACAGAACTTACATGAAGTACGCTGTGTTTAAAAAGTAAAGCACATTACTCAAAGCATGGCTGAATGAATTGTTATCAAAACTTTAACATTTTAATGTTAATAAAACAAGAATTTGTGCCTCAGGTTTCCAGGTTTTCAGTTCTTTTGGGTTTAAAATCAACAATATACAAAGATAAAGAACTGCCATTTCCAAGATCATCAGTATAACTGTAAATTTTCATATATAGACTAAAGTATTGGCACATGAATATGAAGTTTTATGTATTTTAATTGCTTTGAGAGTCTGACTCCATTCAGTGACAAGGACATTAGCAGTTTGAATGATCATCATCCCAACTCATCGCCAACTCTCTAACTCATCCCAAAAAATAATGAACTTTATATCCTTTTTAATCCACGCTGGCATGATGTCTTAAGTTTCATGTTTATCTGCTCCAGAGAGTCCTATTCTATTGGCAATACTTTTCTACAGGGACTAGATGCTTTGTGTGTTGGTCTGGTGTGTTCATCTTGAAGTGAGGTGTGTTCAGGTACATTTCTGTCGTGTGTCCATTTTTGTGGTGGAAAACACAGGAGCGCCACTGACTGATTAAAACCCTGACAACAGTCAATCATCAGAGTCCATTCCTATAGATGCGCGAGCCACTGTGACAAAACCAAAGACACACCCTAAACACAGCTGCACAATGAACAAATGAGCAAATCACTATAGATTGGTAATATAGGGCCCAAAATATAACTTGGATATCGCATGGAAATGAATATGTTTCTCATTGGGATGCTACTAATTTACAAATACGGATATTTAAACTGGAATAATGGTTCAAATGACTATAATAGTGGTGCAGCTTCAAGACATTCGTATTTAAAGTATTTAAAGCCATAAGCCTCTCCAGAGTGAGAACGCAAGTCATCAACTTCTATCCACCAACTGTCTGCTTCCGCTGAATCAATCAATTTGGCGTGAAAGGAGGATTGGACGTTAGATAAGAAGCTGGAATGCACGGCTGAGTGTCTGCTTTGAAAGCTCGGCTGTGGAGAGCAGACGTATCTTGTGTTGGGCTGAAGGACGTCACGTCAAAACAGTGATTTGAACCCGGTAACAGAGAGACGGAGAGGCGGAGAGACGGAGAGGCTCTATCGTTCAGAGACGGAGAGTTCTGTTCATCCTACACAATGTGTGGCGGTCAGCACGCCGGATCCGTCATTCATACGCAAGGCCTTTATCAAGGACACCTGCAGCCTGCCGCCTGCCACCAAGCCGGACATAAAGAGAGTGTATGCGCTGTATAATAGGTTTACGGAATGCAACTTGAAGAAGTATAATTGATGCCGGTGTTGATACAGGTACACACATAAAACACATAAACAACCATTCGTTTAAACTCATTAACCTGTCAGGGAGTCTTTTATGAGAAAAAAAAAAACTTAAAAAAAAAAAAAACATGCACACCTGCTCAGACAAAGGTGAGGAAAGAAGGAGAAGCTCAGAGAAGCAGAGCGTGGCGCAGAAAGAGAAAAAGAAGAAGAATATAGTGAGAAAAAAGAAGAAGGTAAATAAAACAAGGCAATATGAAAGAAAAAGCAAAAGAAAAAAGATGATGCAAAAAGAAAGAGAAAATGAGAAACCAGAGATGGTGACTGAAGAAAATGGAATAGAAGATGAAAAAGGATCACAAGGATCAGGAGGATGAAGCCCAAGAAGAGAAACTGTAAAAAAAGTAGAAAGTATAATGGCAAAGAAAAAGAAAAATAAGAAGATGAACAAGACAACGGACAAAAGGAAAAGGAGAAAAATAAGAAGATGCAAAAAGAAAGAGAAGATAGAGAGAACAAGATGAGAACCAGACAAACATAAGCCAAAGATGATGAAGATGAAGATACTGAAGAAGATAGAATAGATAGAAGACGAAGAGGATCACAAGGATCAGGAAGATGAAGTAGAAGAACATGAAGAAGAAGAAGAAGATTATGAAGGCAAAGAAAAAGAAAAATAAGAAGATGAACAAGACAACAAACAAAAGGAAAAGGAGAAGAAAAAAGATGATGCAAAAAGAAAGAGAAGATACAGAGAACGGGATGAGGAACCAGAGAATCATAAGCCAAAGATGATGAAGATGAAGATACTGAAGAAGATAGAATAGATAGAAGACGAAGAGGACCACAAGGATCCAAGAAGAAGCCCAAGAAGAGAAACTGTAAAAAGGTAAAAGTAAAATAAGAAGATAAAGATGAAATGTTAGAAAAAAAAGAACTTGGAGTAGGAGAAGAAAAAAGAAACAGCAGACAGAAGAAAAAAGGATGATGTGAATAGAAAAGAGGAAGAAACAGTAGGAGAAAAGCAGAGAAGAAGGAATTGAGGGGAATGATATAAACAATTACCATTGAGAAGAAGAAACAAAACAGTGGAAGTAGGAAAAGAAGGTGAAGAAGAAAATGGAGGATGATGAAAACAAACTAGATAAAGATGAATAACAAAAAAGAAGAATAAAAAAAGACTAAGGGTTAGTCTCAATTGCATATAATATAGTAATAACTACAAACCAGTATCTAAGCAGCATCTAAGGTAAAGGTAAAAAAAAAAAACTATCCAAGTCCTGTACAGCTTGTTTCTTTCAGAAAATTCATAAAATTGGCTTTGGAAGAGGTACTGTAGCTAGTAAACAGATACCAAGCTTAAAAAATGGAACGCTAACTAAATGCTCAATGAATTCATGCAAGTAAAGTACTGCTAAAGAAAAGGAGAAGGAGGAGAAAACAAAAAAGCAGACAGAGCAGCTAAAGATAAAGGTGAAGACAAACAAGATTTGGATAAAAAGAAGAAGGGGGCTTGTATCTACTGAGTACTCTTGTCCATTTAGGTCCATTTGACTCCATTTAGAAACCATTCACCAGGGCAGTTTCTTTATGGTGACCCCCAAGAACATAGACTCTAAAAGGCTCTTCCAGTCCAGATTGGGAAATAGCCCATAATATCAGCACAGCTGTTGTTTTTTTTTTCCTGTTTATTCCATCCACCATCAAAGATTTAAGATAAGACAAACAATAAATCATAACTAGCCACCCTGCAGCATCCAATACCAAACAATACACCCAACACCAAGCTCTGCATGTGTCTACCCCACCCACAACCCCCAACAAAACAAGCTTTCAGAGCTTACCTCTTACCCACAGATTAAGGGGTTGAGACTTAGGGTCACCCATCCCCAAAGCAAAACCTCTCCAGGACAGATGGAGGCAGGAGATAGCCTGAGTTGCTTTTCAGAAGAATATAACATCTTTAGAACATATGGGCCTATTCAGTGGCAAAACTCCTGACCACTGACTTCAGACTTTAGACCAGGGGTATCCAACCTTTTTTTGTTGGGGGCCAGAAGGAGAAATATATTTGAAGTCACGGGCCACACTCTGTAATAAAACAAATAATGAAATATACCACTTTAAATAATACATTTTCCTAATTACTTTCATTTACACACCATTTTACTTGACTCACTACCTTTATCTTTGAGAGTGTTGTGTAAACTAAGATTTTTCAAATTGATGTTTAATTTCATGATGTCTCTTAATATAAAACTCCGTTATTACGGCAACTTTTAGACTCTTTTTCCCTTTTTCTGCGGAACGACTGAACACTCTCGCCACTTTTAGACTCTTTGTCCCGCACTTCATGCTTCCTTCTGCTGACTACTTTTATGGAGATGCGGATTTCATTTTCCAGCAGGACTTGGCACACTGCCCACACTGCCAAAAGTACCAATTCATCTCGGAATATAATATTTGAATTTTCTGAGACACTGATTTTTGGGTTTTCATTGGCTGTAAGCCATAGTCATCAACAATAAAAGAAACAAACTCTTAAAATAGATCACTCTGTGTGTAATACATCTATATAATATATATATAGATTTTCACAGTTAGAACTGAATAACTAAATTACTGAAATAACGTAAAGCATGTTTAATCCACATGCTTTATTCTTGTGATGGGCAGCTGCTCAGTCTGTATGTTTTCACTGCAGCTCTAGGTCCAGATTAAGATAAGGAATTAATACTGTAAATTGTAAAGCAGTATCCCTCAATGTTAGGGTTCAACTTTGACTATTAATCGATGGTGCATCCTAAATCATTCTTTATCTGTGCAAGAAACGCCCATAATAGTGTCACCAACATATTAAAAATGTACAAAATTGTTCACTGTATAACTTTTAGTCGTTAGTCGTTTAGTCGTTGCACCCTAACATCTTCATATTTTCTATCTCTTGCTACACCTACCCCTCTCTTCCCCGACCATGAGCTTTAATTGAAACCAAAAATGTGCGACAACCCCCCAGCTCGTGAGTTTGACAGAGACGGCGACGGCGATGACAGCTCTGTGTGCGAGAGAAGAGTGCTTTTATTAATATTTCACAGCGTGGGGGCGTGCGGCAGTCACTGGGGCGGATGCAGATGTACACACACCACTGCAGAATGGTTTAATTCACCAAAGGGTATTCAGTATTCAGTATTCAGAACTGGTATGAACCTGGTTGGATCATTACAGGACTGAGCGCATCTCTTGGTTTTGCAAGGTTCAACACAGTTCAGCACAGACAGCACGATCTGCAGCAGTGTAAGGCTGACCCCTCAGTCTGAATGGTGTCTAGACAGCGCTTCCTCTATAGCAATCACTGATTGGTTCCTATTTAGCACAAATGAGACACTCGCCACTGAGAGGACATCCTCCACTGAGCTTTAATTTAGCAATTTCCTGAATCAGGAAGAGGCAAAAGTGCTTTTATACTGGTCCTTAATGGATAAGTCTGCACCCAGGGCTGATTCCTGGCTTGTTAGAGAGATTGGATTATTAACGCAGGTTACTAGAGGTGCTGGACGACACTCTGAGCCACATCCAGACTCGAAAACACTCAACTAAAAGTAACTAACTCTTCAACAAGTGTGAAAACACCAGTCAATACTGTATCTCCATCAAGATTCTATTTGTAGACATTGGAATAAGTGCAATACTATGGAGGTGGGCGATGTGGCCCTAAAATAATATCATGATATTTCATGATATTTTCAGGATTTAAAAAAATATATATTTTAAGAATACACTACTGAAACAAAATGAAAATGACATTTTATTAGATAGGCACACCCTAACTGAATTTTATCACATTTTTGAATATTGTGAACAATATTATACCTGGAAATATCGTGCCATATGACTTATTATCCCTATCCTTATAATTATCACATCAGGGTACTACTTTTTTTGCTGATTTTAGCAAAAGAAAAATTGGTACCACCTTAAAATAAGACTACCTTTATAAAGTGTTTATAAATGGTTTACAATTAGTTTATTAATGCTTAGTAATTAGGTTATAAATGCCTTACAAATCATTAATAATCAGTTATAACACATATGTAGAAAGGGCAACGATGGCCTGTTGTTTGCCAAATAGTGAACCCACAGCCATCTATATTATTAAACTTTCGAGCTTGTCAGATACTACACTTACTTTGTCTACTCCATCTAACTCAACTTGCTTCTCCATCTCCATATTCTCCATCAGTCAACATCAGTTTAACCATTAAGCTCCCAAGTTTAATCATTTCACCATTAACTCTTTTAGTTATTTATAAACAACAGGCCATTGTTGTTTATATGTATGTGTTATAACTGATTATTAATGATTTGTAAGACATTTACAACCTAATTACTAACCATTAATAAACTAATTAACTAAACCCTTTATAAAGGTAGTCTTTTTTAGGTTGTAAATGTCTTACAAATCATTAATAATCAGTTATAACATATGTATTAAGGGCAATAATGGCCTGTTGTTTATAAATGACTAAAAGAGTTAATGGTGAAATGAATAAACTTGGGAGTTAAATGGTTAAACTGATGTTGACTGATGGAGAAGCAAGTTGAGTTAGATGGAGTAGACAAAGTAAGTTGAGTATCTGACAAGCTCGAAAGTTTAATACTATAGATGGCTGTGGGTTCACTATTTGGCAAACAACAGGTCATTGTTGCCCTTTCTGCATATGTGTTATAACTGGCTAATAATGCTTTTTTAAGGCATTTACAACCTAATTAGAAGCCATTAATAAACTAGTTGTAAACCATTTATAAACCCCTTATAAAGGTAGTCTTATTTTAAAGTGGTACTGACAAAATCACACTTTTCTCATTATCTCATTATATATCTACTAGAGACAGATTATATCATTTATTTTATTTTAATCCTGGATATATGGAGATATTTGAGTGCATTATTATTCGTATCATGCCATTCTGGATCATTGGCATCTGTTACATCAAAAATAATAATAAAAAAAAAAAATCAAATCAAAAAACCAACGATTGTATATTTTTTTTATATCTTAGTTAGAGGTGGGCCCAAATCATACCTTATGCAATAATAGAATTTTCAATGTTTTTTTTATTTATTTTGTTATGCTTTGTCATATCGCCAAGAGTATCGTTATCGGAAAAAAAAAAAAAAAAAAAAACATGCAATATCATAATATTATTTTAGGGCCATTATTTTATTATTTTATATGCATGCAGTCTGAGGACCGGCCTCATTTCCAACCCTACGCGATTCATGCTGGGGTGAAGGCCAAGCCTGTGCACGACCAGGCAGCGAGTTAGGAAGTGAAGAGGGGAGCGGAGGGGGAGGGATGAGGGAGGGAGGGATGAGGGAGGGGGTCGCCGGGAGCCGGCCTCAGGCTGCAGGCTCTGGAGCTTCTCTCTGAGGTCAACACAGTCAGTCTATTTAGACTGCATTAGAGCACAGCTTACGGCCCAGCCGGCCCAGAGGATTAACCCAAACTCAGCATGAGAGGAGGCCTCTGCTCCCGCACCCACACGACCGACCATGCTCGCTTTCAAACACACACATATACGCATAAAGAAAAAACATCATTCAAGGAGGAATACGGGTATGTGTGTGTATATACATATATATATATATATATATATATAGAGTCACAATTCGATTTGAATCTGGATTTTCCTTTTTTCTTTTTTTTTTACAGCAGAGAGGCCTATGCCAGTTTTAGATTAGTCTGTGGTCAGTCATTGGTTTGATTCATCAAATTTACAATATCTTATTTCAAAAGGTGGGCTTGATATAAGTGATGGAAAGTGACACAAGTGATCTGTAATACAGATCACATCTGTGCCACATTAGGCACTAATGGTCAAATTTAAATAATTTAATTAAGATATATATGTAATGGAATCTAGTGGCTTGTTTTGGTAGCAGCAGTGTGCACTAGTAAAACAGCAATGTGCAACATAACAAAATAAATAATAAAAAAATACAGGAACAGTCATGTACAAAATAATAGAACAATTAGAGCCTTAACAAACTGAACTCTATCCTACTATAACAGTTAAACATGAAAAATAAGACTTTAAGACTTTTTCGGTCCCTGAGAATGACAAGTTTTTTTCTTTAATAAAGATATATTATTAACTTTATCTGAGAGAAAGATGCTCCTTAAGGTACCAAAACTATTAACATATTTGAGGCTAGACAAAACAACTGTTATTTTTATATTTATATTTTATATTTATATAGACCATGACATAATTTCGATCGATTTCGATAAAATATCGGAATCGTGACACCCCTAATATATATACTCCTGCAGAGCGGGCCTGAGGCACAGGAGTGGCTTTGACTGAGTAAGAATGGAGTTAATGTTTGAGTGTTTGTTAGAGGTGTGTGTGTCTGTGTGTATATATGTGTGTGTGTGTGTTTATATGTGTCGTGGGGAGACAAGAGAAGACAAAATGACTGTGAACACACCAGGGACAAAGGCTGCAGGTGGAGTGAGGGATTAGATGAAGCAACAGAGCCCTCATGACTCCTTTTGTCCTCGATAGGGGGGAGAGGAAAAAAAAAGACAAAAACGAGTGAGAAAAAGAGGATAAACAGACAGTCTGGGGGGAGGGGAGTTTTGCTTGTTAGTGGGCTTGTCGTGGTCTGTATGTGCATGTGTGTGTGCGTGTGTGTGTGTGTGTGTGTGTGTTTGCTCGGATCTCTGATACTTACTCACACACTCTACTCAAGTTTCAAATGAACACTCAGACAACTCAAACAAAGCAGATTCCCACAATGACATCCATTCCCTCTAGGGGTGGTCGATATGATCCTAAAGTAACATCATGATATTTGAGGGCACTTTTTTTTTTTTCGATAACTACTTTATATTATTGGTTATATGTAACCAAATAGGACTGGGTGGTACCATATAATCAATACTGATATACAGATTAATACTAATAATAATAGTCATCCAAACTACAAAGAAACTACCTATGGAATTATATATTTTAGATTTTTAAAGTAGCTCCTATTGCTTAGATAACAGCTTTGCACACCTCGGTTGGATTTTCTCGGTCATCTTTACGAAGTAGAGTCCTGGAATTTTAGGCTTTCACTTAACAGCTGTGCTAAACTCCTCAAGAGTTAATTACTTTATTTTCCAGCCTTCTTAATGTGTTTGAGAGCATCAGTTGTACAGTTGTAAAGAGGTTGGAGTTGGTATATTTTGGTCATATATCAACGTCAGCAGAGTGTTGGGTGCCTATCAAACCTGTCAATTTAAGTTGAGTTTATAATCGGTTCGAATCCCAGTCATGCAGCTTGCCATCAGCTGTCTTCACCCTCCTTGTCAGTGTGTACCTGCTTTTTCATAAGTAAAAAAAATATCATATTTGATAATGTATACAGCATCTACTGTAGGTTGTACATTTTGTGTATTTTGTGGTAAAATGTTTTGGTTTCTAGAGGGATGAAATTCAATTAAGTTAGTTGAAAGGAGCAGCATGAAAAAAATTATTTGACCATCTGAAAAAAAAATAAATGAGTGCAGTTTACTTAGTAGAAGGCAGTAAAATACTTACTTAAATATGCATTAGTTAGCTTTACAGCTTTGCTATTTAAATATAGTGGTCAATCAGTTCAAAGGGCAGCCACTGTAATTGGGAGATCACTGGTTCAAATCTTAGTCATGCAGCTTGCCATCAGCTGCCAGAGCCCTGAGAGAGCACAATTGGCCTTGCTCTCTCTCTGGGTGGGTAGGTGGCACTCTTCCCCTCATCACTTCTAAGGTGATGTCGATCAGCACAAGGCTGCGTCTGTGAGCTGATGTATCAGAACCGAGTCGCTGCGCTTTCCTCCAAGTGCACTGTGATGCTAGTGGGTAATGCTGCATCATCAGCACCAGTTGGAAACGAGGCGGAGTCTGACTTCACATGTATCGGAGGAGGCATGTGCTAGTCTTTACCCTCCTTGTGTTGTGGAATCACTAGTGATGGGGGATATACAGCTGACTAGCAGCTGAATTGGCTGGACAGAGAGAAAATGGGTAAAAAAATTGCTAATAAATTATAAAAACAAATATTTTACATAGTTAAGGTTTTATCATATTCCATTGTGAATTCCATTGTTTGCCTGGTCACTCTTGGTGTGTATCAACAGTGTTAACCAAGCAATCGCTTCTTGTGAAAGCTAGCATCAATCAGCAGAACCCCGCCACATAGCTTGAATGGGAAGGCCATATGGAGCTATCTGCTCGAGTTATGTTACACAATCTGCTGTAGAGGTGCCAGGATGGAGCCACTTCACACAACAGCATGCCCTGCATGGGGGGTAGAGGGGAGAATGTGTTTGTGAAAGAGAGGGAGGGAGGGTGGGCGAGAGAAAGAGAGGGAGGGAGAGCGAGCGAGCGAGCGAGAGGCAGAGTGTGTATCTATTTTTCCACCCGTCCATCCAACCATGTATCCATACACATTTTTTTCCTTTTTTTTTTTCTCGTTAGGGTCATCACAGTGTTTCACATAAAACTATTCACTCACTTAGATACTGACTAAGAGGAAGTTAGCATAACAAATTCAGTAATTCTGCTACATTTATTTCAAAATTTATGCTACTCCTGCTTTAGCGCTTTATAAAATCATGACATCGCAATTACATTTCGCAGAGATTTTAAACAAGTATACAGAATACATAAAATAAGCAATTAGAGGCAGAGAGAAATAAGGAAGACAAGGAAAAGAGAGAAAAACAGAAGTTTAACAGCCGGAAAGAACATTGACAATGCAGCATGAGCACTGCTGTATCCACCAACATCACACTAGCGCACAAAGCACTTCATAATCACTGTCCAATTTCTCAACACCACAATACACCACACAGCATTTCGACACTACATTAAACTAAACCAAACAGAGACAACAGAAAGCCACAGTTAATTGCTTGACTTCAGATGTGCACAGAGAAATGCAGCCGAACGTTTGGTACACAAACAAATGCTAAGGCTAAGTTAGCTCAGCTAGCATTATCATCCTATCCCTGTACAGCCCATATCTATCAACTGATAAACAGTCTTTGTGAAGTTTGTGAAGAAGCTGTAAACTTAGACTAAGCATTTTAAATGATTTTTCAATATTTTATTTAATTCCATTTATGTGCGGAGGGTGTAAAATGAACTTAAACCTGCCGTTTATCACTTTGTTTCAGTCCCTGCTCTATTATGCAGCACTGCTGTGAGCTGGAGGAGAAGCGAGTTGGAGTGTGACATCCAGCCACTACTAATTGATGTATTCCTACCATACCTGTCAAGTTTTGGATTTAAAAATAAGGTAAAATTTTCTGCTGCCCGATTTGAGCTGTCCAACCAACCCAACCACGTTTCAGTATCCCTTACATTTTAAAACAGGATTACAAGAAATCTAAAATATAACCACCTGTGAACCACTTACAAACTACCATTAGATGATCATAATCTGACAAAATGTGACACTGAAATGCTGTGGACGTTTCTATGTATGTAATTCTTATAGTACAGCCAAAATAAAAAACCCTTTTCTAGATATTTACATGAAGTCTTCTCTCTCTCTCTCCTTCTCTTTCTTTCTCTCTCTCTCTCTCTTTCTCTTTCTCTCTCTCCTTGCATCCATCCATACCTCTGATTTGCTGTTCCAGGGTTGTTCCCGCTGTTGGCACTAACACTAACACTATTTTTTTATTTTTTTTTATAATATAATTTATTAAAATAAATAAAAAATAAATAAATATGGAAGGATGGCAGGAAAGATGGGTAAAATACGGTAGTTTTCCGACCAAAACAGGAGACTTGACAGGTATAATCCCTACTCCATCACAACTTCATCTGCTTCAGCTTCAAGTGCCCGGAGTTAAGAGTGAATTTGACGAGGGGAGCAAAAGAACTACAGAAAATAGAAGGCAAAAGTCTTGTTTGTGTTCCCAAGCCGTTGGTCCACAGTGCTACTCTCCGTCCTATTGCTGCTCCGGCACGAGTCGCAAATCATCTGACAGGTTCCTTGTGGCCCCCAGATCGTATCCGCCCCGCTCGCACTCTTTCGCCGGACCACTGAGAAGAATCCCCCTCGCGGGGGCCTGATGAGTTACGCTCTCTTTTGAAGCTGAGGGTTTGGAGCACGCCTGGTCAAGCATAAAGAACGAGCCACAAGAGAGGCGGAGGCAGAAAGACGGAGAGAAAGAAAGGCAGAGGGGGGCTGGGGAGGGAAGGGCGGGGTGTTTAACACCCCCTTACATACACACCACTCTCACTCACACACCATCCCTGAGAAATGAATGAGAGGAGCAGTAAAACGCTCTTCTCCACGGTGCAAAAAGCAGGAGTGAAGAGAGCGAGCGCAAAATCTTAAGAACATGACTATGACAAAAATCCCATCAGCCAGAGCACAAGATCGAGAGAGATAGACAGAGAGAGTGCAGGACAGAGAGAGAGAGAGAGAAAGAAAGAGAGAGAGAGATAAGAGACCCCTTCTCAGCACTTTTCCCCAACTCTCTCCTATTAGGTTATTTCAGGTAAAGCTGTCACCAGGTTTCTCCAGCGGAAAGCAAAATTCAGGGAGAGCGAGAGAGAGAAAAGAAGAGAGAGAGAGAGAGAGAGAGAGCGAGAGAGAGCGAAAGAGCAAAGCTCTGCATGAACGAACAGACAGGAGAGATATTTGCATTTGTATTCCATCACTCTAACTTAGTCGCTAAAAAAAGAAGGGAAAGGAAGAACAAAACCAATTCCTTTTTCAAACATGAGCTCAGGAATTTTCATTCATAGATTTGGGTCCACACCTGGTTAGCTAAGCTACATAGGTAGAAATTAGCTCAGTTTGATAGGTAATTAGCTAGGTAGTTAACTAGGTAGGTAATACATACATTGGCCAGTTAGACAGCTTGTTTTCTAATTAGCTAATTAGTTAGTTAGCTAGTTAGTTAGTTGACTAGTTAGTTAGTTAGTTAGTTAGTTAGTTAGTTAGTTAGTTAGTTAGTTAGTGAGTTCACTCAATAACAGTTAGGGGAGATATTAACATTTTTATTCCATCAATCCAAAAAAAAAATTGGCACCAAAAAAAGAAGGGAAGGAAGAACAAAACCAATTCTGTTTCAAGTATGAGCTGATCATAATGTTCATTGGGTCAGGTTTCCTGCTCTAGTTATCTAAGTTAGCAAGTTAGTTAGTTCGTTTTTTAGCTAATTAGTTCATTCACTAGCAGGTTAGTTAGCTAATTAGCTAGTTAGTTACCTAGCTATATAGTAATTTAATTGGCCAGCTACATAGCTAAGAAAATGTTAGCTAAGTAAGCTAAGTTAAAAGTCAGCCAGTAAGTCAGTTTGTCAGTTTGGTATCTTATTAGCTATGTAGGTTGTTTGTTAATTTACTAGATAGCTAGTTGGATAGTTAGTTCACTAGATATCAGGTTAGGTAGGTAAGTAGTTAGTTAGTTAGTTGGTTAGATAGTATATTGGTTAGCCAGGTATTTTTTTAAACTAGCTAGTTAGTACATTTACTAGATAGCAGTTTAAGTAGTTAGCTAGTTAGCTAGTCTGCTAATTGTTTAGCTAATCTGTAGGCTTGTAGGCTAGACAGAACTCCAGTGTTCCTGATGCAAATTGCAGTCTTATAGTAGCAGCATACATATATAAACATATATAAGCAAACATATATTATGTAGATTAAGAATAAAAATAAATCATGGTAGAGTATTTGTAGTACCATATTTACAGAGGCATAATTACAGAATGTTTACTTTGAAATAGAGGGTAGAAACTAATTATAAAAAAAAAAAAAAACTCAACTCATGTAACAGTCGCGCTCGCGAAAGTGTCCATACGACCTCAGCTGAAGGTCACCTGACCACGTCTTGAACAAAGGTCTCTGTGGACATCAGGAGCAAATCAAGACATGATCGCGTGGCACAATTTGAGCCCCGTTATCAGCGACAGAGATCTGATCTGCCCCTGATAACCGCCAAGCACTTCCTACCGCATCACTTCCGGAGTGAGACGCAGAGGACGGACGGGGACAGACGGACAGACGGACGGACGGACAGGCGGACGCAAGAACACCAGCAGCACGGTGACATTCCAGAACAGGCACACACACACACTTATAGCAAGATCCCGAGATCCGTTTTTTTTTTTTTTTTTCAGCAGAAAAATTTGTACACTGCTCTGAACTGCCTTTTATTTTTTTGTGCATTTTGCACTTTGGAGGGTACAGACAAGGGAGCAAAGCAAAGTCATTAACTGTTCTGCCAACTCCTGCAGAGTTTTCTAAGAGACGGAGTTTGCCGAACAGAAGCCGTTCTTGTTTTAGCCCTCCTGATTTTGCTGCGCATTTTTTGTAAAAGCAGCACAACTGATTGCAGCTTCTGGGAACAACAATAAATCCCTTGTTCAGTATGTCTTTATTCTTTATTTTTCTTTAGTTATAACAACAGAGATGGGAACAAGTTGGGAGTTGGAGAGTAAGAGGAGTTCTGAAGGGGTTCTACTTAAAAAATTGGTGATATATAAACTGTAAATATACTATAACTAGGATATATTGCCATTTTTTTCTATTTTTTTTTCCTGTTTATCTCCCAATTTATCTGGCCATTTGTCCCACCTAATCAGCTGCTAACCCCTCCTCCCTCTGTTTTAAAACTGATGCTGATGCTGCATTGCCGAGTAGCATCACAGCGCTAACACTCGGAGGAAAGCGCAGAGACTCGGTTCCGATACATCAGCTCACAGACGCAGCCTTGTACTGATCGACATCTCCCTAGGAGTGACGAGAGGAAAGAACGCCATCTACTGTACCCACCCAGAGAGAGCAGGGCAAATTGTGCTCTCTCAGGGCTCCGGCAGCTGATGGCAAGCTGCGTGACTGGGATTCGAACCAGTGATCTCCTGATGATAGTGGCAGCGCTTTATCCCCCAATCTCTCTTTTTTTTAAATCACATTTTAGGAAAAAACTATATCATAATTCAATTTTTACTGTTATTCATTCAACAGAAAAGTAAATGAAAAGTTACATGTTATAAGAAATGAGAACTCCGGGATCTGAAGACACTGGCTGACACCAATCTTTACCTGCAAACTCTCATGAATTAAATTAATGCCTTGAACCAATCATAACCCAGTTTCTTGTCATGGCCCTGTTGCCAGCTGTTAAATATTAAGTGTAAAGTATTTAATAAAGATATTCTGTTGAAGGTACACTTAATTAATGTAGCCTTATTGTAAAGTGTTGCCAACAGAGGAAGCAGTCCTCATTGTTACATCGATATATAACTATAGCATCACTTTAATAAAAAATCCCACAAAGCTCTAGATATCTAAACACTTCCTGAGTTTGTTTAGCCCCTAAAATGCTGTGCCAGATTTGCCTGTAACGAATGTGCCGGTTCCAGATGTTCCTGTCAATCAGAAGTTTAGTGCAGCAGGAAGAAGACGATGATTTAGGCTTGTTAGTCTCGCGCCGGACTGGAGAGCTCACAGAAACACCTTGTTCCGCTGCGGGTTAAGAGCCCTTCAAAGTCCGAGGGATCAGCAGACACGTGCGGGGTTTGAAAGGGTAGCGCTCTTAGCCTTCAGCTAAGCACTCGGCTGCAGTCGAGTTACTGCTTCACACCCTTGTTCTGAGAGACGGACGCTTTCTACCTGCCACACAAGGCTGTTCCCGCGTGCGGTAGAGCTCTTTAGAATACTTCGAGATGTCTCTCTGCACGGCAGTCAACACTCAGAGACACTTTGTCTTCTGCAGTAGAAGAGAAGAGGAAGTGTATTGAGCAGATAGATAATACCTGGATTAGCGCCGCCAGATTGGGATATGTTGTTTAATTGCATGCTATCTGATAGACATGTTCGAGGGAAGTGTGGCAGGGAAAGGTTAGGAAAAGACAAACAGTATATAGGACTCTACACTGAAAAAAATGATGAGTACAATTTACTTTAAAAAAGTTTAGCAACTTTCTGCATTTGCTTTATTTAAGTAAATTTCATTTCAGATAGATTTAAGTAACTCGGTTCAACTCGGTTTTAAGACTTAAATGTTACATAGAGTAAATAAGTGAATCCTTTCGGTTAGTAACCTTTACTTAATTTCTGCATACAATATAACCTAGTTACAATTACTTCACATATACAACATTACTCAATTAATTTATGATACACAGTTTAATACTTTACACAAACTGTCTCTTTTCCAGCTGAGAAATACAGGTTGTACAGGGCTAGGATAGTACTGTTAGCCTTAGCAATATACTTATATATATATATATATATATATATATATATATATATATATATATATATATATTTTTTTTTTTTTTTTTTTTTTTTTTTTGCGGGGGATTTAGCAAAACACTGGTTTGAATTTACTGTAGTAAATTAACTATCAAAACTAGTAAATACTGGTCACAAATCAAACAGCGCCCAAAGTCTATGCACTGATAAAACGAGTCCTCGTTTCAAAATAAAAGCCCTGACATAGCAGTGGCAATAATGATGCACCGCTAGTTTCATGGTTTCAGCTTCATGGTGCTTTCAAGGTGCATCCATGTTTACTGTAGCAGTGTGGTGAAAAATGCTATGTTTGTCTATGGTAAGAAAGGCAGGAGGGCTTGTGCAATAGTAATAATCATCTGATGGCATGCAGCACAACAACGCAACAGGAGTGGGCACTCCTCTCGCATTAGCATTTTCCCACAATTCAATTAGCACGCCTGTCAAGCCGGGGGAGTGGGTTCACATGCCTTCGTCTGCCTGGGGTACGGATCGGCTACACCGTGGCTCGGCTGTGTGCACATTCTGCAGCTCTGGATTCAGATTCAAGATTCTTATTCCGTTCTGCTTCTCGTTTCATGCCTTTGAAAGCAGCGCGGATAGAGGCACAAGGGCCAAACTCAATAAGAGCTATGTTTGGAAGAGCGGCGCGGCTAAGAAAAGCATGTGAGAGAGAGAGAGTGAGGGAGGATTGCAGAGCGATGTAGACAGAGGTAAACCACAGGGGTCAGTCCTGCACGGCAGCCTGACAAATCCGTTCAATATTTCGTCTTATAAACCGAGCGCGAAAAATTATGTCTGCTCGAGTTTTTGGCAAGAAGGGAAGTGCCGGCGCTCTTTTGCTCCAATCTCCCTGTGATGCTTCATCTCTCTCGTCTTCTCTCTTATCTCTCTCTCTTTCTCTCTTTTTCTTTCGCTTCATGTTTCTCACGTTCAGTAGCTTCCGCACACTTTTCCACCCTCAAAACATTCCTCAACCGCCATCCATCCATCTCCTTTCTTCCATCCGCTATCTTTCCATCGCTCTCTCTCTCTCTCTTTCTCTCTTTCTCTCTCCCTCTCGTGACAGGAGATCATATTCAGTAATGGAGGCTCTACATGCTGACAGCCGTAACTCTTCCGATCCGCTCCCCCGCCACTGCTGGGTCATCCTTGAATCCTGCTGAGTTCTGCTGATGGAATATTTACCGCCAGCCTCCAGCCTCCCGACCCCTCCTACCTCCACTCCCCCCCCTCCGTCTCACCGTCTCTCCCTCACACGCTACTCCATTATTCTCTCCGGGAGAGGCGCGGAGGTTGCGGCACAGGCACGTTGCGCCCGAATTCACGCATGCACAGGGACAAATCACGTCAAGTGGCTGAAACCGGGCTCACTCAGCGAGTAACAAGGCACTATTTAGAGCCCAGACTGGGAGTGGTGCAGACAATCTGGAGGCGAGACAGCCGGCTCACATACAGTACAGGCCAAAAGTTTGGACACACCTTCTCTTTTTCAATGCGTTTTCTTTATTTTCATGACTATTTACATGGTAGATTCTCACTGAGGGCATCAAAACTATGAATGAACACATTCATAGTGGAGTTTTATGTACTTAACAAAACAAGGTGAAATAACTAAAAAAAAAAATATATATATATAATTCTACTTTCTTCAAAATAGCCACCCTTTGCTCTGATTACTGCTTTGCACACTCTTGGCATCATTCTCTCAATGAGCTTCAAGAGGTGGCCACCTGAAATGGTGAAATGGTTTTCCTACAGTCTTGAAGGAAGGAGTTCCCAGGGGTGTTTATTAGCACTTGTTGCCTCTTTGCCTTCTTCACTCTGTGAAGCTCCAGCTCACCCCAAACCTCAAATCTGGATTGAGTTCAGGTCCGGTGACTGTGGAGGTCAGATCATGTTTTGTTAAATACATAAAACTCCACATGTGTTCATTCATAGTTTTGAACTAGTTTTGACTTAGTTTGGCTATATTGTTCCCAGCCTGAGAAGTATGGTTTGCTTTGGTGTGTACACTCACTCTACCTTGCTTTTATGGAGATGCGAATTTCATTTTCCAGCAGGACTTGGCACACTGCCCACTCTGCCAAATGTACCAATTAGTCTTATATAATACCCTATTTTTCTGATACACTGATTTTTGGGTTTTCATTGGCTGTAAGCCATAATCATCAACAGTAAAATAAATAAACACTTAAAATAGATCACTCTGTATTTAATACATGTTTAGAATATATAAGTGAATTACTGAAATAAAGTAACTTTTCAATAAAGTTCTAATTTTTTGAGATGCACTAGTACATCATCAACATATACAAGTTATTCTACCAGCCCTACCAAAGATGCTTGTTAATGGTAAGTGTGAACAGGTGAGGTCTAAACTAGACTATTAAGGCTATCGCTGGTTAGAAGCAAACTTTCTCTATAACCAGGCATTCAAGCTAAAGATGCAATCACATGTTGACAGACTATAGACTACTTAAAAAAACTGGCCTTAAATAACCATTAGAAATTTTGAAGAAAGATTTAATGTCATTGGAAAATGATGTATAACGGTGAATAAACCAAGTAAATTAACCAAGCTGATTAGGCTAGGGTTTCATTTAACGTACACATGGCTTATACACTTTCTTTTCATGAGCAATTCATGAGTAAATACTAATTTTTGGATGGGCCACATTCTTGGAAAAAAAAAATACAAACCTGCATAAATTTCTAGGATTTTTTCACGGACAAGCCAAGCTTTTAAAAATAAAAATAAAAATAGCTCAGCAGGGGCTCGAGTAGTGAGGGACTGCCGTGAGCCCCGGGTATCTTCCTTACTCTCATTTCATTGCTTTTCTCCTTCTTTCCCTCTCTCCCTCCCTCCCTCCTTCCCTCCCTCTCTCCTTCGCTGGCTTGCATGCTTGCGTTTTTCTCTTGATCTCCCTCTCTCTGAGGTGCACCATCAGTAAAGCCTCATGGGGAGAGCAAGTGACAGAGGGGTATTCTGGGTAATTCCCAGGGGCCTCTTGCAGGCAGTGGGGGAGAAAAAAAAAGGAGGAAGTTCCAAAGCAACACAAAGAAAAGGAAGGGATGAAGGGGGAGAAGGTGGACTGGAAGAAGGGATAACGGAAAAGAGGGGAGGACACACCAAGAGGAGAGGTGGGGAGAGGGGGATGTGATGCGAGCCGGTATAATTCCTGAGCAAGGAAGATAAAAGTTGGTCCCATTCAGCAGGTGCAATAGATCCTTCCGACCCTCAAAACCCCTCAATCGCAGAGCCGTTCTATGCCCCTATTCTTCAAGCTCCAAAAACCTTCCCTCTCTTTTTCTCAGCGCTCCCTCCCTCCTTCTCTGCAGAGGCAATAAATCAAGAACTGGTGCTTTCTCCTTCCTCCCTCGCTCCCTCCCTCCTTCCCTCCAGGAGATAACACGGCACAGGGGCTGCCGGTGCAGTGGATGCAGATGACAGCATGGCCGTGATCAGCAAAGAGGAAAAAATAAAATAAAATAAAATAAACGGATAGAGCGATGTGAGGATGTTATGTGTCATAATATGGATCGGCAAATAAACTTTATTCTCCGTGTCACTGTCCTCCTGAGGGGTATATATATATATATATATATATATATATATATATATATATATATATATATACGATGTAGAAGGGGAGCTGCACGAGTCAGAACGTAGGCAGAATCTCTTCTCACTCAATCTCTCTCTCTCTCTTTCTCTCTCTCCCTCTGACCTCAATATATGTAATATCTCAAACTCCAAAGGAAATATAACACTGCACCCAATATTACATCCCTCCTTAAAGCCAGGATTATAGGACCTCTTTACGACCTCAATAAAAAGCAGGATGAATCATATAAACGCTGAGAAGAAGATGAGAAGACACCACGTTCTCAACATACAGAGCACATACTGGGTAAAAATAAAGCTATGTTCAAAAAAGAATAGACTCAGCTTCTCTTAAAGGGGAAATACGTATACAAAATGTTGATGAAATGACTAAATAATTGATTTGATATTGAATAAAGTTCAACGTTTATATATATATATATATATATATATATATATATATATATATATATATATGTATATAGCGCCTTTCTAGAAACCCCAAGGACGCTTTACAGTTTACATGTATTAATCACAACCATTTATACTCAGCACTCATCCACACACCGGTGAGAAGCGGCAGCCAATAGCGCGCAGCGTACTCGCAACCGGAAACAACCGTCCACCTAAAGGACTGCATCAGGCACTACAGCATTTACCCAGGACAGAGTGCCAATTCATATCTGGATACAGACACACATATACACCAGATCAATTTAGAGTATCCAATTTACCTGATCTCTCTGTTTTTGGGCTGTGGGAGGAAACCGTAGTCCCCGGAGGAAACCCATGGAAACTCCACCCAGATAGGGACTTGAACCCAAGACCCCAGTGCTAGGAGTCGAACGTGCTAACCACTAAGCCACTGTGCCGGCCTCAATACTGACACTAAAGTTGGTCATTCAAAGTAGTTTGATGGGAAATGCAGCATTAGTGTACAAAAAGACAAAAAAATGTCTGATATTATTTGGATGTTGGGTATTTTCTTGCAGCGTTGTGTTGGTATAGATGGATCTGACACAGCATTGCTGCTTGTGTTTTTAAACAGCTCAGCATCACAGCTGGACTCTAAGAAGAGTCCACTAACTAGAAATGTCCAGCCAACTCTGAGCAGCTTCCTGTGGGCCTGTGACCAATGATAGAGGGCTAGAGGATGACCAACACAAAACGATGAGCTTCTGTCTCTCTGACTTTATATCTGAAAGGTAGAGAAGCTAAGTTGGAGTGTCTAAAAGAGTGGAAAGTAAAGGCAGCCAATTAATACTTCTGCATTGAGTCTATTCTGTAGCCTACCCATACCCCATGTCTAGGCATTTACCCTACAATAGGCACCTGCCCAAGAATGTAACTACCTTTCAGCAGCAGCAGCAGCTGTGTTTGATTGGTCGACAGAGCCTTGTTTCCTACCCACACCTTCTTGCGTTCGCAAAGCTGAATTGACTCAATGCAGAGGTATAAACCAGACTTAATTTGACACAGTGTTTAAAAACTCCAGCAGCACTTCTGTGTCTGATCCACTCATCCCAACCGAACACACATTACCAACACACCACCGTGCAAGAGTAACTGCTATGTTATATAACACAATATAATAACTAATGAATTACACCCTTTTAAAGACCCAGTCTGCCCAGCTGGCACGCGTTGGACCAGCATAAAGACTTTGCCTCAGCCTTTACTTGAGAGATACGCTGACGGTGAGAGGAAGGCTGAGGCAACACAAACTGAAGAAACACCAAAGTTAAGCGACTACAGCCACACTGGGCCATAACTATGTTTCTTTAGATTAGTTTTGGGTGCTGATGGAGGCCATTTTTCCTTATAAAGGTATGTTTTGAGTTAATTCACTCCCTGTGAAACACAACTGACGATATTACGATTATTAAAATAATTGAGGTCATGTCCATTTATTGAACGATAAGTCAATAATTTAATTATTATGACAGGCCTAGTCTTCTGTGATGGTCATATGGTGAAAGGAGAATTATAGGACTACAAAATGCTACTATACAGTTAATGGACAGTAGGTACACTGCACATTTCGGAATAGTAAATAAAATATACAAATATACTTGCATTTTAGACATCAGTTCTCTAGTTCCTTCTAGCATTACTGGAAAGGACTCTGTTTGATGGGCTCAAGAAGAAGATCTCCACTGGCTTTTGCTGAAAGAGAATTTCCTCATGAAAGCCATTTGGAAGAGCCTGGCTCTTACCCTTTCCATGCATCGCTGGCAAAGCTGGTAATGGTCCTTCACCAAATGATGTAATGCACCATGGAGAGGCTCTATAACTGAGAGCATTCACGAGCCAGGATTTGCCCTTTGTGTCCACATTTACTCCATCCAAAGTGGGCCTCTCAGTCTTTGTAATTAGATTTGCTACTGCCATTGTCGGAGGTTTTCCTTAAAGGAATAATTCACCCAATGCTAATGTTTCCAATGAAGCCTAAGTCAATAGAGGCTCTTCAGTATGGAAATGAGCCTGTGTTAAACGATATGTATTTACTTTACGCAATTTCATCTGATGCTCTGTTCCAGTTTGTCTCACTTGTTTCGAGTTTCTCGGTCCAGGAATGTCGAGACTGAGCTGCAGACAGAATTCCTTGGAATTCCCTGGTTTGTCATAGAGCAGTGTTTCCTCAAACTACGGAATTTTGTGTGTTTAGCACTGGTGGTATGGGAAGCATCCCGAGTACACCAAGATAAACCAGATGAGCTCAAAAAAATATATATGTTTCATCTATATGTAGACCTGCTACAATAACCACAATAACTCTTTGTTTAGATTATTTATTGTCCCTGAAATAATTACATTATTTAAAGTCATTTTAAAGAGCCACTAAACCATATAAACCATAAATTTATACAGTATATATTTTCATTAATAGCTAAATAGCTAATTGAGTTCTTTTGAGGTAGCCTAATAAAACATATCAGTCCTGCTTAAAAAAAAAAATATATATATATATACATTTCCTAATCTTTAAAAAAATGCTTATATTGGGGTACTAGGCAATAAATAGTTTATCCCTGTCTATCTCTGCTGATGTCCAACTATCTGCGTCTCACCGCTATCAGAGGCACACTGCTGCTGCTGCAGCTCAGCCAATCAGCTCTCCCTCCCTCCCTCCTTCTTGCCCCGCCTCTAAACCCATACATCACCCAGTGCCCCTCAAACCCAAACTACTCCTCTTATTTTTAGCCTATGTTAAATTTGAACTGAGGGAGGAGTCAGCAAAAATCAAGAGGGTTTAGTGCCCCTTTAAGGCTCTTTAAGACCCTAAGACCACGTAATAATAATGCTAAAAGCAATTAATTGATCATATAATTGAATAATAATACATCAACTTCTCATTTTCACACTTATGCCAGACCTCAGTCTATTAAAAGTCTTTTTAGAGTCTTTTTCTCTGTCTTCTCTAGTCGTCTAGTGTACGTCTAGCATAAGTCCAGTCATTTTCTCAAGTCATTTCCCATAACTACGACCAACTGCGCTTGGTCACTGTTGGAGTGGAAGCTTGGAGAAGTAAAAGCAAAGCAGTTAAAGCAAAGCAGGAGAGGAAGAAAAAAGACAGAGGAGCAGAGGAGCGACGAGGCTGGAACTTAGATGAGAGGATTTGCTAATTAAAGCTCGGCTGAGATCCAAATCACACGGAGAGCGTGGAGGCTTAATTAGGAATAATAAAAATCTAAACCCATACATCACCCAGTGCCCCTCAAACCCAAACTTCTCCTCTTATTTTTAGCCTATGTTAAATTTGAACTGAGGGAGGAGACAGCAAAAATCAAGGGAGTTTAGTGCCACTTTAAGGCCCTTTAAGACCCTAAGACTACTTACTTATAAGGCTAAAAGCAATTAATTGGTAGTATAATTAAATAATTCATCAACTTCTTATTTTTTAATAATTAAAAAAACAGACTTTAGAGGGTGTCAGACTTTAGAATAGTTATTAAAAGTCTTTTCAGAGTCTTTTTTCTCTGTCTTCTCTAGTCGTCTAGTGTACGTCTAGCATAAGTCCAGTCATTTTCTCGAGTCATTTCCCATGACTACGACCAACTGCGCTTGGTCACTGTTGGAGTGGAAGCTTGGAGAGGTAAAAGCTAAAGCAGTTAAAGCAAAGCAGGAGAAGAAGAAAAAAGACAGAGGAGCAGAGGAGCGACGAGGCTGGAACTTAGATGAGAGGATTTGCTAATTAAAGCTCGGCTGAGATCCAAATCACACGGAGAGCGTGGAGGCCCTAATTAGGAATAATAAAAATGTTTGCTAATCAGTCATTGCACGGCAATTTGTCCTCAGCCCGGGAAATCAATCTGAAGCAATCATCAAGGGGCTTTACCTGGCATAGCGATGCCTGAAAACACTGCTGAGCAAAATCTCGGTTTGAGCAAACACTTGTGTGTGGTGGTGTTACATGGAGGGCCACTTAGGAGCCAAGAGAAAAAAAAAAAAAAAACAATGCTCTAACTCAATGTTCCTAATTAAGAGCCTGGTACAGAGTATAGAGTATAGAAAAAAATAAGTGTGAAAAAGAGAGAGAGAGAAAAAGAAAGAAAGAAAGAAAGCAAAGAAGGGACTGTGCGGAAAACCAGCGCAGCGAAATTGTGCGCTTAGTAGTAGGCCCGTGTCCGCGTTCTCGTATTCATTCATGCAAAACACCAAAGGGCAAGAGAAAAAAAAAAAAAAAACGAGTCAGGTCTTTGTTTATTAAAAAGCTGTTCGACAGAGAGCATCAGAGCGTTTTTTTTTTTTCTTCTTCGTTTTTTTTTGTACAGGCCTCGTGTCAGGGCCGACTCTAGGGCACACTTCCCTTCACGGCCTGCGGGCTCCATTATCTAGTTCCTAGCCGCGGCACGGCCCTTGCTTTTTTCTTCTTCTCCCGTTTGATAAATAACTCAAGCGAGAACCTCGGAGCAGGGGCCGCCTCGTAAGGAGGGGTAAATGCAGCATAAATACAGAACTGATAAGCAGAAAGACAGGGTGATATTTTAAGTAGATTACAAAACGGCAGCACCATAAAAACACACAAAACATTAATACACAAGCCTAAAAAACCTAGTGAAAGTCTGTAGGAAGGGCGAGGTTACTCTAAATAAGGTGCAGGCAGGCAAAATAATAAATGTGATGGTTCCTGTTTTATTTTTCAGACTGGTACACTGCCTGTATATAAGTGTGTAAGAACTGCTTTGGCTTCTAGTTTCTCTTGTAACAAGAGATTTTGGCATTTCTGTTGGTTGGGAAAAAAAAATTGGATTTGACTAAGTTTCATTGAAACGAAATTGAGTTAAAGTGTCGTATTGGCCTATTTTTTTCCACTGCAGAGGACCTGTTAGACTGGCTATGGTTTCTTTCATTGGTTTTTCCATTTCCATTCGGCTATCGACCTTGTCCAATATTGCTACTACTGCATTATTAGGCTGCCAATGGGACTTGTTCATCATTAGTACACCTGTAGTAGCACATCAATGACTGACCTCATCCAACATTGCTACCAAAGCCTACATTCTGTGCTTCTATGCCAAACCAGGGTTTTCTGCAACACTATTTAGGTAAGGTGGCCGCCTTAACAATGAACGTCTACCACCTTAACGTAAAACACCTTCCCCTTCCCCTTTAAATGGCCAATAAACCACTTTATTTTGGCTGAAACCACCCTCAGATCAAATTTTTTAAAAAGGCTACAACATTGTGGGGAGGTTGTGGTTTGTCAGGGGCAATGGGTGATGTATGAGTTTAGAGGTGGTGCAGGAAGGAGAGAGGAAATGGTTAAAACTTTTATAAGCAGGACTTTTATGTTTTATTACTTCAAAAGAACACATTTCAGCTATTAATGGAAAAAAAAAAACATGGTTTAGAGTTTAGTGACTCTAAACAATCAACAAATGCATTGACTAACCAATCAAATATACAGTGGCTATTCCTCAACAGACCAAGATACATTCTACACCCCTTTCTCTACTGTAAATATAAACGTCATATTCTGGACTGTTTGTAAAACAGTGGAAAATCCACTGATGAGTTTACCCTTCATACCCAGATTCGTTTGGCCCTGTAGTAGAAAAGAGGTCTTTTTTTCACATCTTCACTTCTACTCTTTGTAGATTCTGTAGTTCTGGGCTGCAGCTCAGCTTCTGTGTTGCAGTGATATAATCTGCTCTTGCAGACCTCTGGGTCAAATACAGCTTTAAATAGCCGGGAGCCTTCGCCCAGTCCAAGCTTCCATTCCTCACTCCAACACTCTCTGCCCAAAGGGTTGTAGATACCAGCTGATCCAACAGTTCTACAGATATCAGTAGGAACATATGGGAATATGTATTTGGGTGGGTGGTACTGGAAGGTATAGCATTAATAGAGACCTTGTCCACGTTCTGGTCAGGTACTGATGTTGGGCATTTAGGATGCCATATGAACCATCTATCTAGACAATGCCTTTACATTAGAACATATATTAACAGCTCTGGGCCGAGGTGTCAGGTAGCGAAGTAGAAATACTTCGTTACATTACTTAAGTAGAAAGGTTGGGTATCTATACTTTAGTGGACTAATAATTTTTAGGCAAATTGTTACTCAACTTTACTTTTTTATGCAGTTATCAGTACTTTCAATTCTTTACGGCTGGTCAGCATAAAAAAAAAGATAAATCACGCCATCCGGAAAGCTTGTGGTTGGATAACAAGTATAAAATACCATTCAGATCCTCTATTGGTTGGTATTTGATGAATTTAGGTGTAGTTTCTGAGTTTAGGTGTAGTTTGTGTAGTTTAGGATTTCGCTTCAAGTGCATGGGTGGTTCTGGATGTAATTGAACCTAATCCCTGGGATGGATTTAAGTAGTTTTAAAAGCAGTACTTTTAAGTAAAAAGTTTAAGTTTAAGTTGATACTTCAACTTCTACAACAGTATTTTTAAACCCCAGTATCTATACTTCAACTTTTGACACCATTGGCGGCTGGGGCATCTAGTTTATGTTTGTCATTGGGTATAGAGAACTTATATAGACTCCAGAACATCTTGTTTGTCTGGCAGTGCTGTTCTGAGGTGGTATAATGACAGCATGGATGGAGATGTGATGAGCTGTGGCGTTTGTGGTTCATAACTAACAAATCATCCAACATCAGTAGGCCCACCCTTCCTCTCTAACACTTTTGTGGTTGAATGCAATCAAAACGGTAAGCCTTCTCTGAAAAGACTTTGGAAGAAATGTTGAACTTTTAGCCAAATACTCTATATAAACTACTTGTGGCACAAGGGGATATAATCCTATAAAGTCAGCAAAACAGCTCAGCTTGTTGTAAAGTTACCCAACAGGATTAAGCAAAAACTAATGCTGCGTTCCGTTTATCCCGGAAGTCAGATGTCGAAGCTCGGAATAATGTCAGAAAGAGTTGACTGACGTGTTCCAGTTCAACATTCGAATGACTGTATGCATCAAAACATTTCAAAACATCAATCAAAAATGATCAAAAATACATTAAGCTAAATACATTGGAGGACAACACCACTGGTTTATCAAAGCAAATCTAAGTTATCAATATAACTCTTGATAACATCGGTTTATATACAGTATTTTGATCATCTAAACATCATGGAAACATGTCCACACATAAAAGTTGGACAGCACTGTGTGTCCAATTGATATCATTAGACACAAACAGACACAGATAGAAGTGTGCTAATAAACTGTTTAATACTGTTACTAAAGGTGTTATTAATACCCAGCATTCTTTTAAGAATAAAGTCCCACCCTTCATCAAAAAGAGCCAATCAAATTGTTGGTTACACTGCAAGAGGAGGGCTGCAATGTTAGTAGGCTACTGGGAAAGGCATGAGCTGCATCCCTTGATGAGGAGATCTGCGCAAGTGCAGTAGCCATACCAAGCTGAAATGAAAAATTGCTCATTTTTGTGAATTATTAAGCCAATAAAAGCTATAATCTAACCATGAGATTTTGGACAGCTATTATTAGAGATAAGAGATTATTAGAGACTTCAGTTTACAGTATTTTTTGGTCTGTCACCATTTAAACCAATGGAGGGCTTGTCTTGTATGAGTGTATATATTCATACAATATAACTACCTTGCCTATACAGACTTTAGTTGGTTCATTGCCAATGTGTGGACTTGGTTTACCAGTCTGTACACCATTATTTGGTGAAAATTCAGTTGTTTAGTGTAGTAAACCACAAATATGTGGTTTATTTCTTAAGAAAGCAGCTTTTTAAATAGAAAAACGAGGGACTGACAGCTGAGAAAACGACCAATCAGTGAGGTGACTGAGAAGAAAAGCACCGTTCATTCATGTGCCACCATGACCCTCACAATGTCCTCATTGTTCTGTGCCAATTTGCAGGAAAAATATGTAACACAGACAAGCCTTGTGTCTCAACAGATACAATTTAGACGGAGCAAAATGACAAAGGAGAAAAAAAGACAAAGGAATTCTCAGACAAGGAGCCCGACTGAAGCGGCGGTTTCTCGACAGCAGCGTACGGACGGAAGGACGGAAGGACGGGCGCGGGATCTGTATTTGGACATAACAGGCTTTGGAGGGGGCTGTGTTTAATCCATGCTGATCTGATGGGATTAACACATGAACGCCAGGCTGCTACCCAGAGGCCAAGCTCCAAAACCTTTGAGCCCTCTCCTGCTTGAAGTCACCATGTCAGGAAGGCCTGGCCCAGGGAAAGCGAATCAGCCCGGAGGTCTGGCTGCGGGAGGCTGGCACAGAACACCCGGCCATCTGGCTCACTCCTGGACTGAAGAGAACAGAGCGGTGCATTTACAGGGCACGGAGGTGGAGGGCACTTCCTATAACACTGAACCTTTAACTAAAGAGGTTTAATTAAGGTATTCATCATTTATATCAAAAGAATCTAGTCTCAGTTACTTAATTACACTGCTTGCAATGTCACAAAATTGATTTCAATCCAGTGTTGCATTAATTTATTCATTTTTCACCAAGATCTTGCAGCAGCATTGATGATGGTAGAGTCTGACCACTGCACAAAGCAGCTCTTCTCCATCCAGCACATCCCAAAGATTCTCAATGAGGTTAAGATCTGGACTCTGTGGTGAACTCTCTCTCAATCCATGTGTGAAAATGATGATGATCTCATGCTCCCTGAACCCTGAACTCTTTCACAATTCCAGCCCCTAATGAATCCTGGCATTGCCATCTTGGAATATATGGAAAAAATCTGTCAATGGAATAACCTGGTCTATATATTCAGTATACTCAGGTCGTCAGCTGACCTCATTCTTTGAACACATACTGCTTTTTTCTTTCGGCTTTTGACAGACTATTGGCTATTTGAATACTGGGTGTGTCCCCGAGTTTCTGACCCCAGGCTAGCTTTCACTGTTACATTGTAATAGATCGCATATTACACATATTAACTGGCATATATGTTGTAGGCTGTAAGAGCAAGCATCGTTTTCTGTGCTGATATGTGTTCAAATCTGTTCACTCCATATCCTTTTATGTCTCCATTACATTTCATAGATTTATTCAAATGTATATTATAATTTACATCACTGAAATGGAAAAAAAGACCAAACTAAAAATTTTAATTAAGACTAATTAACTCAGGTTTCAAGTTCCTTGGTAAATTTGAAGCAACAAATTACCTCAAATTATTTAAGTAAATGCAACTTATCCTGACTCACAGTGAATATCGTTGCTGTCCAATAAAAAACAAGTATCTCCATTTTTGTAGTTTTTTTAAGTTTACCACAGAATTTGAGCGCACAAACTGTCTCTTACACTGTGTCAGGTATTCTTCATGAATGGACCAATAGAAGTTCTTCAAAATGACCTGAAATAAACTGTTTTTACTTTGATGTCCATTTAAAATATTAAGAAGCTTTTATCTATGTCCTGCAAAGATGCTGTTTTTAAGATGTTTTTAAGGTTTTCACTAGAAAGCAATGATAGCTCAGTTCGGAAAGCTCTACAGCTGAGTGAACATTAGCCAGCTTCTGATAAGCTTCACTTTGTTGAAGGCATCACTTAGTCCTGTCTTAAGAAGACGTACTATAAACTATATTCTTTCCTTGTCTATTTTTCCTCACAAAAGCTTCAGAACAGTAGGAAATCTGAGCAGCATGTCTTCAATATTGACTCTTTGTATTGGCAAATCCACAAAGAGGGTCTGTAGGTCACGTCTTAAAGCATCACACACCCTTCTAGCTTTTATTCAGCATCATTAAAAGCAGACACTCACAGTGAATTACACTGCTGTACACACTGCTGCATTTGGGCACATACAGATCACACACTGCCACTACTAATCACACTTCACACACATACAGCTCTGGAAGAAAAATAAGAGAGCACTTAAAAATGGTGAATTTCTTTGATTTTACCAAATTGAAAACCTCTGGAATGAATAAAGTTATCCAAAAGCAGTGTGTAAGACTGGCGGAGGAGAACATGATGCCAAGATGCATGAAAACTGTAATTTAAAACCAGGGTTATTCCACCAAATATTGATTTCTGAACTATTAAAACTTTATGAATATGATCTAAAGGTCTGAAAGCTCTGCATCTTTTATTTTGTTATTTCAGCCATTTCTCATCTGTCGCAAATAAATGCTCTAAATGACAATATTTTAATTTGGAATTTGGGAGAAATGTTGTCTGTAGTTTATAGAATAAAACTAAAATGTTCGTTTAACTCAAACATAAACCTATGAATAGCAAAATCAGAGAAACTGATTCAGAAACTGAACTCAAGAGCTATATCCACATACACAGGGGTTGGACAATGAAACTGAAACACCTGTCATCATTTTAGTGTGGGAGGTTTCATGGCTAAATTGGAGCAGCCTGGTGGGCAATCTTCATTAATTGCACATTGCGCCAGTAAGAGCAGGGTGTAAAGGTTCAATTAGCAATGTAAAAGCACAGTTTAGTTGCTCAAAATATTGCAGTGCACACAACATAATGTGTGACATACCAGAGTTCAAAATAGGACAAATTGTCGCTGCACGACTTGCTGGCGCATCTGTGACCAAGACAGCAAGTCTTTGTGATGTATCAGGAGCCACGGTATCCAGGGTTATGTCAGCATACCACCAAGAAGGACCAACCACATCCAACAGGATTAACTGTGGACGCTGTAAGAGGATCACGGCTGATCAAATCACGGCAGAATTCAATGTGCACCTCAACTCTCCTGTTTCCACCAGAACTGTCCGTCACCACAACAAATTATTTTGGTCTAAAACCAGGTGTTTCAGTTTCATTGTCCAACCCCTGTATATACAGAGAGAGAGAGAGAGAGAGAATCAGTGGGAGTTTGAGCCACAGAATCCAGGGGAGGATGACCCTCGCAGTCGAGCCAGCAGCGTCGCTGGAAATCATTTCTCATAACTCGTGTTCAACAGAGCTCATCTTCTCGGATGCCTCCTTTTCTGCCACATCGAGCGCTCGTGAAGAGAGAGCGGGCGAACACATTTGGGCAGCGACCGCGGCGCTCTGTAATCACTCCTTCTCCTCGCTCCATCAGCCGCTCCCCTCGGTTTAAACAGCGCTCCCTCCATCTCCGCCCGGCAGGCTGTGAGTGATACGCCGGTGCGCTAATTGAAACGTCTCAAATTACCCCGATTCTTTCCACCAGTGCACAACCGTCTTTATAGCAGTCTGCATAAACCTATATAATATACGACACACTCACTCACCCAGGCTGTATATGAAAACACACACACACACACTCGGGGGAGAATGAGCGAGAGGGGGGGGGTGATTATGCATAAGGCGGTTGTCCATTAGCACAGCTAGCCGTTTTAGAAATTGCGGCAAATCTTCCATGAAAATACATTTCCTCTAATGTTCTAGTCACGCGTGGGGCACACTGCGCTGCCCATAGCCATAAAGCTACAGTGTGGAAAATTACCTCGCCTGTTTGATTAGAGGATGACACTAGGAGGAGCTGAATAAGAGAGAGAGAGAGAGAGAGAGAGAGGGAGAGAGAGAGAGACAATAGGAAGGGGTCTTTATAAAATTAAAAGAGCGACAGCAGCGCTGCAGCATTTTCTGTGCCAGCTTATTGGCCTGGGACTGGAAATCTGCTGCAATATCTTTAAATAGATAGGATGAAATCAGTGTGGAGAAAGAAAAGTCCTCGCAGTGTGAACTCAAAAAGACTCTCAGCACTTTCTATACAGCCCTGAATTGGCCTGAGTATCGTTTTCAAATTTGATATTGATACAGATACTTGTTCTAAATTGTAACCAAAAAATACAAAAAGTGCAATAATTATTCTCACACAATGTATTTATTAAAGGAGAACTCCTTTAATACATACATTGTGTTCCTTGTATTTTTGGAGGGAGACTTACTGTATTGTAATATCTTAGGGTAGAGTGCAAGAGACAGCGCAAGAGAGGGAGAGACACAGCGAGTGAGTGAGAGAGAGCGAGTGAGCGAGAGAGTGCGAGTGAGTGAGAGACAGCACGAGTGAGTGAGAGACAGAGCAAGTGAGCGAGAGACATTGTGAGTGAGTGAGAGACAGCGCAAGTGAGCAAGAGACACTGTGAGTGAGTGAGAGACAGCGCGAGTAAGTGAAAGACAGAGCAAGTGAGCGAGAGACAGAACAAGGGAGCCAGAGACATTGAGTGAGTGAGAGACAGCGTGAGTGAGTGAAAGACAGTGCGAGTGAGTGAGAGACAGTGCGAGTGAGCGAGAGACAGTGCGAGTGAGTGAGAGACAGAGCAAGTGAGCGAGAGACATTGTGAGTTTTTTATCATATTACATATTACTGAACTAACTCAGAGCTGATGTATTTGTTAGCTCAAAATACCTCAATCGATATTCTCAATCGATAAATGGTAACACACATTTGGGGAATTGCAAATTTACATGACTTTACCAAAGCTTTCTGGGTATTTTTTTTATTTTTCCAAAACTTATCCAGGCCTGGAAATTTTTATTTTTAAATTCCATGACTTTTCCAGGTTTTTCATATCCAAACATACAAATATCCAAAAACTAGTTAGGATCAGTAACTAACACTCAATTCTCAATTGGGAGACACCCAGTGTCTAGACTGAGGCCCTTACCATACTCTAGGTACCAAAGTACCATAAGCAGCCTGTTTACCATAGAAGGTTTAAAACAATAATTACTAACTGTTTGTTACATATTATTACACACAAATACATCACAAATCATAAATACAAGAAATATATACAATAGAAGCTCTTTATCAGAAAGGGGATTCAAATTCTCAAAGCCCAATCTCACAACTTGCTGCCAAATACTCCAAACAGACCCTCAGAGCAGAGAAGAAACAATTTCACAGACAGTATCTTTTCTATCAGCAGCTGCATGATGAGACCCATTCGCCCCTCTTTACTCTGATGAAACAGAGATGGCTGCTTGAAGAGC
This sequence comes from Astyanax mexicanus, assembly GCF_023375975.1. Taxonomy (NCBI): domain Eukaryota; kingdom Metazoa; phylum Chordata; class Actinopteri; order Characiformes; family Acestrorhamphidae; genus Astyanax; species Astyanax mexicanus. Next base: position 54,116,712 of record NC_064415.1, read on the forward strand.
GAGAGAGCGAGCGCGAGAGATGCAGTCGGAAGAGGCAGATCGACAGACGAGTGGCTCATCTCTTAAGCCCCATCATGAGAAGACCAGAGCTGTGTGATGGAGCGCTGCTACCAGTGCGTGATTAAACCCGCCACAATCAGAAAACGAGTGGACGCTGTTAAAAAACTGACGCAACATTCTTACATAGGAAACTGTGCTGATTGAAAGCTGACAAAGCTGCTTCAGCTGAGTGTTTTTTTTTTGTTGACGATATACAGGGGTTGGACAATGAAACTGAAACACCTGTCATTTTAGTGTGGGATTTTAGGTTTCATGGCTAAATTGGAGCAGCCTGGTGGCCAATCTTCATTAATTGCACATTATTGCACCAGTAAGAGCAGAGTGTGAAGGTTGGTTCAATTAGCAGTGTAAGAGCACAGTTCTGCTCTAAATATTACAAAGCACACAACATTATGGGTGACATACCAGAGTTCAAAAGAGGACAAATTGTTGGTGCACGTCTTGCTGGCGCATCTGTGACCAAGACAGCAAGTCTTTGTGATGCATCAAGAGCCACGGTGTCCAGGGTAATGTCAGCATACCACCAAGAAGGACCAACCACATCCAACAGGATTAACTGTGGACGCTGTAAGAGGAAGCTGTCTGAAAGGGATGTTCGGGTGCTAACCCGGATTGTATCCAAAAAACATAAAACCACGGCTGATCAAATCACGGCAGAATTCAATGTGCACCTCAACTCTCCTGTTTCCACCAGAACTGTCTGTATGGACAGTAAATTATTGTGGTCTTAAACCAGGTTTTTCAGTTTGCTCTGTGCTATACGTGCTACTGCATGTTCTTCATTCATCTTGATAGTTTTTCAGAGGTCAAGTCCAGGTTAGACATGTTTTATTTCGGATGGGGGTAAAGGTCATGCAGCAAACGCTGCCTTTCTCAGCTGCACTCGTACACTACACAGAGCTCTTCATTCTCATGCAGGCCTCAACCAATCCCGAATCAGCTTTCAGACTGCTGTGCGGCTAGACAGAGAGAAAATACCCTCGGGTATAATACACAAATAGAGCTCCACTCACACTCTCCATGGATATATCCCACAGCGCTCGCCCACTTCCGCAGATAATTGTTTCAGATACACGTATATATCTGCATGCTTCAGATATTATTACTAACAATCGACCAGTATCTAATCAGCATGTGCAATACCATACTGTATAATGCATGATAATATTGCAATTAGGGGTGGGCGATATGGCCCTAAAATAATATCACGATATTTTATGGTATTTTTTTTGCGATAACGATACTCTTAGCGATATGACAAAACACAGAATTAAAAATATTTATATATTTCAAGAATACACTACTGCAACAAAATGAAAATTAAATTATTTTATTTGTATTTATTTATTTATTTATTTATTATTTGATATGGCGCACCCCTAACTGAGATATAAAAAAAAAAAAAGAATTGTATCCAATATGTAACAGAAGTCAGTGTTCCAGAATGTCATGATTCTAATAATGCACTCCAACTATCTCTGTATATCCAGGATTAAAGTAAAGAGAGAACTGAAAACTGAGAACAGTGTACATTTTTTTCTTTTGCCAAAACAGCAAAAAAAGTCGTACCCTGATGTGATAGTTAAGGGTGGGTGATATGGCACGATATTTCAGGGTATAATTATGATAATTATATCGCAATATTCAAAAATGTTGGCAATATTATTGCGTATGATACGATACAGCACACCCCTAAAATCGCCAACATTTTTAAATACCATAAACAATATTTAAAAAAACACAGTATTAGTTTACATGTAAAGACATGTGAAAAATATGTCAGACAGTGATTCAAATTATTTTTAATGTGTTTAAACTCCACCCACTATCATGGAAGTCTACTAATCTGATTGGATAAACTGTAAACTTTTTAGTAGGAGAGTGTATATTTATTAAAAATCAGAGTTTTGATTGAAACATTCTCAAGCCTTGAATACAATATTACAATGTATTGTGATAGATGGAATCATAACCTCTGTATTGCGATACATACTGTTTAATTTGATTTTAATGTTACATTGCATATTTTGTTCTATTATTATTATTATTATTATTATTATTATTATTACAGATCATATGTTACTGTTTCCATCAGCTGCCAGAACCTTGAGAGAGCGCAGTTGGTCTTGCCCTCTCTCAGGGTGGGTACAGTAGATGGCGCTCTTTCCTTTCATCACTCCTAGGGTGATGTCGATTAGCACAAGGCTGCGTCTGTGAGCTGATGTATCAGAACCGAGTCGCTGCGCTTTCCTCCAAATGCGCTGTGATGCTACTCAACAATCAGCTACATCAGCAGCAGTTCTAAAAGAGGTGGAGTCTGATTTCACATGTATCATGAGGAGGCATGTGCTAGTCTTTACGCTCCTTGTGTTGTGGCATCACCTAAGGGGATATTATTTTTTTTAGGGACATATTGTCTAATAACTATCTAATCAACAGTCCAGATTAAACAGTTCTTCTTCACCTACTGGCAAAAGTATCCTAATGCAATGTTTACTTCCCCTTCAATCCAGATCCCGTTCAATGCGATCGATACTCCATATTAATACACAGCCTCAAAATCAATTTTAACCATACGCATCAGCAGATACAGTCGCGGGAAAAAATAAATATATTGCTTACTGGCACTGAGCCAGAATTTCAGCTTATTCCAGTAGAGACCTCTTAAAGGTTAAATTACATTAAGCTCCTCTGATTGAAGCTGCGAGACCTCTAATCTGTCCTTCATGAATTTATAATTCAGCGTCACCAGAGTGAATCAATATCTGACCACCAGCTATAAAACTTCAGCACGTCCACCGGCAAACACCGGTCACACCGCATAAAGCGAGATTCCAGATGTGGCATCAAGATTGACATTGCCACGTCCTTCAGCTGTGAGTTTTTTTAGAGTGGTGGACTGGTCTTTAGACAAATGGCCGTTCAGCTGACCCTCGAGTTCAGAACTGGTTTGACAGAATAAAGTAGATTTTTAGTATTTTTTTTCCCTGCAGGAAAGGGAAAGGCAGCTTCTCACTGCGGACAGATATCGAAATTCAATACTTACACAGCACTGAAGAGAGGTAGCATATTAGAGATGGCATTTTAGATGCAATGCCTCAATTAAAAATCAAAAAAAGGTCATACATAAGTTTTGTCTTTGTGAAAAAGAAAATACACTGGACACTCATGATTTTAAAGTTGGTATCAGAACAGAAAAACTGGTATTTCTTAAGGTAAAATAACTTTTTTTTAGAGTTTTGTCTCTTTGTGCTGAATAAATGAGAGGAACTGTTGATTTCCGAGCTGTGGATTGATTGGATTGACTGCGCAATTTCAATTTCCTCTCTTTCTGAGTGAATAATTGTTGTTTGCTGTTGTTTTCCTATTTTACTCGGATAGAAAACACTCATATTGCAAGGAACAGCAACAGGAGCTCCTCAGATAAAGTGCTGTTCTTATCTCATTTCTCTCCAGGAAGGATAGAGCGAGAAAGACTAACTGGATAGCGTTAGCTAGCGTGCTATGCCAGTATGCTTCTTTGCAACAGAAGAACTGAAAAGCAGAATAAGTATTGCAAGAAGTGCTATACTAAACTGCTGGCCAGTGCTAGGTACAGTTGCAAGAAAAAATATGTGAACCCTTTGAGATTACTTAGATTTCTGCATAAATTGATCTTTAAATATGTTCTGATCTTCATGTCCGTCACAACAGTAGACAAACAAAGTCTGCTAAAACTAATAACACACAAAACATTTATACGTTTCCGTGGTTTTATTGAACACAACTTGGTAAAATTTCGATGGTAAGACAGACAATCTACAAATGGAGAAAGTTCAGCACTTTTGATACTCTCCCTAGGCGTGGTCGTCCTGTAAAGATGACTGCAAGAGCACAGCGCAGAATGATCAAAGAGGTGAAGAAGAATCCTAGAGTGTTTTTACAGTGTTTTTACAGAAGAAAGAAATAAAACCTTTTTTATATGTGCAAAACCTGCCATTAAACAGCTAACAGCCAACCTTGACTCAACTGAAGAACAAAAAAGATGCAGAGCTTTCAGACCTCAAATAATACAAAGAAAACAAGTTCATATTCATAAAGTTTTAAGAGTTCAGAAATCAATATTTGGTGGAATAATCCTGGTTTTTAATCACGGTTTTCACGCATCTTGGCGTCATGTTCTCCTCCACCAGTCTTACACACTGCTTTTGGATAACTTTATGCCTTTACTCCTGATGCAACAATTTAAGCAGTTCATCTTGGTTCAATGATCTCCGATGGGCTGGAATCATCCATCTTCCTCTTGATTATATTCCAGAGGTTCTTTAATCGTTTAATAGTTGTGCATCATGACATATATTGAAACATAGTTCCTGTACTGCCATGCTTTTGCCAATGCACAGCACTAATAGCATCAGGAAACCCCACAGAACACACTCTTACAGACTTCATACTTGATAAATTAGAGGAGGAATTCCCATGTTATTAAATCACATTGTTTCCCACTGTCCTTTTTCCCTAGACCCACCTGACCCCACTCATCAGCTCCTTCCCGAGCCCCTCACGGCTTGTAAACGTCTGAGTTACAGCAGGGAAAACACCAGCAAGGCTGGGAAGCGCCGCTGATAGACGGGATCTCGTAAACGCCAGCCGGATTCCTCAAGCAGAGGAATGTGCGTCCATGTCTCTGCTGCATTTTTTAGGACAGAAAACAGCAGTGAGCGACTGGGATATGATTCCCACAGCAGGAAACATATCTGGGACTACAGTACAGGCCAAAAGTTTGGACACACCTTCTCTTTTTTTTTAATGCATTTTCTTTATTTTCATGCTACAGTAAAGTATTACTATATATTTACAAAGCGCTATAGTTACTGCTCCTGAAGCTTTTTTGCACCTCGTATCCAGAGTTTTTTTTAGAGTTTTGTCTCTTTGTGCAGAACAAATGAGAGGAATTGTTGATTTCCGAGCTGTGGATTGATTGGACTCATTGCGCAATTTTAATTTCCTCTCTTTTTGAGTGAATAATTGCTGTTTGCTGTTGTTTTCCTATTTTATTCAGATAAAAACACTAATATTGCAAGGAACAGCAGCAGGAGCTCCTCAGATAAAGTGCTGTTCTTATCTCATTTCTCTCTAGGAAGGATAGAGCGAGAAAGACTAACTGGATAGCATTAGCTAGCGTGCTGTGCCAGTATGCTTCTTTGCAGCACTATACTTTTCCTTTTTCTTACTTTATTCCTCTTTCTCTCTTTATCTGGATGGGAATATCAGCCAATAAATAGTGTAGCAACCATATAAATAAGCAGGAATATTGGGAATGGTACCGGAATGTTGCCAGAATGTTTGGTAGACACAGGGAAAGATAAAAACAAATCAAGAAACAGGAACAAATATCTTTAGCACAGTTTTCTTCCTTTTTGTACAAAAAAAAAAACATGGCAGCGAGCACATGGGCAACACACACACTCATCATCAAACAGACTATGCACAGCACGCTGGACATTGGAGCACATTTCACAACCCACTGCCCCGCTAGAATTACTCCAGTGTTGACAGGGGGGCTGCTAGGCTAAGTAGTAATTTTCCATTTCCACTACGCACCACAGCGGCAGCTGGAACACCCCAGCTCAGAGCTGCAGGTAAATGTAGCTGCAATGCTCCAAATTGACACAAATAAACCTGAAGCCCGTCGGGTAAATGGAGCCATTGCTCAAAACCACCACTTACATCACTGCTTACTTCACAGGCTAGCAAAGCTAACAGTGCTAAAATGCCTCAGAACACAGGCTGTGCACCAACAAAACCACAGGCAAGTTCGGACAGGCAATATGACAACACATTAAGCTGTTCTACCTATGTTGTAAAGATGAAAAAAAAAATGGCTTTTTTTACAGTATTTATTTACAGTATTAGTTGATAAATGAGCGATGTCACTGTCAAAACTAACTAATAACTAATGAACGGGAACAAAAACAACAGTTTTGAGCATATAGTAGAAATCTCCAGTTTCTAAAGTAAGCTACACCAATGCTATGATGCGCTGTTTGATTAATTACGGGAGCTTACAAAAATTGTTCTATTTAACCAAATTTATGTGGACAAGCGATGTCCCCCCAACCAACTGTCATGCAAAAAGCATTGCAACCTCACACACTAAGAAAACCCTGCCAAAATTACAGTGGAAGTCAATGTAATACAGTCATTTTGATATATTTGATAATATTCATATGAGTCCATCTATCGCGAAGTTCTGGCATTTTTGCAATGCAGCAACATAATGTCTAAGATGTTTATAGTATTTAGGTTAGAGGTTGGAGGTCTTGAGCTGAAGTGAAGAGGGAGGTATGGGCAAGGAATGCAAAATTATCTCAAAATCAAAAAGAGGGCTTGTAGTGCAATGCCTGCCATGAAATTGGTAATTATTCTTCTCCTACAAATGTGTCGAGTTGATAAATTAAATGTTGGTAGCACTGTGTGTTTGGGGAGGAAACTTGGAGTTGAGTTATACATGACATTTGTCCACTTAAACAGTTTAGGTTTTTGTCAGATTTGTCTGAATGTTGGTGAGGGATTTTTTTGTCTGCTGTTAAGTTAAATATTAGGCAATATTTTCCTGTGAATAACTGCTGTAATGGCATTAACCCAAAAGAGCCCATGGTGACTTATGTGTCACAGAACCTTTAAAAGCCTTGTAAAATTCCTTACAGCATTATGTCCTTTACTTTAACTCATTTAGTTCTTAAGTAATACATACTAAACATCTTGAGAGCATCACTGGACTGGAGTGTGTAAATATGTGCTGGGTTAGTTCTGTATTATTTGCTTTTTGTTTTTACTGATCTGTTCCAACCAGTTTAACAATTCAAATCCTTTAATTAAGTGTTTTACATTCCATAAAACTAGTTCTGATTTGATAGCTAGAGAACAAGCTGTTAAAACGCAGGTTATGAAATTGTTATAAAAACAACTTGCACAGCCTGATGTGTTTGAAATATGCAAAAGTTTAAAAATGTAGTATTTATAAATATCATGAAATACAAAAATTGCCATGTCCTGTCATATCGCCCAGCCTCAAAGTGCAATCGTGTGTGCGCGCGCGACTTAAAAACGTAATAGTCAACAGAGCAGTAATAAACAGAGAGCACGGGGAGCGTATAAAGCGGGATCGCGTGCCTCACCTTTGGTTTTTCATTTTACTCTCCTTCTTATTGAGAACCCCCGGCACGCAGTTGGTGAGCTCGGTCCAGTCGGCGTGCAGCCCGCAGCTCCAGCCGGTGGAGAAGCGCGAGAAGAGCCAAGTCTCCTTGCGGTTCGGCCGGTAACACGTGCACTTCTTCTGACCAGGTCTGCAGTCGCAGGGAACCTCCAGCCGGACGTTCTGCACCAGGTGGCGGCCGAAGGTGGTGCCGCCGGTCTTCTGGATGTGCAGGAAGACGATCACGTCGTCGCCCTTGATCTGGAAGTCCAGCGTGCGCTCCAGGTCCCGCACGGGGAAGTAGTACTTCTTGACGTAGTGCGGGTCCGGGGTCGGGTAGATATCCATCTCGTCCTCCAGCGCGTAGCCGTGCGGGGAACCCAAGTTCATCATCCCCGGCGCCACGTACTGGTACAGAATCAACATGAAGAGGACCGACCCGACCACGACGAACCAGAATTTGCTGGTTCTCTCAACCATGTTCCTTCCAGCGGGCTTCATACGTGACCATTTCTCAGTTCACTCGGACTGGAGCGGCTGGCGAGACGTCGGTAACCCGCGGTGCGGCACTACGCGCGGCGCGCCGGCCCCAGCACCGACCCGCGACTGGCACGGAGACCGAAGGCGCATATGTGTTGCTGGGTTTTCTTTCCTGTTAAGCCCGAAAAAAAGAAGAAGAGGAAAAAAATATGAAGAAGAAAAAGCCTGTAAGACCCGAGCGCGTCCGACCGGCTGCCCGAACCCAACAGAATCCCGCCGTACCCAGCCGTAACCGGTCCCTCTCCTCCGGACGTCGCTCCGCACTCGCACTCGGCGGCGCGCTACCTTGTTTTAAAGTCCTCAACACACGACAGCGCGTATTCTGTAACCCCACCTGTTTTCAGGTAAACGCCCGCCCCTCACGCGCTACAGTTTATACGATTGGCTGGACATTCCCCATCACCCGCGCTGTAATTGGTGCACAGCAACTGCTAGGCGGGGTTTTCCGAAATACAGGTGTGGAAGAAAATAAATAGAAAACATACACAATGTCCATAGCAAAGAGAAAGCGTTGAATACTGTATTTTGTTTCAAATTGTAAAATCTCAAATTAAACTTTTTAAGTTTAGAACAAAAAATGCAGCTCTGAAAAAAATAACAAAATTGTGAATCAATTTCTTTTATTATAGGTATATGTTTCAGTAAAATGAGCATTGTTGTTTTATTCCATTTTATTCTATAAACTACGGACAACATTTCTCCAAAATTCCAAATAAGAGCATTTGTTTGCAGAAAACGAGAAATAATCATTCTTTAATCCTGGCATGTTCTTCTCCACCAGTCTTACACACTGCTTTTGGATAACTTTATGCCACTCATGGTGCAAATATTTAAGCAGTTTAGCTTGATGGTTTGATGGCTTGTGATCATCCATCTTTCTCTTGATTATATATTTATATTCCAGATGTTTATCATTAAGTGGTATCTTATTTTTTTAGAGCTGTATTTATCATTTTTTCATCAAATGTAATCGATTATAAGTCGAAATGTATATTATTATTTGAGTCTCGTACATGTCTTAGTAATATAAAAAAGCTGTGTCTGCTAAAAAGTATATAAAATAAATAAACATGCTGAAAACTACACTGTTTTTGAACCCACACCCGTTTTTCGCAAAGTGCCCGCCCCTCCCGCGCTACGATTGGCTGGATTTGTCCCGCCACCCGCGCTGGGATTGGCTTGTGGGTAGAAACTCAATAAGAAGAAAATAAGTGGGAAGAAAGTAAATAATAACGTTCACAACGAAAATAAATAAACTGTACAGGTAAATATTCTGGTTGGTTTACTAGGCCCTATGCATAAGGTTTCTAATTATTTTATTATTTCTATCTGTATCTTGTTTTTAAGTCCTCCACACAAAACAACGCTTTGTTTTGTGTCCCCACCCATTTTCCGCCTAGGGCCCGCCCACGCCTGAGCTACGATTGGCTGAAATTGTTCCTCCACCTGCGCTGGGATTGGTGGACTGATGGTGTGCAAAACCGGTGTGAAAGAAAATAAATAACGTCCACAGCCGAACAAAAATGTTTTGTAAACGTACTGCACTTGCGCTTTATAATTGTTTTTATTTTTGTAATTATTAGAAATGACAAACTAGAAAAAAAAAAAGAAACAAAAATAAATTACCGATTTTTTTGTAATTCCATTGATTTGTAATTCCATTTTAAAAATTGACGTTAATCAAAACTAGATAAATTGTACGATAAATAAACCATGCCTCTCAATAAAAAAGCTTTATATATGATAATTTCAGCTATTCTTGACGTCTTAATTGGTGTAAATTCAATAGTTTAAATTCAGCGATTTTTGTGACTCACAAATGCGGGTGTGATTAGCTTTAGCATTTCTGAAATCAACGTTAATATCTTTAGTATTTTCAACACTAACAGCACCATAGGGTTAGCTCCGCCACTTCAGTTTTATAAGCACTCTCATCGCTGCCACTTATTAATCAAATCACTATAGCACATGATTGTCATCAGCATGTATACATAATTACCCTATTGTTGTAAGCCTATGTCTAGAAACATATGCATGTATAAATACACTGCATAACAGAAGGTTAAGCACTAATATGAATGGCAAGATTGACTTTTGGTTTAGGCTAAATTTCAAATAATTTTTTATTTTTTTTTCTATTTTGTTCCCATTTTCTCACCAATTTACACAGCCAGTTACCCAACCCACTCATTAGGACTGCCCCTACCACTAGTGATGGCCCTAGCACTAGTGATGCACTAGCACATGCCTCCTCTGATACAGGTAAAGTCAGACTCCGCCTCTTTTCGGACAGCAAGCGTGCTCGGAGGAAAGCGCAGTGACTCGGTTCCGATACATCAGCTCACAGATGCAGCCTTGTGCTGATCGGCATCACCATAGAAGTGATAAGGGGAAAGAGTGCCATCTACCCACTCAGAGAGAACAAGGCCAATAATTGTGCTCTCTCAGGGCTCCGATAGCCGATGGAAAGCTACATAAACAGGATTCGAACCAGCAATCTCCTGATCATAGTGGCAGCATCTTTATTTAATAAATTGAGTGTTTGGTATCTGCACTTGTCTATCCTGTTTTTGGCACCCGTGACAGAATGACTTTAGTTTTTTTTTCTATATATTTACCTATTTTCAATTGAAATATTTTTTAGGCAAATCATCTAAAGGTCAAAGGTTCAGGAAGATGCTCTGTTAGGTAAATGGTTGTTAGAAAATGAACTCGCTCAGTTCCCTTGTAGCTGTTTTGCTCCAGTCGACTCAAAATAATGATGTTTGCTCGTTATCCACTCAAAAACCCAGCGAGTGCCATTAGCATGTTCTTATTTACCATCCAGAAGCAGCCTCAGGCCCCGCCCCCCGCTGTCATGTAATATTGCGAGCGCTGCCACCGAGACTCCTGAGTTAAATGCTACTGGATGACTGTATCATGTTAATGAGATAAGCTACTATTGGTTTGAGGGAGTCACTTTTTAGCTGAGTGGCCACTGGCTGACCAAAGAGGGGGGATAGAGGGGGACAACTGCCCCCCTCCAACACATACAGTTTCCCCTTGGCATGAAAGGTGTCACTAAGTTGCCCTCTAGAGTATCAAAAAGAGACAAATTCCCTATTGGCTGCCTTTTTTGTGAGCAAAAATAGTAACCAAGTGCCCTCTAGTGTGCCCCTTTCTACAATAAGTTGTGATCATCAAGTTATGATAATGTGTCTTAATGAGTGCCTTTGATCGTACTTATTTTTTAAAATGTACAATACAGTGTATTTAAAAAAAATAAAGTACTATGAAGTACACTTTTAGTTTAATGTAATTCAATATACTTCTAAAATACTTATTTCTTAATATACGTTTGTACATTTTTTTTAGCAAAGTGTGTTAAAACAACAATAGTTGTGACAATAGTTCACTTAAAGTGCAATGTATCATGTACCTTTTTAGAAAGTAAATTAAATTACTAATTACTACTAATAAAAAAAAAACATGTAAAGTAAATTTGTAAAGTATATTCAAATATATATTTTTATACCCAACAAAGTATACTAGAAGTGTATAGTAGAGGTACTGCATAATAGATCACATACATGTGTATTTAACATCAATTCTTAATACATGTCTAATATATGTGGTGTATAATAGTTATACTGTACAGTTGGAATACTTATTGAATATATTATAGTTCTACTGTAAACATATTTAAAATATGGGGTTACATACTGTACATGAATTAGTATGTTTTAATGTTACTTAAGTATATTTAAAATATTTAGATTTTAGCACATTTAGTGAAGTACACTTTAAGTAAGACTTTTGTACTATTTTTATACTGTACTCTTTAAATATACTGATTAATAATGTGGCCACAAGAACACTTTAGTGCACTATAGCATAATAATGCTTAGTATACTTTAATCTAATCTACTTTTTTTTTTTTTCACTAGGGCCTTCAAATAGCCCCTAGTGAGTCCACCACTGTGAGTGATAGTGCAGCACAGTTTCAGCACGTTTCTAAATATAGTCAAGGTAGATGTACTTTTTTTGAAGCTGCCGTCAAGAACGGTTAAACCATCGCTGAGGCCTGAGCGAACCCCGAGAGCGAGAGGAGCTCCGGGTTTACTCAGACAGGTCACTGCAGATTGGAGGATGAAAGCCGATGACAGGCATGGTATTACTGGTGGCAACAAAGCAAACACCCTGGGCTGAAACGCCATTATCAGGGGGAGAGAAAAAACTGACATTCGCTATATTGGATAAACTTTGCAGGGCTGTGAGGAAACAGGCTGCATTCAGAAATAGCTGTAATCTCTGAAGGCCAAAAAGGACCCGGACCCAAATGAGTTGTATTGCTTTGCATGAAAATTCAATATATATTTTTCTAATTCAATGTATAATTTTTCCCCTATATTGTAAATTAATATTGAAGTCATCCAGACTATGAAGGAACACATGTATGTAGGAATCATGTAGTAACTTAAAAGTGTTAAACAAATCAAAACACTCGTATTTGGGGAGCTGGTAATGAGCTGGTAAAGAAACAAAGGAAACCCTTGCTCTTCCTTTCCTAGGGTGGTCCTGATGAGATGAGATGGTTTCTTTATTTAGTTAAGTAGTTCTTGCCATACTATGCAACTTTACAACTGATGCTCTCAAACATTTCATTAAGAGGCAAGAAATTCAAGTAATTAACTCTTGAAGAGTTCAGCACAGCTGTTAACTGAAAGCTTGAATCCCAGGTCACTCTAATTCATAAAGCTGACTGAGAAAATCCAGCCAAGATGTGCAAAACTGGATTATAAATTGCATTGTAAATAAACGTCTTTTTTCTAGTCTATGTTCAAACATAAAATGCACCGGATTATAAGGCCCAGTATGGGACACTAGTAAGGAACAAGGGTGGACAAAACTGAAATTCTTAATAAATAAAAAAACGAGCACTGGATGTTAATCTACACAGATTTCTCTCCTGAAAACTGTTCATTTGGGTGAAAAAGTAAAGTGCTTCCGTTTATTTTCAGTAAGCTTAGATTCCCGAATGTCTCCAGCATTAAGGTTGGAGCATTAGTATTAGTGGCTAACCTGGTTTAGCCGGTAATGCTAATACTGCTCCAGCAGCGCTAGCCGGGGTTAGAAAAGCATACCATTTTGCATTCATTTTGTTCTTCAATTTGGTTTGTCATTTACAGCATTTTGTATTACGCTTTTATCCAGAGCAACTTACAAGGTTATTCATGTTACAGAGGTGGGCCAACATAGTGTTAGGAGTCTAGCCCAAGGACTAAATAACACTGAATTAAACAACAATGTTCATTTTACTCAAACAAATACCTATAAATAGCAAAATCAGAGAAACTGATTCAGAAACTAAAGCGGTCTCTATCTACTAGTATCTATACTTTTATCTGAGTAATCTCCGTTTTTATCTTATTTTAGCTTATTTGAGAAGATTTGATCATCCATTATGATCCATATATATGCAGAAAAAAGTATGAAAATACCATTAAATAAAAAAACAACTTTCAAATAGAAAACAAACTAAGGACTGTAAGTTGGTTGTAAAAGTGTTGTATATGGCTTGTATTTAAACCTCTTGCAGCTATTTGTTTGGTTTGCTACCACCATAACTGGCGTATTCTTTTCTCAGCCTTTTAATTCTCTTTCTCCCTCCCTCCCTCTCTCTCTCTCTCTCTCTCTCTCTCTCTCTATCTCTCCATCTCCTCCCTCAGGCTGCTTTTCATTTGAGGCCTCACCCTGGAGATGGCCTCGCGGAGCCGACCGGCGCTGACCTTTACGTCACCCGAGCCCCGGAATTAAGCAGATGCTGATATTGTTATTATTCTTCCACTGGTGTGGAACATTATCAGGTTACACAGGTCGACAGGAATCTTTATAAAGAAAGATTGCGAGGCTTGCAGAGCGGGATTAAACAGTTATTGATTTCTCCTCCTGAAGAAAATGGTTGTTTCAAGATGCACGGTCTCGTACTGATGAAGAAGAAACAGAGCAGTTGAAGATTTAAAGCAAACGAAAATAAGCGAATCGCACTCTGAAGATACAGAGATGCAGAAAACATGGAAGAAGAAAGTACAAATAAATAGAGATGCACCACCTTCCACACATGAGCCTCTGTCTAGACAGTATTTCAAACTTTATTTTAGTTGCTCACATGATTTGAGCCTCCGAGTGCGCTTCAGGCCCAGGCTTGTCAGGCCAACATTTGTCAGCCAGCAACTTTCACACCCCCACTAGTCGCCTCTGGCTTGAAACGAAATCCTTCACACAAAAACACTAACTGTGAATCAACACAAGCAGACAACAGTAAGCGTGATTCCATTTGTATAATGTTAAAACTCCTGTGAGCGCCTGTGAATTCATTGTTTTCTGTCTTACTGACAGTTTTTTTTTTAATAATTTAATTTCAAATGTTTCTCCCAATTTAGCTGGACCATTTGTACTACACATTCAGCTGCTACTCAGATGTATATCATCCCAATAAAAGGATGGTGAAGACTAGCACCTGCCTCCTTCGACACACGTAAAGTCAGACTCCGCCCTGTTTTTATCTGGCCTAAAACTCATCCCACATCATTTCAGAAACATAACATTATACTGAATGTAAAACATGGTGGTGGTAGTGTGGGGTTTGATGGTCTGGGGCTGCTTTGCTGCTTCAGGTCCTGAACAAGTTGCTGTATAAAATGGAACAAGAAATTCTGCACTTTGGACTGCAAATGCTGAACATGGACATTTTAGTATCTATACAGCTCTATACAGCTCTAGAAAAAAAAATAAAACACCACATAAAATGTATGAGCTTCTTTGATTTTACCAAATTGAAAACCTCTGGAATATAATCAAGAAGAAGATGGATGATCACAAGCCATCAAACCACCAAACTGAACTGCTTTTGATTTGTTTGCACCAGGAGTAAAGCAGCATAAAGTTATCCAAAACCAGTGTGTAAGACTGGTGGAGGAGAACATGATGCCAAGATGCATGAAAACTCTTAAACTCTTAAAACCAGGGTTATTCCACCAAATATTTATTTCTGAACTTTTATTTAAACTTTATGAATATGAACTTCTTTGCTTTGCATTATTTGAGGCCTTAAAGCTCTGCATCTTTTTTGTTGTTGTCATACAGTCATTTCTTATTTTTTTGCATGTAAATGCTCTAAATGACAATATTAATATTTGGAATTTGGGAGAAATGTTGTCTGTAGTTTATAGAACAAAACAACAATGTTCATTTTACTCAAACATAAACCTATAAATAGCAAAATCAGAGAAACTGATTCAGAAACTGACGTGCTGTATGTGTGAATGCATATGTGCTTTTACTGCAGGAAGATAGGACTGCATCAAACTGGCTTCCAGTGCTAAGCTTGGACAGGGATGGATTCTGATGTAAGTCCTGAATCATCAGGCCATGGGGATAATTGCCCTCGTCTGGCACAAAGTGCTGCAGTGGGGGGAATTTGGCAGCATGCCAGTACAAACCAGCGAAGTGCAATCAGTCAGTCAGTCTGTCCAGGTGCTCCGGTACACTCAGCCCACACTCTCTCACCTGGGTGAGGGATAAAAAAAAAAATCCCAGCTTCTTGGCCAAAACTCCAGACCATCCATCCAGGCGCCTTCATTAGAGCCGTGGAACAGAACGAGGGAAACAGGGCTGTCATTATCAGAGCTCTTTAAAACCTGTCACCGCCAAATGAAAAGTGGGGATTTACACACAAGATCCGCTGCAGGAACCCGGACAGCTGTTCGGCTCCAAACAGGAAATCGGAGGTTTCCTTTTACACTCCTTTCTCCACTATACGTTTCCTGTAGAAGGCTCACTATTTGGATCTAATGACATGAGGTATTTGTATTACATGTACTTGGTTTAGTAAATAGATTGAAGAAGTATGAACATTGCATAGAGTTTCTCATTCTCGTTTTTTACTTTCAACCTACTCTTGTGAAAATAATGAGGTGCAATAAAACTGTGCTGGAATATTTCTGGAATCATAATTAATATATAATTAAAAGTTTAACTATATCGGCAATAGAGCCCAAAATAACACCAATAACACACATAGCACTTACAATGCTATTGCCTTTGCAATATATAATGAGATATTAAAAAAACTTTTTTTTTTCACCAGACTCAAAAGTAAAAACAATCAAAAGTCACAATGTTAACAACACACTATTTGTTTACAATTATATACAATACAAGTAAAAAAAGACTCAATACTCAACCAAGACTCAAGTCTTGAGTTTTTACTCAAATTTAAATCCTTGACACTTCAGACTCAACTCAGACTCAAGTCCAAGAGACTACAGACTCAACTCAGACTCAAGTCCAAGAGACTTCAGACTCAACTCAGACTCAAATCCAAGAGACTTCAGACTCAAATCCAAGAGACTTCAGACTCAACTCAGACTCAAATCCAAGAGACTTCAGACTCAACTCAGACTCAAATCCAAGAGACTTCAGACTCAACTCAGACTCAAATCCAAGAGACTTCAGACTCAAATCCAAAAGACTTCAGACTCAACTCAGACTCAAATCCAAGAGACTTCAGACTCAACTCAGACTCAAATCCAAGAGACTTTCGACTCAACTCAGACTCAAATCCAGGAGACTTCCGACTCAACTCAGACTCAAATCCAGGAGACTTCAGACTTAACTCAGACTCAAATCCAGGAGACTTCAGACTCAACTCAGACTCAAATCCAAGAGACTTCAGACTCAACTCAGACTCAAATCCAAGAGACTTTAGAATCAACTCAGATTAAAATCCAAAAGACTAAAGCTCAAACCCCAGAGACTACAGACTCAACTCAGACTCAATCCCAAGAGACTTCAGGCTCAACTCAGACTCAATCCCAAGAGACTTCAGACTCAACTCAGACTCAAATCCAAGACACTTCAAACTCAACTCAGACTCAAATTCAAGAGACTTCAGACTCAACTCAAGACTCAAATATAAGATACTTCAGACTCAACTCAGACTCAAATCCAAGAGACTTTAGAATCAACTCAGATTAGAATCCAAAAGACTCAGGGCTAAAACTAAAGCTCAAACTCCAGAGACTACAGACTTAACTCAGACTCATTCCTAAGAGACTTAAGAATCAACTCAGACTCAAATCCAAGAGACTTTAGGGTCAACTCAGATTCAATCCCAAGAGACTTCAGACTCAACTCAGACTCAAATCCAAAAGACCCAGGGCTAAAACTTAAACTCAAACCCCAGAGAGTACAGACTCAACTCAGACTCAAACCCAAGAGACTTAAGAATCAACTCAGATTCAAATCAAAAAGACTTAAGACTAAAACTAAAGCTAAAATCATAGAGACTCAAAACTCAAACCACTGCGGACTTGGTACTCAGTTGAGACTTAAATCATAGATATTTAAAAACCCAACTTAATGTGTGTGGTCTTCACTTCCACCAAGCTTTCTGGTGCCAAATCCCTCATGAGCTGCTGTCATTCCTTATGACAAATTCATTTGATTGATTTGTCACCCTCTGTCTGTATGAATGTGATGGAATGCTGGTTTTGAATGTAACTGTGGTTTTAAGGATTCCATATCCCTGTCAGATATAGTCAGAGGTGTTGGTCAAGCATAATTAGTGAGAAGATTCCTGTGACTTTGCTGGATTAAGATCTCAACCCATGCACTAACACATGATTAACACTTGATTAGTCACTGTACTTTTTACTACCTCTGGCAGTTGCCCAAGTAAAACTCCCAGTATAACCAACTTGATCTGTAGATTCTGTCATGCTTTCAGATGTTTCAGATGTTTCCTGTATACCACTTGATTTGATCAGTAGGTATGAGATGGCATCTAGTGCCATAATGATGGTGCTATAATAAAAAAAACATATTTCAGATCTCTGGACCGCTCTAGAAGAACGTTGTTTTGGCTCGTGAGTCAACAAAATGCTTGAGGCCTGTTTTCATAGCTTAACAACTTAATCATGCTTCTGAATGTCAAGTATTTACTTGGGTTAAAATAGAAGAATTTTACTTTCATGCCTCCTCACAGAGGCTGCCTATACTGTTCCCAGTGCTTTCCCATTCACTTTCAACCATTATCAAGCTCATTAAACCACATCAATTATTCATGCTCTCCATCTGCAACTGGGAGAGGAAAGAGAATGCGAAAGAAATGGAGAAACCAGGGTAACGCGGCGTCCCTCTCCACAGCTGGCTGGATGGAAACTAATGAAAGAAAAACAAGCCAGCCAGGCATGCTCACCGGCTCTTATTTATTGGGTCATTATATAAAAAAGATGGCATATTATGAGCTTCAGATAGTTTTTTATTGGGTAGTGAGGGTGTCTGCGCTCCAAGGTCGACCGGCGCTCATCATTATAGGTGGGTGATTCACTACTTTTCGATTGGCAGAGCGGAGAACTTTTATGATCGCACTTTTTTTCAGGGTAGTGTTCGTCTATTGAAACGAGTGGAAATCAATGTTAAATGCGCTGTTCAAAAAACAAAAACACTGTCACGTTTTATATTCAATAGTGATGCCGTGTTTATTGTCACTTTTGAAACACAGCTTTATTTCCTGGATAGGAAGTAAAATAAGTCGCGGACTCACTGGCAGACTCTATTGGCTGCACTTGTTGTGTAAAAAAAAGTGATCAAATGGAATTTTGATAGTGTTTCTTAATGACTGCCTATCTATAAATGAATGAATTCAAATCAAAGTTCAACTTATGTAGAGCCTTTTTAGAAACCCAAGGACGCTTTCCAATTTACAAGCACGTTTTACACACAGCTATTTATACTCAACACTCATCCACACATCAGTAAGAAAGCAGCAGTCAATAGCGCCTAGCGTACTCTCAACCGGAAATGACCGCACATTCATACATATTATATACAATCCTATACATACATAAACACACCATATCAATTAAGAATATTACATTTTTCTAGGTAGTTTAGAGTATCCGAAGTACTTGATCTCCGTGTTTTTGGACTGTGGGAGGAAACCAGTGTCCCCGGAGAAAACCCACGCAGATACAGGGAGTACATGGAAACTCCACCCAGGTAGGGACTTGAACCCAAGACCCCAGAGCTGGGAGCTTAGCGAACGTGCTAACCACTAAGCCACTGTGCCACTCTATATTTCCCGGATAGGGAGTAAACCTAGTCATTGGTGGACTCTATCAGCTGCCCTTCTTGTGTAAAAAAGTGATCAAATGGAACTACCCATTTATGGATGCCCTATTTTATGCCTTTCCCAATAAGAGGATACTCCTAGAGGATACTCTGATGTGTAGAGAAAATGGGCTCTACAGGTGAGAAAACATGATGAAGTGCCCAGGTAGGTGTTTTCTTTTTAAAGAAAAAGTGCAAAGTCTGTGGATAAAATAGTGTCCTTTAAATGCCCTCATAATGGGATAAGCTCTATTTTCAAAGAATATGGAGTAGTTTGGTCCTATTGAAAAATTCATATGTAACAATGGGTAAAACTTCAAATGTGACGTGCCTTACTTTGATCGAGAATTGGTACAAAAACTCTAAATTTAATCAGTATTTTGTAACTATCTGCCATTTTTTTGAGCTTCCCAAGGGCTAACTTGTTGTCCAGGCATCTCTTGCATCTCAGGTTGACCCAAAGTTCCACTCAATTGTACTTGGTGATCCACTGGGCGATGAGGTCCGTTGAGTTAATGCTTAAAGACTTGGCCAGATTGGACATAACATACTCAGTAGTCTTTGGGAGATGGTGGGAATTTACTTTAAACCAAGGAAATTCAGTCTGGTTATTTTCCATTGGTCAGAAGTTTGAATCCTTACTGTTTTGCTGTGTCATTTATATATATATATATATTTTAACAGCCTGTGTTTGCCACTGCTTGGACTCCACAGAATTTTGAAAGAGATTTTTCCACCAAAGGGAAAATATAGTCAACAGATAGGCTCAATCCAAAAATAAAGATTTATTGAACCCAGCACATCAGTCAACATGATTAATGGAATTTTATTTAATATCATGTCCTCAGTTATCACATGTGAAAACGCCCACTGTTGAATTAGCACATGCAGTGCTTGTTTGTGTTCATCCGGATTTAATGAACATAGCAGGAGCCAATTCAACACTTAAGGTGTTAATTCAACAATGGGGATTTCACTGTGCACAATTCTCAGGAGGGCTAAGTCTCATTTTCACTATTTTGCACGCACTGGAGACAAACCCCAGAAGCCCACAGACATGGCTCAGATTAATTAGCTTGGCCATGCCGATGTCCATCCCATTAGCTTTGGAACAGCCAGTTTCCCTCTGGTGGTAACTGGAACCCTGATAAGGGTATTTTTTTCTCCATTGTGTTCAGTGTTTGGACTGCTTAGTGCTAAAATGATGATGAGCAACAGTGTATCTATCAAGGCACCAACTTAAAGAACAAATGGATGTCCATCCATTGGTGATAAAAAAATGGCTATCTATCAATGCACAATCTTGATGGACACATGAACAGCTATCAATCCATCAACCTGATGAAGAAATAGGTATGTAACAGTGTACCAGAAATGATTATCTACCGATGCACCAACTTGGTGGATAAATGGGTAACAATTATCCACCACCTTGTTGGAAAAATGGGTATACATCGATCCCACCAATTTAATGAACAAATTATATTTATCAATCCAACATTTTGATGGACAAATGATATCCATCAATCTATCAACTTGATTGACAAATGGGTATGTATCAATCCGTCAACTTGATGGGCAAATGCAAAATCAATCCATCAACTTGATGGGCAAAAGGTTATCTATTAATCCATCAACTTTAATGGCAAATGCATATCTATCAATGCACCAACTTGATTGACAAAGAGGTATGTATCAATTCATCACCTTCATATACAAATGGGTATCTATTAATGCACAATGGTGATGAAGAAATGAGTATCTATCAATGGACCAACTTGATTGACAAATTGATATGTATCAATCCACCAATTTGCTGAACAACTGATATCTATCAATCCATCAACTTAATGGGCAAATGGATATCTATCAATTCATCAACTTGATGAGCAAAAGATATCTATCAATCCATCAAGTTGATGAACAAATAGGTATCTATTAACCCATTAACTTGATTGACAAATGGGTACATTTGAATCCACCAACTTGATGGACAAATGTGTATCTATTAATCCACTAACTTGATGGACAACCATCACCACTGGTGATGAAATATTACCAGTAATAGCTAAGAAATCCAGCTGAAAGACCTACTATTTCTGATAGCTGTTCTTCTATTTCTGGTAGATGTTCTTTGTTAGTGTTTGATGGACAAGGTGGTTGAAAAGCTGTTCCTTGGCTGTTCCTATGCTGAAAATTTATTTTGCTCTTGACTCGTTTTCATTCAGTTAGTCATATTGGTTGACTAGTTTGGTAAATCTGGTTGACCAGCTTGATCAAATGGATCATGCTGTCTACTGTGGTTAGGCTGCTCATAATGACCAACCAACTTGATCATGGTGGTTGACTTAATTGGTAAAACAAGTAGACCAACTTGGTCAACTGCTGGTCCAGCGTGGTCGTTCTAGCCAACAATTTTGGTCATGCTGGTTGTTTGGCTTTGTCTGGTTGGTCAGGATGGCAGAGTAGGGTCCTTTAGTGCAGCGCTTGATTCTATTTAGAATCAAGTAACCATTTATTTGGGCACCCAAATGGTTCTTTTCTTGGATAAAAAGTTCTGTTTAGGGCATGAGTAGCTCAGTAGACTAAGACTCTCACCCCTATTGTGATGTTGGGTAGCAAAGGCATCTGTTGGCTGGTGTGCCAGACCTGGGAATTTTTGGGTGGATTATGTAGCTCAGCAAAATTAGGGAGAAAATTGGGTAGAATTTAAATATAGTGCTTTTAAAATATGCTTTAATGGAGCCAATGGACCAAATACAGTTCCACTATTATTACAAGTCACAAAACTGTACAGAATCCTATTTCTTGGAGTTTAGGAAGCACAGGGGTATTCCTGCCCCCTTTCTGCTCCCTCCTTGATTCCTGTTAGCGCATTTAAGGAATACAATGTGGATATAATCAGGAGCAAACACAGCGAGGGGGAAATCAACGCGACGCCTCGACAAGCGGACACATTAAAGTGACTGTCACACAGACTGTGCATTAATGATGAGGCTGAGAGAGAGATAGACAGAGAGAGAGAGAGAGAGAGAGAGAGAGAGAGAGAGAGACACAGATACATGATTTGATGATTTGCTGATGTCTAATCACATTCATACTGACAATAGAGAAGCAGGAAGGATAGATGCTCACTGTAATCGAATTACTACATCCCTGCAACAAGAAGAGCTGATCATACAAACCAGATTTACACATTTGTAGAGAGACTGTTGACGGCGTGACAAACTACTTAGGAAGCCAGTTCTCACCAGAAATATGTATCTCCTATATCTATGTATGTTTCTAATAGCAGCATGTCACATCAGCCAATCATGTGGCAGCAGTGCAGTACATTGGTAATGGAAAAATCTCAATAGGATCTCAATGAATTTGAAGGCATCATGGTTTTTGTTGGTGTCAGAAGTGGAGGTTTAAGTAGTATTTCTTAAACTGCTGATCTCATCTGGGATTTTTGGAACAACTGTCCCCAGTGTCTAGTTGGTATCATAAAGAAAACACATCCAGGAAGTGGGTTTTAAAGATGGAAATGATGAAAAAAGGTCGACAGAGAATGATTTGACCAGTTGGAGCTGACAGAAATGCTCCAGTTGCATAGATAACTTGAGTTACTGTACAGTAGTATTCAGTACACACTAAGAAAATAAGTACAGATTTGTACCCAAAAGAGTACAAAGCATGTCGCTGGGGCTGTACCTTTCAAATTATATTATATGTACATTGTTTATTAGTAGAGTGATAGAGAATACTAAATGTACCTATTGGCTGGTTAAATGGTACCAAACCATACTTCCTGCTGTTAGGAAAGACTTTTTATCTCACAGTGAAACCATCTGACCCTGTAAAGAACAATATTATACCTTTGAGGATACAATTATGAAAATGTACCTTTGAGTACAAATAAGTACTTATATCGTACTTCCGTTTTTTACTGTTTAACATTGACAGTAGGGTCAGAATTTGGCACCAACTCCATGAATCCATGGACCCAACTTTCCCAACAGTCCAGGCTCATGGAGGTGCTGTATAGAAATTGGTTAAAACTATCCAATCATCACTGTAATGCCACAGATATCCAGTATCCATTCATTTAGCCATAGCTACCATCTATCTGGACTGACTCAAACTCAAAAAAATTCACGTCACTTTTCCATATACAGTATGAGCTTTGCATTGATGCATTGGAGGCAGTTTGACTGCCTTTTGACTTCATTTTTCTCTGAATTGAGTATTGGAAATCAGTATGAAGTCCTTGTGAGTGGGGGATTTAACTTGTTTAGTTCAACTGAGAAGATAAATGGAGTAAAAGTTAAAAAAAGAAAAGAAAAAAAAAAAATAACAAAGTGTCCCATAATCTTCAGAATACTCCTGGCAGAAAGAGAAATGGAAAGCAGATGATTTTGCTCTTTTCTTCAATACAGAACTTTATATTCACATAAGTAAGTAAAAAAAAGTGTACCACAGCCAGGGACTCCATAATACCAAGCCAGTATGCTGTGAATATAGATGGGCTGTCATGATGTTCTGCTGAAAAGGGCACTACTAAGCCGGTAGTGCCTCACTGAATGTGTTCTGGTGCAAAACTTTGCAGGGGGGAGACGACAGTAGCTTCCAAACAAGTCAGCATATTAGTGAGGTGAGAGGCTGCTAATGAGCCTCGTCTGACCTTCCGGCTTTTCTCTCGGTTCTGGGAAGAAGAGGAGTGATGAAGAACCAGCGACCGGGATCCAGAAGTTGGCAGAGCTCGGCGAGAGCGACAGGCCTCTGAACGTGAGCACTTTGAAGCAGTGCTTAATTTCACATGGCTGTGGGTTTATCTGCAGCTCGTCAGCTGGGACTGTCGACGACAGCAAACAGGGTTTGATGGATGGGTTTGAGGCGCGGGTGGTGATGGTGCTGGTGGTGGCGGCGGTGGTGGTGCTTGGGCGGGGGGGTGGGCGTTCAGCTGACTGCTGCACGATGTTCACAACACATCTGTACAACCGGGCATCAGTCCAGTTCAGTCCAGCGTTCACGTGTAGGGAAAGGGTTGATTCTTGGTTAGGTGTAGAATTCACAGGGATTCACACAAAACGATATCACAATGCATTGTTTATATTTATTTTGACTTTATTTTAAATTGTTCTGCATCATAAATGAACGCTAAAGCCATCCACACTATGAATTATTTTAGAAAAAGTAAAAAAAAAGTTTTAAATAAACCACAATATTGTCGCTGTCCAATGATTAACACTTATCTCCAAAACAGCAACTTTACAGGAGTGAGAAAAAAAAAACCTTCAAAACTTTCAATGAAAGTCAATGTAAAAAGAGTTTATTTCAGGTCATTTTTAAGTATTTCTATTGATCTGTTCATCAAGAAATTTCAGCACAGCTTAAGGGACAGTTAGTGAGTTCAAATTACGTAGCAAACTAAAGATCCACAAAAAAAGGAGATACTTGTTTTTCATTGGACAGCGACAATATGTTTTCTATTTTAGAACCTTTAAAGGAGACACCTCTTGTTGTTTTATGAAGTAGAGGAACCTGGAGTTCAGGCTTTCAGTTAACAGCTGTGCTGAACTTGTCAAGAGTTAATTACTTCAATGTCAATGCCCTCTTAATAAAGTGTTTGAGAGCATCAGTTGTAAAGTAGTGAAGAGGTAGAGTTACAGGTATACAGTGAATAGCTCTATTTGAGTAATGTTCTAATCCAGATTATGAGAAGCAAGAACTACTTAACTAAATAAAAAAAGAAAGAAATACTTTACAAAGCTACTAACAGAGCAGCAATGGTACTATTTTAACTTGTGAAGTGTTTATGACCTAAAAGATTTTAGTATTTTCTCATCCTCTTTAACTCAAAATATTTTAATAAAAAGCTATAATAGAACTGTGGTATAATCACAATAATACGCTTATGGTTTCTGCTATATATATATGTAATATTGGCACTGCTTTGCTGCGATATTATTGCTTAATTATGAAGCTCATGATAAGGCATTAGGTGTGCTATACAATCCATTATGAGTACAGGATTCATAGAAAGTCTTATCAAAAGACTTTCCTAGAGAGTCATTTGGACAGATTGGACTGTTGAGGACAGTAAACAGGGTTTGATAGATGGGTTTAAAGTGAGGCACGTATGGTGATGCTGATGCTGATGTATGCTGACGGTGGTGCTGATGGTGGTGATGGAGTGATGGTGATGGTGGTGGGGGTGGGCTAACTGCTGCACGATGTTCAAGACACATCTGTACACCCGGGCCTCCGTCCAGCTCCTGCATGCCAGGGGTGAAGTGTGTGTTTTTTCTGGCCTACATTCGGAGGAGCCAGCCAAACTCCTCATAAAATATGTGACAGCGTGGTCGAGAGACAGAGTGAGAGAGAATAAAAGAGAGAGAATAAAAGAGAGAGAGGTTTCATCCCGCTAAGACTACAGAGGTGTTATCGCCTCATCTGTCATACCAGATGACGGCATCTTAATAAACCGCCGGGCTGGCTGTGATTACAGGAGCCGAGGTAAGCAGCCCGTGCGAGAGACAGAGAGAGCCTGTCACGCAAAGAAAACAGAGGCGTCGGCTTATTACAAAGCCCCCCCATCAATACTTGACCAAGGACACCCACCACGCACTTCACACTTCTTCACGCGCCGATCAAACCCACTGGAATGCTAACATTCAGCAGGAAACTTGTGAACCTTGGCATGTAGTAGCAGTAGTAGTAGAAGTAGTGTTCCATCACAGCAACAAGGCAAGTGTTAAATTAACCCCCACAGAGTTGATTTTAACCCTTTTCAGGGTTTATATAGGTCCACACTCTTTGGAGTTAAATCATTCAAAATAGTTCAACATTTAACACCTTGCCGTAGTTCCTTTTTCACTCACATTTGTATTTCTTTAACTTCCTAAATTGTTACACTTACACTGGAAATGTATTATTTAATTATTATTCGGGACAGGTCAGCGTGTAATTTTCCATTGTATATGTCATCTTAGCGCATTACCAACACTTTATAACAATTTACTGTACAAAGGAAGGTAACTTGCTCTTACAGCCTACAATATATTGGCTAGACGAACAACCGTTAAACAAAATATAACACAATACCCAATGGAAGGTAGCCCTGGTTGGCAAGATTTCACACTGATGGTAAGTTAGGATCTGGGGGACACACCCATCATGCAAACTACGTGTTTAACTGGGGGAAGTTTAATTAAATCTCAATGGAGTTGGCCAGTATTTATTGGGTTTAGTGGGATTAACACTGAAAGGCTCTAAGGCTCAATTCTATCCTATAGTATTCCTCACCAGGAATTAACCTACACATATTTTTCTCCTGAAAACTGTCTATTTGGGTGAGTAAAGCATTTCGGTTCATTTACAGTAAGCTTAGATTTCCAATATTTTAGCACCGCCAGCAGCAGTGCTAGCCACCCGCAGTTAGCAGCAGCGTTAGCCGTCGTTAGCAGTAGTAAATGCCACCCGCTACACTGCGCTACACTGAGGAACCCTCCAGTCAGACTACAGTATACTCGCTAGCTCTGAACAGCGAAACAGGAGGTTAGCGGCTAATGCTAATACTGCTCCAGCCTTGGTGCTGGAGAAACTTCTCTAAAAAACTCCTTTATCCTTTAAAGTGGAATTCAAGAAATTTAAGTGTGCCTAGTCAGAATAATACAGAAAGTAGTTTAAGTAACAAAACAAAGTACCACAACAGCATGTTTAAGCATATTCTAATGGATAAAAATGGATAAAAATGATAAAAGATTTTATACCTTCTGGTGTCTAAACATTGTAACTGCATATTGTGTTTTACTGCTATAAATTTAATTTATGTTTGAATATGTTTCTTATTGTTTTGTTTTGTTGCTGCTGGATGCCTAAATTTCTTTCGGGATAAATAAAGTATCTATCTATCTATCTATCTATCTATCTATCTATCTATCTATCTATCTATCTATCTATCTATCTATCTATCTATCTATCTATCTATCTATCTAAATACAAGGAAAATATTGAAAATAAACCGTTTAAAACCCCATAAGTTACATAAAAATGATAAACGCTTCTTGTCCTCTTCTTTACAGGCCATGTTTTTGTTTGTGTTGCTTTCTCAAAGGCCGGTTTGATGCAGTACTGAAATCTCACAGATCACTAGCAGCAGAGCTTGATTGGAGCTCTGAGTCAGCCGAAAGCGCTGCGAGGTTAAATTCAAACAGCAGCGTAAGAACACGCTGTAAACGCGAGGTGAGTCCACGTGGACTCAAACAACCTCCGTGTTCCCAATTTAGACAAATGACTGCCCCTTCACACTTTCTCCAACACGCCCTTCTCATGTACTAATAGCAGAGTGCTCGTGTAAGTGATATTTCAGCTGACGGACTAAAATAATACCACAATAAAAATGCACAACAAACAAATAACTGGCATTACTGTGCACTCCACGTCCTCTACATTAAAGCTGGAATCAAAATGATGTATAACTCCCACTCCAAATTAGATTTATTCAGATTTATTACAGCAAATTATAAAGTTTCAGCTGTTTCTAATTAACCAAACAACATAGCACAAACTTTCTCTTCTTATTTAAGACTTCTGCAGTCTCAGAATGATTCAAACCACACTTATAAAAAGCATATTTAGCATTTATTTAATTTCCAATTCAATTCCCACTCAAGATGTTCTATGGGGTTCAAACTAAGCTATTTATTTGCTAAGTGGTTGCTGAGGTTTTCATTCAGATTTAAATTCAATTTTAATTCACGTGTTCAGTGTTGGAGTTATTTGACAAAGTTGAATATTTTAGTGTTAACCCAAAGAAACCCAATAAATACTGCCCAACTCCACAAAGATTGAATTAAGCTCCACCCAGTTAAACTCATTATTTGCATAATAAGCATGCATCCCATTGTAACTTATCATCAGTGTGTAGTCTTGCCCACCAGGGCTACCTTCCATTGGGCATTTCATTACATCTTATATAATGGTTGTTTACCTAGCCAACATGTTGTAGGCTTTAAGAACAAGTTACCATCTTCTATACTGTAAATTGGGACAAAGAAATGGCAATGCACTAAAAACACAATCTAACCCCCCCTTGAATTATAATTAAATAATAAATTGTCATATTAACTAATTAATCATCTTCAAATTTATTTTTTAACACTTTTTTTAGTGTCCGCATGACAATTTAGGGAGTTAAACAAATACAAATGTGAGTTAAAAAGGAACTCTGGCAACTATTTTGATTTAACTCCTAAGAGTATGGAGCTATATAAACCCTCTATGGGAGTCAATTCAACACCATTATTTGCTGTGTATAAGTTGTGAGGTGTTATCTTTTAAGTGAACCAGTAAACACTGGACAGCATGCTCATAGCAAGGCAAATAGTTGGTGCCAAGCTGTGGAGGCATTTACACTTTTTTGAACCACATACATTCACTAAATATAAAAATATTACTCCTACTAATCAAGCTATAGTCAAAACTTCCTGGAAGAAGCTAGAAGAAGAAACCTTGGGAGGAACCAAACCTCAGTGGGGGGGCCATCCTCCTCAGGTCCAAGTTACTTTTAGATTATTAATACAAAGTTACTGTATCTTTACATACGTAAATATGTTGTTATACTCAGGTTTCCTATTATAGTTGTAGTAGAAGAGTCAATCTAAATTTCAGGTAGCAGAAGCTAGAGGGTAAACAGCTGGTCACAGGAAGGTAGCAGTAGATCCTTACAGTCAAACGTCCATCAGTGTCAGACCGGGCAGATGGCCAAAGTCATTTAGTCAAAAACTTACAACTTAACTTTACCTTACGTTTAATTATGTCGAAGTTTAACTGCAAAATAATTTTTAAGGTTGGATGACAGTTGGATGATCACATTGAATGTATTTCTCTCTTTTTTTTGTATATCTGAATTGGTATCATTTTGGTGCTTGGTCCTGGACACTGTGTTTTTAACTTGTAGTTAAGATCACAAACTACAATTCCCATGATGCCTTGATAAAAGTTCAGCTGGCTGTTTTTAAGGTGCTAGCACTGTTGTAGTCACTTGTAACATAAACTATATTGTCAAAAGTATTTACAAATCAGTGCACTAAAGAGCTCCAATCATTTATATGGCCACAGGTGTATAAAACATGCACCTAGGCATGCAGACTGCTTGTACAAATGTTGTAAAGGAGCTCAATAAACTCTAATGTGATTCCATGATATAATGCAGCATCTCCGAATCTCTTCAGAAACATTCGCAGACTTCATTCTGACTTCTAAATCTTACGAGGCCTTCAGATTAGCTCAAGAACAATGTGCAGAGAGCTTCATGAAATGGGTTTCCATAGCCAATCAGCTCCTTTCAAGCCTTACATCACCAAATGTGGTAAAAATAAATAATAATACAAATAACACACCACCACTGGAATTTAGAGCAAGCATTTCAGCTGACAGTTTGGAAGAATGGTCGAACATTCCCATAAACACACTCCTAAACCTTGTGTAAAGGCTTTATAAAAAAAATTAAAGCTGTAATAACTGCAAAGGGTGGTTAAACCTTATGGATTTAAAATGGGATGTTTCTTAAGTTCATACTATATATGTGCAAATGCAGATGAGTGAATAGCTTTAGGCAACATAGTGAATTTATGCCTCGCCTTGAGGAAGCTCTCTGACCGAAAGCTTGCCTCCATCCCTCCATCCCTCTCTTTTTATCCTCCTCTTCCTCCCGGGTTTGATATGCCGAGACTCGCTGGTCTTCCCTCTCTTCCGTTGGAGGTATTTGATCTGTCCCGCTCTCCTTGATTAGGCCGGAAAGTCTTTTTTATCTCAAAGCTGCCTCGAAGACAAACAAATACACCCACCCTCCACTCACCACCCACCCTCCACACACACACAACCCCACCGCTGAGGTGTGAGATTCTATAATTATCCTTCCTTAGCTCACACTTTCCCAGGCTTCAGTCGTGCGCTGCTCAGCTCCAGCAGTTTACTTAATGTTAGGGTGTTTAAAACGTTAATTGAGGGTATTGCTTTGCCTTCCGAAAAAAAAAGAAAAAAAAGGAACGGAAAGGAAGGAAACCGGCAAGTAAGCAGTGCTTAGGTAAACTGCGGCCCACGACTGCGAGGAAAGCATGATGCTGCGGTTAGGCTTCAATTACAGAGGGAGCACTCTGTCCCGACGTGTAGCGCAAATGTCGTCTCCGTCGCAAATACCCTGTTTACGCTGACTCTGAATACTGACTGCTTAACAAGCCAAATTAGCGACTACAAATACCCAGAGTCTGGTTCTAGAAACACAGCAAACTGTAGGTGCATGCTTGAAGATCTGTCTTAGCTGTACTTTTTCATTTAAAAACTGGGGGTTCCAGCTGAATTAGAAGAACCTGCTCCATTAAAATAGCATTGAAGAATCTATACCTATGGGCTTGATGGTCTGGAAGTGTTGCTATCTTGACGGTGGAAAACACAGATGTGCTACTGTAGGAAATGAACCTAGACAATAATAATCAGAGGGCAAACCAGACTTTTAACTTAACAATAAACAGAATAAAAAAAAAATCATTCCTTAAATGAGCTGCTGGCATACTTTCACAGCATGAACGTGCAGGTCAGTATCTGCAAATGCTCTGCGCTGTTAATACAAATACAAATGTGCCAAAGTCAGAGCTCACCCGCCTCTTAAAGGGAAGGACAACCGGCACACTGATTGGTTTATTTCACGTCACGCCCAAAGCACACCCATGATTGGAATATAATCAAGAGGAAGATGGATGATCACAAGCAATCAAACCAAACTGAACTTCTTGAATTTGTGCACCAGGAGTGAGTAGCATAAAGTTTTCCAAAAGCAGTGTGTAAGACTGGTGGAGGAGGATCTATCTATCTATCTATCTATCTATCTATCTATCTATCTATCTATCTATCTGTCTGTCTGTCTGTCTGTCTGTCTGTCTGTCTGTCTGTCTGTCTGTCTGTCTGTCTGTCTGTCTGTCTGTCTGTCTGTCTAATCATGTTATGTTAATACACAATATTTCATTTGTTTCATAGAACGTCTCATGTCATGTTAAGTTTAATGCTGTCATGAAATATTCATAAATATATTTAAAGTATTGCTTTTTTAAGCAAACATTAATTAATTAATTAATTAATTAATTAATGCATTTATGAATGTGTTATGTATGTAGACTGTCTGTATGAAACTTCAAATATAGTGTACACACAGACACGCATACAATTAAATTAAATATTTATTTACCCTGCACCATACAAGATCAAGCAAAAATGCACAAGCCACATTGCACATTGATCAAAACAGTGACATCCTGCCCCCACCTTAAAAAAAACGAAGGAGCGATAATTACACTGTCTGTCATGAGGAAGGGGAGGGTCTACGGGGTTGATGGTGTAATAAGAGAGGCTGGGCAGCGGCTCCCGCTTGTGCATATTGGAGTGGCCCTCTTGGTCCCGGCTGTCGAAAGCACAGAGCAAGCCTTTCTTAATCAGCATGTGATGAGTGAGGCCATCTAAGGTTGACCTTCTATCTGTCACATCAAAGCATGAGGGTGAATCTTATCCCAGACTAAAGTGTCGTTCTCTTAGGAAGATGACAGCCTCCCCTAAGATCATGTATTAAAACTCGCTAGCCTTTAGTGCACGAATGTTAATATTAAATGTAAAAACACTCTACCTGTATAATAAGGCTAATTTCTGCAAGCAGCTTTATAGTACCTAAGCTGGTATAAGTGCATGTTTTATATTAAATTTGGACATTAAAAGCATGTGCAAGGTTTATTCAAGGCTTACAATACATACAATGTAATAATAACATAGCTAAGTGTTTTCATATTATTGAGCAGTTCAGGGGAACTGCGGAAGTTGATATACACTGAAAAAAATGATTAATAAAATTTACTTTAAAAACGTTTAGCAACTTTCTGCATTTGCTTTTTTTAAGTACATTTAATTTCCGATAAATTTAAATAGCTTCAACTCAGTTTCAAGGCTTAAATGTTACACAGAGTAAATAAGTGAACTGAACTTCAGTCAATCCTTTCTTTTAGTAAACTTTACTACATTTATTTTTACTGAATTAATCCTTTCTTTTAGTAAACTTTACTACATTTATTTTTACTGAATTAATCCTTTCTTTTAGTAACCTTTACTAAATTTCTGCATTCTTATACACTCTATGTAACATTTAGGTCTTGAAACTGGGTTGAAATTACTTAAATTTATCTGAAATAAATGTACTTAAAAAAAGCAAATGCAGAAAGTTCCGAAATTGTACTCATCATTTATTAAATATATTAATATTTAGGTTGGTCAAGGTAGGCCATTTCAAGGCACTTGGGGGCCCCAAGCCTTTTCTGGCTTCCTGATTGAGTTTCATATTTTGCAGGCTGCAAGAATCACGAACCTGGCTGGCTGGCTACTGGGGCTTCCTTGATTGGGATTCTGATAACAGTATTGTTATATTGTTGATTTACCATCACATAATGTAAATGGGCCCTCACACAGTTTGTCGTTACATTAATTTCATATCCTGTCTTTGTCTAGGGGCCCCAGGCCAGCTCGGTTCCTAGGTAATTAATCAGTTTGCTTGCCATGTTGGCCATGGGTTTGCTGGTCATTCTGGTGAACTGTCATGGTCAAACTACAGGGATAATGCTTGCAGCAAAAACATACCCAATGCTGGTCAAAAGCTATAATAAATTGATTAATTTTTTCAGAAGGACTTTTTAGATTTGGAACACCTCTTAGCTTAGAAAGCTCCTGTTTAATCCAGAAGTTCATACTTTAGTTGTACAGCCCCAAAGCTGTGATAGAATAACTTATACATGTATTATACAGGTATTGGTCCTCTGTATCAGTCACAGTTTTGATTTATTTGTAGCCTAAACCGAAGGCCCAACACTTATAGCCGCAGTTCGCCGCTAAAAATTAGCAAGCATTTGCGAAGGTGTTGATTATATCACAGCTCCAACTTGTTACGATGCGCCCTCAGGCCCGAAGTTTTTGCCGAAAGCAACTTCCCCAAAATAACTTCCTTCTCAGACTAATTGAATGACTCATTCGCGCCTCGGCGTGTCTGTCACTTTTCCTCCCATCTTTTTCCCACTTTATTAAATCAGGAAGAACAAGAACTGAATCCAGGAGTTGTGAGGCTACAGCATCTCACTCTCTCTTCAGAAAAAAAAATAAAAATAAAAAAATTAAACAGGTCGACTCGCAGACTCGCTGTGCAGCATGTCAAAGAGCTCTCGCGCTGTATCAAACGCCGCTGCTATATTTGAATGGCTTCAAAAAGAATGCAGGAGAAGTTCAGACTTTGATTTCTCCGAGTGGAGTCTACGTCTCGTCGAGTGATTAGGACTTCGGCAGTGTTTTATTGTTCGCTCCCTTGATACGGAGCGCGGAGGTGAGCTTATACAAACAGTGTACAGCGGGAGCTCCGGAAAGTAGAACCAGGAGATGTTTTAACAATGCTGTTATTCTAGCTGGTACAAAAGCGTAAGATTACATCTATAGCTAGAATTTGTTGATAATTTTACACTATTTTCTCCCATTCCCAAATCAGACAAAAACGTAGACCTTTTTTGACCATTCATGAAACCTTGTTTTTTCCATGAAAAATGACTCAAATGAGTTGTAAAATGCATGGGCACGGTAAATTAGACCAAATTTTGGTCAGAAATGCTCAAAAAAGCACTTTTCATTTTTTGACCCAAATCAGAAAAAACGTAGACCCCGCGGTATGTCGTTTTAGTGAAAATGTTGACCATTCATGAAACCTTGTTTTTTCCATGAAAAATGGCTCAAACGAGTTGGAAAATGCATGGGCATGGTAAATTGGACCAAAGTTTGGTCAGAAATGCTCAAAAAAGCGCTATTAAATTTTTGACCCAAATCAGAAAAACGTAGACCCGCGGTACGCCGTTTTGGTGAAAACTTTGACCATTCATAAAACCTTGTTTTTTCAATGAAAAATGACTCAAACGAGTTGGAAAATGCATGGGCAATGGTAAATTGGACCAAATTTTGCTCAGAAATGCAACAAAAAGCACTTTTCAACTTTTGACCCAAATCAGAAAAAAGGTAGACCTTTTATGGAGATTATGGTGAAAATGTTGACCATTCATGAAACCTTGTTTTTTCCATGAAAAATGACTCAAACGAGTTGAAAAAGGAAAGTCAATAAGGTAATGTCCATCAAATTCCCACCAACACTAGTAGTGTAAAGATCTGCATACTCCTCTATTTGAAATCAACGATCTTTTCAAATTTCTGCTGATGCAGCATCGCTGGGTATCCAGCACCCTTGGAGGAAAGCAGGAGTAATGTGGGGTCAGAGCAGCATCTACCCACCCAGAGAAATCGTGGCTATTCACGATCTCTCGGACTCTGGCTGCTGATGGTTAGCAACAAGATCCAGGATTTGCACCTGCAATTTTACTTGAATGACTTACAAAAACTTAGGAAACCTTCAGGAAAGAATACTGTTCTCTCAAACTATTAATTGTTTTATGAAATTGGAGTTAGAGTTGAATTAGAGCTTCCAGTACAGCTTGGCTCGAACCAACATCCTTCAAAACCCACAGAAAACAAGCATCCAGACTCTTCTCTGTGCTGAAGGACCAAGGTGGAGTCATTTTGGTGGTCCTGTTGGGTTCTGACCCTTGTACAACAGCAACAAAGTTTTCCTATACAGTATGATCAGTGGAGTGGATAGAAAATGGATAACGGTTGTAGAAACACGCTGTGCATAAGATTTGCGTCATAAATCACAAAGAGTTCACAAAACATTCACATTCTCTTGTAAATCAGATGCTTTCCGCTTTTGTTTTTTTTTTTCTCGTGTAAGGAGGCCTTCCACCTGTACCTGCGCTATACATCCCTGTCATGTGGCGCGTAGGCCTATCCCTCTAAATCACGGAGATGAAGTCAGGGATCTGTCAAGCAGATGGAAGAACGACGGCGGTGGGGAGCGGCGGGAAAAAAAGAGATCCTTTTTAAAGTAAGCTTCAGTCATTCGTCAGGCCTTGTCCTCAGTCGGCTACCTTCTCTGCTCACGTCCCCGGAGAATCCGCCTGGCATGTCAATGTGCTGCGGGGGAGGCGGCGGCGGCAGCACGATGCCGAGTGGAGCGGCGAGAAGAAGAAGAAGGAGAAGAAGAAGAAGAAGAAGGGAAAAAAAAGCCCTGCTGATTATAGATGACTCCAGGCTCCTCTGATTGCCTGTCTGTAACCACATCAATCACGCGTTTACTCATGAAAGCGCTGATGCACTTCACCCTCCAGCAACCAGCCAAGACTTGGGTGATTTCAACCTCTGCAGTCTCGGAGCGCCAGGCGAGAGTTCGGGCAGGAGGCAACCGGTTTGATCTGAAAAATCTGATGCAGAAGGTGTAAAGGAGTTTCTGCTGGGTTACAGTGACATTTTACCTTCACTTTTCCTCATAATCTGTAGAATATGACAAATCAAAAGTCCAAATCAGAAAAAGTTGGAACCGCATGCATTTACGTTGACTTTTATTTGCTTGCAGACAAAATAAATGTGTATATAATGTGTTTTATGTAGTGGTGACAATCGATTTAAATCTGATTAAATCAAATGAATCTGATTAATCATAACAATATTCTGTGATTAACTATGATTAGCTGTGATTAATCACACTCGTTCTTCTAAAGACGCAAGTTTTTATAGTGGATATTTCATAGGTAGGTAGGTAGGTAGGTAGGTAGGTAGGTAGGTAGGTAGGTAGATAGATAGATATCAAATAATGCAAAGAAAACAAGTTCATGTTCATAAAGTTTTAAGAGTTCAGAAATCAATATTTGGTGGAATAACCCTGGTTTTTAACTACAGTTTTTTTATGCATCTTGGCATCATGTTCTCCTCCACCAGTCTTACACACTGCTTTTGGATAACTTTATGCTTTACACTCCTGGTGCAAAAAAATCAAGCAGTTCAGCTTGGTTTGGTTTGATGGCTTGTGATCATCCATCTTCCTCTTGATTATATTTTAGAGGTTTTTAATTTTGTAAAATCAAAGAAACTGATGATTTTTAAGTGGTCTCTTATTTATTCGTTATTTTTAAAGAGCTGTAAATCTCGTATATATAGCTTAAAAGTAAAGATGCCCAAATGTGCCATTTTTTTGTTTGTTTTGTTTTGTAGTTTGGTTTCTTTTTTTTTTTTGGAATCACACATAATGTTACTATTCTAAAACGTGCATTTTTAAACCGATATTTTGTTGCTTACTTCAGGAATGAATGCTAATAATATCAATGATATTTGTTGGATTTTGGAAAGCATGTAGATGATTACTCTTATTTAGCTGTTGTTCAAAAAATGAATGCAGATAATTTGCTTATGCCAGAGTTTATGTCAGAGCATCTTCTTGATTAGCTTAGCATTGTAGCATTGTAGCGTCAATTCAGTGTTTTCGTTTATCTGGAATGGACGTGTGTGACAGGGGTACAGTGACACCATTGTGAGCCCCTTTGTGGCGACGCGGAACCTTCAATTACGCTGTCGAGGCCTCCTTAGTCAGTGGCAGCTTAAATAAGCAGGTGTAGGGCTGATCTGAATGAGGCTGCGCTGTGTGTTTAGCGGCCTGTTTCTCTCCCACGCCAGAGCGTTAAGCCTCGTAGAGCCGGCGGGCGAGGGGGAAACTCATTTTCTCCACAAACCGCTCAGCAGAGGCCACGGGCACTTGTGTTTCGGAAGCTCGGAGGCTTTCATTTTGCTCATCTTTATCATGGTGTTTCTGTCGGATAGCACCTAGCGGGATGCCCGCTCATTGTGAAATCCCCCCGAGGCAAAGACAGATAGCAACCAATCATTTTCCTTCAGATACAGAGAGAGAAAAAGAGAGAGAGAGAGAGAGAGAGAGAGAGATACATACATGCCGAAAGAAACATAAATTAGTGGTTGAAGAGCGTTGATGCTGTTGGTTACTCTATGACCCTGTAGGTTGGGGCAAGGAGGAGACGTGGAGGCAGACATAAATGTGAGTTAATATTTATTATAGAAAATAAACAAACGAACGAAACAAAAGAATCACAGAGAACACGGGAGAGGAAGAAGAAACCTGACCAGCGTAAAAAAAGCTCAACCATAGACGAGTGAGAAAGGAACGAAGGGAACTATCTATACGCACAGAAGGGTACAGGAAACAAGAAACACCCGAGGGCAAGTAACGAGGGGGCGTAGCTATAAATGAACACAAAAAGAGCACATAAAAGACAAAGAGACAGACAAGGAACAAGGCAAGGGCATGACTGACCCAGTTTACACCTGGTCACTTCATGCAACTTAAACATCAAGATTATATCCTGATTAAAAATATATATCCTGATAAAACACGTAAAAATGCACTGTGATAAAACACTGATTCCAGATTTAAGACAAACACAAATTCAATCCTTCAAAAAAACTTTAGGACGTAGTTTGAGATCTAATTGATCCATATGTAACAGCAGTGTAAATATGTCCGTTTCTACAAGATGCATTAGACAACCCAAAATTCCTTCCACTACATCCAAAACTCCTCCCTCTACAACCCAAACTCTTCTCAATACAACAAAATCTCCACCCACTACAACCAAAACTCCCTCAATAAATGTGTGCATCTGCTTCAGCAGTTGTGTATCAGAATCAAATCAGAACTGAAGACTTAGTTCAACAGGTTCAAGATTTTACAAGGGCTGGTCTTACAAAAATAGGCTTATATAAAAATAATCAAATAAAAGCCTGATGAAACAATTGGTTCAATTATGGTTCTACAAAAGCCTGGTTCCATAAAATCTTAATCCTACAAAAGCTTGGTCCAACAAAATGTTGGTATTTTGAAAGCTAGATACTACAAATGCTCCTAAGATGAGTTGGACAAAAGTTTAGACCTTATAAAGACTGGTGCTTCACAACCCTGGTCCTACAAAAGCGTGATCATACAAAAATCTAATACTTCAAATGCCTAGTCATGCAAAAGCCTTGTCATTTTAAAGTCTGATCCAACAAATATCTAGTCCTCCAAAACGCTTGTCTTACAAAAATCTGGTCCTACAAACGTCTGGGCCTTTAAAAGTCTGGTCCTTCAAAAGTCTGATTCTAAAAAGTAAAATACTACAAAAGTCTGGTCCTTCAAAATCTGGTCCTTAAAACGTCTGGTCCTACAAAAGTCTGGAACTTCAAAAGTCTGGTCGTATAAAAGTCTGGTCCTTTAAAAGTCTGATCCTAAAAAGTCAAATCCTACAAAAGTCTTATCCTTCAAAAGTCTGAGCCTAAAATGCCTGGTCCTTCTAGTCGCTTAAAAGCCTGATCCTAACAAGTCCTGATCCAGAAAGGCCTGGTTCTACACCCGCCTGTTATTACAGATCTCTCACTGAGGCCTTACACCCTTGTTCATGACTTAAGCAAAATTATCATTAACATAATTTTCATCGCTTACCTACGGCACGACACATTATCATTTACCGCAGTGATTTATGAGAATATTACATCCTGCAACTTATTTATGACACGGGGGGGGGGGTTGCAGGACTCAGCGAATATTGGATTCCCCCCCCGCCACCCCCCTCGCCATCCTCTCGTTATCAATGTTTCGCTTTTGATTGATGACTCATATTTTAATTATTTATTGAAATACTGTAAGCGGATAATTAGAAAATGTCGGAAACGAGCAGAAAGTGCTGATGTGCGGCGATTGGAGGAGGGAAGGCCAGTGGGGAAGGTGATAAAGTTCAGCCTGGTCTGTTTTCCAATTCAGTGCCATGAAAGTGCAGATCAGATCCACGGCTAACGTCTGTAGAGCATACTAATTACAAGCTCCAGCTCTCTCTCTCTCTCTCTCTCTCTCTTTCCCTTTTTCTTCTGCACTACACACACACACACACATATACACACTCATACACACACTCATCAGTCATCATACGGTTATTACTATTTCATCAGACATTAATATTCACATATGCATTAAATAAATCATTTCCATATATGCACTGCTGGGAAACGTCTACATATCTGAGTACATATTTATGTCTGTTTGTATCTAGAGAGTCTGAACTATCTCATGCCAGGCAGGGCTGCAGTTTCTTCTTTTTCCATTTTTACAGCAGCATCTTAAATTTGTTTAATTTAAAATAAAATAAAACGTTAAGTGTAATAACTGTGTAATTACATATTAAGAATCTATGTAATAACAGTGTAACTACTGGTTAAGTTCATATTGATACAAATGAAATTAAGATGTGCAGATTATGTATTATATAATGTGTATAAAGGCCAGTTTTTACACAGCAGAATCTTTTATCCATCTTCCCATTAAAAAATCTGAAAAGTGATGTTTAGTACTCAAAAACAATCATAACCCAAATTACATACCAGACAAGAGCTGTTGGAGAAATATAAATGTATACATACAAAATTGACTTGAATTGACACATGTGCAATTACATAACCTATACAACTGTAATAAATCACTATTAATGTGTAATACACCAGTAGTTACACTGTTATTACACGGACACGCCGATTACAATCCACACGATTTTTAAAAATGATGAGTTTCTTTGATT
This sequence comes from Astyanax mexicanus, assembly GCF_023375975.1. Taxonomy (NCBI): domain Eukaryota; kingdom Metazoa; phylum Chordata; class Actinopteri; order Characiformes; family Acestrorhamphidae; genus Astyanax; species Astyanax mexicanus. The sequence continues at coordinate 54,156,195 of NC_064415.1, forward strand.
TTACCAAATAGAAAACCTCTGGAATATAATACTCAAGAGGAAGATGGATGATCACAAGCCATCAAACCAAGCTGAACTGCTTAAATTCTTGCTCCATGAGTGACATATAAAGTTATCCAAAAGCAGTGTGTAAGACTGGTGGAGGAGAACATGATGCCAAGATGCATGAAAACTGTGATTTTTATTTTGTTATTTCGGCCATTTCTCATTTTCTGCAAATAAACGCTCTAAATAAAAATGTTTTTCATTTGGAATTTGGGAGAAATGCTGTCTGTAGTTTATAGAATAAAACAACAGTGTTCATTTTCTCAAACATAAACATATAAATAGCAAAATCAGAGAAACTGGTTCAGAAACTGAAGTAGTCTCTTATTAATTAATTAATTTGTTTATTTTTTTAGAGCTGTATAATCTACAAGTTTACCTAAGGTATCCCGGGGGAAAACACTACACACTGGCCAATTGGAAAGAAGCGTCCAATGGCAACAGACTAAATTCAGTTATCATAAGTTGGTTCAACTCAAATATCTCTATTTTAATGGATATTTGCCCACAAATATTCAACTCAAAATAGTTGAGTATTGTTTAGAAATATCAAAATCTGTGTAAAACAGACTTAGTTTATTTGATTTACAGTGTAGATACCAAAGCGAAAACTCTCCAGATTGGACAGATTTCTGTTCAGAGTTTCTAAAATGTAATAGTTTTGTTTCCAGCCTAAACTTTAACTACAACACCTGCAGAGCTTTAACACAAGCGCGGTTCTGTTGAATAGAAATGAACGAAAAATGACAGACGTGCATTTTCATTGTGAAGAACTCCAGAATAATAGTGTACGGTTTGTGAGAGCTGAGGAACACGCCGTCACGGCTGCACCTGTTCCACAAGCTTCGTTTTGGCGTGCGAATTTTATGCTGAGCTGGGCAAAAACAACCCTGAGAAAAAAAAAGGAAAAAAGAAAAAAAGAAAAACAGATTTGCATCATCCCGCTGCAGTCTCTTGGCATATTAGCGCGGTGAAAGTCAGCAGTGTGGGTGGCTGCGGGGCGTGTTTTTCAGGTTTCACACAATGTCCTTGACGGGAGCAAACCATGCAGAATCACACTGCAAGGCTGCACGAGTCGCTGTAACGAGGCTGCAGCTACGCTGTTCACTGTTCACTGTTTCAACTTTCATTTCAACTTTTTGCAAGCTGTCTGTGGATAAACTTAAAATTGTCATGTGTTTCATTATTTAAAAAAAAACAAGGGTTCAGTCATTTTGAATAATTACTCATAATAGCCACATTATTATCAAAACATGTGAAAACCTTGATAAAGTAGAGAAAACATAAACAAAAACATAAAAAGTAGCAGCATTTTGGCTCCGGGAAGCCATGCTGGGCCTCGATTCAATCTGAAGGTAGTTTTTTTTTTTTCTGCACCATAAATGGCAACAGCATGTGTAAATCTGAACTTTGGCAGGAGACGAAGCCCAAACAGAGCGGGGATAAATCTCGCTGGACAAACATGGATCTCATTATGTAATGTTGTGGTTCGGTAGGGAGCGAGGGAGGGAGGGAGGGAGGGAAGGGGGGGGTGCTAACTAAAGAAAACTGTCTCTATGTGAGGTCCAGAGCTCGGCTGAAATCAGTTTATCTCTGTGTTTATTCTCTGCAGAACTACTCTCATATATCAATAGTCCAAACAGACCTCTATTACTCCCTTTAATTTTCCATGAATGCAGAGGATCTGGCAACGTCCTCAGAGTGGAGATTTTGGCTGCCCTGAGCTGCGGTCATGTTTGCTTTAGGCCTGTCGTACTCTTAAAGGTCTCATTCCATCGTTTTTTTATTCATTTTAAAATGTCTAGTTGTGGCCTCTAGTATGGATGAATGCCATGTGAGCTGTTTTTTTTTTTTTGTGAAAAAAAGTGCTCCAGTGATTCAGTATAACACTGCTTTAGTCCAGTCCTGGCGTGGAGGAGGAGTGGAAATGGGGGGATGATAGGAATTGGGAATTCTGATTGGCTAGCAGCATTGCGAGGCAGCGAGACAAAACAACAGTTAGAAACGTTTTTACTTTACAACATGAGTAATGCCCTGCTAAGTACAGTTACAGCCACTGACCTAAGTCTTAGAGTCCCTGTAAAAAGCAAAATCCACTGGAGATCCTATGTAAACCTATATTTTACATGGTCCAGGTTCAGGTCTGTCTCACATATATGACAAAAGAGAAGGCCCAGCTGGCATTTCAACGTTGAATAAATGTTGAATAAACGCTGGTCAACGTTGATGTTATGGTTGAATCAAGGTTGAATGTTTCAACGTCATACATTCAACCTTTAATAAAAACATAGCTCGCAAAAACTAGAAAATTCTATGGTTAACAGTGTTTTAACAATAAACTTACATCACTGTAGTAAAGCTGATTATAAAGAAAGTTATCAACCACTATCAATCTGATTCAACATCTGATCATAATAACACTAAAACAATAAAACTATTACAACACGAACATGATGTTAAATTAAAAAGCAGTTACTGCAAACAGAAGTAAAACACTGTTTCATTCCTCCATCCAACCGTTTTTAGAAATTATATGGTGAGGAAATGTAAAATGCTGATTCAAAAGTCAGAAGTTTGAGGACATTATGTTGATTTAACGTTAAAATTTCAACCTTATCACAACCATTGAACATTAAATGTTGATTCAACATTGTTTCAACGTTGTTTCAGCTGGGTGGATTACTTACCGTGTGAGAACCTAGAAAATTAAACAGTTTTAATAGTCTAACTGGTTAAAATTGAATTTGAAAAATGTGTTTTGGTTGATTTGCCCATTAGAATCTAATATTGGAAATGCATTTGAACAGTCATTTTGGGTGGGTGAGAAAAAAAAATAATCAATAATCCATTAACTAATGAAAGTCATTAGTCATACAAGAGGCAGATTGGCCATTATGGTTTTCCATGCATGTGAATCGAGTAGCAGAGGAAGAGCTCTTGCTAACATTTAGCAAGCCTTCCTTCTGGTTGGTCTGCTAATACTGAAACATGATTGGAATCCATTTTTTTATTGGCTGTGTCAAATTTGCAGCAAGGCAGGCGCTGGAATGCTGACTGTAATTAAGGGATATTGACTCAGTTAATCCCGGTAGACTCTGGTGATTGGATGTAGATCAATATTAATTCAAACTCTGAAACAACACAAACAAGCAAATAGGAGGGGAGGGAAAGAATGTGTGTGTTGGTTAGATCTTAATAAGAAAGAAAAAGTTCATGAGAATTCAGGCGTTTATATAGACATCTGAAAAATATGGAATAAAAATAAAAGACCACTTAAAAATTATGAGTTTTGATTTTACCAAATGAAAAGCCTCTAGAATATAGAATTTTTACACCAGGAGTAAAGGCAACAAGTTATTCAAAAGCAGTGTGTAAGACTGGTGGAGGAGAACATGATGCCAAAATGCATAAAAATAAAAAAAAAAGATTTATTTAAAAAAAACAGGTTTATTCCACCAAATCTTGATTTCTGAACTCTTAAAACTTTATGAATAAAAACTTATTTGAGGTCTGAAAGCTGATAGCAGTAAATAAAATATAAAAATAGATTTTAAAAAAATAAAATTAGAATTAGAATAAAATAGAACAAAAAAAATAATTAAGTATGGTTTAATTGACAAAAAATTAAGATCAAAAGAAAGTAAGACTAATACCACAAAAATAAGTTAAAATAATCTAAAACTAACTTGTACATAATACAATAAAAAATCAAATAAATAAATGAACTAACAATAACTAAACACAGTCTGCACAAGCAAAATCAAATAGTTGGTAAACATCAGGGTACTTTCAGCCTTGATAGTCATTGGTTCCTTCAACAGACTTTAAAGTTCATGTTACACCATCTTTGGCAAGACTTCTGAGGCTTCAAGGCTTCTGAGATTTGATTGGTCAGCCGACTCCCTGAGAAGGAGCTTAGTCCTGGCTAAGCAGATTTTGTGTAATGACTCAAATTAAAAAGAAATCAAATGTTTCATCATCATCTGAGCATTTTATCACAGGCCTGGTGTTTCTGGTGTTTTACCACACACACACATACACACACACACACACACACACACACATCTTGACAGACCTCCAACTAGAATCCAGCACTTTCTTCCTTTCTCCCTCGTTCCCCTTTTCCATGAAAGTGTCAACCTCTAGTTGAACCCGTCCAGCTCTCTCTCGCTCTCTCTCTCTTTTTCTCTCCTCCTCCTCCCCATGTTTCTCGCTTTCTTCGGCTTAATTAGACGGTGCCGGGTTCGTCCCTGTCACCGGCGCCGCGGCAGCCCTGGAGAACCGCGGCCATGTGATTCATCTCTGCTTGACCCTCCTGGTTCTCCGGAGGGAGGGGACACAGCCCGGTCACTGTCCCCAGGATGCATCTCAAATGGCAGCTCCTTAACTTCACAGCGTGATGGCGTTCCAGTGACCCTCCATGAAAGAGTCCTTCAGTCGGAGGGAAGTGTGAGTGATGCTCCCCCATGGGTGTAGGCCTGTGCGAGATGTTTCTGACATAAAGCAGCTCTCGCACCATCGAGCATCACTGCCCTAGATCACAATTAGAGTGACATGTGCACTGCTACCTGCTACCAGAGTTTTACACAGGTTTCAAAGCAAGTTCCACTGGCTCGGTATCTAGTACCCTTTCTAGAAGGTCAGCATCAAATGCATTAAAATCAATTTCGTTACATCAGTTAACAGAAGCCATGCTATGCTCTCTTTGTGGTGTAACATCAGCAAGACTACAGCAGGAGTTAAACTCGAAACTCATGCCATGGTGTCGTGAGGTGAGACCCAACACCCAACACTTCTTATCTACTGCAATTTGTCAATATGAGTTACTTCAAGGCCAAGTATAAACATGTGAATCCCAGGTTGAATTGCATCTAAGGGAAGAATGTGAGAAGGATACAAATATTCAGAGATAAAAATCAATTACAGCACATCACTAGGATTATTTCACCGTTAATACTTCACCAGTGACATCCTGTTTTGAGTTTTGATTGTAAAAGCGACGCATAATGAAGGGTTTTAAAGGAACATTATCTCTGATTGCAGAACCTCAGGAAGATGAATGGTTCTGTGGTGGAGCCGAGTCTAATGTAAACTGCATGAAGAGCCAGTGATGGAGGTTCGCATTTACATACAGAGTGGAGTCTGAGAAGAATGATGCTGAAAGAATTGCACATGGTGACGGGCTGAATATGTACCCAATGCAAATAACACTGCCATATCCTTCAGAATAATGATAGTGGAGTGTGAGGTCAATAGACTTTCCAATAATAAAAACCTGGAATACAAATTAAATTTAGACATTTAGAAATAAAATAGAAAATAAAAATCATGTTGGAAGTGAATTAGAGAACACTTGATGGTAAAAAAGAGCTAGCAGATAAAATGTAATAATGAATGTATGTTAATATACATTTAATATACAGCTCCGGAAAAAAGAGACCACCTAAAAATGATGGGTTCCTTTGATTTTGCCAAATTAAAAACCTCTGGAATATAATCAAGAGGAAGATGGATGATCACAAACCATTTTTGCACCAGGAGTAAAGGCATAAAGTCATCCAAAAGCAGTGTGTAAGACTGGTGGAGGAGAACATGATGCCAAAATGCATTAAGAAAAAAAAACTGTGATTAAAAACCAAGGTTTTTCCACCAAATATTGATTTCTGAACTTCTAAAACTTTATGAATATGCTAAATAGGCTTTAACTTTACTCAGAAAATGGAAAAACTCAAGATGCTGTTCTAAGAAATGCTGAGAACGCGTAAGAAATAAGGAAAAAGGAACGTTACCTGCACCATAGTAGTGCCTAAATCTGAACCCCCGCCATGAAAAGCACCCTCTCTTGGCAGCGCATACATACATCTTCTTGAGTAAAGCAGAGATAACTGCTTAAGTTAACTTTAATTAGAAACACAACACGGTTCAGAGAGGGGGTGCTTTTCATGGCGGGGTTGCAGTTTTTTGGTGCACTTTCAAATTTAAAATGTTTATTGTAAAACAATTTCTGCTTTTTCTGCCATCTCATTTTTAAGGAAGACAAATCCACCTAATTCTGATATTGGGTCCCCCCCCCCCAATTCTATCTACGCCAATGCTGTAGATCAAACTACGGCCCGCGGCCCGTTTCCTTTTTTGGAGCGGCCCGCGAGGTATTTTAGAAATAGAATGAAAGTTGGCCCGCTGTTAATCAGAATGTGAGATTCAAAGTTTGAACGCTAGGTGTCAGAAACGGGCCAAAGAGTCTAAAAGCGGAGAGGGAGCGCATTTCTAGCACAGAAAATCGGGCCAAAGAGTCTAAAAGCGGAGAGGGTGCGAATTTCTAGCGCAGAAAAACGGGCCAAAGAGTCTAAAAGCGGAGAGAGTGCGCATTTCTAGCGCAGAAAAACGGGACAAAGAGTCTAAAAGCGGAGAGGGTGCGCATTTCTAGCGCAGAAAAATGGGCCAAAGAGTCTAAAAGCGGAGAGGGTGCGCATTTCTAGAGCAGAAAAACGGGACAAAGAGTCTAAAAGCGGAGAGAGTGCGCATTTCTAGCGCAGAAAAACAGAGTCTAAAAGTTGCCGTAATTAAGGAGTTTAATATTAAGAGACATCATGAAATTAAACATCAATTTGAAAAATCTTAGTTTACACAACACTCTCAAAGATAAAGGTAGTGAGTCAAGTAAAATGGTGTGTAAATGAAATAATCAGGAAAAAGGTATTATTTAAATTGCTATATTTCATTATTTGTTTTATTACAGAGTGTGGCCCGTGACTTCAAATATATTTCTCCTTCTGGCCCCCAACAAAAAAAGTTTGGACACCCCTGCTGTAGATAGTCATTATATTAGTCTGTGGTCTACAGCCTGCTGTAACTAATGTAATGTAAGTCATTCTAAACAGAACAGGCCGTTCTACTCTACAAAAACTCAGTCCCAGTGTCCTTGAGCAAGGCCATCAGCCCCTGTTTGAGCTGGAATTGCTCCCAGTCTAGCTGTGTTTGGGATTGTGTGGATTGTGTGGTACAGTACGAGAGCCTGATAGGAAGCGAGATGAAGGGAATTTGCAAATAAAGGCCGTCTTCCTTTTTTTTCTCTTCCTCACAGAGCACGGCGTATCCAGACCTTGATAACACCGGCGTTCTCAGAGCTCGTCATTCCGCCCCCGATCGATTCCGTGGGCGCATTTCCAGTCCTCCTTTTATTTCTCTCCTAGTCGGCATCTGCAGTATGACAGCAGGCTCTGAAGTACACGGGGTTAGAGGAGGCTCTGATATCCTTCCCCCAACATCTTCACAAGAGAGAGAGAAAAAGGAATAGTTGGGCAAAATGTCAGATTTAAGACGTTTTTCCTGCTCAACCTAGAAAATACTGTCAACTAGACCAGTTGTTAAGGGTCTTATTAAACCATCACAAATGTTTCTCAGCTTCCTATCTTAAGCATCTTTGTTTCTACACCCATTGTCCATTTCTTTGGGCTCCACTAAGCATATGGGAAACTTTGCAACATTAACATTGCAACACTGAAGAAGCATAGACCTGAAATTTAAGAACAATTTATTAAGAACTCATCTCCCCATCTACTCTAATATAATTAACAATGTTTAAGAACATAAAATACTTTCAGAACAAACTATTATATATATATATTTTTTATCATATAACCTATAGCAAAACTCAAAAAACAACAATAAGGCTACGCACTGCACACTCATTAAACTGAAATAGACCAAGAACAATAACATAATTTACATTGACCTCTATCTACTGTAAAATAATTAACTACTATATGTTAGGAGTGTGTAGTGTGCTGGTATGAGGCAAAGGAAAACTCCCTTAGAGCTAGAGAAGAATCAATGCTCATGTGTATTTACCTTGTACTATCACATATAAGGTTTAAATATATGCTATGGGACCCTCTCTGCTCTGGTCAGACAACTTATGAATTAAATGAATTATACATGTTTTAAATGTTATACAGCCACATACATTTTAAATATTCAGGCCAATATCCAGACCAATGGAATCAGTTACAAAATTTCTAGTCAGAGTTTATTTAAACTTCAATATAATCGGTAGAGGAGAGTGAGCAACTAGTTAATGGCAGGTGGCATAATAAGGGCAGTGGGCAAAAATAAAAGAGCACTAAAATGATAATAGTGAATGAGTTTCTTTGATTTTACCAAATTGAAAACCTCTGGAATATAATCAAGAGGATTGTGATGGATGATCACAAGCCATCAAACCAACAAGCTGAACTGCTTGAATTTTTGCACCAGGAGTAAAGGGCCTAAAGTTATCCAAAAGCAGTGTGTAAGACTGGTGGAGGAGAACATGATGCCAAGATGCATGAAAAACAGGGTGATTAAAAACAGGGTTATTCCACCAAATATTGATTTATAGAAATGTTGCTCGTAGTTTATAGGATAAAACAACAATGTTCATTTTACTCAAACATAAACCTATAAATAGCAAAATCAGAGAAACTGATTTAGAAACTGAATTGAACTCTTTTTTTTCAGAGCTGTATAGTGGGTGATGGGGAAGCCTGACATCCAGAGACTTCCTTCCATCAGTCTGTCTGGACAGGTGACATTGGATCCTGAGTGGGCAGGTGGGTAGTCAATAATTTATAGGAATGCAGAAAGATGGAATTAGTGTAGCAAATCTTTCCCTATTGTACTTTCCCTATTTTTTTGTGTGTTTATCTTGATGTCTATTTTTTTCTATTCTATTTTATTGTGTTCTTACTTTTATTTTATTTTATTTTATCTATATTTATTTGTTTTGACAATTGCTCCTGGGTGTAAACTGGATCGTGAGGTCACAATTTCGTTCCACCTCATGTACCACATGTGATGCGAATGATGATAAAATCTTCTTGAATCCTTGAATCCTTGAGAATCAGATGCAGATCTGCATATAACAGCTGAACTAAAGGAAGCGAGCCGCCAGAAGGTAACATAGACATGGCGGCAACCGAAAACAGCATCCCAGATTGCCACAATCACCTATTTCCATGAACCCCTGGATTTGCAGCCATTATCTAACAGGAACAAATGATTACCAGACGCTAAACTAATCAAGAAAAGTCTAGACTTAAACGATTGAGCCTGTGTCTGAGTCCTGGGAAGGTTATGAGTCCCAGAGTTGGAGGGCTTTATAAGAGAAGGATCTTCCCCCCTTTTAGTTGATTTGAACTCACACAGAGTTTATTCCAAATTACAGAATTTGCTGTGGAATTTGGTGCGACAGAGCACAACGAGAACTCAGAAAGCTGTTAGTGTTTGGACTCACGTGGAAGTAAGTCTCCCATGTCAACAGAAAGCCAAAAGCCCTGTGCAACACAAGCCAGGTTAACTGCTGCAGAGCCTGACCTTATCAGTGCCCGGCGATCTGCGGCGGCAGCATGAGGGTAAACGATATATATATATATATATATATATGTGTGTGTGTGTGTGTGTAAGAGTGTGTGTTTTCTGTGTACATGTTACAGGGTGAAGCGAGTACCCGGCGGGCCTCCGAGTGAATCATTCCCCCTCGGGTCAGGGGATATGTATGCACTGCAAATTCCCTTCGCAAACGAGCTGTGTGGGAAAAGGCCCTTCAGCAGGCACAAACATTCCTGCTGATTACGGGACAATTTCACCGAGAGCTGGGCTGAAAGTCAACAGGGTGCTGTGTCTGCTTTCTGCTCGAGGTTGTGTGTACAGATTTGCGTGTGTTTGTGTGTACTTGTGTGTAATTTTGTGTATGTGCGTGTGTACAGCGTACTGAATAACGGCGATATTTGTATACAGAGTCAAAGTCAGATATCATTGACATCAGATATATATACCTTACAATGAAAAACTAATTATTTAATATTTACTTTGGTGTGGTAGAAAAAAAAACATACATACTCAATCCACTAACAAAAGTAGTTCAAGGCAAAATGCAATGTACACTTCAGATAAACATGAAAAGGAAGTAAAAAAAAAAGGGACGTAAGGACCTCTATAGCAGCTAAATGCTAATGCTAGTCGATCACAGCAAGAACTAAAGCCATTATCTGATGTTAGTAAGCCTCTGGAGCCGCTATAAGCTAATGCTAGGTTGCTACACAAGTCACAAGTCATCACCAGTGATTCTGTTCAATGTTAGCATGGCCCTGTAGCAGATAAAAGCTAATGCTAGGAAAATAAAGTGAGCACTCAGAACTTATCCTCAAAATACCTTTATTTCTAGTCAAAAAAAGGGTTAATTTACTGTTACTGTAAATAAATTAATTTCTAATCTAAGGACACTATTTTAGTGATCTATAGTGCACCCGTCAATTACGCATTGCACAGCTGGGTGAAATGAACCGAATGTGAAATGATCAGTGCACCAGTTGTCATTACGTTTAAGAGGCAGGTGAGCTCTGACTTTGGCACGTTGATATCTTAACAGTGTGGCGCTTTTGTGCAGAGGATACTAACCTGCTCATTCACGCTCTGAAGATACGACAGCAGCTCATTTAAGGGAACAGTAATGTTATTTTACTCTTTATTCTGTTTATTGTTGATGTAAACGCTGTTGCAACATGCACATTGGTCCTGAATGTCTGAAATAGGATTGATCACCTGACTGTTGACTGTTGTCAGGGTTTTAATCAGTCAGTGGCACAAAATGTTTAGAAAAATAGTCAAGTAAATCTGCATCTGTCAAAATACAGTATGATGAATAAAGTCATAAAATTGTATCTTTCTTGAACTTAATTTTAAAATCAACACAAATCCTGAATACAAATCAACCAGTTCATGGTCTCTAAACCTTTCGTGTTTTTTTTAGTTGTTTAGTTTTTACATCTATTTTCAAACCTGTAGAATTTGGGTTGATTCTTGTTACTGATCTGGAATTATTAAGTGGAGTAAAGAGAAAACAGGCAGCTTTTCCGAATATCCGGAGATTTCAAAACCCTCAACTTTTTAGAATGTAAATAAGTTATTTTTTAGAATAGTGTAGAATTTCTTTACACTGCAGATGAACTAGACCATGGTTCGTTAGATCCAGATCAAGGCCACCTCTTTTGGTCGGACCAAACTCTGGTGGTTTCTTGGCCCCTTTCACACCTGCTGCTTGGGTTCAAACCCAAGTCCCAAAGTCCAGACCAAACAAGGCAGGTGTGAAAGCATCCTAAAGAATAAATAAATAAAAAAAATCATGCCTGTGACCACTGGAGAATCCTGTTTTTAAAATAGCAGCCAGGAGCATCTCATTTTCATGCAGAATCACACCTCTAGCCTCCTCTTCGCATGAGTAAGCACAGTCGGAATATGAGGACTTAAGCAAGTTACGTGACAGTTCAGCAAATTCAGGGATCACGACTGTACAACAGTGCAAAAAGAGATTCGCACTGATGAGAACCATTGTTTGCTACTGATATATGACATTAAAATGTTAAAAAGTGTTAAAATCACTGTGTGATCATTTTTTTTACTTTAAAACACATTAAAAAAGATAAAAAATCAACTCTTCACAGTGTCAACTCTCAAATTCGATTAGCAGCCAGCTTCCCTTCGGCCATTTTTATTCTTTGTAGTTTTTTTAAGGGTTTTTCTATGTTGCATGTGTGTTGGACGTGTTATATATGTATGTGTGTGTTTGTGTTTATATAGGTTTATAGGTTTAGTAAATGAGGTTTTCTAGTTATGGTGGTTCCAATGGTAAAGCATGATTTACCATCTTGATGTTGGGTTGGACTTCTTGTGAAGAGATCTAGACCTCTATTGAATTAGCTCAGTCAATATTTACTGTATATTGACTTTGATTTAGCCAATCATTTATTTTTTACAACACAATAATGACCTGAAACACACCTCCAAGATCACAACTGTCTTGTTGAGGCAGCTGAATATAAAGGTGATGATGGACCAAACATATCTCTAGAATTAAACTCAATTGAGCACCTCTGGGGCTTCCTGAAACGGAAGATTGAAGAGCGTCATGGAGCAGTGTTAAAGAAGTGCTGGAAAAATGGTGATGTCCATGTCACAAAATATTGACGTATTGGGAAAATTTGGCCATTTTGAGAAGTGTATTCCCTTTTGTTTGAAGTTTTGAAATGTCAGGCTGGTTGTTCCGTTTGTACTGTTTTTTTTTTATAAAATCCTAAAATACAGACTTTCCACGAATCTAATGTCCAACATAAACTCTGTATGTCTTTTCAGGTGTGAGCCAGCAATGGGATTTCCTTCAAGATCCCAAAAAGTGGGAGTTAAATCGGCTTAGTGTCTCCAAACCCTTGCAGCGTCGATTTAAAGCTGACTGCTGCACTTTGACTTTCAGAGCTAATTCTGTTTGAAAGGATGTTTGGAGATGTCAATGCTCTCTATTCGCAAAAAAAAATGAATGCCCATTTATTAAGATCTTCTTCAGTCTTGTAGACCTCTTCGGTTTCTTCGTCGTTCCCAAATTTTCACACCTCCAGAAGGCAATCCGTAAACGTCAAGTTTGAGCCGGAGAGTCGGCCCTTTCCTGCCGGTCTGTTTCACCTCAGATGAGAGACGGCAGCTCAGCGATAAGCCAATACCTCAGCAGATCTCTCCAAACGGCAGGTGACAGGCCGAGCCCGAGCCTCGCAGGCACTTTGCCTCCTCCTCCTGCCCCGGGGAAGGAAAACGCTGACTCTGGAGGCAACCGGCGAGGGAACCGCTGATGCTAAGGTCATCAAAGTGCGGTCAGCCACTTAGGGTGCTGCGCTGGTTCCCGGCCAGTCCTGGAGGCGCGATGTTCCCCGGCTTTAAATCGTGCGACGGAAGGTCAACTCGGCAATCAAGAGGCGAAATAGTAACATAAATCTTGCCAAGTGTGGGGCAAGGAAAGCGACACGCTGACAGAGCAGAGGTCACTGGGAAACCCTGCAGTGCGCCTTCACCTTCATCTACAGTAGCGGATGTCCTCTGGTGACTCTAAAAAAATCCCCATTACGCCCAACGCCCACTTCATTAGAAACCCCTACTCTCTAGTTTTAAATTGATGGAGGACAGTTTCAGATACATTATGTAAAAAAGTTGGTGTTTCAGGAAGCTGCTCAATGAAAGATACTGTATTTTGTAGCAGGGCTGGAATATAGGGACAATTTCTTGAATCTGATATTGACAGGAACAAAATTAAGCCTGTCAAAAGAACTGTTAAAAGAACTGACAATAGATGTCTTTACCTATAAACTACTGAACATTTATATATATATATATTTTATATAACAATAATGTAATATCTTCTAGTATCTTAAAATATTGAAATAATTTTTTTTTATATAATATATACTTACTGAATTTCTGACCATCTCTGCTCATAGAAATTGATAAATCTCAACCTAGGAGTGATTCTTTGTAATGCGTAGGCAAGTGTTTCTAATAAAGTGACCAGTGAGTACAAGTACAATGTTGGTGTTTCTAATAAAGTGGCCAGTGAGTAGACGTAAGTTTAGATGTTACTAATAAAGTGGTCAGTAGAGTGTGGAAGTACAATGTTGGTGTTTCTAATAAAGTGGCCAGTGCGTAGACGTAAGTTCAGATGTTACTAATAAAGTGTCCAGCAGTGTGTGGAGGTACAAGGTAGGTGTTTCTAATAAAATGGTCAATAAGCAAAGTACAAGATAGGTGTTTCTAATAAAATGGCCAGTGAGTAGATGTACGTTTAAATGTTACTTATAAAGTGGCCAACAGTGTGTGGATTTAAAATGTTGTTGTTTCCAATAAAAAGGTCAATGTGTGAAGTAAAAGGTTGGTATTTCCAAAAAAGTGACCAGTGTGTGGAAGTAGAAAATAGGTGTTTCTAATAAAGTGGCCAGTAGAGAGTGGGAATGCAAGGTAGGTGTTTCTAATAAAGTGGCCAGTGAGTAGACGTTTGTTTAGATGTTACTAATAAAGTGGCCAACAGAGAGTGGAAGTACAATGTTGGTGTTTCTAATAAAGTGGCCAGTGAGTAGACATTCATTTGTTTGTTACTAATAAATTGACCAGTAGGGAGTAGAAGTAAAAGGTTGGTGTTTCCAATAAAGTGACCGATGAGCGAAGTACAAGGTAGGTGTTTCTAATAAACTGGCCAGTGAGTGAAAGCACAATATAGATGTTTCTAATAAAGTGGCCAGTGAGTAGATGTTATTAAAAAAGTGCCCAGTATAGATTGGAAGTACAATGTTAGTGTTTCCAATAAAGAGGCCAATGTACAAGGTAGGTGTTTCTAATAAAGTGAGCAATGAGTAGAAGTACAGGGTATATGTTTCTAATAAAGTGGCCAGTGAGTGGAACTATTAGGTAGGTATTTCCAAAAAAGTGGCCAGTGAGAAGATATACAAGATAGGTGTTTCTTATAAAGTGTCTATCAAGTGGAAGCCCATAGTAGGTGTTTCTAATAATCTGACTAATGAGTGTACATGCCATGTAAGTGTTTCTAATAAAGTGGCCTGTGATTACAAGAACAAGGATGGTGTTTCAAGTAAAGTGTCCAGTAATTGCAAGACCAAGATGTGTTTTTTAATAAAGTGCATAGCAATTGGAAGCACAGGGTAGATGTTTCAAATAAAGTGTCTAGTAATTGGAACTACAGTGTACATGTTTCTAATAAAGTGGCCAGCAGTGTTAATGACAGCTATCCAGATCTTTACTTTTACTTGTGTGTTCCTGGAGAACTTCAGGGTTCACTTTCCACTAAATTTCCTCCTGTCTTCATGTCTCCACTGCGCTCAGCGAGCTCCAGCCCACATGCTCGCTCTAATCATGCTTCTTAAAATGACATTTGGCACATTTACAACCAGTGCTACACTTTCATTCACACCATCTGCTCGAGGGCATTGAATCCTGAAACCTTTAGTAGACTTTAATCAAGACGTGCATACTTATTCGCCTGCCACAGTGCGGAGGTCACGGGTGCGGCGCGTTAAGGTATGTACGTCGAAAAACCTTTAAACCTGTCACATCTTAACGCATGGCCTTTGATTATATGAACTGGGAGCAAAATCTAATCCGTCTTACGTCGGAAGCTGCAGTACGTCCTCGGTGACGTCTTCATGAAGAGTCACAGGTGATATTAATTCCATGTCGTGCACTGTAATGGAGCATGTATCGCTTATATTACCAGGTGGAAGAAGCATGAAGAAACATGTTAAAGGTGCAGGAGGGAGATAACATTGATGAACAAGGCTAGAACCAGGCTGTTTGCTGCATGAAGTGATATAAAACGAGATGATATTTAGAGAAATTCAGATTCCTTTTCAGGTCTCTTAGCAGGTTAATCCCATGCATTTGCAGCACTTCTAAAGAGACTGAAGAGAAATTAGCATTTGTGTAGTAGGATTGGTTCATAATTTGCACAAGTATGGTAGACCCATCCATATTTTTAAAAAATCTCTGATCCACCAAAAATGAATGCATGAGCTTACTTTCATTTTTAAGAACTTATGAATGGTAGACTGAATAGTATTTGAATAGGGATCGAATAGTAGATGCTGTGACTGCCACAGTTAGATTAAGAGAGATTGACAAAAAAAAACATTTTTATCAAAAGAACAAACCAAGAACAAGCCAAGCTTTAGATTCTGTGCGCAATGCATTTCTCAAAAATCATATTTGAGTGGTTTCTTTAACTTCTACATTTTGACTTCCACAGTTCCCCTGAATGCTATTTCCCCTCAATGCTGATAGTCAAGTAAAGTAAAGTCAAATTTATTTATATAGCCCTTTTTTTATGAGAATTAGACAGAGAATCAGACAAAACATTGATCATACAATACCGAATCTCCAGTGAACGACAGAAAAGCGAAAGAAAAGCTCCCTAAAAGTTGGAAGTAGAAGAACCCTTGGAGGGAACCATGGCTCACTTGTACATTGTACTATCATCCATCCTTCTCTGTTCAGACAAATTACATTTCAAAAGTCAAAAGTCATTACACAGCTCTGGAAAAAAATTAAGAGACCACTACGGACAACATTTCTCCCAAATTCCAAAGAAAAATATTGTGATTTACAGCATTTATTTGCAAAAAAGAGAAATGACTGAAATAACAAAAACAATGCAGAGCTTTCAGACCTCAAATAATGCAAAAAAAAAAAAAAAACAACAGCTTCATATTCATAAAGTTTTAAGTTTTAAGAGTTCAGAAATCAATATTTGATGGAATAACCCTGTTTCTTTATCACAGTTTTCATGCATCTTGGCATCATGTTCTGCTCCACCAGTCTTACACACTGCTTTTGGATAACTTTATCACTGTTTATTACTGTTTTTTGTGTGTTTTTGCACATAGACTATAAGGTCAATACAAAAATTGGTATTCTTAAACCATTTTAAATTATATTAAATTAGAGGAAAATCATTCAGACATCATTCTTGTAGCCTTGTTTGCATTGTTCATGTTTTAATCTTTCGGAGATCTGTTCTTAATAAATATTATTTCTTAAATAGTAGGTCTATGCTTCTTCAGTGTTGCAATGTTAATTCACATCTTTCTTAATCAATTTTGCATATTCAAACAAAGCTCAGTTTTAGCGCTCTACTTACTCAAAACATTTCTGGGTCTGATCTAAGCTCTATAAACCCTCATAAACCCTTGAATGTGCAGCCTTTATCTACAGGAAAGCTATAATTACGAATTGTTAGTCTGCATTGTAGGAACCACAAACTGAGACTTTGGCCTTCCTCTGCTTTTCCCTTGAGCAAAACCTTTTCTTGTAAACATTTATTTCTTTTTTTTTCACTTTTGCATTTCCTGTGAAGCTCTATAATCAACTTTATCACACCCTGAGCTGTAGATTCCATGCAGTTAGACATATATATATATACACTCTAAAAAACAGAGGTACGATATGAGTACTTTTTTGTACTCGAAGGTACATTCTTTATAATTGTCCCCTCAAAGGTACAATATTGGTCTTTACAGGGTCAGATTTGTTCCCTCTGAAGTACAAAGTCATTTTTAACAGCAATAAGTACAGATTTGTACCATTTAACCTGCAGCCAAAAGGTACATTCAGTATTCTGCATCACTGTACTAATGAACAGTATATATTTAAATTGCACATTTTTTATTTGAAAGCCAGACAATTTTGTATCATCAAGTTTTTGAGCCATTTTTAGTTGATGACAATGTTTATAATCTTTATAATCTATACTGGCACAAAAACCATGGGTACAAAAAAGGACTTTCACTGAAAGGTACTTTTTTGAACCTTAATATAAGGTACAGCCCCAGCGACAAGCTTTGTACTCTTTTAAGTACAAACCTGTACTTATATTTCTTAGAGTGTATATGTATATATATATATATATACATATATATATATAAACACATAATTTCTCCATTTCTTCTTTCCTTTGCTCTTCGGATGCATGTTTTCCTTTAGCGCACATTCATTTCGACTTCACTTGGGGATGACTGGGAGTTTTCTGATTGCGATGCTTCGTTAATTCGATGCTCGTGTTCAGAGCGTTATTAGACTTTAATCTGATTTGTATTATGGAGAGTAGGGGATGGCTGCGTGTGAGTAAAAACGGCGGCGGTTTAAGAGAGGCCCGTCTTTCCGTCCCCCAGATAAAAAAAAAAGAACATGCTCCCGCTAAATGGAGAAAGCGTCCCCGCGTTGGGTCTTATCGGCGCTGAGCGTTGAGCCGCTGGTTCACACACGAGGCTCGGAGTGCTAACACCACATTTATTTCACACGTCATGAGTCGGCCGCAGACAGCCATTCAAATCGGCAGCAGCACTGCCTGCCTAAGATAACAAGTGGATTTTGCGTGCAGCGCTGTGTGTGTGTGTGTTTGTGCATGTGTGTGTGTATGTGTGTGTGTTCCCAAGCAGGGCATAATGCGCTGTGTCTCGCTCCGAGACAGAGATTAGGCTGCATGGGTCCACCCGCAGTGTGTGAGGGAGAGACGGAGCGATGCTGCTCGGCTGCTGCAGCAGAACTGCTCTATGAGGTTTCAGTAGAACTTTAGAGCAGATGATCATATTAGAGCAGATGGCATGGCCTCGAGTGAACATCACACATTGTTCTAGCAGTGGAATCAACAACTAAGGAGATTGCTAAATGACTAAATTGCTTAAATTAAGTTAAAACCTCTCTAACGCATGATTAAAAAAAAGTGGAAGGACGGTGGGGAAACATCATCACTAGAACAACACTAGAACTCAGAACCAGGAATATGTTTAAAAGTGAAAGTAAGAGCATTTCCACACACACAATGCAAAGAGACCTCAACGCATTGGGACTAAACAGCTGTGCAGCCTTAAGAAAAGCACTTATTAGTGGGGCTAACCAGCAAAGACAGCTTCAGTTTGCAATGGAACATAAAGATTGGATTGAATTTGCATGGCACAAGTGGAAATACAAAAGTATGCAGAAAGTGAGTTTCGTAAAAAACATGCTTTTTTTAGTCTGCTAGACTATATGCTTCTTTTTTTTTAATTATTCTGAACAAAAATAAAATGTTAAGCTCCAGAGTGAGAATTCTAACCCAAACAAAGCAGGTCTAGAACAGCACTGGAGATCAGGAATATGTTTAATAGTGAAAGTATAAGAGCTTTTCCACACACACAACTCAAAGAAAACTCAAGGGTTGGGACTAAACAGCTGTTAAAAAAAAAAAAAAAAAAAAAAAAAAAACACTTAGTAGTGAGGCTAACCAGCAAAAATAATCACTGTCACATAAAAAGATCTCTGTCACTTATATGCAATTAATGCAAATGTTAGTGTTATGTTAAATATGCTTAATAGTGACTCATCTAGGCAGAGTGTGGAGCATAGTAGTTGGCGGTGTTAGCAGCTCAGAGTAGCTGAGCTTCCTCATCTACTGAGTTGCCACAGATGAGTAGGTACAGATCCCTCCCTCAGACAAAGTCTGCTTGCTAATCCTGCTATTTACTGTCTAAAGTTCTAGTGGGTGGAACTCTGGTGGGGGTTGACAGTTGAGGAGTGGTGCCAGGGTGGTTCGAAGCAGGTTTCCTTATTGTGACGTCACCCAAACAGCTCAATGAATCATACAGTATGATTCCTCACACCAAAATATTTCAAATGACTCGATTTTTTTCATGCTAGAAGTGTTTATAAAGGTACAATCGAGACTCAAGTTGAAGTACAAAAGCATGCAGAAAGAAAGTGAGTTTTGTAAAATATGTCTCCTTTAAGTCTAGTGCTAGACTATAGGCTATATGCTCTTGTTGTGGATGATTTTGGTCTAAAATAAAGGAAGGAAAGGATGCCATCGAGAATCCCATTAATGGAATAAGTGTGCCAGGACTAGCTGTGATAGAGGGGAGAATCATGTGTGTAGAAAAGTAAAAATTATTTCCAGCTCTCTGTTATGGGTCACAAGGGCAATTCTAGAGGCAATTCCTGTTTCCAAGCCAGCATGTCTGGTCTGGGGTATGAAATGTCCTGGGAATGGGTCACCCTGAAGCCTGGAGGGTCTGAATTCCCTACAGTGGACCAGTGGACTCACGGCCATAATGAAAGGTCATTCTGTAGCTATTCCTCCCACAGGGGCTCTAAAAAAAAAAAAAATCACTGATTAATAATAACAAAAAAATCTCCACTATGCAGACACTGTCTAGCCAAACAGCTAACATCCACACAAGTCCACACACACACACACTCGTGCATGAAGACACACATGCAAATTTCTGAAATGCTTTAGGAAGGAAGACTCATTTGTGAGGCCATCAGACTGATTGAGGAAATTGCACCTCAGGACACGAGCAGCTTGCCTGGGGACGGAAATCCAACTGCGTTAAACGGTTTCTCTGGAACACGAGCTCAGATGTGCATCAAGTGTTTGCAACCATGAATTAAATTCGGTTTATTCTGAGGAAATGTGTGGGCTAGGCTATTTCTTTCTACTTAAATACTCGGTCCTAGTTGGTCAGTTTGACCGAGGCTTTAACCCCCTTCCTCTAATAGCAGTAGGAGTCACCACTGCTGGGTCACTTTAACCCACCTGAACTTTCTCTACCGACTCTAACTCGTATTTATAATTTGTATTTTTAGACGGAACTTTTATGTAATGTTGCAATTCTTTTTTTTTTTTCAAGATTAACTCTGAATTAATACAGCATAATAACCGAAGACAATCTATCCAATGATTATCAAATCTATGTGTCCAGTGCCTATATGTAAATAGTATTGTAAAACAAAAAGTAAATGTCAGCATACCACCAAGAAGGACCAACCACATCCAACAGGATTAACTGTGGACGCTGTAAGAGGAAGCTGTGTGAAAGGGATGTTCGGGTGCTAACCAGGATTGTATCCAAAAAACATAAAACCACGGCTGAACAAAGTACCTTGCACATTTAAACAGTGTAATAATGTATGCATATGTAATGTATACAAGTTAGATTTTTTTAACCGTTTCAACCCAGACTTTGGGCAAACAAACAATCCAATAATTTTTAAAATGTGCAGGGTGGTCCCTATGCTAAAAAAATGCTAATGCTAATTATCTCAGTTACTTTCTTTTATCAGTCAAAATACATTAATCAAAGAGATCGCAGAACACCTCAAAACACAAAAATGACACATCCTGCATCCTGTGGGAGGTACAAAAGAACGGTTCAAATCTACCCGAACGCCGTGATCTAATTGGGCCAGGCCCCTGTTTACCAGGTTCATGTTGGCACCTGTTCAGAAACAACCCAAATTAGATTTGTGATTGGGACCTGAAAGGGAAGATCTAGTAGTGCACGCTCTGTGTGTGTGTGTGTGTGCATGGATCTTTGAAGCTACCAGATAAAAACCAAGCCCAACATTAAAGGGCAAATTTACTTTGTGGAACAAAAGGCGGCGTTCTCTTGATCGGCAGCTCTGCAAACGGACTGCCATTCACTTTACTGCGGGAAGGGCTGCTGACGGGTCACCGAATAAATCGGATGCTCTGAAAAATCTCCTCGGAAATAAATGGCGTCAATCACAGTCAAGCGCTCGGTTCCGTGGAAGGATGCTGGGCGGAGATTGAATGTAGAGAAGAGAGAGAGAGAGAGAGAGAGAGAGAGAGAGAGAGAGAGAGAGAGAAAAAAACACAGGAAAGTAAAAATATCCTGTTTATCAAAAAAGGGGACAACAATCCTGGATTTTTTTTTTTTTAAGTCAGGCTGGGTTTGGTCTACAGACTATTTCATCTGAATAGAGGTTCGGTAACACTTTCTGTGAATGTCATCTCAATTAGACTCTATAAACATACTCATAACAGATTATAATGCATTCATAAGGCGTTATAAACATGGCTATACATACAGTATTTATAAAAAATGCATTACCCACCATAGCCATGTTTGGTACCACTTTAAAATAAGACTACCTTTATAATGGGTTTAAATATAAATAGTTTACAATTAGTATTAGTATTAATGGTAACTAATTATGTTTTAAATGCCGTAAAAATCATTAATAATCAGTTATATATAACACATACGTAGAAAGGGCAACAATGACCTGTTGTTTGCCAAATAGTGAACCCACAGCCATCTATATTGTAGCGCTTTCTACGTATAATAACTGGTTATTAATCATTTATAAAGCATTTACAACCTAATTAGTAACCAATACTAAACTAATTGTAACCCATTTAAAAATCCTTTACAAAGGTAGTCTTATTTTAAAGTGGTACCGAACTTTAAAACCCATTTTTAATTGTTCTTGGCTCTAGTTTTTTTTGGGCTGGTGCTTGTTTTTGCTGGTTATGCCACACCAGTATTTAAAACACAATATGTAATATTCTTAGCGTGGCTTCTTTCAAAAAGTGTCACTTCTTATAAGTGTAGCTTTTCTCATTTTTCCTCAGCGAGTGACGCTTGTTGGGATACGCCTTTATAAACGTTTATGCAGCTTTTCACCAGTTGTCATAAGTAGTAAGAAGAGTAATTGTTGGTGAGGACTGTGGGCAGTGATGTAACTAGCATTTTTGTAGGCAACAGAGGAAAATAAATGACACCCCCCTCCCAAAAAAGTACTTTATTTTAAATGTAATTCGCTTGTTTATCCTTTATTGTTATTGTTGAGTTGATGCTCTCAAGGCTCTCCACTCCACTCCACTCCTACTCCACCCAGAAGCAGCTAAACGTTAACCTAAATGTTTACATCCGACTGCCAACAATGCCTCCTACAGTCATCTCTAGGAATATTGGTACTTTTCATAAAAATTAGCTAAAATTTACATTTAAAAATAACCACACAGGCAATAAGTGACTTTTTGGACTTTGCGATTGTTTATTTTGAGAAATCTTATCAAGGGAAATTGGTAACCCCATTGGCAGATTGATTTGCTTAACGTGTTTTAGTACACTGCAAAAAATCCATTGGCAAAAACTAGACAAAATACATGCAAATTAAGACGTAAATGCTTATAAACACTAAAAACACTATACACTATAAACACTATATAAACACTATAAACAATAAACACTAAAACATTTACGTCTTAATTTGCATGTATTTTGTCTAGTTTTTGCCAATGGATTTTTTGCAGTGTACTAAAACACGTTTTAGTGTGATTAAAAGCAAATATATCTCTATCAACACTTAATGCAGTATCATTTAAAATGTGTTACATTTAGTATTCTTTACCTAGTTTCATTTAAACATACTGTTAGTGCTATGAAGTTCAATCTCTTTTCACAAGATGTATCTTGTGAGTCCTTCTGCTTCAGAAAAACGAACAGTTTCACAATGAAATCACTGAAAGCCCAATTCAGCATGACATTCGGTGTCAATGATGAGCTGTACATACACCCCTGACCACGGCTGCAACCTGAGATGAAGTGCGCTGACCTGCAATCAGAGCTTCGTACCTGCGTTCTGAAGAGTGCAATCACGCGTGCAGGTGGGCGGTAACCCCGGATCAACCCTCAGGTCTTCAGGACTTGGGGGCACAGACGCACTGACTGTATTCAGACACCGCAGGAGCGAGCTAAGCATTATCAGCTGCGTTATCTTCGGCAAAGGCAGAGTTTAACCGAAGTGAGGAAGTGCTGATTGCTTATTACGTTATTTTTTGTTTTGTTTTCTGAAGAACAGCAAGCACAAACCTGAGGAGGCAGGTGTTTCAGCTTGCTGAGTATGCCCCTATCATTTGTTCATTAAAAAAACAAACAAACAAACAAAAAAATAAATATAGACCACTGCTGTAATTTTGCGCGCTATAATTGAATATAACTGATGTTCGCGGAAAGCAACGGCTAACCAATCAACTCCTGGCGAGCTTCCCTCACCCGAGTAATAGGAGATCACCTCAGGCAACCAGAAAACCCCTCCAGAAAACTCACTGCAGAAAAAAAAGCCCCCTGATTGCCTTCGCTCTCCAGTTACAGACGCAAACCCAATCAGCATCCTCAGGCAATGTAACATCGGCCATTATATGAAGTCAAATTAATTCCCACCTGCAATTTAATTGAGTCGAAAGTGAAGCGATGTTGCTCTCACCACGGTCATCGAAACAATCATCCTCTCAGGATTCAGGAGCAAGCTCGGTCACTGGGTGATCATGGGTTGAATACAAAAGATGAGGTCCATACAACACACACACAGACTGTATATATACAGTTCTAGAAAAAATAAATAAGAGAGCACTTAAAAACAGTTTCTTTGATTTTACCAAATTGAAAACCACTGGAATATAATCAAGAGGAAGATGGATGATCCCAAGCAAATCAAACCAAACTGAACTTCTTGATTTTTTGCACCAGGAGTAAAGGCATAAAGTTATCCAAAAGCAGTGTGTAAGACTGGTGGAGGAGAACATGATGCCAAGATGTGTGCAGGATAGTCAAGTTCTTCTACATCCAACTCGCTTATTCATGTCTTTAAGGACCTTGATATACAGTATGCCCTAGTGCGGAGTCATGCTGGAAGATGGAGTATATGTACACCGATGGGCTAAACGTTTATCATGAAGTGTAAATTTAGGGGATAGCTTGGAATTGCCAATACCTGTCTAAGTTCTGAGATGTTATCTTGCTATCTTGAGTCAAGTTGAGTTAGAGCCAGGCCTGACATTGGGTACCATATTTGATATTCCTCAATCCACAGTGTTTAGTGTCTACTGGAATATGTCATAGAAGGCTACAGTATATTACCACCTACAGTGGACAGCACAGCAAAGTGAGTGGTAATGATCATGACCAGCAGCATCTGGCTCAAAATGTCCGTGCATGTGAACAGACAGGTGAATCTGCACAAGTCAGTACAGCATTTTCTGTCCTATGACATATATATATTGTGATAGGCCCCTGGGGTTAGGGGCGTGACCACTGTGACCCGGAAGGAGGAAGCACACAGAGAACACAGACACGGGGAGTAAATGAAACTCAAAGCATACCTTTATTCGGCTTTTAACGCCCTCCACCACACCCAAAAACAACTCAAAAGAACATAGCCCAGCCCAATGGGGCTCTAAAGTCTGTAGAACTACTTTTAAAGTGCTGACTACGAGTCCGCGCAGCCTCAGCCCTCCGCTCCCCAGTCAAAGTTCTCCCCAATGATGGTGGAGGCTGACTATATATGCCTGGCATGGCTTTGCGCTCTGGCGTGGGGCGGACCCACAACTCCCCCGCCTCCTCACGCCACAATATATATATATATATATATATATATATATATATATATATATATATATATATATATATATATATATATATATATATATTTGTGCAATTCTTTTGGAAATAAAGCCTAATATAGACTCTTCTCAGTTCTCCTTCTCAGTCTCGGTTTTTCTGATGCAGTCAGATGCTTCATGTGGGGTTTAGCGTTGAGCAACAGTCCATTTTGCACATGTTCCTCGCTGAGGGTTGTCAGCGGTGAGCCATCAATCAAAAGATGTGGAGAAATATGAAATATATGAGAGGACATCTCTTCATATTAAAAGTGCTGCGTCAAATGCGCCCCGACAGCGGTGAGGCGTCTCAGCGATCTTCGTCAAACTGACAGAAGAGATTTGAGAGGAAAAGCTGCTGTTAGCTAAAGAGCCAGAAGCCTTCAGCAGCTTCCGCGGCAGCAGCAGCGGCAGCGTTCCCACTGGACTCCTAAACGAAGATACCGTTCCTTTGCTGGGTTTTAAAATAAACTCGCTTTATTTGACTGTACCTCCCATGGGTGGTGCATGTGAAATACCGTGGCCTTGTATTGTTGGAATTACTGTAGAACAGAGAAGAACGGAGAAAGTGTCTTTAAATAACCGAACCCAGAAGCTAATTACACCCCGCGCACCTCAGCGCTCTTAAATCACATGCAACGTCCAGATTCACGTAGGTGTGCAAATGACCATTTGCACAACAGCAGTCTCCCTGTCTGGGGAGCGTCTGGCAGCACACCGGCTACTCCACCACATCTGTACCACATAAACTGCTCAGCAGTGGACATTTCCTGCTCGGAGACTGGCAGTCTGCGCAGTTATACAACCCCAGCAGAAGCTAATTAGCAGCCATAAAAGCTATATTTGCGAGCATTAGCCTTAGCATTAGCATGGGCACAGGTAGCGTGTGTTTACAGCCAAAGTCAGGACATCAGAAATGGTGTCAATGATGTTTGACCCGAACTACACCAGAAACACCTACCTCATACTTCCACTCACTACTGGACAGTTTAATAGAAACACATTCGTTGTGATTCTACTCACTGCTGGACACTTTATTGGAAATACCTGCCTTAGAGTTGTATTCACTGTTGGCCACTTTCTTAGAAGCACCTATCTCATACTTCCACTTACTACTGGACACTTTATTAGAAACACTTGCCTTCTACTTCCATTTGCTACTGGTCAATCTAATGGAAACAACTCCTACCTTGTGCTTTATTGGATACTTTAGTAGAAACAGCTCCTATGTACCTCCACTCACAACTGGACACTTTATTGGAAACACCTCCTTTGTGATTGTACTACTACTCACAACTGGCACTACACTACAGGCCACTTTATTAGAAACACCCTTCTGCATTGTTTGGGCCACTTTTGTTGAGCCAGTTCCATTAAACCACTGGTCACTTTATTAGAAACACCTACCTTGTGCTTCCACTCAGGACAGTTTAATAGAAACACATTCGTTGTGATTCTACTCACTGCTGGACACTTTATTGGAAATACCTGCCTTAGAGTTGTATTCACTGTTGGCCACTTTCTTAGAAGCACCTATCTCATACTTCCACTTACTACTGGCCACTTTATCAGAAACAGCTACCTTGTAGTACCTCTCACTGGTCACTTTGTTTTTATAAACATATACCTTGCATTTCCTCTCACTGCTAGCCACTCTTCCCTTGTAATTCAATGTACTACTGGCCACTTTATCAGAAATACCTACCATTCACTATCAAACATTTTATGAGAAACATATCATTTGTACTTCCACTTACTACTGGCCACTTTATCAGAAACACCTACCTTCTCGTACCTCTCAATGGTCACTTTATTATAAACATATACCTTGAATTTTCTCTCATTACTGGCCACTTTAATAGAAACACCTTCCTTGTGAATCCACTCACTACTGGCCACTTTATCAGAAACACCTTTTATTCACTATTGGCCACTTTATTAGAAACAGCTTATTTGTATCTCCACTGAGAAGCTGGACGATTTATTAGAAACATCCACCTTGTCCTTCCACTCTCTGCTGGCCACTTTATCAGAAAAAACCTTCCAATCACTATTGGCCACTTTATTAGGAACACCTTATTTGTATCTCCACTTAGTAGCTGGACAATTTATTAGAAACACCCTCCTTATACTTCTACTCACTGCTGGCCACTTTATCATAAACACCTTCCAATCACTATTGGCCACTTTATTAGAAACACCTTATTTGTATCTCCACTTAGTAAATGGTCAATTTTATTAGAAACATCCATTTTTTTACTTCCAATCATTACTGGCCACTTTTTCAGAAACACCTTCCACTTACTATTATCCACTTTATTAGACACACCTTAGTTGCATCTCCACTTCTACTCACTACTGGCCACTTTATTAGAAACACCTTCCACTTCCTACTGGCTACTCTATTAAAAACACATCATTTGTACTTCCACTTACTACTTGCCATTTTATTAGAAACACCCTTATACTTGTGCTTTCACACACTGGCCACTTTATTAGAAACCCCTACTAAGTACTTTCCTCTCTATACACTTCATTCAAAGCAGTCTACACTGTGCTTCCACTCACTGGCCACTTTATTAGAAACCCCTACCAAGTACTTTCCTCTCTATACACTTCATTCAAAGCAGTCTACACTGTGCTTCCACTCACTGGCCACTTTATTAGGAACACCTATATTGTCTTTAGGTCCTTTAAGTCCTTCACTGCACACTGTCTTACAGCATATACAGTATATTTAGCGAAATATGACATATATGGTCAATGCAGCTTTCAGTGGAGGCTTGGACGTATTAATAAACATGTCAGTCTTGTCCATATCCTCCACACGAGCCGACAGATAGCTGTTCTTGCAACGTTCAAAAATAAACATGTCATGTACATGCCAGTGCTGATAAGGTGCTGACGGTGGACTGAAATATGTACGCCAGAAGGCAGAATCGCGGAGAGCGAGACAGATAAAGTATGTTTCATCTGCGGAATCAATAGATTCGCCCAGAGCTTCAAGGAGCTGCTATCGACAAGCCTAATGGACCAGTTTCCCCAGGATTCAGATAGAACTGCGGTGGGAGGAATGACAACATGTTCATGAAGCCAGCAGAGCATGGCGGCTCAACCAAATTACCAATAGCATAATATTATGACCACCTACACCAGTTATCTATTTGTTCAGATCATTGTTATCTCATTTTTTCAGCTTTGGGGCAATTTGTAGTTCCGCCTCTCTTTTTTGTATGCTTACCTGTTAGTTTATAGCCCCACCCCCTTGTTACCTGCTCCTGGGTGTTTCCTGTTTCCTGTCCTTTTTCTGTCCGTGTGTATAAATAGTCCCTTTACTTGACGAGGCTTCTTGTTAAAAGTTGATTTAGCTAAACAGTCTGAGTTGGTAAATTTTACAAACTGTAGTTGAACCCTAGTTTTGGCTCAGTGAAGCTGAAAAAAAAAACAGATACTGAATGGATGGATTGGATTGGTGGATTGGTGTATGAGCTAGTTTAACCCTTAGAACTCTAGGCTGTTTTGGTGTGTTTTTTCAGGTCTTATAACACAGTAATTATATCAGAAAGACACATACCCTGATCTCTTTTACTCCAGAAGACATACGGCTGCTCAAAAATATAATCATTTAAAAAGTAAAAGGAAGCAGAATTGTTATAATTTCCTGGAACTGATCATGTTTTGGTCAAAATTTTACCAAACCTGTTTTATTTTTTTTTTACTTATTTTTGAATGTATAGACTTTAAATACAGTATATTCACACCTAAGATGTCTTTTCAAAAATGTATATATGAGATGAAAGCATAATAATATTGATGATTTGAGTTCATAACATGGCTTATTAATTATTACTTTGACAAAATACATGGAGAAACAGCATCAGGCGGAGTTATTTTACTTGATAATCAATAATCACACCTCTAGGATACATGTAGATACTAAAAAACACCTGACACTCAGAGCAGCCTATGCCTTTTTAGTATTTTTATCAAAACACACAAAAAAAATATATACACAAAAATCTTCAAGTACAATAAAAACTATATAAAGTAGTGCGCACACCATACCTGGCTCTAGTTTGAGTAAAGCAGGTAGTTTCACACTTTTTTGTGGACACTTTTGATTTATCATTTACTGATATTATTTGGTTTGAAACATCATATAAATATGTTTGAAGCACTGAAGGTAAATAATATTGGTTGGGGAAGGAGATCTCATCACTTTTTTAGATGTTTTTCTCAATGGGTTTCTTGTAGATTTAGCTTTTTTACCGCACTGGGATGTGATCACTATTTTTAGAAAGAGTAAGCTCTGCCCTTTCTAACTATATATGGATTATGTTTATGAGTGAAGGGATTTCTGAGTAATTAAGCTGAGAACACAAGGTGCGATTTTGGACGGAAAATCCGTCTGTAAGGTTCTAAGGGTTAAAGGGTTTCCTGTTCTTGGTGTATTTGTGTTCACTCCTTCACAGTTTGGCAAAGCAGAGACGACTAATTTGTCGTTTTTTTTTTTTCGCTTTCTCGTTGCGAGCTCCAGAGACACCAGTTGTCTAAACTGCGCTCTGAGAAAACTCACAGAATATTCTAAACGGCTCTTCAAGCCTCTCTATGAATAATGCACTAGAATTGTGCTCGAGTGGGCTGCCGAAGAGCCGAGACTGAAAGCAGCTCCTGTATTGAGTTGTTAATACCATCACACTTGAGTGGAGGTTGCAGGGATTGCTAGCAGGAATGTGTTAGCGCGGGGTCAGACAGTTATTCGAGATGGCGAACGTCTTAAATTATCTATATTAGAGACGATTTTGAGACTTTAAGGTTATCGCAGATGGCAAAATTTTATTTTTTTTAACTGGGTGTGTTCCCCAGTTTCTGACACTTACCAATATTAAAATATGATTAATTTAAAAGTTCCTGGTCTCTTTGTTGTAGACCAGGGGTCAGCAATAGGCAGAGTTAATTGTCTTATACAGCCCTGGAAAAAAAATTAGAGAGCACTTAAAAATGATGAGTTTCTTTGATTTTACTAAATTGAAAACCTCTGGAATATAATCAAGAGGAAGATGAATGATCACAAGCCATCAAACCAAACTGAACTGCTTGAATTTTTGCACCAGGAGTAAAGCAGCATAAAGTTATCCAAAAGCAGTGTGTAAGACTGGTGGAGGAGAACATGATGCCAAGATGCATAAAAACTGTGATTAAAAAACAGGGTTATTCCACCAAATATTGGTTTCTAAACTCTTAAAACTCTTTATGAATATCACCTTGTTTTCTTTGCATTATTTGAGGTCTGAAAGCTCTGCATCATTTTCATCATTTTCTGCAAATAACTGCTCTAAATGACAGTCTTTTTATTTGGAATTTGGGAGAAATGTTTTCTGTAGTTTATAGAATAAAACAACAGTGTTCATTTTACTCATTAAACATTTAGCTATAAATAGCAAAATCAGAGAAACTGATTCAGAACTGAAGTCCTCTCTTTTTTTTTTTTTTTTCCCAGAGCTGTATTTGGTTAGTGCAATCTCTTTCCCACCATTCACTCATCATCAGTGTGTATTCATTCCTCCAGGCTTCCTTTCACTATGTGTTCAACTATAACATATATTGCAGTACAGCTGCCTGCACTCAGTGTTGAGGCCTCGGGCTAACCTGGTTGGGGGTATGTAGGAGGAACATATGGTTTAAATAAGATAGAGGAAGCATGAAATGTCTGAAAGCATCTGAAAGCAGCAAAGCAGCAATAAGTAAGTAAGTAAAGATCTTTTAAAGACCTGAGAAAAACAGCGAAAATGATTTAAAGGTCTCCTTCCTCTTAAACAAGAAACACTTTTTCTTGTTCCACCCTGGCTCAGCCAACAAAACCCAGGGTGGATTTTTACTTTTTGGATCTGGACTACCCACCTCTGTGTGTTTAAATAGGTTTACATAGGATCTCCAGTGGATTCCGCATTTTACAGAGATTGTAAGACCAGGTAAGTAGGTGAACTGGACTTAGCAGGGTATTACACATGTTGTAAAGTAGCATATGACATTGTAAAGACTGTTATTAGTGTAAAAATGTCTTTATTTTAAAATGTCAGAGGCGATATGATTGCATGTATGAGTATTTATGAGCAAGAGCTGAAATCCTATCATTTCTCCATCCCACACTCCTTCACCGGACTAAAACAGCGTTATACCGGATCACTGGAGCACTTCTTTTCCACACAAACCTGCTCAAATGGCATTCACTCATACTAGAGACTCCAACCCCAACTAGACATTTTAAAATGACCTTTAAGTAAAGGACATACCATTAGAGTACAGTCTTCTCTTAGAACTTTGGTCTAAAGCTTTCTTTTCTCTGCCTGACTGGGAAAAAAACGTGATTGCAATCTGCAGTAACTCTCTCAGGACCCCCGACTGCCATCTGCATCTCTTGCATGAGCGAAATTAGTAGAGAACATGAATTTAAGCCAGAACCGCTCATTCTCAGGCCTCAGCTCTGGGTATTAGACTCAAGTATCTTCGCTCTTCTGGCACCTCATCTGCACCCACTTGTCCTTATAATCTCCCGGCCTGCTAAAAGTGCCGTAAATTGAAAACGTAAACACACACACCTTGGCGTGAGGAGGAAGAGAAAGAGAGAGAGAGAGTCCAAGACAGAAAGAGAAAGAGAGAGAGAAACAGCCTGGAGCTCCGGGCTGCGGCTGATTACATCTGCTGCTCCAGCAATCACTGGGCCCGAACTGCGAGAGTCAGCAGCCGATAAGCTCCCGCAAATAGCTCGCAACAGCCAACTGCGCAGGGGCATAAAACAACATATGTAAACTCCCATAACCACCCCCCCCCCCCCCCCCTCCGTGACCGTGGAGGGGTACGCGGGGGTCTAAATAATTCAGGCTCAGAGCTTTGGGTGTAAGTGGAGCTCTGGTACTATTCTTGCGCCCCAGACGTGGCGACGCCACTTCTGTGGATGTCCGAAATGTCAAATATGTCCAAGGAGAAAGGAGGTCTCAGTTCCGCGACAATGATGCGATATGACTGTGATGGAACGACTGACACGTTAATTGCTAATGGCTAATGGCTAATGGCTAATGGTTAATAGCTATTGGCTACAGCTGAAGATCAGTTACATCTGACTCTACAAGTGAGATGAGCCCAATGCATACGTGTACAATACTATAAGTGCCCTACTGAGCTGTCTTTAGAATTATTAAAAAAAATAAACATATTTGCCATTTCAGCAGAGATTTTAAAAAATGGCCCAAAATGCCATGTAATGAATTTATTTAAAGGGGACATACTGTATGTATTATGCAAAACTCACTTTTTGAATGCTTTTATAAAAAGTCCAGAGTTTGGTGTCAGGAATCATTTGCTTCTATGTGCCATTTGGATGGCTCCATTATTGTGATGTCAGAGCCCACCTACTAGATCAGATTTTGATCAGCTGGATGAGAACCTCAGGCAATACAATACACAACAGGATCACCCAGTAGACTTCGTCTGAAGGAGGGATCTGCACCTACTGTCCATGGCAAGTCAACGGATAAGAAAGATGTATGTATACTTTTAAATAAAAAAAAATGACTTACATGATTTTATTGCAGTTAAGCATTAACTACGTTGTTCGAGTTTTGCATTTAGCACAAGCTAACACTAATTAGCATGGTAAACACCCAGCATAAACATGGGGCATAGCTAGCAACAGCTTATTTGCATAAAAGTGCCAGAGCTAAAACTGGTAAGAATAAAACTGGTGAGATCTCTTTATGTGAAAGCGATTTTATGCAAAGAACTTTATGAACATGTTTTGTATAGAACATGTAAGATGGATCTCACAGCTTGATTTAGGGCATGTCGGTGTGTTTTGGTATCGTGAGGGCACATAAAAAAATACGCCTTGCTTGGTTTAAAACATGTAAGGGTATCTACTAATTCTCTTAATTAATCATAGGTATGTTTTGGTCATAACCTAAAATAAACCAAACAATGTGCCAGTTGTCATTCCCTTTAAGAAGCAGGTGAGCTCTGACTTTGGCACATTGGTATCTTAACAGCACAGTGCTTTTGTGTTCAGAGGATACTGATCTGTGTACACAGTGTGAAGATAC
Source organism: Astyanax mexicanus (assembly GCF_023375975.1). Lineage (NCBI taxonomy): Eukaryota > Metazoa > Chordata > Actinopteri > Characiformes > Acestrorhamphidae > Astyanax > Astyanax mexicanus. The sequence continues at coordinate 54,188,919 of NC_064415.1, forward strand.
ACCAGCTGCTAAAAGTTATTTTATTCTTTATTCTGTTTATTGTTGAAGTAAAAGGCGGGTTTGCGTTCTGCAGTGCACTTGGAGCACCCATAGGAATGGATTCTGACGATTGACTGTTGTCAGGGTTTTAATGAATCAGTGGCGCCACTAAAATACTTTAGCAACACACCAGAATTTTTTTTTTTACCTGAACATATGTCACTTCCAGACCACCACACATCATACAAACACCATCAGTATAGATTTATTCCTAAACTCTATTTTGACGCTATTTTAACAGCGTGGGCACAAGACATGAAAACAGACCGTTGATGGGGTGTAAGATAGCCTTGCCCATTAAATGCCCACTTCTCTAATGCAAAGCAGCTGTAAATAGTCCTACACTCTCTCACCTCGTACTCTCACAATCAGGAGAGCAGCACCCACACTGTGAGCCAAGAGTCTAAACAGTTTCATCTGTGCTCTCACACCTTACAGAATTCCTGCTCGCAGCTCTGCACCTGTTGCCCCCCGTCGACGCCAAAGCCTCAGGACCCACCTGGCATCAGTTCAGGAGCTATACAAAGTGGGTAGAATTAAGCGAATTTGTCTTATGGTGAAGCTATTTAGCTATTTACATATGAAAGTTTGTTTCGACACACAGCCTAATCTAACCTCAGCAGAAGAAGATCAGGGCTGTTTAGATTGGCTGGGTTTATTCCAGTAATTACAGACACAGGCTGACTCCAGCGACTGAGCTGAAGCAAGGCCGTCTGATCACTACTTTTAATGTGAGGATGGAAGGTTTTAACTACCCAATTAAAATGGAATGAATAGAACATGCAGACTGAGAAAGACGAGAGGTAATGTAGAGACTGTAGAGAACTCTACTACTGTAGAATGGAAAGTGAAATTGTTCGTTATAAAAAACAATTTGATTACCTTAATGTGGTGGTGATATAAATCAGGGGTTGCCATGTTTGCAACACAAACTAATATAATATAATAAAAATATATATAAAGTCAGATACTAAGGAGCAGTAAAGCCACTCCATTGAAGCACAGAGTTATAAGGGTGATATTTTTTAATAAAGTTTCTCCAGCACTAAGGCTGGGTGCAGCAGCAATAGCATTAGCAATTTAGAGAAAATCACAGCGACTCGGTTCCGATACAACAGCTCACAGACACAGCCTTGTGCTGATCGACATCACCCTTTGGAGTGATGAGGGTTAAGAGCTCCATCTACTGTACCCACCCAGAGAGAGAGTGCAAGACTCTCTCTAAGTGCTCTCTCAGGGCTCCAGCAGCTGATGGCAAGCTGCATGACCGGGATTCAAACCAGCGATCTCCCAATCATAGAGGCAGCGATTTAGACTGTTGGACCACTCTGTTCCCTTGCAAACATTTAAAAAAATGTAAACAAGGTTGAAAAACTTCTATATTCTTTTTTAAACCCCCTTATAACTTTGAGGCCCCAAGCAACAGTGTTAATTTGCTGATAGCAAGAAACAGCCCTGAGCTCTCTCTCTCTCTCTCTCTCTCTCTCTCTCTTTCTTTCCATCTCTCTCTTTCTCTCCATCTATCCATCTCAATCTCTCTGGCTGTAGCATTGGAGGTAGAAGGTCAGTGACCTGGCAGCTTCGTAACTTGTTTTTGGTGTAATGGATCTCATGATTGCATCTGCCAGTGTTTAAACTAGCAGTGAAATTAGCAATGTAGCAATCTCTCTCTCTCTCCCTTTCTTTCTCTCTCTCTCTCTCTCTCTCTCATTCCCTCACTCTGCCTCAACCTGCTCAAGGCTCATCTTCTGGCAAAAGGCGCAATTCATCATGAGCATGACAGATTACACCAGGCTGTGTGCTGGAGAAGAAGCTTGGCTCAGTACAGTATCTGTATCTGTGTGTGTGTGTGTGTGTGTGTGTGTGTGTGTGCGTATGCACGGTCATATGAAAAAGTGTTAATTTCAGAAGCTCAGCACCCAGCAGACCTTGATTTTCCAGAGACGGAGGGAGAAGATAAAAGGGAAATGAGTTTGGTATGGGGGGGGGAGAGAACTTGTTCGTTTCGAGTGTGGCTCCTGCCCGAGGGACCCCCCTCCACTCCTCTCTTCGCTCCGCTAGCAGATGGCTAATAAGTCTGGGAGCCATCACCCAGCCCCAGAGGGGAGGAGGAGGAAGAGAGGGAACAAGTGGGTGATGAGGGCTCTTCGGCGCATGAGACAGAAGGTCCCAGCAAGCCTTGTTTTGCCTGATGGTGCGCTGTCACTCCAGAGCTGGATGGGCCAACGTGTAGCATGGGAATGAATAAAGCTCAGGCAAAAGTTTTACAAGGCGACTTTAATGCTATGTTACCTTTTCCTCAACCAATCACCAATCAGCTTTACACATATACTTTGCTGCTTTCGGATGGTGATGTTTGGTACTCATACTCATCATCAACAAAAACACAGTAGTTGCATCCAAAAGAAATGAACTGATGGAAATGTATCTTCATTTGCTGGTGGCACCGTGGTATGTTGCCATGTGTCACATGTCTCAAAAGTCTAGTATCCAAGGCCTAGTGCAATTTTGATTCTCAAAAACTTGAGAATTCAAGAATTGAGATGACACCATGAAAAAAAATAAAACTTTAAACTTCATGCAAAGACGTCTGCATGTTGCGTTACACATTAAACTTACATTGCGTACTACTTGTCTATGCACAGCTATAAAGCTGTAATGCATGTGTAATACATATGTAATTCAAAGCATGTATAGTGCATGTGTAATGCATTTAAGGTGCATTTGTAATGCATTCAAGGTGCATGTGTAATGCATGTGTAATGCACGTGTAGTACATGTGTAATGCATATGTAATGCAATGCATGAGTAGTGCACCTGTAGCGCATAAGTAATGTATGTGTAATGCATGTGTAGTGCATGTGTAATGCATGTGTAATGCATGTGTAATGTAACGCGCCAGAGTCTAATTAATTATCCAATGCATCTCAAATATTCCTGCAGATATTGCAGGAGGGCTGCAGTGTTGCATTGCACATGCATTAAAGCAAACCTCTGTTTAAGTAGCTCAATAATTATTGCCTATATCTTATATGCAATGCATGTATAACGCATGTGTAGTGCACCTGTAGTGCATAAGTAATGCATGTGTAATGCATGTATAATGCATGTGTAATGCATGTGTAATGTAATGCACCAGAGTCTAATTAATCATCTAATGCAACTCAAATATTTCTGTAGATTTTGCAGTAGGGCTGGAGTGTTGCATTAAACATGCATTATTAAATGCTTTAAACAAAACCTCTGTATATGTAGCTCAAAATATTGCTCATATCTTCCTTAGGTCATTTTAAACATGTATGCAATGATGTTTGAAAAAATTATTTAAAAAATATTCTAGTTTTTCTTGATCAAAATTAATGAAGTTAAAATCTCGTTTTTGTTTGTAAACATGCAAGAACATGACTCATAAGCTCAAATGCCTACAGCTTCCAAATGTTAAAAAAACTTATTTTTAAAAAGATCTTGCTGCTCAAACATTGGCGAGATGCCCCGCCTCTTCTGTTTGTTTGTTTTTTTTCCCATGGTGAGATACTCTTCAAACCCACCTTCACTCTAAGTAACAGCCACTGGCTTTTATTTACGTTTCAATCATGGATCAGAGGATTCCTGCGGGACATGGAGCCATCACGGCCGCCCCCATGCCAGACACTAATATATCACTCCATCCCCCCGCGGGACCAATCTCCCAACCACACACTTTTAAACGGCTCAGACTCCTCCAAATCCCCCCCGAGCTTCCGCTGCCGCCGCCGCCGCCACTGCCGCCGCTGCCGCCGCTCACAGGAGGCTGCCGAGTGTTTATTTGAGATGGCAGGAGTTATGGGGGTCTGGAGAGAGAGAGAAGAAACGTTATAAGGTTGTGAAGTACGACCTCACCTCAGGTGTGTTGGAATCAGCTCGGGGGAAATTGAGCTACTGATTATTGAGCGGATTATACATCATCAACACTTTACATACTGTTGACTTCATATTTGCTTTTGAAAGTCATGTATGATGGATAATGACTAGTGTTTGGTTAGTTACTTAAAAAAAAGTAATCGTACCACTTTAAAATAAAACTACCTTCATAAAGGGTTTATAAATGGTTTACAATAAGTTTATTTATGGTTACTAATTAGGTTATAACACATTCGTACAAAGGGCAACCATATAGATTCACTGTTGGCAACTAAAAGGTCATTGTTGCCTTTTCTACGTGTCTATGTGTTATAAATGATTATTAATGAGTTTTAAGGCATTCACAACCTAATTAGTAACCATTAATAAACTAATTGTAAACCATTTATAAACCCTTTATAAAGGTAGTCTTATTTTAAAGTGGTACCAGGTAATCGATTACTGATTACTCATTACTTACTCATTACTTCGTTACTACTTTTGTTGCAACATTAAAGAATTATAAATTAACAGTCAAAAGTTTGGACACATCTTCCCATTCAAAGTTTTTATTTTTATTTTATACATTGTAAATACTGAATACTGAAGTCGTCCAGACTACGTAGGAACACACAAAGAACCATGTAGTAACTTAAAATTAACTTAAAGTACTTTTATATCTATGTAAGGTCTATCTAAGGGTAAGTCTGATGTGCTTTCCTGTACAGCAGAGGTAACTCTAGGTCTTCCTTTCCTGGAGCAGCCCTGATGAGAGCCAGTTTCATCAGAACATTTCCGATGGTCTTTTGAGACTTTTTTAACAATACTACGATGGAAACTTTCTAAAAGTCGATATGTTTAGGCTAACTAATTCAGACTACTGTTTGAAATAAGGTTAATAAACTACCCTACTATAGATCAAACTCAATTCCAGCTTTTGATAGAAGCATATTTTAGGTGGGTTTATCTGTTTAGCAACTTAGGACAAGTAAATGTTATAAGGGACATGTTATACCTTATTTTACCCCAGTTAGAATAGGTTTATGTCTATGGGCTTTACGAAACATGTTCATGAAGTTCTTTGCTCAAAATCATTCTCACACAAAGATAAAGATCTCACAGCTCCATATATATCAGTTTTAGTGCGTCTTTCAGAATGAGCCATTTAAGAGCTCTGACACTTTTATGCAAATTAGTTCTTGCTTACAAAAGTTTTCACTCATCCAACCAAATCATTGAATTCAGGTTCCAATCACTCCCATAGCCACAGATGTATAGAACCAAGCACCTACTGTATACATGCAGACTGCTTCAGCACTGTGGTACAATGATAGGATGCAGCACCTGTGCAACAAGTCCAGTCGTGAAATTTTAATTACTCACTACTAAATATTCCAAAAGAAGTATATCTGATAGCTGGGTCAGATCAAGAGCAGATCACGTTCTCACCACAAGCAAACCGCTCCAGAAAAAAAAAAAAAATCTGTATGTTGGGTGGCTTATTCCAAATTAATTGTTAGTGTTAACTCTTTAATTTTGACATCCCTAAATGTGATAAACAAGAGTTCTTCTTCCAGTGTTCTTCTAGCTCACCTTAGAAGTTTAGTATTCTTAGTTGGCTCTGATTTTGGCGCATTGCTATTTTAGATGCGCAGCTACCTGGACGTGTCCTAAGCAACTAACTTTTCTTAACAGATTTAATAGATATTCAGTTGAATGTTGAGCATCTAAGAGGCATCTACAATGAACCATCCAAGCAAAGTCTTACCGCATCTTGCATATTGGCCATTTAAGGAAAGTACAAAGTAGGTATTTTTAATAAACTAGCAAGCAAAAAAGTAATGATGTGTTACTGATTCCAAATTAATTGTGTGTGTGTCAACGCTTTAACTTTGACATCCCTAAATGTGATATAAAAGCCATAGGTAAAGAGTAAGCCAGTGTTCTTCTAACTCAAATTACTGTAAAAGTTTCGTATTCTTAAGGCAACTATTTCTTTTAAAGCCATCCTAAGGCATCCTCAGTGCTGTAAAAGGCAAATGAGTGTTAAAAGCCCTTAAGCTGAACCGAGTTACTATCAGACTGAGAAGCCTGGTCTGCATGATTGATGGAAAGAGCATTTTCATTCGTCTGCCGGGACTCGAGCTTTTGTGTCTGTCGTCGCCATTACTCTTGCTTTAAGAAGAGTTCATTTGTAAGCTGTCCGTCATCCGCATTCCTCGGGGATTCGCTCGCAACATAACTCGGCGGCTCCGACGCTCCGCTGAACTTAGCATGCAAATACAAACTGGGCCGAGCGGGCCGAGGAATCTGGATTGCGTAAAGTCATTCTTTCTGGCAATCACCTCCAAACCCCCAGCGCGCACAGCCGACCAGAATTGACTCAAGAATAAAACTATGAAGAGCAGTTCACTTATTTCCTCGGGGGCAGGAAGAAAAAGGAAAGGCAAATGGAGGAGGACGGAGAACGAGTGGCGAGAATTTCCTCCAGGACCAGGTCCCCCGCCTCTCTTTTATCACTTCTCCGGTTAGAGGTGACCGTGGTAATATCTGAGGCCAGATATTACTATGATATGCATTATCTCTGCACAGAAGAGAGGGGAGGAAAGGGCGCGAAGGAGAGAATATAAAATGAGAGAGAGCAGTTCAGACATTAGAGTTAGAGTTAGAGTTCACTATGGGTTCACTGTAACAGTATTCACTTTCTGTACATTTTAGCATTAGCTAAATTAACTTAATTTTTATTTTTTATATATATATAAATATATTAAAACTAGTGGTGTCAATTAATGGAGATAAAAAAATTATAATCAGATTAATCGCTATAATAATCTTGGATTAACTGCAATGAATTGCACTTGTTCTTCTTAAGACACAAGTTTTTTTTTTATAGTGGATATTTAATTATCAATAAAAGAATGAATGTAAGGAATGAAAAATGCTATTATATTTATATTAGTGGTGTCAATTAAAATACTAGTGTATACTTGTGTGTATATATATATATATATATATATATATATATATATATATGTTTGAAGGTAGATAAATCCAACATGGGGCTCTGGAATAAAGAATGCATGATGAATTGGATAGCGTGCATGACCAAACTTTGTGGTGGAATTAACTTGCGCAAAAAAACAAAACAAAACAAAAAGAAACGTGTTACTGATTCCAAATGAATCATGTGAGTTAATGCTTAAACATTTACAGCCCTAATGGAAACCTGTGGAAATCTTTTTTGGGATCTGCCTTATTTAAGACATGTCTGTGTTTTTGCTATCGTAACAACGGGAAAAGTACACCTTGCGCAACTCGAAATTAAGCGTAAATTATTATTTCTTAATTATTCATGATTGTGTTTTGTGCGTAACATACAACCAAACCAATTAGAGTGTCACTTACCATTCTCTTTAAGAGTCAAGTTTGCTCTGATTTTAGCGAATTGCTATTTTAGGGGCGCAGCTACCTGGATGTGTCCAATGAATTTCTTGAATTTCCCCTCGGGGATCAATAAAGTATCTATCTATCTATCTATCTATCTATCTATCTATCTATCTATCTGTCTGTCTGTCTGTCTGTCTGTCTGTCTGTCTGTCTGTCTGTCTGTCTGTCTGTCTGTCTGTCAGTGTTTCTCAGCAGAGTAGGCTGACCTGCTTTTTCATGCTTTTAATTAATTCTGTTTATTGTTAATGTTAAAGTTTGCATAGCTTCCAACAGGCATGCTCTAACTTATAATCATTCAGTTGAATGTTGAGCATCTTCAAGGCATCTACAATGGACCATCCAACTAAAGTTTTAGAGCTTCTTGTAAACTGGCCTATTAGAGGAAGTACAAAGTAGGTAATTCTAATAAACCAGCCAATCAATGCACCTCTGTCAGAAATACTAACAATGCTAATAGTAAATAGGAAAGTTAGCTAATTTAGGTTATAGCTATAACTTAAGTCCTGATAACAATAAGCCGTGCTGTATTGCTTGCAGCTGTAGCAGTTCTGGGTTGTAGACGCATCTTTAACCCTTGTGTGGTGTTCGGGTCTGTGGGACCCGTTTTCATTTTTCATCAAATGATACAAAAAAAATATTTTTTCTAACTCAAACTCATTGGCATTGGCTCATTTTTTTGTGAGAAACATATATCAAAACACATTTTCGATAAAAACACACACTGTACACCCCCCATCCCCCACCTACACATTTATCATTTATATTACATACAGTATGTTTGGCCAAGGGCTAATAAACATTGCTTCATTTGTAAATTTGAAACTAAACAAATGTTCTACTCATATCTTGAGTTTAATTCATTTTCTTTTACATTTTATTTAAAAACTAATAAAAAAAGAGTAGCACTTTTGAAAGAAATGTAACATAAGAAAGGTAAAGGGCAAATATTAACCATGTAAGCTGTTTATATTGCTTGCAATTTAGGTGAAGCAAGCATGTGTAAATTAGCATTTTAATGTAGAATTGCTTAATTTTGCTGAATTAAATACAAGAAACAAAGGAAACGAGTAACAAAAATATGAACACCACACAAGGGTTAAGGCATCTACAATGAACCAGCCATTGAAGTCTTACCGCTTCTTGTACATTTGACAGGAAATTAGTGGAAGTACAAAGTATGTGTTTCTAATAATCTAGCAAGCACTGCAATGAATATTACTCAAAAATACTAACATCGCTAATAGTAAACAGGAAAGTTAGCTAATTTGGGTTATAGCTATAACTTAACTTAATTCCCGCTAACTGAAGCCACTAGCTGTGCTGTATTGCTTGCAGCTGTAGCAGTTCTGGGTTGAAGAACTCCTTTAAAGAGACTTGCTGGGGTAAGGGCTTCTGTCGGCTGATCGATGGCCATCGGCTCTGTTTTCACAGCGAGTCACAGCGAGCAGGAGGGGAAAGCTGTTTTCTGAGTGAATCGGGGCCATCTGGCACGCTGGCTCTGCATTCGCAGGAGCTCTGAAAATCCTCCGGCTCCGTTCTGATTACATATCAATATGACCGGGGCAACAGAACGCGACCAGCGACTGGGAAAGACACTGCTGAGGCTGCTGGGGGAACGCTTCCTCCTTTTTCCAGTATTGAGAGATACGTGCTGGAGTTGGAATAGAGCTCCTTTAACCTTGACTTTCCTTTCAGCCTGTCGCGCTCTGATGTAATCAACATATCTGGTTTTGGCAAACATATTGACGAGCTGATCTCTATTTAGGGCAGTGTGTTTAAAAGCCTAAAAGCCCTGTTATTGATCAAATGTTGGTCAGAGACAGAAAACAGACAGAAAACAGGCAGAAAGCAACGTTCGACCTGGGGGATAAACGCTGTCGACTTTGTGGTATTATCGAACTTACTGGCCTGTTTTTTGTTTCTGTAGTTCAGAGCTCCTGACCTCAACTGTCTGTTTATCTGATTCTGTGATTTTCAATTACCCTCCGGTCTGATTATCCGCCTGTTATCTGACCCAGCCATGGACTCTGACCCTGCTTGTGGTAAATGCCATCCTAATACACTGTACAAACTTGCTGGTTGACCTTTGAATACATATTTGACATGATAGGATTTGTTAGTGCTTTATTACAGCTTTATTACAGCTTTATTACAGCTTTATTACAGCTTTATTATGTTTTTTTTCCGTGTTTTATTTGGCTTTCCCATAAGGCTCTGGTCAGCACAAGTGGTTAGATGAATAATACCATCAGATATAAGAAGAACAAGCACAAGTTCCAACCGTACAAACAAAACACAAACAAGAAAACAAACAACACCATCATAAAAAGGATGTACATGCACAGATATTTTTAAGTGCTTAACTACAGCTTTATTACAGTTTTATTACAGCTTTATTACAGCTTTATTACAGCTTTATTACAGCTTTATTATGTTTTTTTTCCGTGTTTTATTTGGCTTTCCCATAAGGCTTTGGTCAGCACAAGTGGTTAGATTAATAATACCATCAGATATAACAAGAACAAGCATAAGTACCCACTATACAAACAAAACACAAACAAGAAAACAAACAATACCATCGTAAAAAAAGGATGTACATGCACAGATATCTATAAGTGCGTTATTACAGCTTTATTTATTTATTACTGCTTTATTACCCTTTGTTAGTGTTTTTTTTTTGGCTTTCCCATAAGACTCTGGTCATCGCAAGTGGTTAATTGGATAAAATCATCCATCGTAGATTCCACTCAGAAACTCAAATCCGAAACATGATAGTGACCCTAGACCGCTTGATATTTGATATTTCACCCCTAAATCTTGAGTATATACAATATATTCAAGCATTACATAAAAATCTTTCGTGTTTAATAAGGAAATCACTGAAAAGCATAATTGTAATTGTAATAGAAAATATTATAGAAAAACAACTATTTAAGTAAATCAGCTTATGTCAAAATATAATTAATAAAATCACAAAAGTGACTCATTCCTGTGTTCCTGTGAAAATTTGAAGACTTTGAAATCTCTTACAGGAATCAACCCAAACTCTGCATCTATTATCTATTATCCATCACCTGTAGCCTGTATATTGGACTTTTTAAGGTATTTTAAGGGGTTAACAAAGCCCATAGATCCCATATGTGTCTATTAAGAAAACTATTTCTTTACTATTTTTGTGTTTTTTAATTTGAATTGTTTTCCCTCTGCAAAGTTTTGCAATTGCAGTTTCATGACATTTCACACATTTTCGAAGCAACTAGCAACTAGCAAAAGAGATCTGGAATATTCAAGTCAAAGCTTAAACAGCTGAGAGAATGTGGAGCAACTTTTTTCCCAGTTAATGTCAGAGATAGTTTTTAAATAAGGTAATTGAGTTTGTTATTTTTCTGCAAAGGTTTTGTATATTATCTATTATCTATCACCTGTAGCCTGTATATTGGACTTTTTAAGGCATTTTAAGGGGTTGACAAAGTTGTTTCTGCAGCATTTTATAAAACTAAAATGTCTAAGAGTGAGTTTTATAGATTAAAAAGTTTATAGATTAAAAAAACAACATTTTAATCCCATAGACACCATGTGGGTCTATTAAGAAAACTATTTCATCACTTTTTCTTTGTGTGTGTTAAAAGTCAGCTCAGACCTCCCGAGTGTTTGCTCTCTTTCTGGAAGCAAAGATCCAACGAGGGCCGAAAGTGTAGTTTAAGGAAGATAATTAGAAAGCGAGGAGCAGAGGGAGACGCAGAAAGCAGGAGTGACTCACAGAATGGGCCTTAATACCATTGTGATCTAAGGTAAGAAGTAAAATCAATTGCTGTCCTTGCGTACTTATCAGTGTTCCTTTCAGAGGAGCAGGCCAAGAAAGAAAATCCAATACTCTTCTTTGAATCAAGCTATTAATACCCTGCTTGATATCTCAGTGTCTGTTATTAGACCCATTAAATCGCACCGAGCGATTCTGGACGCTCACGTATAATTGGCACAGTGTCCTGTTTGATCCCGCGTCCAACTGAGATATTCAGAAGAGGGCTCTATTACGTGTCGGATGTTTCTCTTCGTTGCTAAATGAAAATAAATCGTGTTTGCATAATGAGCGACTTTATTTGATCGCTGAATACAAACCAAAATGAATGGTTGCCAGTGTGATCCCTTATGTGCTGGCAGTAGCAATGGTTTGTAGCCAAAAAAATCCATTGGTAAGATTCATTATTTCCATAGGAATGGTGCAAAGCCAAATATTGTAGATTCTTCAAGGTAGCATCTCTTCTTTAGATGCTTTTATATGACAGTTTTGCAAATATAGGCTGAATTTTCTCAGTCAGCTTTATGAGGTAGAGTCACCTGGATTGATTTCAATGCAGGCTTTCAGTTAACAGCTGTGCTGAACTCGTCAAGAGTTAATTACTTGAATTTCTTGCCTCTACATATGTTTCAGAGCATTATTTGTAAAGTTGGGAAGAGGTAGACTTATAGGTATACAGTGAATAGCTCTATTTGAGTAATGTTCTAATCCATATTATGAGAAGCAAGACCATGTTCATAAAATGTTATGAAGAAACTGGCTCTCATCAGGAGCGTCCAAGGAAAGGAAGAGCAAGAGTTACCTCTATTGTACAGGATAAGTTCTGTACAATAGAAGAGTTACCACCTTCAAAAGATACCCAAGAAAGTAAAGCATCTATGTGAAAGATAAGTGAATGGTTAGTTACCAACAGCAATGTTTTATATGCAGGGCAATACTGAGAAATATATAGCCAATGGTATCCCTTAAATCGAGACTGGCACTAAGGTACAGTATGATAGTCAGGTAGATTCCCTATACAGTGTTAATTGTAATGAATGCTCACAAATGGATGGAGGTCATTGAAAACCCTTATATAAGTATAAGCTGTAGTTTAGAGAATATGTAGCTTGGTGCAGTTATTCTAAATATATGGGAGACATTCAGAATTGAAGAAATTACCCAATATATATGGAAGTACATATTCTGTGATACTATGATTTGGTAGTTCAACCAAAGATGAATGGTAGTCATGTAACATCATAGGCATTCATTTTTTTATATATACAAGAATCGGCAGGTCTCTTGATAGCCCAAGGCACATAGCCCTTGTCTCTAAATCCTAAATATCACCCTATTGAAATGTGTTTCAATGTGTTTTGCTGTCTGCCACAACACTGGACAAATTATTCTCGAAACTTTCCTGGGCCTCTGCGTTTCACCGGAGAAGAACGGTGACATTTTCGCTTTGTTCTACCGTTGGGTGGCATAATATTTCAATTTCAGTTAAATGTCATTAATCAATTTAGCACTAAATGTCACGGGTTTCGCCGAAAGCTAGAGGTAGGCTGCTTTGGTGGAGTATTCGTTTAATGAGCCCCTATTTATTCTTCACTGTCCATTTCCTGAGCTTGGGGGGGGTGGGAGGCATTGAGAGAGCCTATCAGTTCTGCACCCGCCGCTTCCTGCCCGGCCGGCCGGGGCCCACATTAGTGTAGCCCTTAGTTTATTCATTTCCTCACCTGCCCATATCTTTTGTTCTTAAAAAAGGCAGCAGCAATCAAGGGGAAACAATGGCAAATCCCAGGCTCATCCCCTGAAGCATGAAATTGCTTTCTCGAACACTGCTCTTCTGAGTTCATAAAAATTGATTCCACTGTACCTGCCTCGCCTTTCGGAAAGAATCACGGTCAGGGCCCGACATGACACACAGCATGAGGGGCCGATAGTGCAACGAAGACGGTTCTTAGCCTCTTCTGTGTCAGAATGGATGGTGTTTACCTCAGAGAGCTGTTACACAAGGGATGGAGGTATATATCGCAGCCAACATGTGGGCTAGGTGGGTTCCAGGTAGACCTGGTGGACACTGAGTAGGCTCTGAGACTCTAAGCCTCATTGTTATAGCCTTTTTGCTTGGTGAGCATTTTTAAATTCTTCTAGCTTTTTGGGATTAGTAGAACCCATGGAGTATAACAATAAAACTTTGACTTTGTACAGGAAGTCATATTTGTAGTTTAATAAACATTTAAAAATGATTATTTTTAAATGCCATTTGGTACCAGAGGGAGCCAATTAGTCCAAAAAACTAAATTGTTGCTTTGTCCAGTAAGTAAGTAAACTAGTTCAAACATAAAATTATTTTTTCTTTCTGTCAGGCTATAGACTGGGACTTTTGACTGGGATTCAATGCAATCGATACAATGGATTCAGTGCAATGCTGTCATGTGATCACTTGAAGGAAGAAGGCATATATCCAATCCAACCGAGAGCTTTTACATAAGGAATGGAGGTATATATCCCAGCCAACATGTTCATGCATGTGGGGCTCACATGGGTGGACTGTGGGCTAGGTGGGTTCCAAGTAGACCTGGTGGACTGTGAATGGGTTTGTACTCAATAGGCTTTGTTTGGACTCAAATGGGCTTACAAATAAGCTTCATTGTTACAGCCCACCTTATACTCCTAAAACCTGTACTTTCACTTGATGTGCATTTGTAATTTCTCCTAACATTTAAAAACCATTATCCTTGCCTTTTGGTATCAGAGGAATTAGTCCAAAAACGAAATCGTTGCTTTCTACTGCAGTATATATGTTTTGTTTATTTCTTCCTGGACTGGCTCTAGAAACTTTTGACTGGGATTCCCTCCATCTTTTTTCAAATCAATTGAGTGTAATGCTGTCATGTGACCACTAGAAAATATGGGCAGTGTCTCCATTTGAAGCCAAAAGGTCAATGTTTTACAAAATAACGTATCCTGGTGCAGAGAAGAAAAAATGTCATGTCCCCATATGAGGACACAGGGTCTCAAGAGGTTTATTTTAAATGGGTGCCAAATGGGTGCCAAATGAACCCATGCAGTGCAACCTAGTGTACAATCTAGACCTAGTCCTATTCCATTTATCAACCCTGATACAGGACAATCAATAGATCTAATCAATACAGAACATTATAAAAATCATTTTTTAGGGCATATACATTAGATACAGTATTTCTATTCATGTTTGTGTTGATTTCAGTTGTTTTAGTTACTAGGCTTTTAAAGCTGAGCACCGTGCAGCTTGATTTATCATGTGTCAGTGTGTCTTTGCTATCGTAGCGATGGGAAAAGTATGCCTTGTGTCTTGAAATACTCAAAAGGCATGTATTAAACATTTTGACTGGTATTGTATGTTGGTCTTGTTGGATGAATTCATCATGATAACCACTAGTTTTAAAGCACTTCTCAGTACCTATAACAAAAGTACAGCTCTGTCAGTACAGAATCTGATGAAGAAAAAAAAGCTTGATTATGGATTACCCCAACTGTGCAGCGGCAAGGTAGGGGTTTCAGATAATTTGGCCAGTGAGTTAACAATGGAATACTCTGACTCAATCCCCAATGGCCAGATTCGGCTTTTAATGAGGCCTCCTGCTCCTCCCAGTAACAAAGCTAAATCAGTGTGGTTGACCAAAGCTCGCACAGCACACAGCTCTAGCCCCCAAACCCCCCTCCCCCCCATCAGCAGGCGGGGTGGGGAGGATGATGAGGAGCAACAGGTCGCTCTGGCTGTGCGATGAAGGCTGAAGCTCTGCTGCACTGCTGCATACCGGTCCTGCAACAGCGCAGGGGAAGCTGACGGATTGTCAGAGGGAACTGCATGCCTCGGCTTCCTCGCCGCAAATTCTGTCCCTCACATTGCGGATATGAATAATTCAACACACACACACACACGTGCATATGTACACACACACAGACACACACGCACAGTCTGCTGGTGCTTTAATGTGGCTTTTGCAGCTTTGAAAACAGTTGGATCTTTGCCCCCCTGAGTCTGCCTTGTGTCACTCAATTCCCTAGGGTTGAAAGGGCTACTTGTGTATGTGTGTGTTTGCTTGTGTGTGTATGTGTGTATATGTGTGTGTGTGTGTGTAAGCATGTTCAATAATGTGCAAATATCAGAGACTACCCTTTAAATAATTAATTTCAAGTCAAAACATCAAAGTGATCAAGTGATTTATGTTGAGTTTGCAGAGTACTGGTATTGCTTGGCTCTTGCTAGCTGGTTGCTATTGCATGTTTGCTGTTTAGGTGGTTGCTAGGGTGTTGCTAGGCAGAAAAGTCTCGATTACAGTGCGGTTCGATACTCAAGGATATGCCCAAGTTTGTTGGCCAGTAAAAGAACGTAGTCATGGTGCCATTGCAAGTATCTAATCATGGTTGGTGTCATGGCACCATGTTATCATTGGTTGTATTGGTTGGTATAGCATAGTGGCTAACAACATTGCCTTCTTATGGTAGATTAGAGTTTGATTTTCCATCCAGTTAGTTTGCAAAACTCCTGTGGTCCCTATTCACAAACATAGGTTAAGCCAAATATTGGACTAGACAGCATTTTTACTTTAGATTTTGCATTAAAATGATACGTTAGTCTACGACCACTCTTAATCTATGTCTTGGAAGCTGCCCATGAAAGTTCAAGTCTAAACATCAAAGTGATCAAGTGATTTACGTTGGGTTTGTACAGGACTGGTATTGCTTGGCTCTTGCTAGCTGGTTGCTTTTGCATTTTTGCTGTTTAGGTGGTTGATAGGGTGTTGCTAGGCAGAAAAGTCTTGATTACAGTGCTGTTTTGGTACTCCTTTACCTTACCAAACAGTTTGATACTCAAGGACATGCCCAAGTTTGTTGGCCAGTAAAAGAACGTAGTCATGGTGCCATTGCAAGTATCCTACCATGGGTGGTGTCATGGCAATCCATGTTACCATTGGTTGTATTGGTTGGTATAGCATAATGTCTAACAACATTGCCTTTTTATGGTAGATTAGAGGATAACAACTTAGTGGATAACAACATTGCCTTCCTTGAGTTTCCTGGATTTTTCCATCCAGACAAGCATTATGATTAGTGTGCAAAACTCCTGGGGTGTCCGTTTCCTAAACAGGGGTTAATCTCATAAGGGAGTAATGAGATTTTGCATTAAAATGATGAACATAGTCTACGACCACGCTTAATTGTTGTCTAGGAAACTGCCCCTCAAAGTTTAATTGATGGTATTCTTGGTACTCTACATGTTTGGTTTAGTTATTTTAATGCAACATTGAAAGGTTCAATGAGTAAAATGTCATTCATTTATTTTTTATGGATTTTGTATATTTTTTGCTACCAAAAAACAAAAAAACAAAGCTCTTTTCTGAGACAAATTTATTAAACTATGATATAAAAAGTGCAAAGGGAAGTCAGGTGGCTTTCGTGAACAATATGCCGCAATTTGCAAAGACAATATGTCTAAACAAATGTCTAAATGATCATGTGTAGGCATCCTCGTCCCCAGGTAATCTTTACTGAAGCTATGAAGAAGTGCTGCTCTCTGCAGCAGCAGGCAGCTGCCGCTAAGCCTGCTCCTCAAGACTCCTGGGAAATCAAGGCTGGGAAAGACAGAGAAAGACAGAGAAAGACAGAGAAAGAGAGAGAATGAGAGCGAAATGGCAAGAGTCCCCAGATGTACTGGCAGGTATTTGCTAGCGAGGGACGCCCTCCTTTCTCCTTGACACTCCGACGCAATCAAGTCCCCATAAACTACATGATCCTTCTTCAGCCCATTTGCAACCACTGCAAGTCACTCTGGGAGCAGCCCTGGCTCAACCTTTTCCATCCCATAGGCCACGGAATACACTGAAGAAATATATACATATACATATATATATATATATATATATGTATATGTATATATTTATTTGCTCGACTTAACTCAACTTAAGTCAAATCATCATTTTGATTTGATTCAGTTAAGTTGTAATTATATACAGTTTCAATCTTATTTTAAATAAACTGAGTTAGAGGTAGATAAATTGGCCAGTGAGGAGATAGGTGTTTCTAATGAAGTGGCCAGTGAGTGGAAGCACACGGTATGTGTTTCTAATAAAGTGGCCAGTGAGTGGAACCACAAGGCATGTGTTTCTAATAAAATGGCCATAATAAAGTGGCCAGTGAGGGGAAATACAAGGTAGGGGTTTCTAATAAAGTGGCCAAAGAGTGAAAATACAAAGAAGGCTTTTCTAATAAAGTGGCCAAAGAGTAGAAAACAAGGAAGGTGTTTCCAATAAAGTGGCCAAAGAGTGGAAATCCAAGGTATGTGTTTCTGATAAAGTGGTCAGTAAGTGGAAATACAAAGCAGGTGTTTCTAATAAAGTGGCCAGTGAGTGGAACCACAAGATATGTGTTTCTAATAAATTGGCCAGTGAGGGGAAATACAAGGCAGGTGTTTCTAATAAAGTGGCCAGTGAGTGGAAATACAAAGCAGGTGTTTCTAATAAAGTGGCCAGTGAGTGGAAGCACAAGGTATGTGTTTCTAATAAAGTGGCCAGTAAGCGAAGTACAAGGTATGTGTTTTTCCAATAAAGTAGCCAAAATAGTGGAAATACAAGGCAGGTGTTTCTAATAAAGTGGCCAGTGAGTGGAAATACAAGGCAGGTGTTTCTAATAAAATGGCCAGTGTGTGGGTGTACAAAACAGGTGTTTCTCATAAATTAACCAGTTTTGAGTGAAAGGTCAAAGATTCTTCTGTGGGGTTTCTAATAAAGTGGCCAGTGAGCGAAGTACAAGCTAGTTGTTTCTAATAAAGTGTCCAGTGAGTGGGACAACATGTGGGTGTTTATAATAAAGTGGACAGTTACATAAGATGATTTGTATAATATTCAGGCAGCGGTGGAAAGTATGTGCGATTAATCATTGCATATTTATTGAAATCGCACTTTGTCCTCCACACTTTGTTAGCTGTGAAAGGCAGGAATGAATGCGTGCCATTTAGCGGGGTGTTCACTGCATGCGAAATCAAGCATCCTTACTTGTTAGCGTTATTCACCAAATGGGTATTCTAATGAACGCCAGCGAGCCACGGCTCAACCAATCTCTCCGCTTCCTGCTGAGAGCGTCTCACAGAGCGGCCTGACTGATCACTGGCATTAACGTGGTCTCAAAATTACAGGACTTCCTGTGGTGAAAAGTGAGGCTGAATTCTCTCAGTATAACTCAACTTCAGGATGGTAATCAGAGTATTGGTTAAAATATTCATATTTTACATGCTTGCATTGGTTCTTATGTGCGCATGTGTACGTATCTCCTGGGAAAAAGTTGCAAAGTTAATATAAGAATATTAATAAAAGCTGAAGTTTATATCACGTCTAATAGGTTATTAACATGGTATTAAATTACATTTAATATATACTAGTGCATCTAAAAAATAGAATATCATTAAAAAAAAGTTAAAAATGTGAAACTCATATATTATATAGATGTATTAAACACAGAGTACGTTTTTCCAGGAAAACGCTGCACTAACTTTGCACTCTGCTGACAACTTTTAATCAGTTGAATAAGTTTTTCAGATTTTTCTATTTATAGGTATATATTTAAATAAAATGCACATTGTTCTTTCATTCTAGAAAGTAAATGCAACATGTCTCCCAAATTCCAAATAAATATGTTGTCATTTAGAGCATTTACAGTATTTACAGGAAATGAGAAATGGCTAAAATTACAAAAAAGATGCAGAGCTTTCAGACCTCAAATAATGCAAAGAAAAGAAAGTTCATATTCATAAAGTTTTAAGAGTTCAGAAATCAATATTTGGTGGAATAACCCTGGTTTTTAATCACAGTTTTATTCATGCATCTTGGCATCATGTTCTCCTCCACCAGTCTTACACACTGCTTTTGGATAACTTTATGCTGCTTTACTCCTGGTGCAAAAATTCAAGCAGTTCAGTTTGGTGGTTTGATGGCTTGTGATCATCCATCTTCCTCTTGGTCATATTCCAGAGGTTTTCAATTTGGTAAAATCAAAGAAACTCATCATTTATAGGTGGTCTCATATTTTTTTCTAGAGCTGTATATAAGGATACGAAATGGCCTATATTGGGATAAAACTAGAACGCCCAAATAAAGTATAGTTTTAAAAACGTATACTGAAATACCGAGCAAATAGGTAAATATTTATGTACACACTTAAGAGAAATACATACATACTTCAAATAAACTGCATTTAGTTTAACTATTAGTTAATTATTCTTTTTTTATGCAATTTAATATACATATTTAAAAAATAAATGGGTCATTAGCTATGCAAGGCTTTAGATTTATAGGGATGGTAAAGTATTTGCAGTTCTACTCATCAAGGTCAAAGACGGATGGGCAGATTTATTGAGGGCTAGCTAAAGTTTTAGCACTTAAATCAGGCCAGACATCAGGACACGCTTGCCTGGGTTCCGCTCTCCGAGTCCATGTGCTGAAAAGCCATTTCGCTCCTAGCAGATTAATCGAAGCAGCGCTGACATGCACCATTAGACTGATGCAGACCACAGACAACGCCAGTGGCCGTAAGGGAAAGACGCTCCCTGACCCAGTATAAATTTACTGCTGTTTTTTCTCATGTCTGTAATAAAAAGTATAAAAAGTCTCAGGGAACGTAATATTCAGGCTGGCTTTCTGAAGATGAGGTAAAGTCTGACTTATATAGACTATATGGATTACTAAATCCAGCTTTGTAGAGGCTTCTACTGATAAAAAGATCTGATGTCTAGTCCCCAAAAAATTAGCTCCTGGGTTAAAGAAGTGCTTAGACAAACAAACAAATTGGAATAAAAGACCAAACAAAGAGAGGGTTCATGAAAAAAAGGCTCACAGATAGAAAGTGAAACCAAAACAAAAGGGAAACCCAAGGAAAAAAGCATCAAACAGGAATATGAATAGGAGAAACAGTAGTACTACAAATAAGGTTTAAATACAGCCTACGAGAATTAGATGCAGATGCATTGAATTAGATACTCTGAGGATTAGGACTGTTCATGATTTGCTGGCATAGGGGCAGTTGATACAGGGGATCATGGGAAATATATTTCTTAAATTGATGGAGCAAGGAGGTAGAGAAGAAGCGTGAAACAACAAAGCTTTAAAGTCAAAGGCCAAATGCCTTACGAATGAATGGTTTTAAGACAACAATTATTTTTAGATTTTTATTTTTAGAGAGAAAAATGCTTAGGAATATTGTGGAGAAATAAAAACTATGCTATTTGGAGTCTATGTACATACAGTATGTATATATGTCTATCACATTATCAGTACAGTAATGGCGGCGCTCGGAGTTGAAGCTAGCATTATGGGATTTAAACAGTGTTTTTTAATAAGCTTCTTGTTCACTTTTTTAAGTTATTAATGCCTCGTTTTAAATGTCAGGACTCTCCAGATTCTAGCAAGGAGGTTTGGAGCTACTTTGAGCTAAATAACGGTGGAAAAAAGCCCTGATAAAATGTATTAGGGCAAATTATATGCCCTGTGTCACCCAGTCTGAAGGGTGTTTTGACAAACTGTTAAAATTTCTGGATCTCAGAACGCTGTGGGAGAACGGAGTTGTGCTATTCATCAAAGGTAAGAACTTTCTATCATGTTTTACTAAAACAAAAGTCACCTATAGAATTGAGCTGGTTTCATTAAAAAAAAAAAAAAAAAAAAAAGCCCAGTTGAAAGGTTAAAGAAGAACTTCTCCGCCATATTTGTATTGATAATGTCATAGACATGTACATACATAAACGTCTGCTACGTTATGTGGAGTCTATGTATATTTATATATGTCTATGACATTATCAGTACAGTAATGGCGGCGCTCTGAGCTAAATCTAGCATTATGGGATATAAACAGTGGTTTTTAATAAGCTTCTTGTGCAATTTTTTAAGTTATTAATGCCTTGTTTTAAATGTCAGGGCGGTGTGGAGCTACTTTGAGCTGGATAATGGTGGAAAAAGCCCTGATAAAATTTATTGGGGCAAATTATGACCCGTGTCGCCCAGTCTGAAGGGTGTTTGGACAAACTGTTAAAATGTCTGGATCTCAGAACGCTGTGAGAGAGCGGAGGTGTGCTGTTCATTAAAGGTAATCACTTTTTATCATGTTTTACTTTTACACCAAAAGTATTCATTTTACACTGAAGTTCTCTCTTTAAATTCAGATTTTAGTAGAGTCTGAGCTCTACTAAAAAACTTTACCAATTAAAAATGTCCCATTTGACAGTAAACATTGCACGCTAACCATGCTAGTTATGGAGGTGGTGCTCTTTACTTCGGTCCTTGGCGAGATGCGTGTTCTGAAGTTTGTTGACATCTTTTTTTAGCAGTGTTTCATCGCGTCCAATCCATTGTGACTTGCCCTTATTACCGCCGTGCTGAGCGTGGTGGCTCGCTGAAGAAATGTTAAACATGACCTTTAGCAGCAAACAGGGAACGCGGTGCTACGACACGACTGCACGTCTCGTGGTGTGCTAATTTGCAGCCGTGATATATTGCAGATAAATGGCAAGACCTGCACAGACTACAGTGGGAACGTATACGAACATACAAGCGACCCAACTTAACCGAACAATAATTATCCAAGAGCAAGCGAGCTAATCTGAGCGAATGCAATTTGCCGCCATCGCGCCGCCGCTCATTGTATTCAGGGGAACGCGTCGTCTCAAAAGGACAGATTCATCCCAGCAAATCCACTCAATCGCGCCAGTCAGATAATCACAAGCACATGAATAAATTTGAATGGTAATCCCAGCCAGCAGCCACTCTCGCGCATTCATTCATCTCTTGCCGCGCGTCGCGTGGACTCGGACCCGCCGCACAGCGTCGCGTGATAATTTTACAGTCGATGGCAGACAAATGAAGCGCGATCGATGGAAAGTGCGAAGGAAGAGTTGAATATATTGTTTGTTTATGCGCTCGTGGGTTCACGTCTGCGCGCCTCCAAACAAAATCCATAGCAATTTGTCAGTTCAACCAATTTCATTAGTAATCCTCAAACCTAATTGTTTAGAAGGTGATATTCCATCTCTTAATTTAGTCCCCGTCATTGACTGTAATTCACGTCAGATTTTCACAGAAAGCTGAAATTCACTACAGGAAACTGTAAAATAAAGCTCACTGGTGCCACTAAATCATCATTTTAAACTTTTAATTATCTAAACACCTTCAGACAGCCTGTACCTGCTTTACAAAATTAATTAATTAACTTCATTCAATTCATTTTTAACTTTTATTTTTTATTTTAGTTCTCTTAGTTCTTTATTTCCTTTGTATTTATTTCCTTATTTTTATTTATTTATTTATTTATTTATTTATTTATTTATTTATTTATTTATTTATTTATTGAATAGTATTGTACGATTGCTTTTAAATTATACAAACTATTTTCATTTTTTAAATTCATTTATTTATTTGTATTTTTTATTGTATTATGTAAAAGTTAGTTTTAGCTTAATTTAAACTGTTTTTTGTATTAATCTTATCTTTTTTTAACCTAATTTTTTTATCAATTAAACCAAGTTTTGTTATTATATTTAGTATTTTTATTCTAATTCTGTTTTTATTTGTATCTATTTTTGTCTTTTATTTACTGTTGTTTTAAAATAATAAAATTTAGTTATTATTTTCTTTGTCATGTTATTCTCTGTATTTGTAAATGTTCGGCTACATTGAAAACGAGAGTCGCCCTCAATGTACTTCTGAGACAAAATAAAGGTTGATTGATTGATTGAACTTCTTCATGTGATGAGATTGGCTCATTATTAAAATGTGGTGACTTTTATCCGTTAAAACTTTCAAAAAAAGATTGCAACTCAAGGGTTTTATCTTTTTTGACTATTTATTATATTTATAAGACTAAACAGAAATCTTATTTGCTGCTTCAGGACCTGGGCAACTTGCTGTAATTGATGCATTCGTGATGAAATTCATGAATTCTGCTAACTACCAAAAAAAATCCTAAAGGAGAATGTCTGGCTGTCAGTTTGTAACCTTAAGCTTGGGCATACTTGGGTTCTGCAGCAGGACAATGACTTGAAGCAAATCAGCATGTCCACCCTCTGAATAACTAAATAAAAATAAAAAAATAAAAATAAATAAAGGTTTTGTGATAGAAAATAAAGAAAATATTGGGCTTTACTTACTGATTTAATTATTGTGAATGAAAAGTTCACAAATGATCAGTGTAGTCATACAAGTAGAAAAACAGCTGGAAGACACCATTATTAATATTATTATTATTATTGGTCAAAGATTCCCCAAAATAAATACAAGTCAATGGAGGTCTTCGCTCAAATGATCCTCTAAACCCTCAGAAACTTCACTTCTGGCAGCACTTTCTGGAAAAAAGCTGGAGGGCTGTTTACTCCATTATGAAACATTATACTATTATCTAATGTATACTATATGCCTTGTTCTCAGAAACTAGTTAGCATTAGCTATCAATATGCAGCTGCACACTAAGCATTTAAAAGTTGACTTATTTAAAGTGTTAAACTTTCAGGATCTAGACAGTTGATCTCATTGTTCCAGCCCCTGTTTCAGAATCTCATTCACGCCCTCCAGAATTCTGCTACTGAACCAGTCTTGCGTAAAAAACATCAGCAAGCGGAGAGTTGAAATGCTAAATGCCCCCTGTTCGTATTTGGTATGTAATGTTCTCTCTCCTGCTCTGACTGTGGATATGGAGATGAGATGAGGATGAAGCCGTGTTGTCGTCACCGCTGAATTTCTGTCCCGGCCCTATTTGCATTTTTATTGATGCCCCAAATTGCTTCGCCTTCCAAATTCAGTTTTTGTCTTTACAGCGGAATTTCTCCTTCACTCGGAGCTGCAGCAACTACAACCACCACGTTTAAGAACATCACCATCATTTATCCTGCACAACACCATTTAACACACACAAACATGCACACACATGCACACACACACACACTATAAAAGAAACACAGAGTCACTGGCCACTATATTAGAAACACCTACCTTGTTCTTGCATTAATTGGCCACTTTATTAGAAACCTTTTCCTTTGTCTTAAACTTACTGGCCACTTTATTAGTAACACCTACCTTGTTCTTAAATTATCTGGCCACTTCATTAGAAACACTTACCTTGATATTGCATTAACTGGCCACTTTATTAGAAACACCTGCCTTATTCTTGAAATCACTGGCCACTTTATTAGAAACACCTACCTTGGCATTGCATTGATTCGCCACTTTATTAGAAACACCTACCTTGTTCTTAAATTCTCTGGCCACTTTATTAGAAACACCTACCTTGTTCTTAAACTTACTGGCCACTTTATTAGAAACACATACCCTGTTCTTAAACTTACTGGACACTTTATTAGAAACATACTGCCTTGGTATTGTATTAATTGGCCACTGTATTAGAAACACCTACCTTGGAATTGCATTAATTGGCCACTTTATTAGAAACACCTACCTTATTCTTGAAATAACTGGTCACTTTATTAGAAACACCTACCTTGTTCTTAAATTCTCTGGCCACTTTATTAGAAACACCTACCTTGGTATTGCACTCACTGGCCACTTTATTAGAAACACCTTCCTTGTTATTAAACTCACTGGCCACTTTATTAGAAACACCTACCTTGGTATTGCGTTAATTGGCCACTTTATTAGAAACACCTACTGTATTATTGCACTCACTAACCACTTAATTAGAAACACTTACCTTAATATTGCATTATCTGGCCACTTTATTAGAAACACCTACCCTGTTCTTAAACTTACTGGACACTTTATTAGAAACTCCTGCCTTATTCTTGAAATCACTGGCCACTTTATTAGAAACACCTACCTTGTTCTTGCACTTACTGCCCAATTTATTAGAAACACCTACCTTGATATTGCATTACTTGGTCATTTTATTAGAAACACCTACTATATTATTGCATTCACTAGCCACTTTATTAGAAACACTTACTTTGATATTGAATTAATTGGCCACTTTATTACACACACACTTTAAAAGAAACACAGAGCCACTATATCAGAAACACCTACAGTACCTTATTCATGAACTCACTGGCCATTAAATTAGGAACACCTACCTTGATATTGCTTTAATTGGCCCCTTTTTTTAGAAACACCTACCTTGATATTGCATTAAATAGCCAATTTATTAGAAACACTTAGCTCACATGTTTCTAAGAACATGTAAATCAACATCTGTTCCGACCACATCCAGATGTGTATGGGGTCGGCAGCGAAAAGGCATCCCATACTGCACCGGGAACCTCATTAAATACAAGCATACACGGATCTGTATGATACGCATCCTGTTATCTCAAGTGGGCCTATAATCCTCCAACTATTATGTCCGCAGGGAACTAAACCAATTAGAGATTATTAGAAGTAGGGGGAAAGGAAATAAAAGCTACATTGGTTGACTGATAGTAATTCATGAGGATTAGTGCGTTTTGTTGGTCGTGTCATCGGATTTGCATGTCCTGTTTGTTTATTGGTTTCTTGTGTTTGTCCATTTAAGTATCTTGTCCTTTTAATATTAATATTATACAGTAGTACCAGTCAAAACTTTGGACATGCATTGGAAATGCACAGTTTTGAAATGTTCTGCATTGCAGATTAATACTAAATTCATCCAAACAACGAAGGAAATGCACATCTTGGCTGGATTTTCTCAGTCAGTTTTATGAGGTAGAGTCTCCTGGGATTCAGGCTTTCAGTTAACAGCTGTGCTGAACTCATCAAGAGTCAGTTAATTGAATTTCTTGCCTCTTAATAATGTGTTGTAATCAGTTGTAAAGTAGTGAAGAGGTAGAGTTACAGGTATACAGTGAATAGCTCTATTTGAGTAATGTTCTAATCCAGATTATGGCAAGAGCTACTCAAATAAGTAAAGATTAAACAATACTTAAAGAAATGAAGGCAAGTCAAAATTTAAGAAATTTAAGGACTTGAAAGTATCCTCAAGTGATGAAACAGGCACTCATCAGGATGCAAATTCAGGAAAGGAAGAGCAAGAGTTGTCTCTGTTGTACAGGATAAGTTAATCAGAATTACCAGCCTCAGATACAGTAAGAGAAACCTAAATAGAGTTGCCAGGTTTGCAGTTTTCCCGCCAAATTGGACTTCAAGAAAATCAAGAAATGACAGTGGCCACCAATTACAACAATAAAAACCAGGAGAACATAACGACATAAATGACAGCATGAAAAGGAGAGAGAGAGAAAGAGAGAGAAAGAGAGAGAGAGAGAGAGAGAGAGAGAGAGAGAAATCACAATAAACCAGAAATAACAAGATGATAAAAAAATGTTAAAGAAGTGAGAAGATAGCAAGAACAGAAAATAGTAAGTAAAGTCTTTTGTTTTTGTTTCTAATTATGTTATTTTTAAATGTTCTTTACTGAAATATAAAACTGTTATAAAAGAGCTAATAAAACAATATTGTTAATGACTTTCATTAATTATATTAAATCCCTTTTTAGCAAAATAGTAAGTTGTGCACTTACAGTTGTTTTGCCATTTGTTTTAAAAATGTGTGATAAACATATATTTTGGGCTAATTTAAGCTTCTGAAGCTTTTAGACTGACTTTGGGCTGGGTATTTTTGCTGGACCTGGCAACCCTGCACCTAAATGCACCTAACACTTTTAAGTTACTACATGATTCTAATGTTCTACTAAACATGGTAAAAAAAAATGGTTAGCTGGGATGCTGCCCATTCTTTATACTGTCTTGGATCTCAGTAACTCAGTAAATTAAACACATTTGATTAAAAGTTTCTTTTATGATACAAAAAAAAAACTTCTTCAGGATTAACTGAGAGAAATGTGTCTGATTGGTGTCAAAAATAATCAGATGGTGGCTGTGAGAGTGCTAAACATGTTAAGCTACATTAAGCGCTCTCCGCTATAGCTGGTAAATGTCACGACTGTAGAATATTTCCAGTTGAGTTCCATGCTGACTGCATGCTGTGAACATGTTAGTGGTGACATGTTCAGTCATACATGGTTAATATCAGACAAAGTTGGCTATCTGCCAGCTATCAACCAACTATTCTCATATGCAGTACAGGCACTCCTTCTCTTTTTCAATGCGTTTTCTTTATTTTCATGACTATTTACATTGTAGATTCTCACTGAAGCATCAAAACTATGAATGAACACATGTGGCGTTTTATGTATATATATATATATAACTTAACAAAAAATGACCTGCCTCCACAGTCACCGGACCCGAACCCAATCCAGATTTGAGGTTTGGGATGAGCTGGAGCACAGAGTGAAGAAGGCAAAGGGGCAACAAGTGCTAATAAACACCTCTGGGAACTCCTTCCTTCCTTCCTTCAAGGCTGTTGGAAAACCATCATTTCAGGTGAAATAACTACAAAAATATATTTGTATTCTAGTTTCTTCAAAATCGCCACTCTTTGCTCTGATTACTGCTTTGCACACTCTTGGCATCATTCTCTCAATGAGCTTCAAGAGGTGGCCACCTGAAATGAAAAGTTTTTCAACAGTCTTGAAGGAAGGAAGGAAGGAAGGAAGGAAGGAGTTCCCAGAGGTGTTTATTAGCACTTGTTGCCCCTTTGCCTTCTTCACTCTGTGCTCCAGCTCACCCCAAACCTCAAATCTGGATTGGGTTCAGGTCTGGCAGATCTGGTGACTGTGGAGGACAGCTAATTTTTTTGTTAAGTCAATAAAACTCCACATGTGTTCATTCATAGTATTGATGCTTCAGTGAGAATCTACAATGTAAATAGTCATGAAAATAAAGAAAACGCATTGAAAAAAGAAGGTGTGTCCAAACTTTTGACCTGTACTGTACATACCTGCCTCAGAACAGCCTGAGAACAGCCTCAGACAGAGAGACGACATGTCCGATTTGACCCTCGATGGCTTCTCCAGCGTTCACAATGTCCGCTTTAATCTCTGGGCTTTCTTCTCGTCCTGTATCTGCATGCGATTCCCTGTCTCATCTCATTTCCTTAGATAAAGAGAGGAGGTGGAAAGCGAGAGAGGGAGGCCGTGTTGGCCCGCGGGGCCCAGCTGAGGTAAAATGGAGTCATCCGTCAATCTGAAAAGGTCATTGGCTGTGGCACGGCGACAGTGCCTTCCCCGATAATCCATTAATCTCCAAATTCAAATTGTCATCCCTCATCCTTATTACGGCGAGCCAGGGTCCTGTTCCCGGCCCGCCGTCGACCTTCCTCATTTCCATAACCCGGGACTGATCACGGGAAGACTCGCACGCCGACGGATATTATCACCGACAGGTGAAAGAGAGAACTGAGCAGGAGATGAAAAGAAAAATCACACCATCTACGAGCGAAGACGTCGACAAACGGTCAGGGACTGAGAGATTTGAACAGCAATGGAAAAGGAATCCAGCGGCTTGAGATTTTAAGTGATAGACAAACACATCATTTTTATGTTCAACTTCATAATTGAACATTGAACAAACTGTTTCATTGGCATTTAAAAGAACAGATATTAAAACATTCTGACAACAGTTTCTATGTGACTGAAATGCAATACATGTGCCATGATGTCCATGATGAATGGTCATCAGCTTATTTGAGAATGATAAATAAAAAAAAAAATGCAAAAGTATAGTTCTTAAAAACTAAAAAAAACAACATTGAGTGCAAGATAAGGAATGCAAGGGTAGTAAATGAAATATTTGTTGCTTTAAAACTAAACTTGTTGGGATTAAAAAAATTTACTTCTTTTAAGAAATTGATTCAATGTTCCAACAGTAAATCAAATCCAATGGTGAACAAAGATTGTGCCCTTATGGTCACACTAAAAAGTATTTCTCTAAAACCCCTAAATAAAATCCAGTGCAATCAACTGGCTCCAAAAGTCACTTAATTAGTTAATAGAGTTCGTCCAGCTGTGTGTAATTTAGTCTCAGTATAAATATAAACACCTGTTCTGTGCTGATGAAGGATTTCCTTGCCACAGTTGCCTTTGGCTTATTCACAGTTGGTTTCAGGTTTTGTAATAATATTTAGATATTTATTTACTACAGATGTCTCTAAAGCCATTTTGCAATGGCAGTTGTATAAAAGCACTAAACAAATCCATTTGTCAATTGATTCAATCCTTAATCTTTCATCAATGGTCAATTTGTAACCACAGAGCCACTCTTGGCCAGCCATTCAGTAGGTAGTAGACCAACATCAACCTGTCAGTGACCCAGAAACACCATTCATGCTGGAGAATATTCCACCACCAAAATAATATCTGGTCAACAGCAGCCCTATGGTAATATAATTGACCAGTGATGAATGGCTTTGGTAATATCCACTGTGGATTTAAAGGTGACATTACTAGGTGACATTTGAAAGACCATGGCCTCAATTATGGCAACAGGAATGCACCATTAAGTGCACCATTGTGTTTCACAGCTGGGCAGGTCAGTTACGCATGGGCTTGGTCACTGTAAACCTCATTTTCTTTTCTATATCTGTGTTTGGGATAGGAATTCAACTCATAGGAATTCAACTCATGGGGTTCAGTTTGGACCATGCATGGTTCCAGAAGCCTTTAGCATTTAGAAGTAATAGTACTATAATGTACTAGCTCTATAGTCACAGTACTTTACTATGCTAGCAACTGTTTAAGACAGAGGTTCTTAATCTGTGGTATGTGTACAAATGTTCATATTCAAAGCAAGGTGATAAAGGTAATATGGATGATGTCCTCCTAATTGAAATTTTTAACATTTTCCTCTGTAATTGACACATTTTGCTTTATTTGTGTTTAGTGCTTAACCCTATAGACACAGTGTGTAAGCCATATGTAAACACTACTTTATTTCTACACTTATAATTAGAACTCCTCAATTACAAAATTACATTAAGAGTAATAGCTAAACAGTTAACTATGCAAACACCTTAGAAGACCACGTCATCATATCACAATCCTGTTATTTCCCTCTGTCTCAAGCTTTCTGAAATTTTATTGGGTACTCATTATGTATCAAAAATGATAATCAATAATTGAAAAAGTTGAAAAAGTGGTACAGTAGTTCCTGTAGGTGGTACATATAAGTTTTAGCTTGGTTGTTGGTAGAACCATGAGTTTAAGGTGTTCTTTAATGATGAACGGGACTGAAAACTCTTTGAACTATTCAAGTATTCCCGGTGTTGTGCCGAATTCAGCACCACCGCCAAGAAAAGCACTTTTCTTCCGGAAGCGTATTTCTAAGTAAAGTTCTAAGTAAAGCAATGATCTCTTGGGTATTTCCATTTTCTAAATAATGTTAAAACCAAGAAGACGTGGGTGCACAGTCCAGAGAGGGGGTGCTTTTCCTGGCAGGGGTGCTGAATTTGGCACAACAACAACACAATTTCAGGATTGTGCTGCTTGCCATCAGCAGCCAGAGCATGAGAGAGCACAATTGGCCTTGTTTTCTCTCTGTGGGTAGATGCTCTCTCTCTCTCTTTCCACATCTATCCTTGTGTGATATTGGTCAGTACAGCCATCTGTTACCTCATATATATTATTATATTCACATGTACTGGAAGAGGCATGTGCTAGTCTGTACCCTTGTTGGGGGCATTACCAGTGATTGGTGGAGCTCATATAAACACAGATTAGGTTATCTGGTTTCCAAACTGGGAAGAAAACAAGGTAAAATTAGATATTTCGGTTCTTGTACCCCTAGTGTACCTTCTGATCCATACGATCACAGGCAGTCCAAACACAGCAGGCTCCTCGCTCTCACCACAGTCCACGCTAGCCTGGAAAAAGCACCATCGCTCAGCACTTTTTGGACGTGCAGATAATACATCTCGTAGAGCAGTGGTGGGAGTCTGTTTGGACAGTGGATTACGAGCCCAAAGCTTCAGCCTGCTTGGTTTGTCCATCCCGCCATGCAGCCGGTCAGGTCCCAGACCTTGTTGTCATTAGAGACGAGCGTTTCACCCGACGGGATTCAGCCAGCCAGAAGACATAGAGGTCGTAGAGGTCGGCAGAGGTCAGGTTCGGTTATCCAGCGAGAGGAACTGGGGCGTTGTGCCCAGATCACATGGACTGCTCCAAGCACAGCTGGACGAATGGAAAAAGATGTACAAAAAAAAGATTAAATTGGGGTTGGATATGGGGTAGCGTGTTGACAGTGGCTTAAAGTAAGAGGTTGAGGGGGTTGTCCAGTGAGTAGAACTGAGAGGAAGTTGGTCCAGATTGCATAAGGTGCTCAAGATAATTACAAAGTTATTTTATTGTTTGCAGCATAGTTTATTACATAATTATTACAAAGGTAGAATAATGCTAATCTTCTTTTTAAAGTACTTTTTGTGCATTTTACACAAGCCTTTTTATGTGAGTGGTGTTTCTTGGTTAAGTGTTGCATAGTTAGGTTCTTTTTATATTTCTATTTATATTTTGGTAAAGTTTTAAATGAGAATTCTGATGATTCTGATTTCAAATCTGTAATCTGAAGGTTGCTGCTGATGTCACTAACAGTTGTTTTAGGGATTTTCTTTGCAGCATTTGCAGTGTTTCTGTCATCAACTGCTGTGCTATTCCTTGATCTACCTTTTCATGACATCTGACATCTGTTACTTAGTACACCAGTGATGACTTTCTTCTACAGCACATTCCATATGGACAATATTGGTGCAATTGCTCTGATTGATTTTCCAACTACTCTTAGCAACACAGTTGTTTTTCAGGCACAATCAGCTAACCCTAACCCTATGCATGCACAGTCTGCAAAGGCAAAACTTAAATCTTTAACTGAATGTTAATGACATTCAGCGCTGTTTATAGTTTGAATAATCAATGTATCAAGACACACCTGGGTAAAAATACACCTGACAGTCACATCTTTCAATACTTTTGCTCGTGAGAAAAAAAGGGGTGGATTCAGATAAAGGTTTCAATCTTCTGAACTGTGTGTCAGATTTAGAAATAAATACCTGGAAATAAAATCCTAAACCTCTATTTTATAATTTCAGGGAATATACAGCATTGAAAAATAAAATAAGAGACCACTTAAAAATGATGAGTTTCTATGATTTCACCAAATTGAAAACCTCTGGAATATAATCAAGAGGAAGATGGATGATCACACGCCATCAAACCAAACTGAACTGCTTGAATATTTTTTTTTTGCACCAGGAGTAAAGCAGCATAAAGTTATCCAAAAGCAGTGTGTAAGACTGGTGGAGGAGAACATACTAAGATGCATGAAAACTGTGATTAAAAACCAGGGTTATTCCACTGAATATTGATTTCTGAACTTTTAAAAACGAACTTTTAATGAATATGAACTTGTTTTTCTTTACATTATTTGAGGTCTGAAAGTTCTGCATCTTTTATGTTATTTCGGCCATAAAAAAAAATCTAAATGACAATATTTTTATTTGAAATTTGGGAGAAATGTTGACTCTAGTTTACAGAATAAAACAGCAATGTTCATTTTATTTATTTACCTATAGATAGCAAAATCAGAGAAACTGTTTCAGAAACTGAATTATTCTCCTCTTTTTTTTTCCAGAGCTGTGTTTAAATACATGTAGAAATAAGTGATGGGGTGGATATGTGGTTGTTCTATGAGGATATGAGGGATAGCACAGCCTGTCAAACACTGTGCTAAGAGGAAGAAAAAATCAAAACAATGCTACCGCAGGGCTCGCAGAGCATCAGGCTGAACAGCACATCGTCTGGTACGCAATTACCAGGCATGTGTGTGTCATCCTGGGTAGATCTGAGAGAGAGGAGAGGAAGAGAGAGAGAGAGAGAGAAAGAAAGAGAGAGAGAGAGAGAGAGAGAGAGAGATGGATACACACTCAGCTGGAAAGGAAGAAATATCCGAAGAGGCTGAATGAGTCCTCCCAACAATCTCAGCGTTAGAAATGAGTTCAGTGTGTTCAGGTCAATTTCTGGCATATTGCTATCTTGGCACCAGAAAACACAGGTGCTCCATTGACTCAATACAACCTAGGCAACTGTCAACAGTCAAGTGTTCATTGCTTTCTTCAACACAGGCTTGTGCAAAACACACAACATTTCCTTTGCTTAGAAGCATTGGACATGTGTAGGTGGCTGCACCATTGAAATAGCAATTCATTGCCATTCATTGAAATGAATAGCAAGTGACAGGCTATTTTGGTTTATTGCATGTTATGCCCAAAATCAACCACACCCATGATTAATAAAAAAAATATATACATGCCTTTTGCATATTTTGAGCCATGCAAGGTGTGCAAGGTGTACTTTTCCCATTGTTACGATAGCAAAGACACATTGACATGCCGTAAATATATATATATATATTTTTCAAATTGCACGGTTGATGGTTTGCCAATATATCGCTAAAATTGTTCACAGTTCTAGTTTGAAAGCAACACCATGCTTCATTTTTCCAGGTGAAGAATGGAGCCATGGTGTAAAAATTGAAGTAAAAACAAGAGTAAAAATTGGGGCCTTTCTTAAGTGCAATACGTTGTTAACCCAGAGCCGACAGCAGTTGACATTTTGACCCCTGAACAAATACAGTCCTTCACAATTGTGACCATCACAGTGGGGGTCACTACTCCAACAGTCTGGTCACTATTCCAGTGCAATAAAGCTCAAGTTCCTCTAAAGAAACACAACACAGCTTTGTTAGACCTGGCAACCGTGGGACCTTTTTGCGTAGCCCTTGAATTTACCCATGCACACACACACCCAAACACACACACACACACACACACTCCGAAAAACATATGAGTGACATTACCCTTGCATTTAAGTCTGTTTGCAATTTGGCGAGCCTGATCTGAACACAAACATTTACACAACCCTCCGCCAAAATGGATTTTTTTTTTCAGCGGCTTTCCACTCAGCCTATTAGCCACTGTTACGCTAGTGACAGTCTGAGCTGCTGGACGAGGACTAATCCTGCTCAGTGTGAAACACAGTGGACACCCAAACACTCAGTATAGTCACTATAGTCAGTGTTGTAACCTAAATGACTGCACTAATACAGGTTATTTATAATTTATTTTCAAGATCAAGAGTTTTATCCAAGGCATGACCTTCAGTGTATCCTATTTACCTTATTGTTCTCATTTCATCTTGTTATTTAATGGTCAGGAGCAGCTATCATTTGTGTGGTGTTGTTATATGAGGTGTTAGTGTGTGTTGTGCTGTAGTTTTGTACGAGTGGATCAGATATAGCAGTGCTGCTGGAGTTTTTAAACACTGTATTAGGCAGAGTCAAGACCAAAACTTTTAGTAGTCGAGTCCGAGTCCAAGACCAAGACCAGGACTTGTCAAGTCTGACTCAAGACCAAGTCTTTAGTAGTTGAGTCCGAGTTAAGACCAAGACTTTTAGAAGTTGAGTCCGAATCAAGACCAAGACTTTTAGTAGTCGAGTCCAAGACCAAGACCGGGACTTGTCAAGTTAAGACAAAGACTTTTAGAAGTTGAGTCCGAATCAAGACCAAGACTTTTTAGTAGTTGAGTTTAAGTCAGGACCAAGACTATTAGTAGTCGAGTCCAAGTCAAGAACAAGACTTTTAGTAGTCAAGTTCGAGTCAAGACCAAGACTTTTTAATAGTTGAGTCTAAGTCAGGACCAAGACTATTAGTAGTCAAGTCCGAGTCAGAACCAAGACTTTTAGTAGTCGAGTCCAAGTCAAGAACAAGACTTTTAGTAGTCAAGTTTGAGTCAAGACCAAGACCGGGACTTTTCAGGTCTGAGTCAAGACCAAGACTATTAGTAGTCGAGTCTGAGTTAAGATCAAGACCGGGACTTGTCAAGTCAGAATCAAGACCAAGACTATTAATAGTCGAGTCAGAGTCAAGACCAAGACCAGAAAACAACGAGACCAAGTTCAAGACTGAGACCAGATTAAGATTTAAAAATACAAATTTAATACAGATACAGGACTACAGTCTGTAATTACAGATGAACACAGTGATCCTACTGTAGAAGCTCATCAAAAATGAACAGAGAGTGTTGAAACAAGGAAACAAGGTTGGTGGTCATAATGTTCTGACTGTTAAAAAAGAGCAAATGTAGACATGAAGATGTAGAAACATCTGCTGCTGGTCAGTGTGTTTCCTCTGGAGGTTCTTAGTCTTGCGTGGATCATGGATTATACATTGGATTACATAAATTGCCATAATCTTTATAATCTGCTTTTTTTTCAGATAAGCATGTTAGCATTTAAGTCCTGATCTCCATGCTGAGTCCGGTGGTGGTGTGGACTTGAGGCACGTTACGTACATGTTTACATATTTTCTAAATAGTATGAGTCGAGTAATCTGCCTACAGTGCATTCCAGTGGATACTCCCAGGGATTAGTCAGTTCAGGGTATTACAGTAGCGCACCCTGCTGGCCAGGAGGCTGCTGTTATCATTGTGTCTATGTGTTCAGGTGTTTTTTTTTTAAGGTAGGGGCTTTTTAGGGGCTTTTCTCAGTGCAGAATGACTTCTGATGGCAGAGAAAGCACTGAGAGTCCAGTAGCTCCAGCTCCAAGGTGACCGTCTAAAATATGCCGAAGTCCAAATAGCTGCCTATTCCCAACACAGTGCCATTAGGCTCGAAATAATGGCTACTGCGCTTAAGTACTGTGTACTAGGGAACCCTGGGACTGGTTTTATGGTGACAGATACAATACAAAGAAATCTAAAAGTAGAAAGTTCTTTATTACAAAAGTATAAACTGTATCACAACTCTGTAGAAACTTTTAAATAATCTAAAAAAATCAACATTTTAAGCTACCAAGCAATAAAAATAAGCTCAAACTAAGCGTTAGCTCCAATAAGAAATGATTAACATAGCACCAGAACCCCTAGGAAAGCACCAGATCCCCAGCTCTGATACACCAGCTAACAGATGAGAAGAGTAAATGATGAGGAGATGTAGGTGACATATACCTAATCAGAGTAAGCTTGGCCAATTCTGCTCTCTCTGACTCCGACTGCTGATGGCGAAGCAACATGGCACCTCATAAGTACTAGGAATGCATCAATTCCATCATTTTTTCCAACAGTGCATGAATAAGAAGAAAGGTTTTTTGTACTCGCCAGTACCAATACCAATACTGATAGCGATAACTAATTACAATTTATCAATTAGAAGCATTATCACATAATATAGTTGCCATTATAAACTAGTTCAATGCAACACTTAATTTCTCAAAATAGAGATTAGTTCTACTCTATGGATAGCTGTGGATATAATTTTCCCAGCATCATCATGTGATTTCAGGACCACATTAGCCAATCAGATGAGACTTTTGGGGTGGTGGTGGGGGGAGGGTTGGTGTAGAAAGAAATTAGGAGAGGTGAACCAAGAAGGAGTAAGGCTCACCTTGGGGCTTTTACTACAAATTTTACTGCTTAAAATTTAGCCTTTGATTTTTTAACCTCAATTTTTTTTATTTAAAATTTTAAAAGTCCCCACAGTTTCAACTGTGCTATAGGCATGGAAGATGTGTTTGTGTACTTCGCTATGTAGACAGTCACAATATGCAAATCAATCAATCAATCAATCAATAATTCCGCCCTCCTGCTGATGTCCAACCATTTGGGTCTCAATGCTTACAGAGGTACAATGCTTAGCCCAATTAGCTATTCTTCCTGTCCTGCCCCTAAACCCATACATCATCCAGTGCCCCTCTCACTACCCTTCTGATTTTTAGCTTTTTTTTATTTGAGCTGAGGGTGGAGTCAGCAAAAATCAAGGGGTTTAGTGCATCTTTAATGAAAACCCAAGCGAAGACTTTTGTTTCTTTTGTCTTGTTTTGTCTTGTTTTGTCTCGTTTTGCCTGTCGTGTTTATGTTCCCATCAACACACAGATTGTGAGGGGCTGTAGATGGAGAAATTTGCTGTGTCCCTAAAAAAATGCCTGTTTAAAACCACCTTTCTCATTCAAAGCCCCCTGGAACCCCCTAGAACCCCCTTTTTTGGGGGGTTCAAGACTTAATTAAGGGAGCCAAACCCCCCAAAGTCCCCCCTCCCCCTGGGATTGACACCCTTGCTGAAAGTCAAGTCAAGTATTTTTAGGCAACATTAGCCTAATATTTCTTGTTCTGAACTAAAGTTGCACATATATTTAATCTAGGCTGATTAAATGCGTCTAAACTATTCATTTAACCTGTTCTTTTATGTCTCAACCTATATTATTGTACTTTTCTCCCCTTGACTTATTTCTTTTTCCATTCCACTTGATTGTAGCCGTGATTTAAGCGACCCAGCGAGCCTGAGGCGCGTGTCCTCTGACGAGCACAAAGACCAATCGACCCCCCTTCGTGAGAGAACAATTAAAGTGAATAAAAGAGCAGAGCGTTAATTATCACACAAATTAGGAGGGAATTAATCAGGTCTCTCTCCTTGTGTGCACCTAGCCGAGAGAGGTGTGAGCTGAGGCCTCGTGGCAAGGCCATTAATTGGAGGCCAGCGTGGAGGCGAGGTCTCGGGGAATGGCATTCAAACTGTCAATGTGACCCGTGTTCACTAATTCCTGCACGTGACGGCATCGGGTGCAGCTCACGGCAATCGACCCACCGTTTGACCAAGATTGCATGGTAAAGAAGAGAGAAAAGGATGTTGGGAAGAACAAGGAGATGGCATTCTTTATTTCAATACATAGAGCAAGACAATGCTAAAACGCTCATTTTCTGTCACTACTAAAAGTCAATATATTAATTAATCCTTTAATTTTCCCAAAAATCAACAGTGAACCTTCTAATAAGAAGCAGTAAAGTCACTTCACTGAATTCCAGCATTATAAATTATTTTAGGTCTTTATAAGGGCATTTTTTAACGGTCAAGTCCCAATTCACTAGCTGAGGCAGTGGTTGTGTATTGGACCGCGACCCTGAAGACACGGGTTCGATTCCGCGTGAGGAGCGGTGTGTTTATTTATTTATTTTTTCCTTTCTTCTTCTTGGGTTTACCTGCTTTGAGATCAACTGTTCTGCACTTGGGTTCAACAACCCTCTGGGCTGGAGAGCAACTAGTCTGTACTACTAGTACTCCATTCCATTATACTTTACACATTTAACACATTAGAGAACATGTAACAGCTTGAAAAATATCTGGCCCACAGTCAAACTTAAGTGCCGACCTCTGCTATATATCTTTCTATTAGAGATAATAGAGTGAAAATGTGTAATAAACCTGTAATAAATACATGTAATAAAATATCAGAAACTGTACAGGCTTTCTTTAGGTTCTTTAGCTGAGGAACTGTGATAAGATAAAATGTTTTGCACAGGCCCAACGGTTTTCTGTAGTGAAAAATTGGCTAAAACTTTAAGCAGACAAAGAAAAAGGGCATGTATGGCATGAGGTGATGCAGTTTTGGCTTCGTCGGATTCGTGTTCTGGACCAGTGGGCAGTTTGGAGCCAAGGAGCTTGGCAAAAACTCGTTAGCTCTCCAGCCAGTCGTCCCCGAGCCACACAACCAACAACAGGGCAGGGTTCTCAGGGCATTTGGTCCTGGTAGACTGCCATGGACCCTGCTTCCCCATTTATGCTGCCACCGCCATGGCCAATCAGAGCTTTGGGTCTTGGCGAGCTCCCTCCGGCCAGCTCTGCTTAGTCTTCGTTTTTAATCTGAGATGGATGCTTGGCTTGGGGTTGGGGTTCATGGTGTGAACCTGGCCTCAGGGAAGCTCACGCTGGCCAGGAAAGGTCAGCTAGAGTCCTGCACTGTAACCCGGATAAGTTGAATTTACTTAAAACATCAAGTTATTCCAACTAAAAGGGAAGTTGATTGAACTTTTTTATTTTTGGTATACTGTAAGACCGAATAAGTTGAGTTTACTTAACTTTTTTAAAGCAGCCGGTTTGCTCAATTTTTTTAAATAATGGGGGATAAAAACTTGAGTTAGCATATATTAAAACATTAAGTTATTACAACTCAAGAGGAACTTTATTTAATTTATTGGTGAGTGTTGGTCAGAAGCTGTTGGACACACCCAGTATGCAAATAGATTGTGACAGAAGCCAATGGAAAAGAAGCTGCCAATGCAAACAGAATAAACTCAGTTTTTATAAGTTGGTTCAACTCAAAGAAAGATCTCAGTTTGAATGTTCAGTATAGGTGTTCAACTAACTCAAAATAGTTGAGTATTGTTTAGAAATATCTAATTTTAAGTAAAACAGACCTCTTTTCTCTTTCCTCTTCCTCTCTTCCATCTTTTCCGGCCTTCGCTTTGCATTCTAGCCATCATCAATATTTGCCTCGTATTCCCACAAACAGCATGACTATGAAATTACATCAGTTGCAATACTGTAATTTAAAAGTGTATTACATTTCATTCTCCATTCTACCGCTGTTGTTGTTATTGTTGTTGTTTACTACTGAGAATATGAAAACACAGACTCTAATATCGGGAAGCTGGAGGTAGCGACTGTGGCTACTCATGCATCAAATAAGAAGACAAATTGCTTGATTACTGTGGAAATAGAGCAGAACTACACTATATAATGCTTGAACACTTTATTATTAGAAACCTTGACCTTGTGGGTCTATGATCTGATGTTGCTACCAAACTGTGTCCACTAGCCTACATTCTAAATGAATACTGAAGTCATTCAGATTATGGAGGAACAAATAATGAATCATAATGAAATTAAAAAAAAAACTCTGTGAAGCATTTAAGTGGTTCTTATCTGGGGAGCTGTTAACTTGTGGTTTTTAAAACTGGTAACTCTAATGAACTTATCCTGTGCAGCAGAGGAAACTCTTGCTCGTCCTTTTCTTTGGGTGGTTCTGATGAGAGCCAGTTCAATCATAACATTTTTGATGGTCTTTCATTCATAGTGAATGAACTTGAGAATACTTTCAAAGTTTGAATTGACTGACCCTAATTGCTTTCTTTACTTTGACTGAGTTGAGTAGTCCTTGCTTTTCATAATATGGATTAAAACATTACTTAAATAGGGTCATTTACTGTATACCGGTAACTCTACCTCTTCACAACTTTATAACTGATACTCTCAAACCCTAAGAACCTAAAGGAACCTCAAAGGATGCCTCTTACATCAGATAAATTATTTTGTGGTCATTGGTGTATACACTGAAAATGTGGGATTTACCACTATCACTCCTGTCCAAAGAAGAGGACCTGCATATATGGTTAAAGGTAAAAAAAAAAAATCTGTATCTATATTGATGTATGACTCGATTATGAAGCTCCAGTACAGCAGGTGTGTCATAAGTTGACGGTCATTCTCCAGACCTCAATTGATCTAAAACCCCATTAAAAAGTTCTGGAATGTAATCAAGAGGAAGGAATGGCAAAAGGTCACCCAAAAGCAGTGTGAAAGACTGGTGGAAAGCATGCCAAAAAGGCATTAAAGCTGTGATTAATAATCAGGGTTAATCCACCAAATATTGATTTCTGTTAAAATATTAGTGTAGTTGTTCTAAATGAACATAAATTCTTATTTTCTGCTAATTAAAGCTGAAAAAATGACAATATTCTTATGTGGAATTTGGAAGAAATGTTGTCAGTTGTTAATTTTACTCAAAAATATACCTATAAATAGTAAAATATGAGAAACTAATCTATGAGCGCAAATCTTACTTTTACCTCAACAATAAACAGAATAAAAAATAATAAATAACATTGGTGTTCCCTTAAATGAGCTGCTGGTGTATCTTCACAGCGTGAACGTGCAGGTCAGCATCCTCTGCTGAGATGCAAAAAAACGTTGCACTGTTAAGATACGAATGCGCCAAAGTCAGAGCTCACCTGGTTCTTAAAGAAAATAGCAAGTGACACGTTGATTATTTCCTGTTATGCCCAAAATACACCCATGATGTTTTTTACGCTTTTAGAGCTGCTCAAGGCATATTTTTTGAAACCTCACAATACCAAAGACACAATGACACGTGTGGTGGAAAAATAATGACAGGAAGAAAGAAATTTTCAGAGTCTCTGAGTCTTGATCAGAATGAGTAACAAGATTTATTGAGAAGACACACGTAATCAATACAGAGTGAACTCCTGCCTTGCAAGAGGTGCCAAGCTCTCTTTATACCTTTTAGATCCTCCCATCCCTTACTTCCCAATTATGGGCACAGTGCCACCATTGTGACACGTCAACTTCTTCTGACATGTGATATGACATAATCCCTTAGTGAGCATATCAGGCTGGTTCTCAAAACATTGCAAGCAGAAAGGAAGATGACCCTGGCGCCAGAATTTGTAGAACAACTGTGACGTGCATTCCTTAACACATACACATAGCCAGATAGAGAAAACTCTTACTCAGCATTTCAAAAAAGCTCACTGAGGGTAGAATGGTCACAGTACACATTATCATCGCATAGAACAAAAAGTAATATCATTAATAGTCGTCATTGTTTATGAATCATCACACGTCATTGATTATGAATCATTTCAATAAACACCTTCCATCACACTCCCCCCTTTGATTCTGAATCAATAATGAAATTTTCTTTTTACAGCTAATTTTCTTTACCTTCATTAAACAAACGGTCTAGCCCAAATGCAGTATCTAACTCTATTGTATCTACTGTAACTTGCAGGAAACTGGCCTTTCTTCTGCATATGGCGGAACAAAAATTAATAGATATATATATTAGAAAAGAGTAAAAGTACATCAACAAATAAAATCTCGATAGGTCAACACATTCGCGCGCGAGAGAGAGAGAGAGAGAGAGAGAGAGAGAGAGAGAGAGAGAGAGAGAGAGAGAGAGAGAGAGAGAGAGAAGAAAGAAATAAACTAAAGCCAGTCGAGGGCCAGAGAGAATTCCTCATACTTCATCCAAGCAGTTATACATTTTGCAAATGACATGTGATTGTACAGAACTTATCAATATGATTACGTCAGCAGAGTCCAGTTAACAGCATGTTGTCCAGTTTTAATGACGTGATTAGCTCCAGCCTGTCTGAGCAACAGATTCTTATCATGATGTTGTTCAGCACTGTGTCCTTCATGAACACAGCAGACAGTCCTTAAGTGTCCTAAAGTCTGTGAGAAGATGAGACAGAGGAAAAGAGTGGATGTAAAGATCTTCTGGCTATCTGAGGAGAGGTTTCCAGCACTTCACTCAGATAACTTGTTGTCTCCTAGTTCATATGCACTGGTCCCAGAACAGCAGAACAGCAGTGAAGCTTCTCTGCCACTCAGGGTCACATTCTCCTCACAGCTCTCACTGTTGATGAAAACACTCTGACCTTCCTGATTCCTGAAAAAAGTAAAAAAAAAAACAACCTCCAAAGCCTTGTCATAGTGACAGTTAAAAAGAGAGCAGAGATCATAAGGTTATTAAGTGAATTATAATGTGAACAGTAAAATAATAACTGTATATATAAATGTATAAAACATTTAAGAATAAGAGTGTGAAGGTGTGGTTATCTCCAATCACACCCTTCACTCCCCCCTTCTAGACCAAATGGAATCATCCAAGATTCCATGATGGTCTACATAACGCCTAAGAAGCCCCGGGAGTCATGACAAGTGTCCGCATACAGAGTATGAGAACAAGTGTTTCTTCATCTCAGCTGTGGACATGCTGGGGCCTATTGCACACCAGTCCCCACGCCGGACTCTCCCTGCCTCGTCATGCCCACCATGGATCTGAGAAGATTCATAAACAAATTTTACTACATTAACTTTCTCTTTTTTTTTTTTCCCAGAATTACAACAT
The DNA here is from genome assembly GCF_023375975.1 of Astyanax mexicanus. Taxonomy (NCBI): domain Eukaryota; kingdom Metazoa; phylum Chordata; class Actinopteri; order Characiformes; family Acestrorhamphidae; genus Astyanax; species Astyanax mexicanus. Next base: position 54,231,726 of record NC_064415.1, read on the forward strand.
GAAGTTTAAAAGTGTTAAAATCAAGTCAATGTGTTTCAACATTGTCACTGTTTTCGCTCTAGACTATAGAATACATAGTCTCAACATTTATTTATCAAATGCCTTCATATTTTCTTTTAACCTTTCACATTGTCTAATTTAATCTTCAACCATAATAATGTATATTTTTTATACATTAATTAGACATTTTCTTACACTAGATGCTTAGAAGCTGATCTACACCTTTGTTTTGATTAGAGTATTGTAATGCATTATTCTCTGGATTACAATTATTATTCTCTACAATTTACAAATTACATTGTGGTCAAAATGCTGCAGCTACAGTTCTAACTCACACACATAAAAAAGAGAGAAGATTATTTAGATTGGATTTTAATATTCATTTAGTGTAAAAAGTGTAAAAATCTCTTAACTGCTTAGCAGCTAAGTATATATCAGGACTCCTGACAGATCGACAATTCCAGCTCATTTGTTGAGAACATTTAGCGTTGCATTCTGTATTTATGCACCAAAGATTTGTAACTCTCTATCAGTTTATATCCATCAGGGATCACCCAGTTCTTCCTTTGAAGCACATCTAAAACTTATTTGTGCACTTCAGATTAATCTTAGTTTTATTTATTTTAAAATAGTTTGTTATGTGCCAAAATTCTTAATGCCAATCTGTAGACAAACAATCCTCAACTTTACACATACTCAGAAATCCTTAAAGCATTGTTCAGAATATTTAGTCTGATTAGTGCTGTTATTTGAGGGCGAACACACAAAGAGCATAAAACACCCCCTTTTTATTTTAGTTATTAAGTAGAGAGTTCAGTTCTTCCAAAACACTGATGAGTATGATGCAGTCAGTGCATTTCCTCTATATCCTTCGTAAACTTATTTTCCATCTGTTAACTTGAGTCTAAAAACATTTGGCTGATGTTAGAATTTAAATGTGTGTGGAGTTGTGTCCACAAGCTGTTGTAGGGATGGTCCACCTAAGTTTAGACTAACTAGTTCCTATGACAGTGATTTTGAAGCTATGAGCTGCAGTGGTCCTGTTTGAAGTTATTGGCCTAATATTTATTTTCCTTGTTCAGTTCCAATATATATTTTGCGAACTGTGCTACCTGTAAATTAATTGCAAAAAATAAAAACATATTTAAGTTTCACTTGTTTGGCATAGTTGCAAGACTGTTAGCTGGTGGTTTAGCAAGCTAGTTATTATTATATATATTGAATTAATTTAGCATTAATATTAATGCACATATAAGAGAAAGATTTCTATCTTACCCTATATATATATTTTTAAAAAACCTTTGGAGCAAGCAAAGCTCTTTTTGTAGTTGATAGTCTACATTGATGTATTAATAAGATTTTAAATGGTTGATTTTTATTTAAGCCAGCATGCTTGGTTACTTTAGCTAGTTACAACTACATCTGAGTTTATATGTATTAATTTTGTCAAAAGCCAGTAAACAACTTCCCTTACATAAGCTTTAATGGAGATGATTGTTATTAAAAATGTTTTATACAAATCATAGTCATTAGGCAACATAAATTACATAATGTAAACCTAAAAAAAAAACTTTCCAGTGAAAATTGAGGGCCAATGTGTGATAGGCCTCTAATGTATTAATCTGCCCAGCAACCATGTTTGGCTACTGTTTACAATGAAATTAAAGATTTTTTCCTGAACTAGATATTATTTTTAATTCATCAAAGTTTTTGATGAGAAACACTATTTAAAAGAGAAACAAAAAAGCTAAAACCTCCCTTTTTTTTTTCTTAAAAAGAAAGGTAAAACAGTCATAATTTGAGTCACCACCAGATTTAAAGTTTAACCAAACATTTTCTACATGAGGCATAAACATCAAAAAATTAAATAAAATCACTCCTTTTAATGGAAAAAAAGTAAACAGGCATAAAAATAAAAAATCTGGTCTCACGTCTCTGTTGCTGGCTCAGGCTGAGGGGTGGATCCACTGGGCTGATTGGCTGCTGGGGGTGGGTGGTGTTGATGGTTGAGCAGGTGCTGTCTGAAGCGGTCTCTGATCGCTCAGTTCTTCCAGATCTGAAACCAGTTTCCTGGACCAGTGCTGTAACATTTCAATCACAGCAGGTCCGGTGAAGACGCAGTCCAGCCATCGACCGACAGCTGGACCAAACACAGTCTCTCATCTGAGACTCTCCTCATGAAGTGCTCTGGTTCAGATGATGTTCACAGTACTGTTGCAGAGTACCCTGTCTCTGAGGATCAAAACTCCTGTGATGAGCACCACCCCCGCCTTCTCAAACACCCAGAAAACAGCACTGAGCAACATTCAGTCAAAAGAGAAAAATCCCTCCAAAAAAACTTAAAAGAAAAAAATAATAAAAAAGAAATCCTGAAAGGAATTCTATAATATGGTTAAAAATTGTTTAGCCTCATGAAATAACTAAAACAAAAATTATTTCCAGCCAAACAATGCTTGATATTTCTAAACTGTATAAACATTAACATTATATTGTTGTGCTCTGATGGGGACTCAAAATATAGCCAAGAATATTTAAGCAAGTTCTTCATTGCGAGAAATAGAAAACATATGGAAAGCAAAACAGAAAGCTCCATATTTTTTTTTTTTTTTTTTTTTTTTTTTAAAACATCTGATGTCTCCTTGTTTAAAAGTCAGAAAGAGAGACCTAATTCACTGCAGCTCGTAATAGATACAATATTAAGTTTGTCAAATTAAACCTTTCCAAAGAAAGTAAGGTCTTTTCTTACTGGTTTCTAAAATCTACCATCCTCATTAAGAGAATCAAAAGAACAGCATAGACTGAGATACATGAGAACCACTAGAGAAATTAGATATGTGTATTCTTTAAATCTCATTCAGCTGAGACTGAGCTGAAGTCAGTCTCAATAAGAAAAGAATAAGAATAGAAAAGGCCTAAACCACATGAAGACAGAAGCTGTGTCCAGAATGGCTCACTCATTAACTCTTTCACTATGTAGCATTTTCTATTTACTAAACGAATTATGGAACAACCAAACAATAAGCCATGTTTGTCCTGCTCTGAGGACGTCTAATACAACAGCACTGCATTGCATTATAGTATATTTTGGAATTTCTAAATTTTGTGATGCATTAGGTTTTTCATAGTGAACTATATAGGGAACAGAATGTACTGCTGCGGTTTTAAACAGTATTGCAAAAATGGTTTATACACTATATAGTGCACTATTTCTGGAATAGGGAGCGATTCTGACACAGCCACACACACATTATATTCATCATTAGATTAGCTTATAGAATATCAGAGTTAGACAAATGATAGAAACATACACACTTACACACACACAGACACGCACACGCACACCAAATGTGATAGAAGATAGCAGAAAAGAGATGTTTTGTCTATCTCTCTCACTGCTTTATTCAACACACGCAGAAACACACACACACATTGTATCAAAAGCCTGGAATCCTCATCTCTTTTCTGTTTCAATCAGGGATGACTTTCACAATGTGGACATTTGTACATAACTCATCACTACTACTCAAACATGAAGCTGTCTCACATATTCACTAAACTGTCATCCTCAGAATTCTACAGCATTTTCCATAAAGATAATGAAACATGTTACATTGAACAGTTCCAGCATGGCTCAATATTCTGCCCTACTTTAATATATGTATATTGGGTTACTATGCTAATGATTCCAAACCTTTGAACAACACTACATAAACACACACACACACAGACATACACATATAGTCTTGGCTCATTTGATTGAAAAGAGCTGCATCATGAATTTTTGGATTAAGTTTCAATTCTTTAGTTACTTGGGATCCCGTTTTGTTCTCTCATTCGATTTTAATGACTCAGAGTAATTTAGCCCCAATAATCACGTCTCACCTTCCTTCTTCTATCCCTGCTTAATACACAATCAGTACCCTGTACTATTATAGTATTATTTATGCACTCCTCCCCACGGTCCCGGGACCTATTACTCTAATGACACGTCTATCAATAGAGGCCTCGCTATGACCAGGCTAGTCTTCTCTTTAACTTCAAAGATATATTTACATACATCAATAAAGGCCTCGCTATGACCAGGCTAGTCTTGTACACCGTCATGTAACTATTCACTGTCCAGGGCGGAGTGCTGAAGGAAGGATGGAGGGGAGTAAATTAATTTAAGAACAATTGTTTACATTTAAAATTTCCTTAATGAGTAAATTAGTTAACCTGTCACTCACCACCAATGTTTGTCGATGAGGCCTGGATTTGCGAATGGGGGGGAGAGGCCGCACTTACCCCCGCGGTACTTGTCCTTTTTTCTGTGGAATTTTTCCCTTGCTTCTTGGGCCCAGCTGTTTTGCTGGAGAGCGTCCTCGGCAGGTGCTAGTCTCTCCCCCTCCGCCGCAAGACCATGCTCATCCTGTTCCGTGACGCCAAATTGTGGTGGAAAAATAATGACAGGAAGAAAGAAATTTTCAGAGTCTCTGAGTCTTGATCAGAATGAGTAACAAGATTTATTGAGAAGACACACGTAATCAATACAGAGTGAACTCCTGCCTTGCAAGAGGTGCCAAGCTCTCTTTATACCTTTTAGATCCTCCCATCCCTTACTTCCCAATTATGGGCACAGTGCCACCATTGTGACACGTCAACTTCTTCTGACATGTGATATGACATAATCCCTTAGTGAGCATATCAGGCTGGTTCTCAAAACATTGCAAGCAGAAAGGAAGATGACCCTGGCGCCAGAATTTGTAGAACAACTGTGACGTGCATTCCTTAACACATACACATAGCCAGATAGAGAAAACTCTTACTCAGCATTTCAAAAAAGCTCACTGAGGGTAGAATGGTCACAGTACACATTATCATCGCATAGAACAAAAAGTAATATCATTAATAGTCGTCATTGTTTATGAATCATCACACGTCATTGATTATGAATCATTTCAATAAACACCTTCCATCACACACGCCCTAAATCCAGTTTTTTATTGGCGTAACTGACCGATGAGCTATAGATCACTAAAATAAAGCCTTGATCTCTAGTCAAAACTTAGTTTGTCATTTTTTTTAACCTATAAAAAGGTTTTTATATGAAAGAAAACTCAACTGAAAATATAACCCCCCCCCAAATTTGCTTGATGCTCAGCACTAGAATTATGAACATGCCTCTGAAAGATGTTCCTCAGAACGTTATGGAGTGGGGGAGTGCCAAAGACATGACCGTCATGTCCGGTCTGATAATGGGAACGCTGTATAACCGACGTTGCCTCAATTAAGAGACGTAATCAGGGAGTCGCACTCACTCAAAATACCTTTTAATCTCAATCTGTCACAGTTAAACATCCCTCAGCAAGTCAGTCAGCCAATCAATTTGAAGTAATTACAAATTCTGTTTGATTCATTTACGTCTGATAAGCCAAGACTGTCTCTGTCTCTCTCTCTCTCTCTCTCGCTTTTCTCGCTCTTTTTTTCTGCCTGTACTCTCTCTCTCTCTCTCTCTTTCTCTCTCTCACACCCTGAGTCCTGTTTTTAATTGCATGCAGCCCTTGTCTGCTCCTAATTTCAGATCTTGTTAATGTCATTAATAATGTACGGATATTCTAATTAAAATCTGCCTCAACCATTTTACAGTGTAAACACAATTGATCTTCTGTTAATTAAGTTTTAAACATCATTGATGGAATGCAAAATCGGGGGAGAATATGGAACTCCCCGTCGATGCCTCCCACCGCAGCACTCGATACACCGAAATGTTACACTAATTAAAACACTTCCCTTCACTTCACACTGGTTTGTTCTGACATGCAGCCGTCACTATTCCGGATTCGCAGCCTTCACACTCTTACAAATGACACTGTTAAAGACTGCAGACTGGAAGACACTGAAAGTCGAAGAACTCTTCTTGTGTGCTGGGTAGAACCTCTGATCTGTAGCGATGGTGGTTTAATACACTGAGAAATTTTCTTGGATATGGAAACATACTGTACACCTTCTCAATCAGTGATTTTATTGATATAAAACATGAGAACACTTAAAAAATGATGTGTTTCTTTGATTTTACCAAATTGAAAACCTCTGGAATATAATCAAGAGGAAGATAGACGATCACAAGCCATCAAACCACCAAACTGAACTGCTTGAGTTTTTGCACCAGGAGTAAAGCAGCAGAGTTATCCAAAATCAGTGTGTAAGAGTGGTGGAGGAGAAGAACATGATGCCAAGATAAAGCATAAAAACTGAACTCTTAAAACTTTATGTATATGAACTTTTTGTTTTCTTTGCATTATTTGAGGTCTGAAAGCTCTGCATCTTTTTTCCTGTTTCAGATATTTCTCATTTTCTGCAAATAAATGCTGTAAATGACAATATTTTGTCAATTTGGAGTTTGGGTGAAATGTTGTCTGTAGTTTTAGAATAAAACACAAATGTTCATTTTACTCAAACATAAACCTATAAATAGCAAAATCAGAGAAACTGATTCAGAAACTGAAGTGGATTTTTTTTCCATAACTGTAGCTGACAACTTTTATGCAGATGCAGATTTCATTTTCCAGCAGGATTTGGCACAGTGCCCACACTGCCAAAAGTAGTTGGTCTCAGTTGGTCTTATATAATATTCTAATTTTCTGAGATACTGATTTTTTTATGGGTTTTCATTGGCTGTAAGCCATAATCATAATAATAGAACATCTATATAATATATAGATTTTACGTTTTTATCTGAATTTCTGAAGTAAAGTAACTTTTTAAAGATGTTCTAATTGTTTGAGATGTACCTGTATATATGGTTAAGGGTTGCCCACATCTGTCTAAATTTCTATAGAATATTATCCGTCTACACTAACCAAACTGTGCACAGTCACAGACGGGACTCGTACATCTGTATCTTGGACGCATAACGCAGGTGGTCCTCACAAAGGTGTCCAGCAGACAAGTGAGCATGCATCTGCTTTGTATTCTCTCCACACGGCTTTAAGAAGAGGAAAAAAGAAAAATCTCTTGACCAAAGGAAAGCTCTATTGATCGGCCGTCTGCCTGGTGGGCAGTCATTGCCATGGCTGATGTAGTCCCCGGTGCGTCTCTCAGGACCTTAGTCGCCGCTACACATGCTTAATTGGTTCCCCCAGCAATGTGTCAGGCCAGAGATAATCGACCGGCCCCGACAACCCCCGCCACCACATTCCCACACAAGGGCCTACTTTATTACATCGACTCATCCAGCACACATTGACTTTCTGATGAGCGATACCGCTGTTTAATTATTACTGTATCAGACCGGTCTGCTGCTCCTGCTGCACTTTCACTCACTGTCCACTTTATTGGAAACACCTGCCCTGGACTTCCACTTAGTGGCCACTTTGTTGAAAACACCTTAATTCTGCTTCTACTCACTGGCCACCTCATTAGAAATGCCGACCTACTATCTGGCCACTTTATTGGAAACTATCAACTTGAATTTCCTCTCACTGGCCACTTTATTGGAAACAGTCAAGATGGATTTCCACTCCCTGGCCACCTTATTAGAAATGTCTACGTACTACCTGGCCACTTTATTGGAAACACTCAACTCGTATTTCCACTCACTGGTCAGTTTGTTGACCAAATGTTATTTAAGTGAAAGGCTATTCCCAATACTTCCACTTACTTAGTGGCCACTTTGTTGGAAACATCTTAATTCTGCTTCTACTCACTGGCCACCTCATTCAAAATGCCTACCTACTACCGGGCCACTTTATTGGAAACACTCAACTCGTATTTCCACTCACTGGTCAGTTTGTTGACCAAATGTTATTTGAGTGATTGGCCTTTCCCAGTACTTCCACTCACTTAGTGGCCATTTTGTTGGAAACACCTTTAATTCTACTTTCACTCATTGGCCAACTTATTAGAAATGTCTACGTACTACCTGGCCACTTTATTGGAAACAATCAACTTGTATTTCCACTCACTGGCCACTTTATTGGAAACAGTTAAGATGTATTTCCAGTCCCTGGCCACCTTACTAAAAAATGTATACTTACTACCCGTCCACTTTATTGGAAACTATCAACGTGTATTTCCATTCACTGGTCAGTTTGAAGACCAAATGGTATTTGAGTTTCCAGTACTTCCGTTACTTCCAGTACTTACACTCTCTATTGGCCACTTTATTAGAAACACCAACTGTTTACTTTCACTCACTGGTCAGTTTGTTGGAAACACCTTATTTCTACTTTCACTCACTGGCCACCTTATTAGAAATGTCTGCATACTACCTGGCCACATTATTGGAAACACACAACTTATATTTTCACTCGCTGGTCAGTTGTTATTGTATGTTATTGGAGCGATAGGCCATTTCCAATACTTCCACTTACTATTGACCACTTTATTGGAAACACCTACCCTGTACTTCCACTCACTGGTCACATTTTTAAGTACCTCTAAAGCATTTTGGTTGATTTCAGTCACTGGTCACTTTATTAGAAACACCTTTCCCTGTAGTTAAGGTAACATTAAGGTTAAGGTTAATGGTGAGTCTGAGGTCAATATGAAGCACCATGGTTTTTGTGTAATATAATGATATAATGATATATTGGGTTCCACCACCCAATAATTTCCAGTTAATAGAGCTCTTTGGTCAGAAGCCGAGGACTAGATGGTTTCTTACCCCAACAGATGGGCTAGCAGTGTCTGTACACCAGCAAAGTGGGTCTACAAGGTATGGATTTCTAATAAACTGGCCGCTGAGAGTATGTCAAGTTGCCTCATGCTTTATTCATGGTAGCCTTGGTCATTTTTTTGAAACTGAAGTGTGCGCTCTGTCAAGCCTGGTTGCACATCAGCGTGCATCAAACAGATAAAACATGCCAAACCCATCATAGATCATCCGTCAGCCTGGAAAAACATGGGTTAAGATGCTTGAAAGCCTGTATTAGCTGCCTCTAAGCCCAGAGAAGCTACATGATAATCTTTATATGTTTTATCATGAGCTGTAGCTTAAGTGGACACTAGCATGGATAACTGTATTTTAGTAAAAAGAGGTTTTATTTATTATTTTTTGTAAAGAAAAAAAAACACAGTAGAATCTGGTGACAATTCAAGTGATTGAGGAAACTCTTGCTCTTCCTTTCCTGGGTTTGTCCTGATGAGAGCCAGTTTCATCATAGCATTTTTGATGAGTTTTTGAGGATTAGAACATTATTCAAATAGGGCTATTCACTGTATACCAACTCTACCTCTTCACAACTTTACAACTGATGATTTTAAATACATTAATAGGCAAGACATTCATGTGATTTACTATTGATAAAAAATCTAAAATTTAAATCATATTCTGTTTTTTTTCTAAATAATTGTATCTTTTTCTTCTAGATTTATGACTACAGTACTACTCTACAATGCAGAATTTAAAATAATAATTTAAAATAATGAATAACCACTGAATTTTAGCTGTGTCCAAGCTTTTGTCTGGTACTGTACGTATCATATTGAGTTAGCACCTAGCTATAATAAAAAAAAAGTAGCAGATAATTTAATGTTCTCCTTCTCACTCTTTTTTCATCTCTTAAAAAAAGGGATCCCCTCTACATATTAAGTCCAACACTCAATACAAACATCCTGAGTGAAGCAAACTGAGTAAAGCTCGTCAACCTGAATTAGCCGCAGAGGCTAACAGAAATAAAAACACTCTTGACACTAATGAGCCTCGGAAAAGACAATTAGAAGAGATCCCTCGCGGTGGCTTCCTCCAATTCTTAAGGCCTGGTGTAATTTGAAGTGCTTCCCCGGAGGGGGAGAGAAGGGAAAGGAGGCACGCCAGCGACCTTCCAATTTTTGCAAGGGCTTTCAGACGTGAAATCCAAACCCCGGCCTGTGACGTGCTCCGATATTGTTTCTGGGAGTATCCAGTAATTAACCCCCCCCACACACACCACCATCACCACCACCACCACCACCACCACTACTACCTACCCCATCATTGATTCCAGGGGCTTTCCGGCTGTAACCGAACGCAGCGAGCAGCGTTTTTAATTCCTCCGGGCGCTCCGTCATCTTGTAGCCGGACCATTTAGAAATCAATCCGCAGTCTGGCTACCGCTAATTTGCGCTATTGGTAGGCTGGCGATTTTATCGGCCGCGTGGAGAACATGCCCGCGTCCCCCGAGCTTTGGGCAGGACAGGTGGCCGGGGCCAATAAAACAAGATATACAGCCTCCTATGCAGTCATTTTTACATGTCTTTGGACCATGCGCATTACTGCTAAGTGTTATTCAATGGAGGGTTTCGGGCAGCTGTGCGGCGCATGGTGCTGCAGCAAGAATGCAGTCTTTAATGTAGCATGCTAGCAGTAGGAATTATAAAATTTGAATGGCATGAACTGAGAACACCACTTTAACCCTTGTGTGGTGTTCGGGTCTGTGGGACCCGTTTTCATTTTTCATCAAATGATACCAAAAAAAATGTTTTTCTAACTCAAACTCATTGGCATTGGCTGATTTTTTGCGAAAAACATATATCAAAACACATTTTCAATAAACACACACTGTACACCCCCCCCCCCCACACACACACACATTTATCATTTATATTACATACAGTATGTTTGGCCAAGGGCTAATAAACATTGCTTCATTTGTAAATTTTAAACTAAACACATTTTCTACTCATATCTTGAGTTTAAATCATTTTCTTTTACATTTTATTAAAAAACTAATAAAAAAAAGAGTAGCACTTTTTGAAAGAAATGTAACATAAGAAAGGTAAAGGGCAAATATTAACCATGTAAGCTGTTTATATTGCTTGCAATTTAGGTGAAGCAAGCATGTGTAAAGCATTTTAATGTAAAATTGCTTAATTTTGCTGAATTAAATACAAGTAACAAAGTAAACGAGCAACAAAAATAGGAACACCACACAAGGGTTAACACTATAGAAATTATTTGATCATTGGTGTAGGAACCTGGGGGGGGGGGGATATGAGAAATATCAGACATAGAGGGATTTGTCCCCTCCAAAAATGGTACCACACAAAAAGCAGAAATTGATTTAAAATAAACTTTTATTTTGAAAGTGCACCGAAATATGCATGCTGTAGGTGATATGATTCTTTTTCCTTAGTCAGCGTAGCTAAGAAAAGTATCTTGGGTATTTCCAAGATACTTTTCTAAGCAAAGTTAAAGCCAAGAAGACGTGGTTACCCGCTCCCGAGAGGAGGTGCTTTTCCTGGCGGGGGTGCTGAATTCGGCACAACAATAAAAATATACTGCCAAAAACTTTGTTTTAGGTAATGTCTTGTTCTGCTAACTAGTGCTCTCAGTATAAAAACAATATAATTAAAACCCAGGAAAAAAGTGCAGGAAATGTAAATATACAACAAAATTGATGTGCCAATACATTTGAGAACAATACAAAATTCAAAGAATGCTCATTGTTTCAATACAGAAACTTTAAAAGGTGCTACTGTTTATGTAGAAACAGTACAAACTTTAGAGTATATTAAGTGTGTACAAGAAAGTGTAAAAAGTGTACAAAAACCGAAACAGTACGACGTTTTGAGTGTGGAAGCACTGTTTTACTGTTTTTATCGGCTAACTGTAATGCAACAAATGTGAGTCAGACACTTGCTGTAAAATCTTAGTGTGAAATAAACCATTCTAGATAAACATACTGAGTGAATTAAACTAGATATAAAAACTAAACATTAAAGTGAAATGGTTGTAAATATAGTACACTTCCTGACACTGAAGATTCGGTGGTTGTAGAAGCTGCAATCAGTCCAGTGTAGCTGTGTGCGATATCACTGGGTATAATGGCCTTAAGGAGGACAAGGCCAGGACTCATCAGGGACTGAAGACATCTAGGTTGATAGCAGGGAAACTGATACAGATGAGCTGACCAGGTCCGGGAAGTTGATGAAGCAGTGGCTCTGTTTCAAAGGCGAGGCTTGGGCGGTCTCGCAAAGAATGAAATTAAATATACTGATGGAGAGTCTTTTTTTTTCCGGTGAATGGGGGAGGTAGACGTCCTGTCTTCCCACACTGGCTCCAAGCATTCCCCGTATAGGGATAGGGACGGATCGCAGATAAAGGAACGCTGCAGTAGGACAAATTTTGTGGTACAATTGTCTAGAATTTTTAGGCATTTTATGACGAATACGAGTCGCTATCTTCTTTATTAGAATCTTTATCTGGCCAATTGTTCCACCCTTTCAGCTGCTAGCCAGCTGTATATCTTCCACACTAAGAGGGTGAAGACTAGCACATGCCTCCTCCGACATATGTGAAGTCGGCCACCACCTCTTTTTTCCAACTGCTGCTGTTGTAGCTGATTGCTGATTAGCATCATAATGCACTCAGAGGAAAGCGCAGTGACTCGGTTCAGACACATCAGCTCACAGGTGCTACCTTGTGCTGATCGACATCACCCTGGGAGTGATGAGAGTAAAAGAGCGTCATCTACTGTACAGTACCCACCCAGAGAGAGCAAGACCAATTGTGCTCTCTCAGGGCTCTGGCAGCTGATGGCAAGCTGCATGACTGGGATTTGAACCAGAAATCTCCCAATCATAGTGGCAGCACTTTAGACCACTGGACCACCCAAAGCCTTGAATGCATTTTTTTTAAGTGGGTTATTACACACTAACTATCATGTAATAACACTGTAAGTACTGGGGAGGTATGCATTATTACAGATTTTTATGCCAGTTGTACAGATAATGTAATTGCTGATGCTGCAACATGTGCATTTAGATAGATAGATAGATAGATAGATAGATAGATAGATAGATAGATAGATAGATAGATAGATAGATAGATAGATAGATAGATAGATAGATAGATCTAGTATGTTGTATCTCTTTTTTAGCTGCTTGAAGGTCATAAGTACACCATCTTTATTGAAGTTTTACCAGATTGGAGATATGAATGGTTTCCAATGAACCAGGTCCATTTCAAGACTGCTGCTTGTACTGGGGCACATGGAGAATTAAGCGGAACTTAGCCCAAACTCTTTACATGTTTTTGACCGAATACTCTAATTAGGGAAAGTTGTCCAAGCACCAAGCACAATTCAAAGCACTCTTTTGTGCCGAAGCACTGATATGGATACAGCCCAACCCAAGCCATTATCAGCATCTTTTTAAAGCCCAACATTATTGCCTGTTCTGACTAACCTGAACACAACAGCTGATTCCAGATAGATAACAGATTTCAGACTGCAAAATAAGCCTTTATTAACTGCACATCGCCTCTATTATTTGGAAAGGAAATGCAATTTTCTTGTTGTATTCAATTCAGTAATAATACATAACAACTGTTGATGTGCTGTTTATATGGCCACCTGCTGATTCAGCGCTAAATTGAAAACTGTAGCTGTAATCTGGAAATTGAACGTTTGAATGTTGAATGTTTAAAGTAAAATTATAATAATTATATGCTATAAATGTGAATAACTATGTGAAGGTATATATTGAGTTTACCCAGGGATGAAGGGGAAAATCGAATATCATATAGTTTACCTACTGATATTTTCTCTTGTAATCAAATAGGTTTGTTGAGTTGATTCTTGAATCTCTGGGGTGAAAATATGAGTAAATATAAGTGATGATGGGGTACTACTGTTTTTGACCAGATTTTGACCCTTATTTCTCGTTTGTTGTTCGTTTCTTTTGGACTGTGATTTGGCTCCAATGTTTTGGTCAGTCTTGTTTTACTTGGTTTGTACTGTTGCTTGTTATGTTTAGATCAAGTTTGTTCGTTGGTTTAGCTCTGATTATTAACCCTTGTGTGGTGTTCGGGTCTGTGGGACCCGTTTTAATTTTTATCAAATGATACTAAAAAAAAATTTTTTCTAACTCAAACTTTGTAAAAAACATATATCAAAACACATTTTCGATAAACACACACTATACACCCCCCCCCCTACACATTTATATTACATACAGTATGTTTGGCCAAGGGCTAATACACATTGCTTCATTTGTAAATTTGAAACTAAACAAATTTTCTACTCATATCTTGAGTTTAATTCATTTTCTTTTACATGTTATTTAAAAACTAATAAAAAAAAGAGTAGCACTTTTTAAAAGAAATGTAACATAAGAAAGGTAAAGGGCAAATATTAACCATGTAAGCTGTTTATATTGTTTGCAATTTAGGTGAAGCAAGCATGTGTAAAGCATTTTAATGTAAAATTGCTTAATTTTGCTGAATTAAATACAAGTAACCAAGTAAATGAGTAACAAATATATGAACACCACACAAGGGTTAAAGCTACTCTCAATTTTTACAACAGAACAGGACCTGAAGCTTTCGTTGCGTCCTCAGCTCGTCGCATCTTCCGAAATTCGTCAAACCAAAGCACAGAGGCATAATTAGGATGTTACTGCGAGTTCGCGAGCACTTTCTCATTTCAAGCCGGGCCTGTTTGGTACTGTGCCCCTAATATGGCATGACAGCTTTAAACTCCCATTAATAATCAAATAATCTAATTAAACACACAACCATGCGGCGAATAGAAGGATATAAATACTCAAGGCTTGACTGCTCTCAAAAGCAGATGCCTCACTCAACACTCGGCGATAATAGATTCACATTGCATCGAGTTATCCTATTAATTCCGAGGCAGACGTGTTTTTTTTTTTACTCTTTCTTTTTTTTTCCCCACTTTTCCTTTTCCTCCTCTCTCTCCACGACACTTCAAAGACCTCGTCATTGCTGGGAGTTAGTTGCGAGACTGATGAGCGATAAACTTGAAAGCATTCGGAGGGTGAGAAAAAAAAAGACGAGTAAAAAGAGAAACATTTTACGCTAAAATACGAAAAACGAAATGAAGCCATCCACATTTTGCCTCCCTCTCCCCCAACTCCAGCTTTTCCTTCATCTCCCGAACGTCTGGCGGTCCGACAAAGCTCGGCACAGCTCACGGCGAGAGCTGAGGCACGTCTGGGAGAGTGGCCTTTAGTGTGCGATAGCTGCCGGGCAGAGAAATCGCACAATGGCCTTTCGCTTTTGGCAGGGCCTCCCACCAGCTCACAGTGAAAAGCATTGAGGGGAGGCCGGGGAACCAGACGCCACTGATCAAAGGCCGAACATGAGCTAATTTGATGAGCCATAAATGAGAGCAGCCACTCTGAATAAAAGAAATGAAAGAATTGAACGGTTTCTCAATTCTCAATGGGCTGGGAAAGAAAAAAACGAAAAAAAACAAAAAAAAAACGACCACCCGAGATCTCCTAATCTGAAGATCTGGGAAAGCTGGGACATGCTTTAGGCAAACTGATCTAAATGTGGTTAAATTTAGTTGAATTGAACTTACTGAACTGAATAGGGGAGTATACATCATCTAAAGACCTATCTACATGTATTTAAACATTGAGATTAATTCGTTGTTTGGGGCAACAATCGAAAATTATTATTTTTTTTAAAACAAATGATCCCGGTCCTGGATTCAGAACCTACTCTTGTTTTGGTGGAAACGCTGCAAACCAGTTCAAAATTAGGTCTGCGAACCAGAACTGTGCCGGTTCCAAGTCAGTGTTTCTAGATCGAGTAGCCTGCTAGAGTAGTTAAACAAGACAAGTCTCATTTTTAAAAAAAATATATACATCTCACTCACATTTAGCAAGTTTTCTTTTCCACCTTAAATAGGGCAGCATTTAGCTACTTTCAGAGAAAAAGAAAATCACTTTTTCAAGGAATTATTTGACTTTAACGTTTTTGAAAGTGTTTGAGAATAACAGTAATGTGTAGGTTTACATTACATACTGTACAGTTTTGTTGTGTTGTTAAATAATGATAATTAAATAATAATAACTTTAAGATTTTTAATAGTGGTAGGTTTTGTGTTCATTATACAATTAAAAAAAACATCAGTTTGACATTTTGGTGCATTGCATAAAATTCTGGAAATCAAATTCTGCCTTTTTCCCTTTTAATCTAATGAATAAAAACAATAAATCAACACATTAATGGATTATCAAAATATCTGTTAGTTGCAGCCCTGCTAATGATGATTGGTTTGACAATTGTGACATGGTGGATGGGTTCACATGTATCGGAGGAGACCTGCGCCTGTCCTGATCTTTCTACTGCTGGAGAAAACTGGAGGAAATTGTGTTTTTTTTTTTCATTCACCAGCAGACATTCTGGATTTTTGATCATAGCAACAACAAGACTAGAAATCTGAAAAGAAAAAGAGCACAATTATAGACGTCTGGCTACATGCTGGATGCGACAGGGAAGCACAGCTAACTCTCTGATAAGGTGCCTGTGCTGCTTTTCAAAGCCGGCTGGGGCTGATACCAAATGACAGCAGCGTCCAGAAAACTTCAAAAGAAGTGGAGCCGAGACGAGAGCAAGAAAGGATAGAAAGCAGCAGCAACATGAGTGAGAACTTGTTGCTCCGCCTCCTCATCCTGTTCCCCGCTCTACAGCACGGCTGCCTGGACGAAACGACAGCTTTAACTCAACACTCAAAATCCCAATATGCTCACTAAACTTTTGTTTGTTGGCTTATATCAATTGCTTTGTATAATAATTCTGCTTGTAGAATTTGTAGGTAAATAAATAAATGCAATTTTGTAGATTTGTATTTAGTCTACTCATAGAAAAATAGAGGAAAAAATAGTAAACAGTATTGAGAGCACAGCCAACACAGAGTTACTATAGCAGCCCAGAAAATAATGCTTGTTCTTACAGCCTACAACATAGAGACCAAGCAGTTCATGCTAATATATGATATTGTATCTACAGGGTTTTCTAAAGTAGCTTGGGGGGAATCACTACACACTGATGGTGGGTGTCAGAAAACGGGGAACACACCCTGTATGCAAATATATATTGTGCCAGAAGCCAAAGGAAATGGAGATGCTCAGGAGGCTCAGAGTGGAGCTCAGGGTTTTCACCATTTACCACTGTTGTGTCCTGTTTCAGAAGAACGTCCATTTATTGTTTGTTTTTTTTTTTTGTGCAAGGCTTTAAGACTCACTATAGCCTCAAATGAATCACAAGCTGCATTTGGGCTGGATACTTCAACAAGACAATGACCTTTAGATAAACACTGCTCAAAATCTACTAAAGCATTCATGCGCAGGAACAAATACAACATTCTGAAAGGATCATCTCAGTCCTCAATCCATTAATTAATAAATATTATTGAAATAAAATCTGTGGTGTGATTTAATAAAGGCTGTTCATGATCGGAAACCCGAATCAAACCTGACTAAACTGGAGATTGTTTCGAATGTTTTGTAGAAAGGAGAATGATCCAAAATACCTTCAATCAGACTCTCCTTGGAAGCTATAGGAAGTGTTTAGAGGCTGCAGTTTTTTCTGCAAAAGGAGGACCTTCTTTATGAATTTCTATAGATCCTATAAACTTCATTTCACTTCATTTTGTTTCTCATATCACTGTGTTCATCTGCTATATGATATACAGTATTTAACTGAAATTGCAGGTCCCAACAACTAATGATTTATGAAGGAAAACCATTAAACATTATCAATGGTGCCCAATGTTTCCATACCACTGTAGTAGTTACCGTAATAATTGTTACTGGCTGAAAATAGCTCTGTCTTCTGGAACTCTCGGCTGATTCCCTTTGATCGAGTGCCCGAGTGTAGCATGCGGTCTGGGGGCGGCTGGCAGCCATGGTGGCGCAATTCAGAGGCTCAAGCTGTGTCACCAATATGCTTGGGTGGCCGTGTTTTTGAGTGGCGGGTTTGAGCCGTGTTGGTTTGGGGTGAATCGAGCTCTGGGGCCTCCATTAGCATGGCGTGGCGTGTTGCTGTTTGCCGCCTCAGTCGAAACGTGTTATTTTCGTTATTTTCCGTGACTGGTTGGTCTGGTTGGTCTATTGGGCTGCATGGGCTGTGGGGGTTTTGGAAGGGCAGCCGGGTTCATGGATGTGATCGCAGCAGCAGTGCAGCCATTCTTTTCACTGACTGAAGTTTTTTTTTTTTTTTTCTGCCGGATCCGGAGGCATGCCGTGACTGATATGCGGGAGATGCTTTCCCACTGGGCCAGAGAACAGGCCACTGTTTCAAGAGTATTTGGGAACGCATGGGAAAAATGCCACTGGCTGATTAGGGCTGTTAAATCGCACCAAAAGAAAAAAAGCGCCAAGGCTTCTTTCCGTGTCCACTCTGGTGTTAACAAGGGGAAGCACACTGCCGACACAGAGAACTGCACAGTGTAAAACAGCCGTCACCAACCAGCCCCGTCCTCTGTTGAAAGACATCAGTGTTTGTTGACTGTGCGGTTGCGTTATCAGATCGACGTGTGCTGATAAGCAGCTAAATCTGCTTTTGAGAAGGGGAGAGGCCATGTCACTCGATAGGGCCACACTAGTCCTGAGTGCTTGCATTGTAATGTGGCGGTTCTCGGTTGGTGGATCACAGCCAGGCCGCAGACCCAAACAAGCTGAGAGTATTAGCCCTGAGTATTTAAACACAATGGTGTGCTACAAAAGACTCCAACGATATGCTGGGTCATTTCCACAAAAATAGGAATATATATACAGCTAAGAGACCACTTAAAAATGATGAGTTTCTTTGATTTACCAAATTGGAAACCTCTGGAATATAATCAAGAGGAAGATGGATGATCACAAGCCATCAAACCAAACTGAACTGCTTGAATGTTTTGCACCAGGAGTAAAGCAGCATACAGTTATCCAAAAGCAGTGTGTAAGACTGGTGGAGGAGAACATGATGCCAAGATGCATAAAAATGCTGTGATAAAAAAACATGGTATTCCACCAAACATTGATTTCTGAACTTGTTTTCTTTCTGCATTATCAGTTTCTGAGGCTGGTAACCCTAGCTCTTTTTTTCTTGCAGCTTGCCTGATGAGTGCCAGTTTCACCATAAGGTTTTTAATGGTCTTTGCCTCTACACTTGAGGATACTTTCCTAAAGTTCTTGGACAGTTCTTGGACAGATTAACTGTCCTTCATTTCTTAAAGTAGATTTTTTTTCTTGACTTGGTTGAGTAGTTATTGCCATAATGTGAATAAGACCATTTTATAAATAAGGCTATTCACTGTATACCAGCTCTACCTCTTCACAGCTGTTAACTAAAAGCCTGAATTCCAGGTGACCGTACTTCAAAAAAAGCTAACTGACAACATCTAGCCAACATGTGCAAAACTGTCTAATCTACGCAAAAGGTGCTACTTTTGAAGAATCTAAACAATAAAACATATTCTGGTTTGTTTAATTTTTTTTTGTTTCAATGGAAGGTTGTGTAAAACGATGTTATTCAAAATCATTTTGGAGCATTTGTTTCCAACAATGTTGAAAATTTCAGAAATCTTAATTCAGAGTAGACAAATTTAACCAAAAAGTAATTGGACCAGGAAGGATGTGTTAAATTGTTATTCCATTCAAACATTTCTGATATAGACAATATTTTTGGAGCTACACAAACAGAAGTAGCACTAGTTCATGGTTGGCTACATTGCACCCTCTTGTTGACCGCAAACTGACATCAGTGCTGGACATTAACACGTCTCCGGCTGAGAATTCCTGGTGTAAATGATGTCCCAGTGCTTCTCTACACTTTGGAGAGCAGTTGGGTGAACGCCAGTAGATTAAACTAGCAGCGCACTTCCAAGCCCACGTTCTCCAGGGCCAGAAGTCAAAAGTTAATCTCTCCAGAGATCTTCAGATGCAAAGCAGCCTTTTGACGCTATTGGCATCGGGACCCGTGATCCTCGGGCTTGTGAAGTGCTTTGAGTCGTGCAAAGAGCCTCTTAGATGATGGAATCCGCGCGGCTTCGTTTCAGCCGAGCCCACAAACAGCGGTTGAAAGCTGCACTCTGTGACCGCGGCCTCTTAGGGGTGAGATACAATCTACCACTGTTTTCCACCAGCCTCTAATGAACTTGCAGTCCCAGCTCTCCTTTCTGCTACTTCTACTTCTCAAGGCTGTACTTCTCCAGTACTTCTTAATCTCTACACTTGGCACCAGTTAGAAAGAGCCCTTTATGAAAATACCCAAGAGAGGACTTGAGAAAGCAACCCTGATTAGATGCCCATGGGGGGGTTGTTTGGGTAGCCTTGGTGAAACCAGAAAGTTTGGTCCATGGGCGCAACGTTGGCGCAACATATGGATGCCAAACTGTTCTTAAGGTCATGTTGTATCCTTCTGTGTTGGTGCTGATTCGTTAACCTGCTCACAGTTTCTTTTTTTCATTTACTGACTTGCTAAACCCCCAGCCAACAATTATTTATTTATTTTTTTATTATTTCAAATTTTTTTCCCATTTTTCTCCCAATTCATCTGGCCGATTGTTCGACCCTTTAGGCTACTACTCAGATGTATTTCCCCATCACTAGTGATGCCCAAACACAAGGAGAAGAAAGACACATGAAGCCCATGCTTTCTAATGCAGAATTGCTATGTAGCCAGCGCATTCGGGAATAAAACGAAGCGACTCCAATACATCAGCTCACAGATGCCTTGTGCTGATCAGCATCACCCTTTAGAGCCATGAGGGAAAAGAGCGCCATCTCTTTTTTTGTCTACCAACCCAGAAAGAGCAAGGGCAACCAACTGTGCTCTCTCAGGGCTCTGGCAGCTGATGGCAAGCTGTATGACAGGGCTTAGAACCACTATGTAGTTATAAAATGGGCTTTTTTATGTATGTTACCATCATAATTAGTCCGTTATTTTAGTTTCCACATAAAAGGTAAAGAAATCTTGAATTGATTGACCTTTAGACAAGCTAATTTGGGTTTTGCTAATTTCAGATTTTGAGATTTCATTAACTTAATCTAATAAAATAAAGGTTGTATCATATCATAGTGTTCTCTACAATGATGTAAAATGTGATTTTATGTACGGCAGTTTTCATTTCAGCAAATCGGCCTCATCCAACATTTCTAAACCATGGTGGTGGTAGCATGCTGGTGACCAAGCTCAATCAATTTCATGTTTTAAAGACCTAAGTGTTTAAACCCTCCCATTGAAGAGTTCTTTGACCCCAAGTATGGTTACCCTTCCTGCTTAGAACCATTCAGTTCTGATTGAATGGTAACCGTACTTGGGGTCAAAAATGGGAGCCATATGGTCCTACGGTGGGCTGTAATGATGGGAACCATTTGGAAAGCCCAACCAGATCCAAGTAAAATCAAAATGTGCAATTCCACTTAGACCCCATTCCCAGCAGAAACCCACCTAACCTACAGAAGATGCTGTCTGGGAACTTTTGGACCTCATGTTATAAAGCCCACAAAGAAACGATTCTGGAAAAGCTAACATATACAGTATATTCGTGATCACACATAATATTTGCCCTTTCACGAGCTCCAGTCAGGAATTCCAGTGGAATGTAGATAATCTGAGGTGTGAGGCTGCTCTTTTAGTGTCCTTTAAAAAATCCCCTTTTCAGGGATCTATAAATGTCAAGCGTGAGGTGTTAATTTTGATATCGGGTAACCGTGATTGGACCATATGCTGTGTGCTAAATCTGCCTGGTAATGCAGGCAGAGTCATATCACCAGCATTTCAGTCTCGACTGTTGATAATTTTTTACTGAGGTCTTCCGTGTTACTGGTCAGGGCTCAGTTCAAGACAAAAGCAGGTATTTTTTAAACATTTGACTGGAGCAAATTTTTAAAATATGCATGTTCTTATTTAAACAAAGGCTGGTGCACTTATTTACAGTGGTTTTACATTGTGGATTAGTAATAAAATCATCCAAACTATAAAAAAAAACATGGAATTATTAAGTAATCAATTTGTTTAATAAACCAGAATATGTTTTTTGTATTATTATTTTAGATTCTCTTGCATGGATGACAGTTTTGCACATTTTGGCTGGTTTTTCTCATTTTCTTAGTCAGCTTTATGAGGTAAAGTCACCTGGCATTGCTTTCAGTTAACAGCTGTGCTGAACTCATCAAGAGTTAATTACTTGAATCAGTTGAATTTCTTGTCTCTTAATGTGTTTGACAGCATCAGTTGTTGGTATACGAATAGCTCTATTTGAGTAATGTAACATAATCCAGATTATGAGAAGCAAGAACTACTCAACTAAGTAAAGAAATTTCAATCAATCGGAAAAATTTAAAAGTATCCTCAAGTACAGTTGCAAAGACCATCAATAACTATATGATGAAACTGGCTCTCATCAGGACCACCTAAGGAAAGAAAGACCAGGTGTTTCACATGTTAAGGTTTGGTTTGTTTAACAGTTTTAAGTTTACTACATGGTTCCTTATGTGTTTTTATAGTCTGGAAAACTCAACAAGCTATCAAGTAGCCATGGTGGGAGGTTTAAAATGGACCTTTGTTGTAGTAAAACATGATAAAAATTGCTTACCTTTGATGAATAGCCCACCTCCGTTCTCCCACAGCTTTCTGAGATCCAGAAATTTGAACAGTTTGTCCAAACACCCTTCAGATTGGGTGACACAGGGCACAATTTGCCCTGATAAATTGCTTTTTCCACTGTTATCCAGCTCAAAGTAGCTCTATTTTATTATCAGTACAGTGATGGCGGCGCTCGGAGCTGAAGCTAGCGTTATAGGATGTAAACAGCAGAATTTTTTTAATAAGCTTCTTGTGCACTTTCTAAGTTATTAATGCCTCGTTTTAAATATCAGGGCTCTCCAGATTCTAGCAAAGAGGTGTGGAGCCACTTTGAGCCTGAATAACGGTGGAAAAAACGATTTATTGGGGCAAATTATGCCCCGTGTCGCCCAATCTGAAGGGTGTTTGGACAAACTGTTAAAATTTCTGGATCTCTAAACGCTGTGGGAGAACGGAGGTGTGCTGTTCATCAAAGGTAAGAACTTTTTTATCATGTTTTACTTTTATACCGAATTTCTCCTTTAAATACATGGGATGTCCAATCTTACTTGGTGCTTCCTTATTTTTTTATCATTGACTTTTGGATTTCAGCTCATCTTCTTCTCGCTTAACTACATGTATTCACAGCAGTCAAGTCGAGTCAAGACCCCACTGTATAAAAAATAGATCGAATCCTGAACTTTGTTGGGGGTCTTTTTCCAACTCATGTATTTTCTCTTTTTTAGTCCAACATAATGGCTGAATTTTAAATGCTGCCATTTGACACAGAGGTCTTCAAAACAGTCTGAGAACCATTAGCTCACCCTGTGAAGTGCAGTAGATAGAGAATATTAAGGCATTTTGGATTTAGACATAGTTTTTTTTTTAATACAGACGACAAGATTAAATTAGTACTTGTTATTTTTCTGCTGTAATTCAATGGCCACTTTCTAAAACTACATTATAGATGAAAGGTACTGCAATATGTGCTCGTCTGCCCTGCACAGAAAGCTGCTAATACATTTTAATACGTATTAATGCATATCTACTCAAGCCGGCAAATGGCTCAGGTCAGAGGTCTGCGGGGGATGAATTTTCCATTACTCTCTCGATCACAATCCTGCATTTTAATTTCTTTCCTTCTGTTATATAAAAAAAACACAAAACAAATGAAAACTGCAATTTCCAAAGCTGTTTATAAGGTTGATTTGAAGTCAGCAGCATAGATTAAATGAAAATGATGATGATTCAAAACAAACTGATGGGAAAAAAACAAGTCCTTTATTCAAGAACCTCAGCCTGAATGGGATTGGTTCTAATGACCACCTGGTTTGTTCTCAGACCTTTCTGTTGGTTCTAATCACTGCATCGTTTGTTCATTAGTTTCAACCCATCAACTGCAGTTGCTTCTAAGCACTGCTTTGTTTGTTCCGGGACTTTCCTATGACTGTGATTGGTTCTAATCACCACCTTATTTGTTCTAAGATCTTAACCTGGCTGTGATTGGATCTAATTAGCAACTTGTTTGCTACAAAATCTTAGCCAGGTTGGTTATGATCGCTGCATCATTTGTTCTGAGACCACTTCCATCCCACCAACTGCAGTAGGATCTAAACTGTGGGACTTTTCCAATGACTGTGATTGGTTCTAATCCCCACCTTCTTTCTAAGCTCTTAGCCTAACTGTGTTTTGTTCTGACCATCACAAGGTTTGTTCTGAGACGTCCACTTGAGAAAACCCCTCAGGGCAGTTGGTTCTATTCCTTATCCCATTTGTTATCTGACTTTCCTCTAGTTGTGATAGGTTCTAATAACTATTTTGTTTCGTCTGAGACCAATTGCAACTCATCAACAGCAGTAGGTTCTAACTATATATTTGTTTGTTATGGGACTTTTTCATGACTGTGATTGGTTCTAATCACCACTTTGTTTGTTCTAAGTTCTTACCCTCACTGTGATAGGTTCTACACACCACTTTGTTTGTTTTAAGTTCTTACCATAACTGGGATTGGTTCTAATCACCACATTGTTTGGTCTAAGGTCTTATCATAACTGTGATTGGTTCTTATCACCACCTTGTTTGTTCTACACTTCTACCCTGACTGTGATTATTTTTCTAATCACCACCTTGTTTATTCTAAATTCTTACTCTGACTGTGATTGGTTCTAATTTGCACCTTCTTTACCAAAAGACCTTTCCCTGGCTATGGAACCAAGGTTTGTTCTGAGACCTCTTGATGAGTTCAGCACAGCTGTTAACTGAAAGCCTGAATTCCAGGTGACTCTACCTCATAAAACTGACTGAGAAAATCCAGACAAGATGTGGAAAGATGTTCATCTATACAAGAGGTGCTACTTTTAAGAATCTAAAATATAAAACAATTTTTTGTTTCTACAGTTCCAACAAACTTTTAACCTTGTATTATATAGACTAGTATTGTATTTTTCAAATCCAGATCAGCTCATAAAGTGATCAGCAGAGTAACATCGCTCGGGTGAATACCAGTTGGTGAACGTTCCCTGCTTCGCTAGTGTCACCAGGTTGCTGTGTTCTTGTTCAGGGAAGATAGGAAGGCTCTCTGCTGCTTCTTCTCGAGAAGGAGGCATTTCTGAGACAGGTGAGCCCGATATCCCGCTCAAATTTCTCTTGTTTGCAGCTGTCAGCCCGAGAGACTGGTGGAGCCCCCACAAAGGCAAAGGAGGAAATGCGGGGGAAAGAAAAAAAGACAAAAGCAAAGAATGAATAATGCATCACTCAAAGTTTGCCACGCTCTGCTGGGAGACAATGAATACTATGTAGAACTTATCTCTGGTTTTAGAATACTCCGTGGGCTGATATAACGAAAACTAAAGACCAACCACAAGGAGACAGCAGACGCTCCCGACGTTTGCTGGAGACTGGAAGACTTACTGTACAACAGCAGCGGCGGCAGCGGCCTTCAAACTTTGGATCACCTGTTTTGATGGTGGTTTATGTTTTTCAGGTCATTTTGCTCAACCCTTAGAATCCTACGGACAGATTGTCCATCCAAAATCGCACCTTGTGTTCTCAGCTTAATTACTCAGGAATCCCTTCACTCATAAACATAATCCATATATGGTTAAAAAGGGTGAAACTTACTTTTTCTAAAAATAGTGATCACATCCCAGTGCGGTAAAGCTAAATCTACAAGAAACCCATTAAATAAAAAATCTTCTTCCCCAACCAATATTATTTACCTTTAATGCTTCTGTCCACAGCAAAAGTGTGAAACTACATGCTTTACTCAAACTAAAGCTAGGTATGGTGTGCGCACTACTTGATATAGTTTTTATTTTACTTGCACATTTTTACTAAGTAGTTTTTTTTGCACTAAACATTTTTATTTATTTAGACTAAAAAGTTTACATTTTTGTATATACCTGTAGTTTTCTTTGTGTGTCCTGATCCTCAAAATACTGAAAGGCATAGGCTGCTCTGAGGGTCAGGTATTTCGTTTTTATCTACATGTATCCTAGAGGTGTGATTATTGATTATCAAGAAAAATAACTCCGTCTGATGCTGTTTCTCCATGTATTTTGTCAAAGTAATAATTAATAAGCCATGTAATGAACTCAAATCATCAATCAATATTTTTATGCTTTCAACTCATAAACACTGTAGTCTAACCTTAATTTATGTAAAGATATCTTAGGTGTGAATATATTTAAAGTCTATACATTCAAAAATAAGTTAAAAAATCCATATGGCTTCTGGAGTGAAAGAGATCAGGTGATCAGGTGCCTGATATAATTACTGTGTTATAAGACCTGTAAGAGAGAGAACTGACAAAAATGAAGAAAAAACACATAAAAACAGCCTAGAGTTCAAAGGGTTAAAGGGTTGATTTTTGAAAGACAGGATTGCAGGAGTCTTGTGATTGCAAGACTCCTGCAATCCTGTAGTTCTACTGTCTGAGATTCTCAACCAAAGCAAATCAAACCGAAACAGTGTTTTTTTAACAAATTTAGTAGGTGGGGCTCTGGTGGGGTTGAAAGGTGAGAGGGGTGGAGCCAGGGTGGTTCTATGCACTTCTATGTCCTTATTGTGATGCCATTGTGATGGCTTATAGAGGCATATGATTCCAGACAGCAAACATTTTCAACTGAATCAAAGAAAACAGATAGATAGATTTTTTTTGTGGAAAAAAAAAATAAGAGACCACCTAAAAATTATGAGTTTCTTTTGATTTTACCAAATTAAAAACCTCTGGAATCCATATAATCAAGAGGAAGATAAATGATCTCAGGCCATAAAACCAAACTGAACTGCTTGAATGTTTTGCTCCAGGAGTAAAGCAGCATAAAGTTTTTCAAAAGCAGTGTGTAAGACTGGTGGAGGAGAACATGATGCCAAAGATGCATGATGAAAACTGTGATTAAAAAAACAGGGTTATTCCACCAAATATGAAATATTTCTGAGCTATTAAAACTTTATGAATATGAACTTTGAGATTTGAGGTCTGAAAGCTCTGTATCTTTTTTGTTGTTATTTCAGCCATTTCTCATTTTCTGCTAATAAATGCTCTAAATGACAAAAGTTTTATTTGGAATTTGGGAGAAATGTTGTCTGTAGTTTATAGAATAAAACAACAATGTTCATTTTACTCAAACATAAACCTATAAATGGTAAAATCAGAGGAACTGATTCAGAAACTGAAATGGTGTCTCATGCAAAAAGTGAGTTTTGTATAATATGACCCCTTTAAAATAATAGAATGGATTGGTATGTAGGCTTGTTAGCTGGTAGCTAACAAGCTAACCCTTTTACTGTCAGTTAAAGCAGCAATTTTAAACCATTGAAAGCATTTTAAGAGCAGCAGCAGTGAGCTGTAGCACACAGAGAGCATCCTCGTTTGTATGATGGAGCTCCGTGCCTTTAGGGCGTGTTGGTGGAGGAGATTACAGCTGATCTCTTGCTGCTCGGCTTGTTTTCTCATTGACCTTTGGCGTGAATTGACATACGAACTAAACGCTGCACCTCATGTTGTACTTTTCTTCCTGTTCGGGTGTGTGGGTGGGGGGGGGGGGGACTTGTTTCTTTATATGCCAGTGCCTGTAGGCTATAATTTAGACCAGAAACACACAGACATGCACAGAATGTTCCGGATACTCGACTCTCAACACCTGCTCTTTTCCCTGCAGCCGCAGAAACTGACCTTGGAAATGAAGTTCAATCAGAGGTTATGAAGATGGGTGAACAGATAAAGAGGAAGAGGATAAAGAGAAATTTTAAAGCAGGTGAGATGGGCACTAGAGGAGGTTTTAGAGGAAGAGAGGGCCGGACAATTCATTCATGTTCATTTCAGTTAGTAGTATGAGAACGTCAATGAGAAGTTCAATTCTTGAAGATCTGTATGTGTCTGTTGAATGTAGACCCAAATATCATCCTCATGTAGGTTCTGTATAAAGAGTCCAACTGGGAACCCAAGTGTTTTCATATTGGCTTCACATATGGATGTTATTAATGAGGTATTACAATGTTGTTCTCTAAATATTACGACTTAATTCTTGGAAAATTTCAACTTTGATCTCAAAATATTATGGCTTTATTTTTAGAATTTAAAAAATTAATTCTCTAAATATTATGACTTTATTCTCCAAATATTACGACTTTATTCTCTAAATATTATGACTTTATTCTCTAAATATGAAAACTTTATTCTTGGAAAATTACAGCTTTGCTCTCAAAATATTATGGCTTTATTTTCAGAATATTAAAACTTTATTCTCTAAATTTTTTTTTTTTTTTCTAAATATGAAAACTTTATTCTTAGAAAAATACAACTTTGCTCTCAAAATATTATGGCTTTATTTTCAGAACATTAAAACTATATTATATTCTCAAAATGTCATAAATGGGGTACTACAGCATTGTTCTCTAAATATTACGACTTTATTTTCTAAATATTCCAACTTACTTCAAAAATGTACAACTTTATTCTCTACACAACTTTATACTCCAAAATCTCTGACTTTATTCCTGAAAATGTACATTATTACTTTATACTCTAAGTAGTACAACTTTTTTGTCTAAATAGTATGACTTTACTCTCTAAATTTTACGACTTTATTCTCTCTATATGTATATATTTTTTTCTCAGAATCACACGTTGTACAATTTTATTCTCAAAATATTACAACTTTATTGTCTAAATATTACAGCTTCATTCTTAGGATGCCATACTTGCCATATGACTTTTTCTCAAAATACCATACTGTATAACTTTATTCTCTAAATTGTATGACTTTATTCTTTAAATATTACAACTTTTTTTCTCAAAATTCCATAATATACAACAAATTTCTTGAAAACTTTATTCTCTACGTTTTATGACTTTATTCTTAAAATATTAAGACGTCTTTCTTGGAATGAGATTCATATCGTACAACTTTAATCTTGAAATATTATGACTTTATTCTTGAATTAATAAAACTTTAAACTGCAATAAAACTTTGAATTTAAATCTTTTCTCATAAGTCTACTATTTTTATTTTAGTGGCCCTAAAATCCGTCTAATCTCCTAAAAATTAAGATACAAATGAATGTTCTGCTTATATTATAATAATGTGTAACTAATTAGACATTTTGGTTTATCCAACCATCTATGCTTGAAAAGTTCAAGTTTTATTATGTACTTTTCTTTTAATCGTAAAAGAAAGTGGTTGTTATGCAGCCTGAGTCTCCTGGAAAAGCAGTTTATAAGTTTTATTAGATTATAAGTTTATAACATTTATGAGTTTTTCTTTATACACAGTTAGATTGTAGTTAGATGCTCATAAAAGGGTTGAACGCTGAGAAACAGAATGAGTCTGTGCTGAGTTTTTACTTATCTGGCTCTTAAAGCTCAGAATGACTCAGTAAAGCAGCTTATTGAGCTTATTGTCATTCTTCCCTAATGAAAACTTATCACGCTAGTTAACAGCCAGACTTCCAGAGGCAGATTAAACATGACCCAGCTAAACGAGGAGATGCTGAGACCGACTCTCAGCTAAGAATAGCTGCTGCTACAAACTCTCCAGCTTTTACAGACATTTGCTGGAGACCTGAACCGAGAGGAATTTTTAAAAAACTGCAGAAAAGACAGATTTAATAGTGAAGTACAGCAAAATATTTCTTTTAGCAAAGGAAGCTAATCGATACTCAGACGTCTGAAAGCCTGAGGTCTGTCTGAGGGTCTGGGCTGTAGAGCTACTCGACTGATAAAACTGCATGTCTACACTGGATATTATTACCACTACACAGGTAGTGAAAATACACTGATATGATAAGTTTGGTCACAAGACAGATATATTTTCCAAGCCATCACGTGGCAGGCAAAAAAAAAATCTGTTTTGGAAACTGAAGTGTAATGGGATGGAGTGCTACAGACTAGTAGCTCTCCAGCCCAGAGGGTTGTTGAACCCAATTGCAGAACAGTTGATTTCAAAGCAGGTAAACCTAAGAAGAAAGGAAAAAAATAAATAAATAAGTAAATAAATACACCGCTCCACGTGCAGGATCGAACCCATCAGGGTCATCAGGGTCGAGATCCAATACACTAACACTGCCCTTATGTCCTTATAAGGAGATAGGGAGCCCAAAAACAACAGAGTGGTCGAAAACATGATGTCAGTGTCTACAAGCAGTGGAAAACATGTACCATATGAGGGAGGTCTTATAAGGACAATTGAAAGCTGGTGATTGGCTGAAGTACGAGTGACATGCTTCCGAGTTTCCCGCTAATACCTGCACAGAGTTTACAGTACTCTGGTTTCATGGTTCCATAAGTAAATGGACATCCAATTTTTGGGGACAATAAACACTGTAGTTGGACACTTGCCTACTGATGTTTCACACTGTTTTTTATAATTTTTTTTTTAGCTTAGAGGACCAGAAATTATTGGATTGTTTATTGCATGTGTTTTGAAGGGATGAGAAAAAAAATGCTGTACAATATGTTGCTATTCACTGGTATTGTTAACAATGAAAACCTAGGACAGAAAAAGTTTGGACCTTAAAGTAACCCAAACCATTAAAAAAAAAAAAAAAATATATATATATATAAAACGTTAATTAAACCAGAATGTTTTGTATTTTAGATGACATATTTGCACATCTTGGCTGAATTTTCTAAGTCAGCTTTATGAGGTAGAGTCACCTGGAATTCATGCTTTCAGTTAACAGCTGTGCTGAACTCATCAAGAGTTAATTACTTGAATTTCTTGCCTCTAAACAGAGCACACAAAAAAATTTATAAATATCTAAAATTCACACTGTCTGCAATGAAAAAAAGCCAAACTTGATGTAAAATATAATGCATGTTTTTCATTTACCCTTTTACATTATGTCCCAACTTTTTGTTTTGTGGGGGTTGTGAATAAAACCCCCAAAAACAAGAATTTGTTCGCAGAGTGTATTAAGGGTTTGTTCTGAATTCATGTGACATTTTAATGGTTTGTATCACAATGTTCCCAGCTAGTCAAATACATTATGAAAATGTTAAAAGAAACAATCCCAAAACTAAAAACAAAAAAAAAAGTGCCAATTGCACTGACATTACCAGAACGTTTATTAACATTAAATAAAAAAAGATTCTCAGAAAACTTTTTTTAAACAGATTTAACATGTTAAGAAAATGTTCAACTAACCAAAATTTGTTGGATTGGACATGAGGAACAAAGACTTACTGATTATTAAGAGAAGAACTCTTAATGAACTGCTAGGAAAGTTGTGGGGAACATGCAGTAAAGTCCACTGAATGAATCACACACTCAGTGATGTAACCTCCGAGTCTTGCTCACTTTCTGACGACATTGCGAACGTCGCTTCGTGTCTCGGTGCTGACCTGACATTTCGCTTTTAGCACAGACTCCCGTCTCCTAGCTGAGAACAGAACCTGTCACATCACTCTGACATCGAGGACCTCCGGCTACGATTATGCCAAGCGCTGCATAATAAGAGGCCGGCGCCCGTGGGGTCGGTTGATGTCACGCTAGCGTCGGATGGGCATTGGTTGACGAACCATCACATCGCGTTTTCAGTGGCCTTTTTTTTAGAGCTTCTGGGCGGCCTATGCACGCCTGTTTTGACAAGTAAGAAAGAAGTGCTTGGTAGTCATTGGTGGTGAGGGATACGGAAGCAGATTGTGGGTCGTAAAAGTTCTTTTCAGCAAGACGTGAAGTGTATGTGTCGAAGTTCCAGCTCTGTTTTACTTCTATCCAGGGCAACACTTCAGCCCTCAAAAGTTTTGTCAGTCCTGATTGTTTAGCCCTTCAAAGATTTTATAGAATGTACTGACTATTGTAGATTTTGTGGACTTATATTGTAGATAAAATAACTTGTGAGTACACATTACAGTAAACATGTCCAAATTGTTGGACCTCCATTACTAAAACCCTATTGGCCACTGCATTTACTAGAACTACATTTGAGGATGCCCAACAGGTGCTCAATTAGGATTAGGCTTAGTACTCCTCCCCACTTGGACACCATGTACTAATTCTCTTACTTAATCATGGGTGTGTTCTGGTGTAACATCAAATAAACCAATCAGCGTGTCACTTGCCATTCCCTTTAAGAGCCAGATGTGGTCTGACTTTGGCAGATTGGTATTTTAAGGGCGCAGCTACCTGAATGTGTCCAATGCTTCTCAGCAGAGGAAAATGATCTACTTATTTGTAGAGTGAAGGTGTGTGAGCAGCTTATTTATTAAAACATGAATTTATTTTTTTTATTTATTTATTTATTTTTTTTTTGTATTGTTTTATTACTCTTACCACAAAGTATAGGGCCAATGGGGCAACAGGTCACCGGACAGGAAAGGAACAGGCCTGTTTATTGTTGATGTTGGGTAAATGTTGGGTTTGTGCACTGCTGTGCAGTAGCTGTGTGTGTGTGCTTGTTAAGATTCTGCATTGCCAAGATAGCAATGAACGACTGTTTAGGTTTTAATCAGTCAGTGGAGCACCTGTGTTTTCCGTTGCCAAGATATACCAGGCAATATGCCAGAAATGTACCTGACCACCACACCACCTACCTCTTTTGTAGATATATTCACAAGCACTGTTGCTATTTCAACAATGCATGCATAAAGTGTGAAAATAGACTGTTGGTGGTGTAAGATAGCAATGAACATCCCAACACAGCTTTAGCAGGGTGTAAAAACGGGATCTGAATGTGCAAACCAGGATGTACAGATGAATCCCCCGTGTCTACAAGACTGTCTTTGTACAGCCGAGTGCCGCGGCTCTCTGACATTGTTTTTTTTTTTTAAATATTAAATATGGATGATTGCCGAAAGTAGCATGATTCAGCCGGCTCTGTAAACCAGCAGGGAACGTGGGGGAGGAGGGCCGGGGTGAAGTGGAGATTAATTGCAGTGGGTTCGTGACCGGGGCAGGGGAGTTCAAACTCATCACACTGTATAGCGCGAGAGGGAAATCCAGTGCTGTGAAAGCTCCCAGCCTGAGTTAACTGTTGCAGTGCTCTTCAGAGATATCCAAATATAGCCTAGACTCAGCGGCCACTTTATTAAAAACACATACCATGGAGCTCCAGTGTATAAAAACCATGAAAGAACATGGTGTAATATTTTTTTTAGGTTGTTGGTCTTTATTTTTATTATTTAAAGTGCTATTTGCCAGTTTTTTTTTTTTTTCAGGTGAGCTCTCAATAATAATAGGATAAACAAAAAAAATACTGTTCACTGGGCTACACATTGTCTGCCCTAATGTACATGCAGTACATACATTTTAATACAGTAGCTGTCGAGTATGTCATTTTGAAATACTAAGTAATAATTTTTAAACACTAAGTAATTATTTTGAAATACTCAGTAATTATTTCGAGATACTAAGTTATTATTTTAAGATACTAAGTCATTATTTTGAAATAGCAGGTAATTATTTCGAGATACTAAGTTATTATTTTAAGATACTAAGTCATTATTTTGAAATAGCAGGTAATTATTTCGAGATACTAAGTTATTATTTTAAGATACTAAGTCATTATTTTGAAATAGCAGGTAATTATTTTGAGATACTAAGTTGTTATTTTGAAATAGCAAGTGTGTTTGCTTTTCGAAAAAAAAAAAAAAAACATTTTTTTTTCAAAATAATGACTTACTCTCAGAAATTATTGAGATAATATATCAAAAATAATGACTTATTATCATAAATAATGAGACAGTACCTAAAACAATGAGATAGTATCTCAAAATAGTTACTTAATATATCACAATAATGACTTAATATCTCAAAATAATGACTTACTATTTCAAAATAAGGACTCAACATCTTAAAATAATGAGACAGTATCTCAAAATAATGACTTAATATCTCAAAATAGTAAGGTAATATCTCAAAATAATGACTTAATATCTCAAAATAATGACTTAGTGGCTGAAATTAAAGACTTAGTATCACAAAATAATGAGACAGCATCTCAAAATAATGAGATAGTATCCTTAAAATAATTATTTCATATCTTAAAATAATGAGATAGTATCTCAAAATAATGACTTACTATTTTAAAATAATGACTTATTATTACAAAATAATGACTTATTATTACAAAATAATGACTTACTATAACAAAATAACAACTTACTATGACAAAATAATGACTAAGTATCTCAAAATAATGACTTACTATCTCAAAATACTGACATAATATCTGAAAATAATGAGATAGTATCCGAAAAAAATGACTTAATATCGCAAAATAATTAGATAATATCTCAAAATAATAAAATAGTGTTTCATTTTTTAAACTGTGCTGTTTTTATTCATTGTTGTTTTTTCTAGATGGCGGGAATGGGCTTCCATATTTTGCAATATGCAACTCTAATTACATTAGTTAAAATTAAAATAAAAATTGATGTTTTAAATAAATGCATAATCATCACTGTCCTCTAACTTGGGCATCCAATCAGAAAACACCCAGATCCTCTCAGCATTATTAAGGATAATAATGCGGCGTGGAAATAATACGGATCGTATGACAATCTGTTCACATGATCTTTTTTTCTGTTCTGTTCTGTGAGAGATGGAAAAAGACCCCATGAGATGTAGAGACAAGAAGATGTGACAAGCTTCAGGCAGTGCCCGTCATCTCCCTCGCTCTCTTCCTCTCTCTCCTGACTGGCTCTCCTTTTGCCTGGCAGCTTTTAATTTTCATGAGCTGTCAGCGCAGTCAGCTGCACCCGCGTCAGACCCCGGGCGCTTTGAGAAGAAAGCTGAAGGATGGCACGCGGGCGACGCGAGCGCGGGGCGAGCAGCTGTCTGCGGCGGGGAACAAGGAGCATTAAAAATGCAGGAGTCTCCTCTGAAAGTTTAATTGGAACGGTTTGACTCGGTCTGACCCGGGAATGAACCACCACATCTGGGTCTCCACACAGAATCCTGGAAAAGAAGGAAGCAGCTGGACAGATTTCCTCCAAACTCTTCTAGTGGTGAAGTTTGAGGTTTTCTCAAATCAGCTTTTTTTTAGTGAAGACTAGCACACGCTTCCTTCAATAAATGTGAAATCAGCTACCACCTCTTTTCAACTTAGCTTCACAGCGCACTCGGAGGAAAGCGCAGCGACTCGGTTCTGATACAGCAGCTCACAGATGCAGCCTTGTGCTGATCGACATCACCCTAGGAGTGTTGAGAGAAAAGAGAGTGCCATCTACTGTACCCACCCAGAGAGAGAGCAAGGACAATTGTGCTCTCTCAGGGCTCAAGCAGCTGATGGTAAGCTGCATGAATGGGATTCGAACCAGCAATCTCCAAATCATAGTGGCAGCGCCTTAGTCCGCTGGACCACTCGGAAAACCTCTGGAATATAATCAAAAGAGGAAGATGGATGATCACAAGCCATCAAAGTTCACCAGACTGAAATGCTTGAAGTTTTTGCACCAGGAGTAAAGCAGCGTAAAGTTATCCAAAAGCAGTGTGTAAGACTGGTGGAGGAGAACATGATGCCAAGATGTATGAAGAAAACTGTGATTAAAAACCAGGATTATTCAACCAAATATTGATTTCTGAACTCTTAAAACTTTATCAATATGAACTTTTTTTTTTTTTCGTTTTCTTTGCATTATTTGAGGTCTGAAAGCTCTGCATCTTTTTTGACCCCAATTTGACCCCATTTAATGTTTACCACCTTTAAATAAGCAGTTAATATCTCTTTATTTACTTCATATTTGTGTACACCTTCATGCTACTGGGGAAAAAATAAAAAATACACTAACATGCACTTTAAGCAGTATTTAATGCCACTATATATATTTTTTTTTCTATCAACACAACGTATAATTTGAAGCATTGCTTAAAAATAAATTTTAAAGAAATACAGAGAAAATATTTCATATTTAATGTGATGAAAATGCACTTTTAGTATTCTTTACCTAATTTAAACATACTTTAAATGCTTTTAAGACGCTGTTATACTTCCTTTTCATAAGGGATTACCTGCAAAAAAAAAGAAAAAGGAAATGGAAAAGGAAGACAGTTTCGTGAATATATTGAGTATTACACATATTAAAAGTGTCTATGCTCAAAATATTTCATCCATTAGAAATGTCTTGGTCTGTGAAGCACGGCAATGAACGAATCACGTAGGAAGGGATTAGGACGTATTAATTCTTGACTCTTGACTCCAGTAAATGGTGACTTGGACTCATTAGAGCCAGTTGATGATAATTACTAAAGGGGAACCTTGCTCAGTAAATTGAAAGTCACAGCAGGGGACAGACCACTGCGAGAGACGTCCTCGTTTTTGTTAACCGTTTTTCCACCCCTGTGAGATAGACGAGGTTGTCTTGCTGGTGTTTTTGCCATGCCCTTGGCGGCTTCGGCTAAATTTAAGCCTGTGGTTAATTTGCTTTTTGATGGGAGTCAAAAATTGCTACACAGCTGGTAGAACAACAAATGACCTTTATACGTTCGACTTGTTAGCCCTGAAATTTTCCGTATCAACAGCGATATTGGAATTATAGAAATTCTACTTAATATACAGGCCAAAGAAGTGTCTTGATGCGAGTGAAGAAGTCCATCATTAGTTTAATCAAAATAAAAAACAATTGTTTGAATATACAGCTCTGAAAAAAATCAAGAGATCACTTTAAAAATGATGAGCTTCTTTCATTTTTACCAAATTGAAAACCTCTGGAATATAATTAAGAAGAAGATGGATGACCAAATGATCACAAGCCATCAAATCAAGCTGAACTGCTTGAATTTTTGCACCAGGAGTGATATAGCATAAAATTATCCAAAAGCAGTGTGTAAGACTGGTGGAGGAGAACATGATGCCAAGATGCATGAAAACTGTGATTAAAAACCAGGTTTGTTCCACCAAATATTGATTTCTGAACTTTTAAAACTTTAGAATAGGAACTTGTTTTCTTTGCATTTTTTTTGAGATCTGAAAGCTCATTTTAGCCATTTCTAATTTTCTGTAAATAAATGCTTTAAACAACAACAATATTTCTATTCGGAATTTGGGAGAAATGTTGTCTGTAGTTTATAGAATAAAAAAACAATGTTCTTTTTACTCAAACATAAACCTATAAATAGCAAAATCAGAGAAACTGATTCAGAAACTAAAGTGGTCTCTTCATTTCTTTCAGAGCTGTATACAGTATGTGCCCACAAATGTTCATCAAACTCTAAAATCTAATTTGTTGAGCTGAATAATGTTTAGAAAAATTCAATTTAATGTAAAACATAAAGCGGCTGGACAATGAAACTGAAACACCTGGTTTAAGACCACAATAATTTATTGTCCATACAGACAGTTCTGGTGGAAACAGGAGAGTTGAGGTGCACATTGAATTCTGCCGTGATTTGATCAGCCGTGGTTTTATGTTTTTTGGATACAATCCGGGTTAGCACCCGAACATCTCTTTCAGACTTACAGCTTCCTCTTACAGCGTCCACAGTTAATCCTGTTGGATGTGGTTGGTCCTTCTTGGTGGTATGCTGACATTACCCTGGATACCGTGGCTCTTGATGCATCACAAAGACTTGCTGTCTTGGTCACAGATGCTCCAGCAAGACGTGCACCAACAATTTGTCCTCTTTTGAGCTCTGGTGTGTCACCCATAATGTTGTGTGCATTGTGTACAATATTTTG
Source organism: Astyanax mexicanus (assembly GCF_023375975.1). Lineage (NCBI taxonomy): Eukaryota > Metazoa > Chordata > Actinopteri > Characiformes > Acestrorhamphidae > Astyanax > Astyanax mexicanus. Next base: position 54,269,116 of record NC_064415.1, read on the forward strand.
AGCAAAACTGTGCTCTTACCCTGATAATTGAACCAACCTTCACACTCTGCTCTTACTGGTGCAATAATGTGCAATTAATGAAGATTGGTGACCAGGCTGCTCCAATTTAGCCATGAAACCTCCCACACTAAAATGACGGGTGTTTTTTTTTTTTTGTTTGTTTCACTGTCCAACCCCTGTAGCTGTGATGTCAAGTGATCGGTTAGTGTTATTTAGAAGCAACATTGGGTCCAGTGGAAGACTGGGCCCTCTGTTGCAGCATTAGGCATGGCAGCAGGAGTCCTCTGGGTGGGGGGGTGTTGGTAGGGATGGTGGTGAGTGTATGTGGAGGTGTGTATGTTGGGGGGGGTGGACCAGGGCCATCCAGCAAGGTCTGGGAGCGCAGCAGAGCAGGCGCACTGTAATCAGTGCCGGCGCAGAGCAATAACAAAGTGTTTACAAGGAGGAACCCCGCTGGGAGCTCCTTTCATATCCTGCAAAGCTCACCTTTCTCCTCCCGCCTCATAAAAAAAGCCATAAACGAGCGTGCACGGTATCGACGAGGGCGCACCAGCATGCGCCCGCTCACAAACATTCATAAAATATGGCATAACAACTAATTTGTCTCCTTGAATAATATTTGCTGTGCTAATAATGCAGCGCAATGAGCTTTCTCAAGGACGTTTCGGCGGTAAGTGGGCGTTCCACTGCTGGTCAGGTGGGAAAAAAATAGCCTCTTTCAGGAGCTCAGTCTTTAAAGAACCAGCAGAGCGGATATAAATGACCACCCCGTTTTTTTATTCACAGAAACCAGTCTGTTAATTTTGCGTTATATGATTTTGTCAAATAAAACTCTAGTTTTCAAGCCATTTTTCGTTTTTGACGTTTTCTTTAAATTTTTATTTTTTTAAATCTTGTCTCGACTCGTCTTGTGACATTAGTGTCTCGTCACACCCCTAGTTAGCAAAGATCATCACAACATTAGGTGAGGTAACTCGCACAGGTCACCTGGGGTCAAAAAACAAAAAAAGAACAGTACTTTTTAAGTCCCTCAAGCCTTTCAGAATCTCAGCAGTAATTTCCTGCAGCCTACGCAGACTCCTCCCCCAGTCCCACAGGTATACCGGCCATCTCAAATCCACCGCAAGCCACCGCCAGCGGTCAAGGTCGTTCCTCATCGATAGGAAACACAAACGTTCAATGCCCGAACCTCCTTCCCTCGATACGTGAACGATTTACGCCCAGGCCGTCCCGTACGGCTCCTGGTAACCTCCACACGACCCTATCGGAAAGATACGAGCTAAGGAAACGGACATGGCGAAAGATCCGGATTGGCTTCGCTGTGCGTTTCCTTCTCTCTGGCGAATCAATCAGAGCGCTGTCGCAGAGAGGTTAAGTAGTTAATGCGGCAGGATGTAAACAGATGCTCGGGTTTCGTCAGGCCATTACTTACATCCAGGCAAATATAGACTCCAGAGCATTAAGAGTGAGGGATGATGGAGGACAAAAGACGCAGAGCTTTGTACTACACTGATCCTGAAGGTCACGGGAGAACTTTAAAAGTCGTGGATAACCAATACCAATAGCCCAATACCAATATCTGGACAGGATTAAGTAATTTTCGCTTTTACGGGGGTCCTCTGTGATTTTATTCCTGTCCGGAATGACATCCACTGAGAAAATTACAGGATGATTTATCTACTGTTTTTCGCTGAACTCCTCCTCGTGGTCCTCCAGTAATTTTAGTCCTGTCCGGACGCACATCTCTGAGTTTCGTCACCTCGCGTTTAATAAAATAGCTATTTGTCCACTGCCGCGCACCGTAATTACACTTTTGAAGCACATTTCCATAGAGATCCACGTAAGAGATCCACGTAAATATCACATCAACAGCGAGTGGAAACGGAGGAGCTACTGAACGCGATGTCATGTGATCGAGAGAGCCAAAAAACCTCACTGTTGATTCAGTGTTGAAATGCCAGTTGGGGTGGTTTAGTGAAGGTTGAACGTATGACATTGAAACAACATTGCCATATCAACGTTGGTTCACTTTTCAAAATCAACGTTGATTCAACGTTTATTCAACATTGGAATGCCAGCTGGGATGGTTTATTAAAGGTTGAATGTATGATGTTGAAACAACATTGCCATATCAACTTTGATTCACTTTTAAAAATCAACATTGATTCAACATTGAAATCCCAGCTGGGATGGTTTAGTAAAGGTTGAATATATAACATTGAAACAGCGTTGCCATATCAACGCTGATTCACTTTTCGAAATCAACGTTGATTCAACGTTTATTCAACATTTATGCAACGTTGAAATGCCAGCTGGGATGGTTTAGTAAAGTTTGAATGAATGACATTGAAACAATGTTGCTATATCAACGTTGATTCACTTTTCAAAATCACTGTTGATTCAACCATAACATCTACGTTGATTTAACGTTTATTCAACATTGAAATGCCAGCTTGGTGAGCATACTCTCAAACCGGATGTCTCCTTTAAGCTCCATTCTCCTTCTTCTCTTTAAATAAGCGTTATAAAAGCTCTGCGTGTGTTTTTGCTCTAATTTCTGTGTTAGATTACGGTTCCTGGGCCCAGAGAGAGATGAAAGTTTGGTTGAGGCTCGGCTGATGGAGTGGGCCATTTGCAGAGCCCCCATGCCGAGTTTCTCCCAATACTTCAATAAGCTCTTTCGTGTTGCCGTCGCTAATTATTCCGCGTAATGCTTTCAACTGAACGGAGCAAAATAGCAAAGAACAGCGAGTCCTCACAGGATCTGTTCATTTATATACAGCATTACTGTATATATATAGGTTTCTGAATCAGATCGGTTTTCACCTTGGAGAGAGTAAACAGCTACAAAACGTGTTTGTTAGATACTGTATTTATATTTAGTCTCCTTACTTTCCTCAGAGCTCCTAATTACCCTGGTTAAAATAAAGTAGATTAAAGTATATTAAGCATTATTATGCTATATTGCACTAAAGTGTTCTTGTAGCCACATTATTATTAATCAGTATATTTAAAGAGTGATGAAATGGAACAACTATTTTTTAGCTTATTTAACACTATATATTTAATTGTATAAAATTAGTAAAACAAAAAGTCTTACTTAAATTGTGCTAAGTGTACTTAACTAACTGTGCTAAAATATATTTAAGTAACATTTAAACATTCTACTTCATGTATGTATGTAACCCCATATTTAAAAAAAAAAATGCTTTCAACTGTTTTACTAATATACACCAGGTATATTAGTAATATAATACAGGAAATTGACAAATCCTGCACCTAACAGCTGGGGTTATGCATAGGGCTCAGCCAGGATCTACTACTCACTCAACTAACAACAATAGCAAAACCACCACAATCTGATACTGGCTCGACAAGAATCCAGAAGCACAGCCTAACACTATGTTCATGGTCCATTGCCTCAACTGCCAAGTAACAGACCTACCAAAAAATAACCTATGAACAAACAGAATCCCTCCTTAATCTAAGCTCACTTCCTTTAACTATGGCAACAACACACTTACCTAAGCACAATCACACACAATAAATCACATTATAAGTTGCGTGAGCAGAACACAGCAACCACTACCATCTGATACTGGCTCGACAAGAATCCAGAAGCATAGCGAACTATGTTCATGGTCCGTGCCTCAACTGCCAAGTACTCAGACGTCTACAAAAACTCATGAGACAAATTATTACAAGAGCAGGACCACACCAATCCCCTTCATCCAAACTCTAACACAAACTTCAGTGCAAGCTCTTCTCAGGGGTCATCAGGCAGGCACCTTCCTTCGTCAGTGTTTCGCTGAATTAGGCCCATGTACTTAACAAGAACATGTTAAATATATGTGATCTATTTACATTAGAGGACAAATACGCTTTTTCAAACATGTTCCTGTCTTTTGTAAGTAGCACACTTCTAGTATACTTCTTTGGATATAAAAATATATAATTTTTAGCTTGTTACTAATGTACTTTAAATTTAAATGTGTTATTTAACACTGTGTCCTATAATTTACAAATTTTTATATTTCCCGCCTTTTTTTACATTTTACCAATATAGTAATTTAATTTTCTTTCTAAAAAGTTGCACATTGCACTTTAAGTGAACTACTGTAACAGTTGTTTTTAACACACTTTGCTAAAATTGTGCAAAAGTATATTTGGAAATACAGTAAGTATATGTTCTAAATATGTTTTCAGTCCAATTAAGTATATACTTTTTCACCATGGAATGTATTACCTAAATATATATTTTAAACATTTTACCAATGTAGTAATTTAATATACTTTCTTAAAGTTACATAAAGATACATTGCACGTTAAGTGAACTATTGTAACAGTTATTTTTTAACCCTTTCTTAAAAATGTATAAAAGCATATTTGGAAATACAGTATTTTAGAAGTATATTGAATTGCATACTTCATAGTAGTAATACAGTTTACTGTATTTATAATACACTATATTGTACTTTTTTAAAAAAGCATAGTCAAAGTTTACTTTCAAACATTTGATGAAAGCATAATATTAATGTACTTAATATATTTTAGGTAAGTACATAAATATGTTAGTATATTTACAGCACACTTTTCTACATTTCTAAATATGTTTTCAGTAAAATTAGGTATATATTTTTTTCACCAGGGAATGCAATACCTAAATATATTCTTAAACATTTTACCAATGTAGTAGTTTAATATACTTTCTAAAAGTTACACAAAGATACATTGCACTTTAAGTGAAATACTGTAACAGTTGTTTTTAACACACTTTCCTAAAAATGTACAAAAGTATATGTGGAAGTATACTGAATTACATTGAACTTAAAGTGTACTTTATAGTAGTTGTTATTTAAGTATTTATTTAAAATACACTACATTGTACTTTTATAAAAACATGATCAAAGTTTACTTTCAAACACTTGATGAAAGCATAATATTAATGTAATTTAATTATATAAATATGGTGATAAATTTACAGCATACACTTAAGTATATACAGTGAGTCCAAGAAGTATTTGATCCCTTGCTGATTTTCTTTGTTTGCCCACTAATAAAGACACTATCCTTCTGCACTTTTAATGGTAGATATATTCTAACATGGAGAGACAGAATATCAAGACAAAAATCCAGAATATAATTTTAAAGAATATATTTTAATTAATTTGTATTTCAATGAGGAAAATAAGTATTTGATCCCTCTTGCCAAACACACTCAATACTTAGTGGCAAAGCCTTTGTTTGCAAGCACAGCGGTGAGACGTTTGTTGTAGTTAACCACAAGTTTAGCACACACACCAGGGGGAATTTTGGCCCATTCTTCTTTGCAGATCCTCTCTAAATCATGAAGGTTGGTGGGCTGTCGCTTGGCAACTCTGACCTTCAGCTCCCTCCATAGATTTTCGATCGGATTGAGGTCTGGCGACTGGCTGGGCCACTCCATGACCTTAATGTGATTTTTCTTGAGCCAATCCTTTGTTGCCTTTGCTGTATGTTTAGGGTCGTTATCATGTTGGAAGACCCAACCACGGCCCATTTTCAGATCCCTGGCAGAGGGGAGGAGGTTGTCCCTCAGGATTGTGCGGTACATGGCTCCATCCATCTTCCCAGTGATGCGGTGAAGTAGCCCTGTACCCTTGGCAGAGAAACACCCCCAAAACATTATGCTTCCACCTCCATGCTTGACGGTGGGCACAGTGTTCTTGGGGTCATAGGCAGCATTTTTCTTCCTCCACACATGGCGGGTGGAGTTGAGGCCAAAAAGTTCAATTTTGGTCTCGTCTGACCACAAAACCTTCTCCCAATAACTTGGTTCATCTTTCAAATGATCATTGGCATACTTGAGGCGCGCCTCCACATGTGCTCTCTTCAGCAGGGGTACCTTTCGGGCACTGCAGGATGTGAATCCATTGTTGCGTAAAGTGTTGCCAATTGTTTCCTTGCAAATTGTGGTCCCAGCTGCCTTCAGGTCATTTGCTAACTCCTGCCGAGTGGTTGCAGGACGATTTCTGACCGTTCTCAGCATCATTGCCACCCCACGAGGCGAAATCTTCTTTGGAGCACCGGGCCGAGGTCTGTTGATTGTCATGTTATACTCTTTAAACTTTCTGATAATTGCACCAATAGTTGTTACTTTCACATCCAACACCTTACTAATCTTTTTGTAGCCCATTCCAGCTTTGTGAAGGTCAACAATTCTGACTCTGAGGTCCTGTGACAGCTCTTTGGTTTTACCCATGTTGGAGAAATCTGTGTGATCTGTCTGATTCTGTGGACAGGTGTTTTTCACACAAGTGATTAGTGAGAACAGGTGGCTTCAGGTCAGGTAACAAGTTGATTGGGAGTGTCTAACTGGTCTGTAAAAGCCAGAACTGCTAATGAATACTAAGGGATCAAATACTTATTTCACTCCATGAAATACAAATCAATTAATATATATTCCTTACATTTATTTTCTGTCTCTCCATGTAAGAATACATCTACCATTAAAAGTATAGAATGATCATGTCTTTATTAGTGGGCCAACAAAGAAAATTAGCAAGGGATCAAATACTTCTTGGACTCACTGTATATATTTTCACCAGGGTAGTTTTTTTAGTTTAGGTTTTGTTTGTGTGTTGAGGTTTTTAGTTAATTGAGCAATATATATATATATATATATATATATATATATATATATATATATATATATATATATATATATATATATATATAGAATATATATAAAATATATATTTTATATATATTTTTATATATTTTTTTTTCATTAAGCAACTTCCATCCTTTCCAAAGGGTTCAGTCCTTTCTGAAAAAAGAAAAAAAGAAGAAAAAAAAATAAACAAACAAACACGGGTCCACTAATGAAATGTTTGACATTTGGTAATGGCCCACAGTGACGAATTCCCACACCGCGTGCGTTTGCGTTTCTTATTTATTTATACAGCATTACCATCTTATTTGCCAGACACGGCAGCTATTAATTATTCATTCTCGTTATAGGGCTATCACCGGGGCATTATGGGATTTTTTTTCTCCTTTTTTTTGTTCATTCCCTGGGTCTGTATGATTTTTAGAGGTTGGCAGGTTCATAAATCTTCTGTTTATTCATAGCTGACTCCAGCGACCTTTCTCTACGGTGAAGGGGACGAGGAGGTGGAGGCCGAAGAGACCACCTCTCACCTCTCTGACCGCTCCAACTCTTACACCTATACACATATACCTCCCACAGAGGGGCGGGGCAACAAAAAAAAACATAAAAAAAAATACATACAAAGTCAGGAATCGGCACAAAATGTATTTTTTTCAGGGTTGAAGGATAACCAAAGAGATACTGTGCTTTGTGACCTTTAATACTTACAATAAACTTCATCATATTCATGATATATATTTTTCAAGTCTTCAGTCTAGACACAGAAATGATCATATTATCCAGCTCCATCACATTATATTATCACTTTTTATTTTCTTTGTCATGCATAAGAATGGACGGATGCAGGCTAAAATCCTGCCATTATGATCGGAAGATCGCTGGTTTGAATCCTGGTCATGCAGCTTGCCATCAGCTGCCAGAGCCCTGAGAGAGCATAGCTGACCATGGATGTATGGATGTATGGACGGATGGGTGGATGCATGTATGGATGGATGGACGGATGGATGGATGCGTGTATGGATGGATTGATGGATGTATGGACGGATGGATGGATGGATGGATGGATGTATGTATGGATGGATGGATGGATGCATGTATGGATGGATGGATGGATGGATGCATGTATGGATGGATGGATGGATGCATGTATGGATGGATGGATGGATGCATGTATAGATGGATGGATGGATGGATGAATGTATGTATGGATGGATGGATGGATGGATGGATGGATGGATGAATGTATGTATGTATGTATGTATGGATGGATGGATGGATGGATGGATGTATGGATGGATGGATGCATGTATGGATGGATGGATGGATGTATGGATGGATGGATGGATGGATGGATGCATGTATGAATGGATGGATGGATGGAAGAAGCAAAGAAGCAGTGGAACCTCCAACACTTCTTTGTTATAGTAATTTCAGTAGATAAATGTTGTTAGCTGGAGGAGTTAACTGTGTTTATGTGTTTATTTGGATAAATGGGGATTTACTACTGGCAATTTCAATGATGGAACATCATTCACTCTCTTGGTGTTGGGTTGGAGAGTGGATAAGGGTCTCCACCAATGAGACTCCATTTTACAAGAACCCCACTGCTTTTTTGGTGGTCATTTATGGTCTCTTTTGTTGACAACAGAGTGTTCGGATGATAGTTTTACAGTATATAGTTTTAGATATGTCATATTTCATGGTTAACTGTGAAATAATTTCACACTGTAGACTCTGACTACCTTCTGAGAACTCTCCTCAGTGCTGATGATATGCCTTGATCAGACCAGGGCATCAGAAGTTATATTGTTACTTTTTGTGTTGCAAAATTGACCAACATAGAAGACAAATATTTAATAATTTGCACTGCTTTGATTTAGATCTTTTAGTTTGGGCTTGAATTCCATTTAATTTCCTTGAAAATAAAGAAAATAATCAATAATAAATCCCCAAGTTATTGGGACTAAGGCCTTGCCTTTTTACTCAGTCCTCGTTGACACTATACACAATACATTTAATGTGGCAAAACCAGATTTTATAGGTGCAGATAGTGAGCAAAATCCAGTTGAATCTACAGTATATCTTGTTTTCTATCTCCCAAATCACCCCCCTCCCCAGGATAATTTATTTTTATTTAAACACTGCTCATAAATCTAGTGTTGTATGGTAGCTTGGCCATCAAACCAAGTAGCAGAAAGACTGACAAGAGTGCAGAAGGGAAAGAAAGTTAATGAACTCAGACTTTATCAGCCCAGACTTTGGGTCATAAATGTTTTACAGCACTTATATGGGTCATGATCCAGAAGAAGGGATGAAAAAGAGACAGGGAGGGAAAAAAAGAGAGGAAAAAGATGAACATGGAGACGCTCCCAGACTGAAAAGACGCTCACACACTGTTTCCATTTAAACCCAACGGCCTCCAAACGTCTTCCAGCAAAGCTCAGTCAGCAGACAGGCATTATTATCCACCACTGTATATGAACACACTTCACAATGAGGCCCAGATCAACACAATGCAGCAGCGTTTCTATGGATTTGTTTCCCAGCATCCATTTTTATTTGGCAAAAGTCAGCAAAACATGAGCAAAAGGCTTTTAGAATTGTGACAATTTAAAAAATAATGCACATAAAATGCTGTATACTGACTGCTATTATCACTTTATTATGAACAGTTTGCAGCACATTGATACACAATCTGTATTGGGTGTTTTTTTTTAGCCTTTTGTTGGGTTACTTCAACTAAACTTGGTAGTTTTTGGGTAGTTTGTAATCTGAATTAATGTCATTTGTTGGGTTATTTCTAGTGCTGAGTGATTTTTAGCTAGTTTAGCCACTAATTAATGTCTATTCCTCGGTTATCACAAATGCACTGGTAATTTTTGGGTAGTTTAGCCACTGATTTAGATCCCTAAGTTTGGCTATTTTAAGGGCTTTGTAGTTCTTTAGTTGTTTAGCTGCTAGACTACAGTCTTTTGTTGGGATGTTTCTAGTGCTGAGTAATTTCTACAGAGTTTAGCTACCAATTATGCTGGGTTATTGCAAATGCACTGGTCATTTTTGGGTAGTTAATTTCTTTAGTTTGGCTGTTTTTAAGAGCTTGATGGTTCTTTATTAGTTTAGCTGCTAGGTTACTGTCTTTTGTTGGGATGTTTCTAGTGCTACGTAATTTTATTTACATAGTTTAGCCACCAATTAATGTCTATTGCTGGATATTTGTTGGGTAGTTTAGCACTAAGTTGGTTCCTTCAGTTTGGCTATTTTAAGAGCTGGGTGGTTCTTTAGTAGTTTAGCTGCTAGGTTACTGTCTTTTGTTGGGATGATTTTAGTGCCGAGTTATTTTTTTAGTAATAAGCCACCAATTCATGTCTCTTGCTGGGTTATTGCAAATGCACTGGTATTTTTTTGGGTAGTTTAGCCACTGATTTAGTTCCCTGAGTTTGGCTATTTTAAGAGCCGGGTAGTTCTTTAGTAGTTTAGCTGCTAAGTTGCTTTGTTGCTAAGTTGTTTTTTTAATAACTTCTGTTACAATTAGAATTTGTAGTAACATTTATTATTAATCATGGGAACCTTTTTATATAATGCTTGAATTTAATTTATTCTTCAAGATTTTGGTGTGTAATATCAGGCAGAAAATTGGCTAATGAAAAATGCTGGCCTGTTAAGGAGTTAAAGACAGGAATTATTTAGGAATTATGTCACGAAATGATGCGTCTCTTTTTTTCATGTTTATTTTAGGGTAACCTTTAGCTCCTCCCTAGGTTTCCAGCTAATGTTTTGTTTGCAGCCTAGGCCTCCCACAGTGCTAATTTGTTTTCTAATTTACATAAATGCATACATGACACGGCTGGTTAAGTGTTTTGCGTGGTGCTGTCTTGGTCGAGCGGTTGGCTGCTCTTTGAAAGCGACGCTGTCTTCCCGGCATTGGCTTTTCCTCTTTGAGATTAGGCAGCAGCGAGGCGCTCACACTGAGAGATAAGCAGAATTCTTTCAGGGCAGCATGTTTACTACAGGGGCAGCAAATCCTGTTACTGTGAATGGCGGTGAGTTCTTCTCCTGTGATCAAACGGAGCCAGAATTTTGTTTTTTTGATGTGAGATCCACAGCTCTGGTTAGAAACTGTACTCTCTCACAATCCACCATTAGGAGTTTCACCAATCATGTGGGTTCAGAGTATGCATGGAATCACTAGGTTTAAAGTAGAAATACCCACTGCTGAAGTTAAATAGCAAATGGTCCATCGTAGGGTACAACCAACTCCAGTGAAGCTTTTTCAAATAGCAAGTTTGCCTTTTTTGGGAGATGGGAGAAAACCAAAATACAAGGTGAAAACCTGTGGGATATGGGAAGGACACATTCAATTCCTCATGGACAGGGACAATCCAGAGCGAGAATCCAACCATAACCCAGGGACTATTCAGTTTTTATCTATAACACAAATCATTTTGACCCCAATTTCACTTCCAAGCATGGAAGCCCTTCTCCATATTCCCTTATTTATCGTCAGGTTTGTGTTGGGTCTGGAGCCTACCAGGAATCAGTAGGCACAAGCCTGGAATACCCTCTGAAGATGGGACCAGTAGATCACAGTGTATGACAAACTTCTTCTGGACGGAAGGAGAAAATCAAGTTATTAGATATATCATAATCTGGCAAGGTGGATGCGTAAAAAAAAAAAAAAAAAAACTTTTTTGAAACAAAAAGAGCGATTCAAAGAGTGGTCAAACAGAAAAGGGTCAATGCTGATAAACAGGAGCCAACCGGGAATGACATACAATAAACGATGGAACAGTCCAGGGTCAACAACACAGGCAAACACAGCAACGAAGTGAAGATGAAAGGCGAGAGTCGAGGGACACGGATCAAAGATAGATCAAAAACTAGTAATCAAAACAGAACAAAGAAAATGCGTTCTAAAGCAGGATAAGCCAATTAAACAATACTCGGCAAGGAGTGAGTGAACTGAGGGGGTATATATACAGATGGGAACAGGTGAGTCAGGTGAGTCGGGTGAGTCGATTGATCAGGAGATTGCAGAGTCATGCGATCAGGAGTGCTATCAGAGCCAGACGTGACAAGACCAAAAGTCACCAGGACATGGGAAGGACACACCAAACTCCTTATAGACATATACCAGAGCTGACTTGACTGCCTGGTCAAAAAAAAACAGTCGCCACCTGGATTTAAGTAAATAAATGATGTGGGGTTGGTTGGTTGATGCTGCAGTTGGTCTGCAGGTTTAGGTTCAGCAACAGTATGTGCTGAAAGATTGAGGTCAGCTGATTACCTGAATATACTGAATATAGACCAGGTTATTCCATCAATGGATCCGTTTTTTCTTCCCTGATGAACACGGCCATATTCCAAGATGACAATGGCAAGATTCATGGGGCTGGAATTGTGAAAGAGTTCAGGTTGCCAGGTTTTGGAAAGTATGAGAAAACCAAGACCATTGCGACGATTGAACCCTCAAACCACTGTGTGTCTCTTTTATATTACTTCTGTTCAAAAGTCTATAAAACAAGTCATAATAAGTCATTCCGCTCCATATTTTACATCCAGACCTAGATGCCCTTCTAGTAGAACAATTATTTAGATTCCTTTCCAGCTCGGAACCGAGAAAGCGAACAATAAACACACACACACACACACACACACACACACACCACATGCAGCAAACAATGGGTGTTCGTCCAGCATGAGATTCTGATTGTGAGTGTGAGTGTGTGAGAGTGTACGCGAGAGCGCCCTCCTGTTCTACATCTCCCCGAACCATTTATGCAAAAGCAGAGTCGTGCATTAAAGCTGACATAAGCCCGCTCGGGGGCCGGCCCGCGTTAGATTGATGAGGGCGGTGTAAAGGTTGGGATTTGTTTGGCTCGGCGGCAGTCCACTCGCTGGCTGATTTCTATTAATGACCTTATTATGGAACTCGAGCATTCAGACAAGCTGTTTACCTGCCCCGGGCCCACGCCACTGCTAGAACTGATTGCCCACATTCATCAATAAGAACCAGAATCCAATAATCCGATAGCGGCTCCTTCTCGCCGCGCGTCGCCGGCTGCTCGGCAGTCTCCTCTCCGCTGAGTTTACGAGGATAAAAATGAGGCACTTAATACAGAGCCGGGGACACATCACGCCATGGCAGACAGCCAGATCTCTCCACATCATCGAATAGCGAATAGAGAGAGAGAGAAATAGAGAGAGCTGGAGAAATCCCGAAAAATCAGGCACATGTGAAAAATAGCTCCGGTGAAAAAAATGTATATATATACTTAATTGTACTTAAAACATCTTGAGAAATACACTAAACGATCCAAAACGACTAAATTCTGCTCTACAAAAGCCCGGTGTCCTCTTATGAGGACATTATACTGTCACCTAGTGGTGGTAGAAAAGTTAAAAAGGTTGCAAAAAATGCTGCTGTGTTCAGGCACAAAGTAAAAGTTTTGCACATCGTTACTAATTGTCACTTCATTGTGTTCTATCAAAAATTAAACTAAAGTCCTCATATGTGGACATAATTTTTCTCAGAAACTACATCGTTTAAAAAGATAATTCTTTGTTTTTACACTAACCAGAATCCAATAATCCCATAGCGGCTCCTTCTCGCCGTGCGTCGCGACAGCTCGGCAGTCTCCTGAGTTTATGAGAATAAAAATGAGCCACTTAATAGAGAGAGAGGGAGAGAGAGAGAGAGCAGGAGACATCCTGAAAGCTCAGGCACGTGTGTTAACCCTTGTGAAAAAAAAAATATATATATATATATACTTATTTGTACTTAAAACATATTGAGAAATTCAAAACGACAAAATTTTGCTCTACAAAAGCCCGGTGTCCTCTTATGTGTCATGGTTTGCACAGAATTGCAGACACGTGCAGATACTGATAAAAATATATAAAGTTTATTAAAACAATAAACAGATGTAATCGTAGTCGATACAGAAAAATGGGTGATCACCAGTAAACAGAGCAATGAAGACAAAACCATACCATAAACGATAGACAGTCCAGAGTTCATACACGAGAGATCCAATGTCAGAGGTAATCCAAGAGGCAGTAGTGAAAACACAGTCCAGGTAATACACAAGCAATCCAATATCAGAGGCAAAGGCAATAATCGGCGTCGAGAAAACAAAAGCAAGGTCATACACAAAGTAAACTGAAGACAAGAGATAAAGTAACGCTTTGTAAAGAGGAGAACCTACAATACGCGGCGTGGGTGTTTGTTTGGCGTGCACCTTTATAGTGCCAGTAATCAGTATTCGGGACTTCCTGGAGGAAGCAGGTGAGGTGTCACGTGATCAGGTGAGTGCGTGATGTCAGCGGGTGGTGCATTCTGGGTAGTGTAGTTGTTGACCTGAGAACCTCTGTTAGAGCTTGGTGTGGAAGGGACAGAGGAGCTAACAGCACCAGACGTGACATTATGAGGCCATTATACTGTCACCTAGTGGTGGCAGAGAAGAGTTTAAAAGGTTGCAGTTTTAATTTTGTTCAGAAATTTTGTGTTGAAAGGCAAAAAATGCTGCCATATTCAGGCACAAATAAAAGTTTCACACATAAAGTCCTCATATGTGGACATAATTTTCTCAGAAACTACATCCTTTAAAAATATAATTCTTTGTTTTTACACTAACCAGAATCCAATGATGAGTTTATGAGGAGAAAAATGAAACTTAATAGTGAGAAAACTTAATAGTGAGAGAGATAAAATATATACTTAATTGTGCTTAAAACATATTGAGAAATGTCTAAGTATGCTTTAAATATATTAAATGATTTATGTACTTACTTGAAATATATTAAAACCACATTAATATTATGCTTTCATCAAACGTTTGAAAGTAAACTTTTTTTAAAAGTACAATATAGTTTATTTTAAATAAATAGACTACTATGAAGTACACTTTTAGTTTAATGTAATTCAATACACTTCCAAAAAAATGCTTATTTCCAAATATACTCTTGTATATTTTTAGCAAAGTGTGTTAAAAAACAACTGTTACAGTAGTTCACTTAAAGTGCAACTTATCGTAACTTTTTAGAAAGTGAATTAAATTACCACTCATTAAAAAAAATACCAAAAATTGTAGTACAGTATATTAAAATAATTTTTATACCCAACAAAGTATACTAGAAGTGTGCTACATACAAAAGACAGGAACAAGAAGCATATTTGTACTCTAATGTAAAATAGATCACATACATTTAACATCGATTCTTAGTACATTTTTAATATACTCAGTGTATTATAGTTATACAGTACAGTTGTAATACTCATTAAATGTTACTATATTATAATTTTACTGTAAGCATATTTAAAATAATACTGATAATCTACTATTTTTCAATAGGGCAGACTCGTTTTAAAGAAGTCCTGTCACTGGGTTCTTGTTCAGCAGGGCTACCTTATCAGGCGCACTGCTGGAGGTCAGTCCCTGCTGGACAGAACGGGGTGAAACGAACAAGCTGATTTCACAGAGAATCCACAGCTATTGTTAGCAGCTGCTGCACTGGGTTACCTAGAAATACGAGGGAGGGAGATCAGGAGAAACGGCCTGTTGTTCTTTTTTCCAAGCTTTAATAACTACATTCCGAAGAACTGCTAAAAAACTTCAAAATGTGAAACTTATATACTATATAGATGTATTACACACAGAGTGATCTATTTTAAACGTGAAAAAAATCAATGTCTCCGAAAATAAGTATATGATATACTGTAAAACCAATTGGTACTTTTGGTATCAGTGTGCCAAGTCCTGCTGGAAAAGGAAAGGAAATCCGCATCTCCATAAAAGTTGTCAGCAGAGGGAAGCATCAAGTGCTGTGAGATTGTTCTTTAGACTTTGGACTTGATAATAAAACACAGTGGACCAACACCAGCAGATGACATGTCTCTCCAAACCATCACTGATTGTGGAAACTTCACGCTGGAGACATGTCATCGTTATTTTATTTAACACAGAAAATAAAAAAAAAAGTTTTTAAAGGTTAGGAAAATAAAATAAAATCCAGTCCTGCTTAAAATATTTAAGTAAGATTGATATGTTTGATTATTTCAAAGGAACACATTTCAGCAATTAAGGGTTTAGTGGCTCTTTAACTGATTTGGAGCTGTCCGGTGCTGAAATCAAGAAGCTGAAGTTCCAGTTTCAGCACTGTATTGCACTAATACTGATTTTAAATCGAATTTAACTACAGTATTAACTACTTAACTACTTTGTACATACATTATTTAAGTTGTATTGTATTGCTGCCACTATGATCTGGAGATCGCTGGTTCGAATCCTGGTCATGCAGCTTGGCATCAGCTGCCAGAGCTCTGAGAGAGCACAATTGGTCTTGCTCTCTTTAGGTGGGTACAGTAGATGATGCTCTTTCCCCCTCATCACTCCAAAGCGTGATGTGGATCAGCACAAGGCTGCGTCTGTGAGCTGTTGTATTGGAACCGAGTCTCTGTGGAGTCTGACTTCACATGTATCGGAGGAGGCATGTGCTAGTCTTCACCCCCCCTGGTGTGTTGGGGCTTAATGAGTGGGTTGGGTTGGGTAGTTGAATAGGAAAGAAAATGAGATGAAGCTTAGGAAAACTTTTTTTTTACTTTATAAAGATTTCTTTTCGTACTCTGAGGTGCTCTGAGATGTTATCAGACTCGTTCTGATGCTCTGTCATCACTTATTTTTCAATAAGTCTGGAGTCTGGTGGCTCCAGCGCAAAAGTCACGATGTACGAAATGTTCCAGCTTTTAAAGAGCCCATTGAAAATTAATTGCAACTTACCGTCTCTTTTCCCGCCTGCTGAGATGAGTTATGACTCAATCCCGTCCAATTCAACCAACAAATGAATCAGTTATTCCGTTATTATTTCCTGACCAGGAGCTCCATGCTGCTTTGTGATCATCCTTCTTTATGTAGAGGTGAGTCACCGTCCACTGAGTTATTGGACGTTTTATTGGACCTTAAGTGATGTGGAGCTGTCCAGTTCTGAAACCAACAAACTAAAGTTCCATTTCCATTAAACAGCATTAAACTGCACTCATTTAAAATTTTATTAAACTACTAACTATGTGATTACTATGTATATACATTATTTAAGTTATTTAAATTGCATTACTTTAAAATATTTTAAAAAAAGCAAATGATAACTAATTTAAGAACATTCTAGTGCATCTTAAAAAATTCTACTATCATTGAAAAGTTACTTTATTTCAGTAACTCAGCAGAAAATGTGAAACTCATATATTATATAGACGTATTAAACACAGGGTGATCTAATTTAAGCGTTTATTTCTTTTATTTTTGACGATTATGGCTTACAGCCAATGGAAACAAACCCAAAAATCTGTGTTTTCCCTGAAAATCTTACAGCACTGCAACTGCAACTCTTCCTTTGCTGACTACTTTTATAGAGATGCGGATTTCATTTTCCAGCAGGACTTGGCACACTGCCCACACTGCCAAAAGTACCAATTTTCAAAAAAATAAAGTAACCTTTTAATGATATTCTAATTTTCTTGGGATGCACTATTATCTAAACTCAAAAGTTTGGACACACCTTCTCATTCAAGATTTTTTTTTTCTATGTTCTAAATTTGTATATTTTTTTTATTATGTTTTGTTATTGCTAAACTTAAGACAACAAAATTAAAATACAAAAAAAAATCATGAAATTCTGAAATGCTTAAGTGTCACGTCCTCGCCCTGTTCCTGTCTTGTCTCATGTCTCAGACCTGTGCCCCTCTGTGTCTCCTGTCTCAGTAGTTTTCCACCACATTTCTCATTTTGTTGCTCCGCCCCTTCCCCAGGTGTTTTCACGTTTATAGTTTTTTTTCCTTGTTTATTTCTTATTCCCTTGTATATATTCCATGTTTATTTATTATCATCATCTCTAGTTGGTTTAGTTTATGTTCTCTGGTTTGTTTTGGTTATTTGTGTATCTTTGTTTCGTGTTACTTATTCCTTGTTTTCTTTATTTGTTATTTCTGTAATAAATTATTTATTTCTTACCTGCGTTTACGTCCGCCTCCACGTCTTCTCTGCACCTCACCCCGACATTAAGTTGGTTGAGCAATTAATGGATGTTGCATTGTTCTAGTTACACTCCCAGCCCAGGTAGGTCTAATTCTTTTAAGTTATTCAGTTATTATTTCTTGGCTTATACCACTCAAAAGTTTGGACGTTTTTTTTTTTTTTCCTTTTTACGTTCTAAATGTGTAAATATATAGCTAAACTTTAGGTAGCAAAAAATTTAAGACTTTAATTTAAGAAAATGGTCCAACAATAAACGATAATAAACTGTAAGCCCATTTGTACTGAGCGGGTCAACCCGAGTAGGATGGGTTCCTCGGACTGAGTCTTGGTTCCTTCCAAGGTTTCTTCCTCTTAAAGGGAGTTTTTCCTTGCCACTGTGTCACCATAAAATTGGCATCTCTGTGGTGCTGCTCATAAGAGGCGTGGACCTGTTTTTCCTGTAAAGCGGCTTTGTGACAACCTTTGTTGTAAAAAGCGCTATATAAATAAAATTGAATTGAATTTAGATCTTATTCTTCCATTGGCTACAATTGTCAATGTGCTAAAAATGGCTATATAACATACTCATTGGAACCCATACGAAAACAGTAACAGGAACCTTTAGAGCCAGATAGTCAACCATTGGTCAAGAAATACCAGTTTAAGTAAAGTAAAGGTATTTTGGGATTGACTACACACTGATGGTACTTTCCATAGATCTGCATTAATCAACCACACTTTGTAAGTTAATTCTATTTCTACTTAACATATATAACGTATATCTCAGTCATTTTTATAATACATGGACATTGGTTTTTTATATTAAGATTGCAACAGAACAGACTGTAGCTCCACGTGAACACTGGGGCGGAGGTTAGTCCAGATGAGCTGCAGAAATTAACATTTGTTTAATTCCTCTTATTAAGCCAAGCTTGTGGTTTTCAGTATAATTACAGGCAGTAATGACTAATCACTGTAGCACTACAGAAGCCCTAATTCCTATTCCCCTGGCCTGACAGGAATATTTGGAGCCTACTGAAGCTTTAATGGCTGATTGTACAAAGCTAATACGTGTGTTCTTTAATACACGTTCACATCTTTAGTGCACAATTAAAATCTGTGCAAAGTATTGATTATTTTCCACGTTAGGTTTTTATACAATAGAAAAAAACAATAATAAAAGATAATGGCATGTTATGTTACGAAGAACAGACACAAAGCAGTTTTGTTTCAAACATGAAAACCCGAACATGTCAAGCAACACAATGGCACCATTAAAAAGAATCTTAAATTCTGGCAATCAAAAAGATCAGAGAGAGAAAGAGAGAAAGAAAAAGGGCTGTATTTTAATTACCATCTAATTCATCCTAAATGGCAGGAAGTGCGCCCCATGAATTAAACAGCAAACGTACTGTCTCATCAGCGGAGGGGAGCCATATATCTTTTTAGCGCACCGAAATTAATGGCCCTACTTTTCTCAGGCGCACTAAAAAGACAAATGACTGTCAATCTGCCGTGACCTAATTGGAGCTTTGTGTCTTAAGTTAGACTTTAGACAGTAGAGATTGGGAGATAACTGAGATAACTGCAGTTGAGCTGAGTGATGATTACCTAACCCTTGTGTGGTGTTCATATTTTTGTTACTCGTTTACTTTGTTACTTGTATTTAATTCAGCAAAATTAAGCAATTTTACATTAAAATGCTTTACACATGCTCGCTTCACCTAAATTGCAAGCAATATAAACACAGCTTACATGGTTAATATTTGCCCTTTACCTTTCTTATGTTACATTTCTTTCAAAAAGTGCTACTCTTTTTTTTATTAGTTTTTTAGTAAAATGTAAAAGAAAATGAATTAAACTCAAGATATGAGTAGAAAATTTGTTTAGTTTCAAATTTACAAATGAAGCAATGTTTATTAACCCTTGGTCAAACATACTGTATGTAATATAAATGTGTGTGTGTGTGGGGGGGGGGGGGGGGTGTACAGTGTGTGTTTATCGAAAATGTGTTTTGATATATGTTTTTCACAAAAAAAAATTGGCCAATGCCAATGAGTTTGAGTTAAAAAATATATATTTTTTTAGTATCATTTGATGAAAAAATGTAAACGGGTCCCACAGACCCGAACACCACACAAGGGTTAACTGAATTGGGAAAATCTCAGTTTACTGGGAGTGGGTTGGTCTAGTCAACAAAAAAAATTCACTTGGTTCATAAATAGGCAATGCTAAGTCAAGTCCAAATCAAGCTCAAATGGAGCTCAGGATGAATTTGTGTCAAAACTATAGGTTCAAGAGACACTGAGACCAAGTCAAAACCAAATAGAATTAAAAGCAAGAGAGTGTTAGGCTTGAGTCTCAAGGGTGGCCAAAATCAAAGCAAGATTAAACAAGAATCGTAGCAAGAAAAGGACAAGATGAGTCAAAACAATTTCAAATGACTAATTCTAAATAAGAGCAGAATTGAGTGGAGTTTGGGTCTAAAAAGAGGCCAAGATCAAGGCTATTTTTATACTATATTCCAGAGGTTTTTAATTTGGTAAAATCAAAGAAACACATCATTTTTATCTTATATAATCTAAATTAATCTAGATATTAATTAAAATATCTCTTATTTGTTTTCCAGAGCTGTAGAAGGACAAGTCAGCACTGAGCTCAATGGGGTAGAGACAAAGTCAAGTCAAATTTATAGTGATACTGAATCAAGATTGAGTTTTAAGAGAACAATGAGCAGGTTGAGACAGAGTCTGGATTGAGATTGAGTTTATGAAGGCTAACAGAGGCTAAAAGATTGATATAATGGAATAAAAGTGGAAATAAATGACCAAAAAATGGTCTGAAGAAATGTCCTTTGTTATAAAGAGCCTACACTTTCTCAAACCCCTAAATAGAAACATGTTTTTTATTAAACTAAATGTACTTCTTCTTTGGTATCTCTCTTCTACTTCTGCTATTTTTTTTTAGATTGTACCACTGTGTTTTCAAATTAGGAATTATTGCTACTTAATGCATTCAATTCGATGACTCTGGACCAATCAAGATCTCAGAGTGGATCCCATCAGTGCCAGACACCATCCACCCATGCACTGCTTGTGAACCGCTTCAGAGCTGCCATATTCATAGTTAATACTTTTCCCAGTGAGCAGGAAATGCTGATTCTAGCTATTATGCAAAGTTTAATCTCATCTACAGAGCTTTAATGTCACCCACACTTTAGTGCCTGCAGGGGGGTTGACTTGGGTGAATTTTAACTGTGAATAACCAAGGGCCACTTTTAGAGCTGATCCTCTGCTATTTTTATATTATATTACTATGTAGAACTACATGCCACCAGAGCTGAACTGGGTCTATTACTAATTTCTATTTTTGTTCATATTTAAGTGAGTAAAGAATTGTCACAATGCTCTTTGTTACCTTACGCCTCATCAAGAGTCTATTTTCATGCCTTGTTTCCATACCATTAAAATAGCGTTGGAGTTTAGAAATTAATCTACACTGATGGGCGTGGCACAATTTCGACTTTTAACTCAACAATGAACAGAATAAAGAATAAAATAGCATTGCTGTTCCCTTAAATGAGCTCTCACAGCGTAAAAGCAATGGTCAGTATCCTCTGTTGAGACGCTTAAAGCACCACGCTGTTAAGATACCAACGTGCCAAAGTCAGAGCTCACCTGGCTCTTAAAAAGAATAAGAACAGGCACACTGATTGGTTTATTTCATGTTACGCCCCGAAAACACACTCATGATTAATTAAGAAAATTGCACGTTTCGAGCCGAGCAATAATTTTTTTTTGCGCCCTCCCGATACCAAAGACACAACGACACGCCCTAAATCCATGTGCGCGATCTGCAATTGACCAGGGCACTACAGATTACTAAAATAGGGCCCAAGAAGTTAAAGTTAAACAGAGTTTTTAACATTTTAAGCAAGTTACAGAATGGCATAGAAAGTTACAGAAGTTTAGAGAACACATACAAGAAAAAAAAAGCATGTAAAGAACATCTCTCCAGCTGTTAAGCATGGTGGTGGATGCATCATACTGGGTTTGTGCTGCAGGCTGTAGCATTTCTGAGAACATTTCTTTGGTTTCTTTGAAAAAAGGAAGAATGAATGAATGTAATTAAACCCAAAACAAATTTTGGAATATCACACCATTTGAAAAAAGGCTAAAGATGAGAAGATAAAGGTTGGCACACTTCATTATCCACAGTGAACTACTTTAAGATAAGAGCAAGCTGAATGCTTCACCAACAGTGGCGTTTTACCACACTTTCAGTAGACTGGCAATGGGCATAATGACCTTCGGCTCAGGCATGGCAGCTGCACAGCATCTAATTCTATTGGTCAATGCTTTTCTAAGGACCTTATACAAGCTTTTTAAAGTCATGCACTTAAAGCCTAACGGGTTTGACCTGTGTGGGTTTGGACTGTGAATAACTGTGGGTCATTTTAAAGAGCTGTTTCACCACTGGAGTCACCTTTCACCAACGCCTGCCTCTGTCTCCTCTACTCTCAGTCCTGCCACTCTTGTGGTTGTGGGGTATGACCACAGAGACACCCGAGAGACACCAGAGTGGCCATTAGCTGAAACGACACGAGTCTGAGGTGAGCAGGTTGGAATTACGCAGTGCTCTTTCCTTTTTTAATTATGCATTTTTACAGCTCTGGAAAAAATGAGAGACCACTTCAAAATTAGGAGTTTCTTTGATTTTACCCAATTTAAAACCTCTGGAATATAATCAAGAGGAAGATGGATGATCATAAGCTACCATCAAAGCAAACTGAACTGCCTGAATTTTTGCACCAGGAGTGAAAGCATAAAGTTATCCAAAAGCAGTGTGTAAGACTGGTGGAGGAGGACATGAGAACCTGGCTGCCATTATCTTTGTCAATTTCAATGTATTACAGAATTCAACATACAGCAATAGAAGTCCCAGTTTAATGAGCTTTCCCTCAAGCTGGAACTCAATCATTAAGACTAGATGGTAGGTGACTAGTTTAGTATTACTATATAATAAACAGAGATGCAATACAATACAATATATATTTTTGCTATTTTTAGCATTTTGATCTAAATTCAATCTAGCAGTTGTTTTTGGCATGGTATCTAAATTTCATGATTAATGAACCAGTGCTCCAAAATGACCTATTTGCCTTTTTGAAGATATCCTACAGGGTGTGATGATAAACTGCTTGGTCACACACTCTAATATTTAATCGGACCACCTTTAACTTTGATTGCGGCACACATTCACTGTGGCATTGTTTCGATAAGCTTCTGCAATGTCACAAAGATTTATTTTAATCCAGTGTTGCATTAATTCATTTTCACCAAGATCTTGCAGCAGCATTGATGATGGTAGAGTCTGACCACTGCACAAAGCAGCTCTTCTCCATCCAGCACATCCCAAAGATTCTCAATGAGGTTAAGATCTGGACTCTGTGGTGAACTCTTAATCCATGTGTGAAAATGATAAATGATGATCTCATGCTCCCTGAACCCTGAACTCTTTCACAATTCCAGCCCCATGAATCCTATATCTATTGATGGAATAACCTGGTCTATATTCAGTATATTCAGGCAGTCAGCTGACCTCATTCTTTCAGCACATACTGTTGCTGAACCTAAACCTGCAGACCAACTGCAGCATCAACCAACCAACCCCACATCATTTACTCACTTACTGTAAATCCAGTTGGCGACACAGTTTAAAATCCTTGTGTCACACATGCTTAATTATTATTTTTTATTAGCAATTTATTTCTTTAAATAGTATTTTTTTTTATAACTATTACCTTAAATTGAGGTCAGTCATACCAACATTCAATCACTGTCAGACCTGCAGGATTTTATTAGATAGCGTTTGCTTTCAGCGAGTCCGGAAAACGCTTTAATATGACAGTAATAACGAAGGCTGTATTCATCAGATACTAAGTGATGTGTCTGTGCAGCTCAGGTCAGACAGAGGGAGGTGGGTGGGGGGTGGGGGGGACGCAGACAGACCCATTAGCAGAACATTAACTTTGTTACTAATGAAAGCAGCCAGTCGCCAAACAACATCAGAGCCAGGATAAGACATGTGTTCCTGTCTGAGACAAGCAGGAGATAGTGTTTACACAGAGCTCACATTACACCACACTACCAGACGACTCCTCACTGCAGTTCCTGCGTCCAGAGAAACACGAGACGCCAGCTTCCACCTTTCACTCACGATTAGCCACTTTATTACAAAACACCTGTCCTTGTACTTCCATTCAGTTTCTGACCACTTTATTAGAACTTTACCACCTAAGCCTAAAACTATGTCCACTCACTATTGGCCACTTTACTAGAAACACCTGCCTTGTATTTCTACTAACTGGCCACTTTATTTGAAACACCACCGTTTACTTCCACTCACTGGCCACATTATTAGAAACACCTTCCTTGTATTTCCATTTAGTTTCTGACCACTTAATTAGACACACCTGCCTTGTATTTCTACTCATCGTCCACTTTTGCTCATTGGCCACTTTATTAGAAACACCTAACCATATTGCTACTTATATTCACTATTGTCACTTTATTAGAAACACCTGCCTTTTACTTTTACTTATCAGCCACTTCATTAGAAACACCTGCCTTTTACTTTTGCTCATTGGCCACTTTATTAGAAACACCTGCCTTATACTCACTACTGCCCCTTAATTTGAAATGCCCACCCAGTACTATCATTCACTGGCCACTTTATTAGAAACTTCTGCCTTGTACTTCTACTCATTGGCCACTTTATTAGAAACACCTGCTTTCTACTTTTACTCATTAGCCACTTTATTTGAAATTTCTACCATGTACTCTCGTTAACTGGACACTTTATTAGAAACACCTGCCTTTGTACTTCTATTCAGTCTTTGATCACTTTATTGGAAAAGCTGTCCACTCACTGGCCACTTAATTAGAAACACCTTCCTCTCATTACTGGTCATTGTATTAAAAAACATCTGCCGTCACTTTAAGAGCCAGGTGAGCTCTGACTTTGGTGTGTTCATACCTTAACAGTGCGGCGCTTTTGTGGGTCTCAGCAGAGACAGATACTGAGCTGCTCCTTCACACTGTGAAGATACACCAGCAGCTCATTTAAGGGAACAGCAATGGTATTTTATTCTTTATTCTGTTAATTGTTAGATAGATAGGATAAGGTTAGGATTGGGTGGCTAATTGTTGACTGTTGTCCGTGTTTTAATCAGTCAGTAGCGTCCTCCACGAAAAGAGAAACACACCAGATATTTACCTGAACACACCTCACTTCCAGACCACCATGCCTATTGCCGTAAATATATTCCTGATCTCCAATGCTAATTTAACAGCACAGGCTCATGGTGCGAAAATAGACTGTTGATGCGTTGTAAGATAGCAATGAACATCGTAACATGCCTTGCACAGGGTGTACGATAGGGCCCTAAATGTTTAACAAATGAAAACCCAGTCAGAATTCAGGCTGAACTTCAGGGGATCCGGTATGAATCTGCAGGGCGGTTCTGTATTTGTTCTGAAGTCGCTCTGCATTAGCAGCAGAAGTTATTTGTCCAAGCCAAAGCAAAAGGCCACCGTGGGTCAGCAGCTCCACTGATTGGAGTTATTCGCCTGAGTAAGTCTAAAAATTAAGTAAGCACTCGGTCCCTTTTCCCCCGGTTTTCTGGTCTTCCCCTCATCCCTCATCCTGCTTCCTGAACCTGGAGAGAAAACCTGCACAATGCAGCCATACTGTGTGGCTCTGTCAGGACTTTCAAAAGATCTCAAGTGGTTCTTGATAAGGTTCTAGGCCTCTGAATGCATGGGTCAAAAACAATGTATTACCATTCAACCAGGATGCTTTACATTGTGTAAAAATGCTGTGTGGTGCTTTGGTTCAAGGCCCAGGAGAAAATGGATCACCAGTCTAGTGCCTAGTGACATATACAGCAGGGGGAGGAGTTTCAGAGGTGCTGCCCTTCCAGAAATGTAATATATGTACATATAGAAAATATATGGCAATACAAAGTTATATGTAGTGCATCTCAAAAAACGTATTTCAGTGATTCAGTTCAAAATGTGAAAGAAACATGTCATCTGCTGGTGTTGGTCCACTGTGTTATATCAAGTGTTTACCTGTAAAATCTGCTAACAACTTTTATTTTCCAGCAGGACTTGGTTTTATACTGTATAATATTGATCTCAAGGGACCTCCTGGTTAAATAAAGTTTGAATAAATTAAAATAGATCAGAAATACTATCTATTTTTGGACTGAATTTTTAATTTTCAATTTTTTTGAGATGCACTAGTATATGAAACCTATTCAAAACGTTATAACAATTTCATACATATTAAAATACATGTCTGTCTTATAAAAGTGGTGTATAGTAATGTGTGTAAAAGTCCCTTTTTGACTTATATATCAGTATATATTCAGGATTTTTTTCATTATTTGTACATCACGGCATTGTAGATTAATGCGAAAGTCGTCCAAACTATATAGTAAACAAACCAGAATATGTTTTATATTTTGGATTCTTTAAATTAGCACCTCTTGTTTAGATGACAGCTTGTTTAGGATTTCAGCATTAGTCAGCATCAGTTGTAAAGTTGTGAAGAGGTAGAGTTAAAGGTATACAGAGAATAGCCCTATTTGATTAATGTTGTAAACCATAATTTTGCAAGAGAAAAAAATTAAGAAACTTTCTAACTTATGTACAGTCGCAAAAAAACATCAAAAACATCAATAAACATGATGAAACTGGCTCTCATCAGGATCACTTCATCTGTGTTCAAAGTTAAAAAGATACAATCACAATGATTTCACATTGATTCCTTAGCATTACTTCTAGAAATGAATTATTAAAAAATGTTAGGAAGAAAAACCTGATTAATCGTGATTAATCAGCAATAACGACAATATGAATGCTATTCACTGAATTTTCACGTACAAACATCCAGTAGATACTGCACTTACTACTTTTAAAAGGCTGGAGCAGACTGACACGGTGGTTATGAAGCTCGATATGACTTTAATTATGGATTACATTAAAGACACCGTTAGCGTACCCTTCGGAGTACTTTTAAATTAGCCATGTATCCTCATATATTAAACCAGACGCGTTTCTGTCCTTTAAAATGTGCTCAGCCTGCAGCTCTTGAAATCTCAATATGCATAATGGAGTTTTAAACATTCATGTAATATAATAACTTCTATAACTCACGTAATTAACATATATACGTACATATAATATATACATATACCATTAAAGAGTCATATAATATCTGGTGATATTTTACGGTCGGGGATGTAGCCGCATCCATTAGCGATATAATATTAAAACCGTGATTTGGAACGCCGAGCAGTTCGGCTTTAACTGCCGGCTCTCATTTACAAACTGTGCTTATTATTCGTCACGCACCGACTTTTTAAGATTACATCAAGGAAACTGCTGCTGCTATCGTTACAAACGGATGGCGCCAGTCTGAAGCAGATAGATGGGCATGAACGTTTTGGTAATGAACAGATGAGCAGGTTATGAATGGCTCCATCATGGTCCAGCAGTGCTCTACATGCTATCATTAATGAGGGATACAGCGGAGTGCTGGAAGTATCCGCAAGCTTCAGAATGAATGAACCATTAGTGTAGATTTTTATTTTTTTTATTTTATTAAGGGATTGGCTACAGCTAGGGAAAGATATGGCCCTGTTTGTGCAATCTGTAGGTGAGCCAACAATCATGCACCGTACAGCCTGATAAAGGGTGTGTTAGTGTGTCTTTGCTATCGTAACATCGGGAAAAGTACAATTTGCTTGACCCCGAAACAAACAAAGGGCATGTACTAATTATTTAAATTAATCATGGGTGTGTTTTGGGCATAACATGCAATAAACATGCAATCAGTGTGTCACTTTCCATTCCCTTTAAGACCCAGGTTTGCTCTGACTTGTGGTGGATTGCAATTTCAGTGGTGCAGCTCTCTTTTCAGCTCCTGACCTGCTTGTTCACCATGTTTATTTTTGATGTAAAAGAAAGTTTGCGACGAAAGTTTGCTATGGGTTTGTGCACTGCTTCATGTTCATGTGTTTGTAACAGTGGCGAAGGTGTGCACGTGTTGGGTGTCATGGCTGTGTTCACAATTCACTGCCAAGATAGCAATGAACGTCTCACTCATGAATGTTGTCTTGGTTGTATTCAATAGGTGGCGCACTTGTTTTTTCCATTGCCATAAAAAAGAAATACGCCAAATTTATACCTAAACACACCTAATTTTGAGACTATACCATATGCCCATCATTGTATATATATATGTACAAGCACATTTGCTATTTGAACGACGCATGCAGATGGAGAATAATGATATAAAATAGCCAGTTGGCAGGGGGTAAGATAGCAATGAACACCATGAAACGCCTTGTGCAGGGAGTAAGATAAAGCCGATAATGTCTGAGAAAGATTGACACATTATGAATGACACCCACTAACTGAATAACTGAATCAAATATGACCACCCACTATAATAAATCAATGGTGATTGACACTGGAAATCCATACTCAAGTTTAAAGTGAATTTACAGAAGTGAATTTTTCTTGTGTGGTTTTGGTAAAACAGTGCAGTTTAAAGAGGACACTTAATAGTTTCAACACAACACCTGTCTCAACTTCCTGTAATTGGTAAAAAAAAAAGTCTGAATTCAGACTAAGACCACCTCTTTTGATCAGATCAAACATCGATTCCTTCATGAACCATTGTTCTCAGCATCTTGCCAACTGTTAAGCATAAAGGGTGGGTGGATCATGCTTTGGGCTAGTGTTGTAGACAGTAGCACATTAAATATTAGACTGGTAGAGTAAAGAATGAATGAGCAGATAAAGTTTTCCAGACTTATATCTCCATATTTGCAATTATTCTTGTATCAACGCCATTAGCAGCATTGAGTTTTCTCAGGCAATAAGCAAAAGCTGTTGGAAAATGGCGGCTCATGGCCAGAAAAGAACCAGGAAAAACTCTCAAGAACTACCAGACCACTTTGTTTTTAATATTAATATATTTGGTTTTTGTAGGGAACAATAATACAATTTCTTAAAATATGCTGCTTCTTTAACTACGTTAATTTTAGAAGATGCAGGTGTTCCAAAACCTACATTGTTCACTTTACACAATACAATTCAATACAATACACTGGAATACACAAGAACAGAATTTGATGTAACTGTGACCACAGACACACAGTATGAGTGTAAAGGTTCGTCTTATTGTTAAACTGAACTTTCAGGCCTTGCAGCTGTCCTTGATTTGGTTTACGCCACAAACGCTGGACTCTTCCATCGCAATAAAGAAAGCTAGATATCCTCCTGGGTCTGGGAGGAATAACTCCCAGCCACTTTACCTGGCAGTCTAACCTACTTTGGTCATCCCTTGCCACCAATTACTCCCACCTCTTCTAAAAACTAAGCTTTTAAAATTTCTCCTCAATAATGGCCCAGCAGGAGGATCGATAAATCAGAAGTAAACAAAACAGAGTGTCCAAGTTGTGAGAGGCAATTTTTGGCTATTTGAGGAGAACTTATCCTGCTTTTAAAACAATGCTTTACCATGAATTTAGTGTTTAATAGTAAAAACGTTAAACTGAAGAGGCAGAACACATAATTTCTTAACCATTTTGAGCTGAAAACAATTTACTAAAAGACAGGAACAAGACTCTAAAGAGAAACCATCTCAATGCATGAGGAAGAACCACTGAAACCAACCAAGATTCTAAAGAAAACCCCTTTAAGAACTTGATGAAGAACCACCGAAAAGAACCAAGACACTTTAAAAGCATTAGAAAGAATATTTTAGAACATTAAAAAAGAACCATTGAGAGGACACAAGACTCTATACGGAAACCATCTAAAACAAGGGAAAGGAACCACTGAGAAGAACAAAAACTATAAAGAGGAAAACTTATAGAATATGAGGAAGAACCAATAAAAAGAACCAAAACTCTAAAAAGGAACCCTTTAAGAGCACAAGTAAGAACCACTAATAACCAAGGATTAAATCAATTGAATCCTTCAAAAACATGAGTAGGAATCAATGGTAATAACCAAGAGGAATCTTCTTAGAGAATGAGGAAGAACCACTGATAAGAACCAAGACTCTTAAGAAAAAAATATCTTAGAATGTGAACAAGAACTACTGAGAACAACCAAACAAGAACCCATTTTTTTTTCTTAATAATGGAGGCTAGACACAGAAAATAAGAAGTAAAAAAGTTGCCTAAAGCATTTTTTGGCCGTTTAAGGGGAACAGAACCTGCTGAAGAAGTTCTTAAATAATGTTTTTTTTTTATTTCTCTATATTTAGTAAGATTTTGTAGATAAATGTGGAAATTAAGCTGTATTAAAAGAGAAATCTCAGAAAATATAAAGTGAATATTCTAAACTAGAAGGTTTAAGCACTAGATATATCAAGTGGTTGGTTTGTAAAGAAAGAGTCTACAACTTTAGGGAAAGGAAGTAAAACCAACAAAATAAGGCAATAAATATGGAGACCAGAAATAGCAGCCAAATTCCTCTAACAAGAGCTTCAAGGCTGAGAAAGCATGAGAATGAAGTTGCATCATTTTATAGCTCAGCTCAGTGCAGCATTATGGCACTGAGACAGAGAAACCCAGGAGTTTCATTTACATCTGTGCTTGTTGGAAGCGTGATATTTAGATCAAGATCAATTAAACCGAATGATTTAGAAGTAAATCATTAAAAACACTGAGACAATAGCAATGGCTTGTCTGGAATTAGTTAGACAGCATTGCAGTTTATCATTTATTTGACTCTGCAGTCTTTAGCACACTGGATTTGACATCAGACAGTCTGATGCATAGAACAAAGACTTCAAGGTTAAAGTCTGATTCATCTCCCATGACATTTCCATGACTGTATCTCTCCTCAACCCACAATTCTGCTCAGTTTAACTGTATTGATGTGATACTGTCTAGAACTGTTAAACATTGGCTGAAAAGCAGATTTGAAAACTCAAAAATAGAATAAAAAATAGCCCAGACTCTGAATGTGGAACTCTCTAGATACATGGAAGGAAATAGAACAAAAATAAGGCAATCCAGGGCATGAGAAACCTAAGGAGAAACTCCATTAAAAATAACATGAAGAACCATTAAGAGGAACCATTATTTAAAAAGGAAAACTCTTTCAGAGCTTGGGGAAGAATCACTTAAAAACAAGAGTGTTAGAAGGAACTCCCTAAAAGCACAAAGTCAAAGCACTGAAAGGAACCAAGACTCTAAAGAGAAACTCTCTTGGCGCATGAGTAAGAACCAATTAAAGGAATTGAGACTCTGATTAGAGAAGAAAAGGTTCAAATGGAGACTTTCAAACAGCATAATCTGCTAGACTCAATGGAGAAATGCTCTCAGCACAATGCTGAAAGAACCAAGACTCTAAAGAGGAATCTTCCAAGGATATGATAAAGAACAACTAAAAGAAATAAGACTCTAAAGAGTTACTTCTACGAGAATAAGAAAAATACTCTGAAAAGGACCAAGACTCTAAATTAGAACCCTTTAAGATCATAAGGAAAACACACTGAAAGGAATCAAGAATCTTAGTTTCAAAAAAATAAAAACTCTCTAAAAGTACAAAGAAGAACCAATGAAAAGAATCAAGACTTAAAAGAGAAAGCCTCTTAAAGCATGAAGAAGAACCTCTGAGAGGAATCAAGACTCAATGAGGGAATATTCTAAGA
Organism: Astyanax mexicanus; assembly: GCF_023375975.1. Classification (NCBI taxonomy): domain Eukaryota; kingdom Metazoa; phylum Chordata; class Actinopteri; order Characiformes; family Acestrorhamphidae; genus Astyanax; species Astyanax mexicanus. The sequence goes on from NC_064415.1 coordinate 54,300,520, forward strand.
GCATGAAAAAAGAACAATTAAAGGAACCAAAACACTATAGATAAACTATAGATACAAGTTGAACTCTCCAAGACCCCTGTTCACCCCTGTTGTAATCCTATCACTCAAACCACATTTGAAGGTGGTAATAGATGCTTATAACCACATTATTAATGTAGTGTGAATGCCAACGTGTCCACCCATATTAACCATGCCAGCAAAACACAATATGCCATAACAATACACAAATGCTACAATTACAAACTAACCTATAAAGAATGGCAGCAACCAGATTGCTCCCCTACCCTGTCAATACTTCCAAACTCTTTAAAACTCGGTTCTGATACATCAGCTCACAGATGCCTTGTGCTGATCCACATCACCCTAGAAATGATGAAGGGAGAGGGCGGCATCTACTGTAACCACCCAGAGAGAGCAAGACCAATTGTGCTCTTGCAGGGCTCTGGCAGCTGATGGCAAGCTGCATGACAGGGATTCGAACCAGTGATCTTCTGGTCATAGTGGCAGGTGTAGAATCTATACTGGTTCTCCAGTTCTTACGGCACATTGGAAGGACATGACCTAGTATCTTGCCAGCATTTGTACAACCCTAATGCTATACTTTCTACTGTTCCAATGGTTGTAGGAAATATCAGAATTTCACACTCGATCCTTGCCAAGTTTACAATCCGGACACGGAGCCAAGCCTCCACAGAACCAATGCTGCCAAGGAAATCACAATCCCCCTCAGCTGTGAACGCTTTAGGCGAGTTAATTTCGTCAGTGCGCTCCCCTGCTAAGCTGTCAGTTAGGGAGGCTTTTCGACTTCTGTCGCCGCCTTCTGGAGCCCATTCTGCTCTGGCATGGCATGCTCTCCTCCACCGACTGTTCAGAGCCACGAGCTTGCAGTCTCCTCCGAGCCTCTGAGAGAAGCAGATGCTTCTCAATTTCTGTTTACATTCGTCCAATCCTGACTGGCCAGCCAGTGCCTGGCCTTGTGGGTCAAGGATTAGTGGCAGTAAACATGGTGGCACTGTTTTTTGATGGTCATAATATATATATATATATATATATATATATATATATATTCAGCCTTCAATACTGGTAGTCCATGCCCTGCAACAAATGGGCATAAGTTCAGCTGATTTTTTGACAGTTCTAGAGTGCAATAAATCTCCTGAATTTTTAGAGCCTTGTACTCACACTCAATAATTATTTTTTGGTTTGTTTTTAACCTTGGTATGGTTGGTTTTGGCAGGTGTGAATACAGTAATCACACTCTTGTATGGATCAATCTTTCTCTTGATTATATTCCAGAGGTTTTCAATTTGGTAAAATCAAAGAAACAGCTATATATTATGCAAAACTCACTTTGTAATGACATCACAATAAGGAAACCTGCATAGAACCACCCTGGCACCACCCTTATCCGTCAACCCCCACCAGAGGCCCACCTATGGAGTCAAAATTTTAAGAACCAAAATCCATAACCAAGAAATTTTAATAAAAAAAAAAAAAAACGAGAGGACTATTATTGGTATCAAGAATCATGTTTGTAAACAGAAAAAAATATATAGAAAAGAGATTTCTTGTGAAGGTAAAACACAAAACTCTCCATTCTCTGTTTACAAATATAATTTTAAAATTCTTGATATCAATAATAGTCCTCTTGTTTTCAAATTTTGGTTCTCAAATGTTTTGACCGTATTTTGACCCCAGACCAGTTGAAGTTATACCATTTCAGTCGGCCGGTTGTATCAGCAGCGTGTTTCGTCTGAGGGAGGGATCTGTACCTAGTGTCCAAGGCAAGTCAGCAGATGAGGGATGAGTAAGTACAGTACTATCACTGTTCAGCTTGAACTAGCTTGTTTGTGTTTTGCCGATTAGCACAAGCTAACAGTAAAGTTTAGCTTTAATGCTTAGCGTAAACATGGGGTGTGGCCAGCAACAGCGTATTTGCATAAAAGTGACAGAGCCCTTAAACGGCTCATTCTTAAAGGGTCTAAAACTGGCAAGAATAAAACTAGTCAGATCTTTTTGCAACTTTTGAATAGCCTATAGACCTGCAGTATTCTGTAAAGAAAATCTGTAAAAAGAGGTATAATATGATCCCTTTGTGGAGCTATGTATTATAGCTAAGTTTTTTTTAAAACCGTCACTTCCTCTCTACCTGCTCATTGAACAACCTTGGGCCCACCTCCTCCCCATCTTCCTCCTTCTTTAATTTTATTTTTTTTTTCCTCATGTTTCTCTTTGTGTGAGGGGGGACTTCGGCTTCAAGCTTTACAGCGAAGCTTCCCCGAACTCCACCCTAAATTTTCTGAGCTCGCTCCCCCTCTTTTCTTCTTCTCTGCCCAGTCAAGGGCGTGGGTCAATACTAGCAAATAAGGATTTCTCTTTGTTCAGTCAGATTAAAATTGTATTCAGAAAATAAAATGATATTTTAATGAACATAATTCAGTCTTTCAAGATATTACTCAGATTATTAATAGATTATAAGATTGCATATCATTTTGTGGCTAATGTAAGTTGTACAAAGGATTCCAGACCTTTGCTTTGGAAAAAAACTGTACATAATACAGTGTGAGATAGTTAAGGCTGATAGTGAAGATGCACGGGTGTTGAGTCACAAGCTCATTGAAATTCCTCTGCTGTCTGCGCGAGTGTTTCATGTACTGGATGCAGATGCATCCTCGATTCGTCACATCCTCTGAAATACCAGGCACATGCATTGCCTCACAGTAAATCCCCTTAACCTTCCAGAATTTACACTCTGAACATTCTCCGCACCGAGAGCAGGAAGTCGCTCGCAGCTTTTTTCTTCTTCTTCTGCGATTTCTCCCTCTTCTCCTCCTTCTTCTTCTCCTGCTTCTTTCTCCCCCACCAATTACTCCAAGTGGCACTGGTGACTGATTTCCAGGCTCCAGCTGTGACAGCAAGCTCTGCCCACGCTAGCACTCCCGACTGAGCTTCTCCACGTGAGTTAGCACGTCTACACGGGCCAGATAAGAAAAAAGAAGCGCTGAGAGGAGAGGGAAGCTGGAACCTTTGGCGAGAGAGTCGTCTACTGTACTGGACCTGAGGGAATGGGAGGGTAGCAGAGGGTAGAAGGTCAAGAGCAGGAAGAGCAGGACTTAAAAAATGCTGTAATAATTTTTATTAAGTGATTAAACAAGGTAATGTTGTAAATGTTGTAAAGGGTTGCTCGTAAGGGGATTTTGGGTTTAAGTAAGGATAAGTCGCAACGTCTGTGGGTGTGAGGAGCACCATGGAGTGCAGTGCAAACACAAATAATTTATATACAAGACATACAAAGACAAAAAAAAATGCTACAAAAAAACACAAAAAAACAGCTTAAACCAAATTTCGGTACCACTTTAAAATAAGACTACCTTTATAAAGGGTTTATAAATGGTTTACAATTAGTTTATTAATGATTACTAATTAGGTTGTAAAAGCCTTAAAAATTAATAATTAATAATCAGTTATAACACATATATAAAAAGGGCAACAATATAGATGGCTGTGGGTTCACTATTTGGCAAACAACAGGTCATTGTTGCCCTTTCTACATATGTGTTATAACTGATTATTAATGATTTTTAAGGCATTTACAACCTAATTAGTAACCATTAATAAACTAATTGTAAACCATTTATAAACCCTTTATAAAGGTAGTCTTATTTTAAAGTGGTACCCAAATAGTTCAAAGATATTTCAAATTTCAAAGTTTTTAAGAATTGTTTAAAGAGTTTAATACCACATCCCAAGCTAACAGACTACGTTATAAGAATGTTTAGCAACATTATGAAAAGGTTTCACGAAGGAACCCTTCCAGCAACGTTCTGAAAAAAAACACGTCAAAAGAGAATGGTTTGCATGACGCATGAAGGTTATTAGAATATTTCTCACATAACGTTCCCAGCTAGATGAATACTAACTTAAGGAAACATTAAAAGTAACAATCCTAAAACTAAAATTGAAAACACAAAACGTAAAAACTGCTACAAGAGATGTTGCAATGGCGTTCAAAGAACGTTTAAAAGAACAATTCAAAAAATGTCCCCAAAACTTGACAGATTGAACGTCATAAGAACACTGACTGTAACTTTCAGAAAATGTTCTAGCTGGGTCACAGAAGGTTACAATATAGTGCTTTAGGACAAATATTGATTAAGAAAGAAAAAAAGAAAGAAATATTTTTAATTATCGTCTCTAAAAGTACCGCAATTTTAAGGAATTGGAGATAACTCAAAGTTTAACTCTACTAGTATAATTTACCATGAATTTTGCCATGCCCAATGAAAGCTAAAGAATGGTTCACCTGCTAGCAGGCTACTAGCAGATGTCTACTTCTAGCCAGAACATTCCCACACACTGTGCTGTCCACTGTGGGTGGTAATGCTTTCTATGATGTATTCCCTGTAATGCATTTGAATTTCTTAACAGCATATTCACTGTTTATGTCATCAACTGCTCTGGCTTTCCTTGATCTACTTGTACCTGTTCAACATCTGTTACTCAGTACACCAGTGATGACTTTCTTCTCCTGGGCATTCCTCAAACTGAGGATAGATGTACAGTATAGATGAACCAGTGACTGGTAGTGGCAGAATGTGGCAGAAATGTGGCTTTGAGGAACAAAAAATCAACAAATACTGTAGGTTTGAACACTTTTTGAACACGGTGAGCAAAGAGTATTATTTAAGGTCTATACTGAGACGAGAGTAACAGGAGGTTTACCTTCTACGTTTGCCTCAGGCGGACACAACTGATCAACCAGGGATTTTTCTGTAGTTTATCTGATCCAGCATAAAAGGCGGTGATCAAACGCTGATCCGGCGTCAGGATGTTCTTGGGGGGCTGTGAACAAACGTGCTCTTTTGATCAGTCAGATTTTTTTTTTCACCCTTTAAAGCAGGAGAAGCTCATCAAGAAGTCCCTGTCCTCAGACGTGACCTGCAGCAAAGGAGGGGACGAGGTGATGAGGACACCAGAGGGGCAATAGAAGGGTACAGCAGGGTTGCCAAGATCAGGAGATCATGAGGTCATGAGGTCATGAGATCATGAGATGGGGTGAAGAGGTGGAAGCATGGGATGAAAAGGAAGGAAGAAAAAAATAAAAGAGACATGAAAGTCAACGGGGTCTGAGGAGAGCTAATTATAGGCGAGGTTAGCAGAAGCTAAAGAAGTTGAGACATGAAGAAACGAGGCAGACGTTAGTAAAGGTCAAGAGCGTTTCTGCTGACCCCTCATCTCTGTTTACGTCCCCCGTTAAGGGTCCGCCAGACAGATATTTGCTGTTCTCCGTTTCTCCGCCGGCAGCACAAAAGCAAGCAGGTTAAAGCTGTTTGCCGACAGCGAGAGTCTAAATAAATAATAGAAGAGACACTCTATCACTGAGTCTCTTTGTTCTCCTCGGTGCCAGCTAAACCGGCTCCCGAGATTCAGGGGCTGCAGCCTCCGCTGGACCACCTGGCAAACGGAGGAAAGAGAATTCCTAAAAGCAGCAATAGAACTTTATACAGCGCAATAAAAACAGATACACAATCAAAATAGCAGCATTTAATATGAGTATATTAGTAATTGGTATCTTCCTAATTACCTTTACATTTTATTTTTCATTACAAATCATTTAGCGGACGCAAAAATTTTTTTGGTCCAAAGCGACTTTAATAGAGGACACAGAAGTTCAAGGCAAATGGGCTGGTTCGAATCCTGTTCATGCAGCTGTCTTTTTTTTTTTTGTTAAGTGAACTTTATTGAACATATCACATATCAAAATAGTAACATTAAGTTAAAAAGCCAGAAAGTCCCATTTTTTTCTCGTTTTTTCTGTCAATAGTCCGTCTTCTTTTCAGTTTGAACATGACTTGGTATGAAATAATGATCTATGGTCATTCTTGCTCTGGTTTTCCACTTTTTTATGTATTTAACAATACATATACAGGGGTTGGACAATGAAACTGAAACACCTGTCATTTTAGTGTTTAGTAGGTTTCATGGCTAAATTGGAGCAGCCTGGTGGCCAGTCTTCATTAATTGCACATTATTGCACCAGTAAGAGCAGAGTGTGAAGGTTCAATTAGCAGGGTAAGAGTTTTGCATAGTTTTGCTCAAAATATTGCAATGCACACAACATTATGGGTGACACACCAGAGTTCAAAAAAGGGGACAAATTGTCGGTGCACGTCTTGCTGGAGCATCTGTAGCCAGGACGCATCAAGAGCCACGGTATCCAGGGTAATGTCAGCATACCACCAAGAAGGACCAACCACATCCAACAGGATTCTTGTGGCTACAAGAACACTTTAGTGCACTATAGCATAATAATGCTTAGTATACTTTTATCTACTATTTTTTCACTAGGGTTCTTTTACAGATAAGAAGCTCACAGATTCTCATTCCCTGTCTGTAACCCATCGACTGGAGAGGGTCATGTTTCGTCTTCCACTCAAGCAATCTGCCCTCACCTCTGGGCTCATTTAGCTGGAGGCCCGTGAACCCAAATCAGCCTTTTACACATCCGCCCCCCTCCCTCTCATTCTTCAGCTGCATGAAAAATTACCAGCCCATCTCCTTTTCAGAAGTAATTGCCCGCACTCGGCGGTGGAGGCTATTGCTTCTGATTGACTATCGTTCCACTTAAGTGGTCACTCTGCAGTCCACCGACCTGTTCTCTGATTATGACGCGATGAAGGCTTGAAATAAAGGAAATGAAGCCATTCAGAGCAGCACTGCGTATATACAGAGCTCTCTCTGGAGACCTGGATCAGTACATTTCAACGGTTTCTAATAAAGTGGCCAAAGAGTGGAAGTGAAAGTACAATGTCGATGTTCTAATAGTAAAAGTGACAAATGGGTAGAAGTAAAAAAGGCAGGTGTTTATAGTATTTTTTTTTCCATTTTCCCCCAATTTTCCTAGGACCCACCCATTTATTAGCTGCTACTCAGCTGTTTATCCCCCAAAAAAAGGAGGGCAAAGACCAGCACATGGCTTCTCCGATACATGTGTAATCAGCCACCGCCTCTTTTCAAACTGCTGCTGCTCTCAGAGGAAAGCGCATTGACTGGGTTCCAATACATCAGCTCACAGATGCCTTGTGCTGATCGACATCACCCCTTGGCGTGATAAGGTGAAAGAGTGACATCTGCCCACCCAAGGCAAGCGAGCAAGGCCAACTGTGCTCTCTCAGGGCTCCGGGAGCCAAAGGCAAGCTGCATAACCCGGATTTGAGTCAATCATAGTGGCAGAACTTTGGTGCCCAGGTTTTCTAAAACAGTGGACAGTACATAGAAGTAAAAGTTAGGTGTAGATAGACGTAATTGATTGATGTTTGTAATGAAATGGTACAAGGTAGGCATTTCTAATAAAGTGGCCAGTGAGTAGAAGGATAGCATATGTGTTTCTGATAAAGTGCGCACTGATTTAAAATACATTAAAGTGGCCAGTAATTGGAAGTTCAAGGAAGAGTGTTTCTAATAAAGCGGCCAGTGAGAGGATGTTTGAGAAAACGTTTTTTAAAAAAGTGACCAGTAGTGAGTGAAGGTACAAGGACAGGGTTTTTTAAAAAAGTGTCCAGACACTTGTTGTTTTTTTTTAATGAAACAGTAGGTGGTAAGTAGAGCATGGGTTTCCTATAAAGTGGCCAGTAATTGGAAGTATAAAGCAGACATTTCTAATACTGTGGCCTCTGAGTCAACAATGTACAAGCTATGCTTTTTTTAAGATTTTTTTTTTTTTTAAGAAAGTGGTCAGTCCTTATGGACAATTCAATGTCCTTATGGACATTGAATTGATAGAATCTTCTCATAATTGCCCATCATTTGGACTTTCACTTGGTATGAGGTCAACTTGGTTTGAAGAGCTAAAGGACTAGAAGCAGAGAGTTTCAAACCCAGGATTCTGCTCTGCAGAGAGCAAAGACAACCTTGGGCTTATTTTGGGAAGCTTGTAATGAAATAAATCGGCACGCGATGCCTTTGTAGCGCGTTCCAAGGCATTAATATTAAAGCCGTGTAACGCATGTGAATGAGCGTCTGCAGCCGAAGTCATTTTAATGCGGCACATGCCGCTTTCAGGATGCAATTTCAAAACGCTCGCTGTTTATGTTACTGTTTACAAATGCGTGGAAATATTTATGGCGTGTCAGACGTAGCCACGCTCCAACTTGAAAGCGAAAAAGTTTGAAAAGAAAGCCAGGAAGACGGAAAGCGTCCTCATTCTGAGAGGCTATTGCAATTCACTTCTCGCAAAATGTCCATTATGTCCGCGCTCAAAGTCGCTGCTGTGCGACACTGGGGGGTAAGGCAAGGCAAAGAGCATGAAGCTGATTGTTGTGCTGTGAAATGGAGATTACCTTCAGAGGGTGTGCCAGCCATCAATCACTTACGTTCATTACGTTCACTTACGTTCATGTCGCGTTTGAGAAAAATAAGCCGTTTTTTTGGTGGAGGAATGCGTTAAAGAATAAACAAGCTTTTAATGAACTTGCCTTCCTCAGGGGCCGAATCGCCATTACTGTGATCCTCCATGAAAACAGAAATTGAACCCCAGTGTATGAAAGCATGTGGGAAGCAAAGCTAGAAATGTTGGTGTTGAAGCTACAATTCTGATATAAGCAATTTAAAGTAACAGAGCTTTATGCCCAGGTTATGCTGGTCAAACTGGTGAAGGTGGTTGCCGAGTTTAGATCTTGACCAGCATAGGGTGTGTTTTGATTTAGGTTGAGTTTGTGGGTTCAAATGGTCCGCTTATAATGATTTGACCAAGCTAGAAAACCAATATAACCAAGCTTCCCCATGCTGGTTGAAAACCATGACCATGTGAGCAATATGGTCAACCAGCATACGACCATCAAGACAATCTAGTTGGAGAGCATGACTATTAAGACCAAGCTTGTTGACCTTCATGACCAGCATGACCAGTGTAACCAAGCATTGGTTGATCAGCATGACTATTATGACCAAGCTAGAAGACCAGTATGACCAAGCTTTACCATGCTGGTTGACCATTATGGCAATTAAGACTAAGTTGGCCGACCACCATGACCAGTAAAACCAAGCTGATAAATTAGCATGTCCAGCATGACCAGAATGACCGAGCATGTTGACCAGCAAGACTATTATGACCAAGCTAGAAAACCAGTATGGTAAGCTGGTCAACCAGCTGGATTACCAAGCTTGTGGTCCAACATGACCATGAAGACCAAGATGGTTGACCAGCATGAAGAGCTGTTCTTGTCTAAATTCTAGTAAACACTAGTAAACACTTTTGTCATTGTGAGAAGCATTTCCCAGCACATCCTCTAACTGGAGTGGGCTGTGTTATGGTATCTGGCAGCAGATTCTAATTACTGGTTGGGTGGCTGTAAATATGGCTGTGCTCTCAGGCTACAAAATACGATTTACTTATGTGCCCTTCAGGTCCGCCCAGCGGAGAAAAATAATCTGAGCAGAGAGGCAAGCTGTTCAATTCAACTATCATCTATGGAGGCCAGCCATAGCACACACACACACAGCAATAAAACACACACACACATATACACACATAGCAATAAAACACAGACACAATTTTTTTTTCTACACTATAATCTAAACCAAGGTTTATGTGTGTTACATTGTATACATTTGCTCCATTATGTTTCGGTTTCACACTAGCTATCTAAGTTAAGTAAAGCTGAGCTAAGTAAACAAAACTGTAATTAAAAATACTTTCTTTTAAAGTCAAACGAGCGCTGGATGTTAATCTACACAGATGGCTCTACTGAAAACTGTTTATTTGGGTGAGTAAAGTGCTTTTATTTATTTACAGTAACCATAAGTTGCCAACTGCTAGCATTTGGCGGCTAGTGCCACCCAAAAGCGCTACACCAAGTAACCCTGAGTGCTCTAGTAAGCCAGGGCGATATAAGCTTGTGGTTCATCCCACATAGCTTGTTTTAACACGGTAAACATGCAGGCAACAGTCTGATATACTCGCCCCTGAATGACAAAAGACCTAGTGTGGTTAGAGGGTAATGCTAATGCTGCTCCAGCTGTGCTAGCCGGGTTTAGCAGCAGGCTACAGGCTAATAATACTCGCCTCTTTAAACAGGGAAATAGCACTTAGAGGTTAATGCTAATGCTAATGCTATTCCAGCCCTGGTGCTAGAGAACTAACTAGACTAAGTAATCACATTATTGTGATTAAACTAACTAACTAAACTTGCTTTTTACTCATTTATGTTTTCAGTTTTAGTCACACCCCCTTTAGAACATACAGACCCAATGCCTTGCATCAGAGTCAAACACTGCTTTCGTGCCAGAATCTGACTCCCTATAAGGGAATGTGTATCCCAGAAAGAGCAGATTATTTATGTTTATTAAAAAGATTAAATCTACAGTTACAGTAGATACAGGAATCACTAGTCTGAACCAAGCTGAACTGTCTAAAACCATTAAAAAATGCTGGTGATTAAGCCAGAATGAGATTTTTTTTTTTTTTTTTTTTTTTTACCCCTGCCCTTCATTCAACTCAGCTCCACCACTATCTACAGCACTTCTGTGCAATGAGGTCCCAACATTGAACAGCCAGACGAAGTATTGATCTCGTGGGACTAATGGACATCTGTGTAGAGACTGGAGAATCTGAAGAGACTACACAGTGTAACGGGATCAAAAGCCTGGAGTTCATCCATCTCCTTGAGCATCAAGTCTGAAGCCTGAACAGATTGAGGTCACGGCTAAGAGGTCGCTACGCCGCTCCTCCCGATGTCCAGCACTTTTTAAGTATGTTATATTAGGACGAGGAAACGGCCCCTAGAGCCACGTCCAAAATAACTGCTGCGCTGCTGCATTGCATGCGCAGATGGTATCTTTTTTTTTTTGATGGGGCTCATGGTTCATGAGTTGCTGTGTGTTTCTCTTCCCAGTGGGTTAATCACACTGGAAATGAGCGTGTCAGCTGTTTACTGGGAAGGTACAATAAAATCAAAGGAGGTCACGGCCCTAAGAGGAAAGTGGGAAGGATGGCTGCCGATCGTAACCTTTAAGTGAAGCTTCTTGTAGGTCAGGTTTTCTTCTCAAGTCCAATTAGCTTAGACGGACTGCAAGGTCTGCCCTGATTCAACACCTGATTCATCCTGATAAGTAAACGATTAGCACAGTCAGGCGTAGTGAAACGGGAAAAATCACTCTGGATCAATGGCTTCCACTCTCTTGTGGAAGTGGAAAGGGAGGCTATCCATCTCACCAGCACTGTGTTTAAACCATTCTGATTATTTTTCCCTATAAAAACAGGGGATATCTAATGAGCCCAGGTTTCACATTCTTTAAAAAAAATAGTTTCATGTTGTATTTCAAAGTACTTACTTTTTCCACACAAATGATGATGTATTTTGATGTATTTTGGCATAAATTGTTATTTTTTTAATGATGTTCTTCTAATTGTACAGATGTACAGATGCAGTTTAAAAACTTTATTTAACCCTTGTGTGGTGTTCATATTTTTGTTACTCGTTTACTTTGTTACTTGTACTTAATTCAGCAAAATTAAGCAATTCTACATTAAAATGCTTTACACATGCTCGCTTCACCTACATTGCAAACAATATAAACAGCTTACATGGTTAATATTTGCCCTTTACCTTTCTTATGTTACATTTCTTTCAAAAAGTGCTACTCTTTTTTTTATTAGTTTTTCAATAAAATGTAAAAGAAAATGAATTAAACTCAAGATATGAGTAGAACATTTGTTTAATTGTCAAATTTACAAATGAAGCAATGTTTGTTAGCCCTTGGCCAAACATACTGTATGTAATATAAATGTGTAGGGGGGGGGGGGGGTGTACAGTGTGTGTTTATTGAAAATGTGTTTTGATAAATGTTTTTCACCAAAAATGAGCCAATGCCAATGAGTTTGAGTTAGAAAAAATATATATTTTAGTATCATTTGATGAAAAATGAAAACGGGTCCCACAGACCCGAACACCACACAAGGGTTAAGTATAGTAGGGTAGTAGTTTCTTGTCCACTAAAAGGAAGGTGTCGTCCATTTCTGTCGTTAGCCATTAGCCATTAGCCATAGCTTGCTCAGTCCACAGAGGACTAAACTCAACGTTGGGTGACCTATGCTGTCAATGACATGACTAGCAAAGCCCTGGCAAATTAGTCCACAGGGATCCTATTATTCCACACACACACAACCACACACATAACCACAACCACACACACACACACCGTTAGCCAGACACTCCCATTACGAGCTGCTGTTACAGCAGTCACAACTGGTTTGACGCAACTGGTTTGTTCTTCTTCTGAAGTCGAGTCACAGAAGCAGCTGTATGTTGGCCAAACTGGGATATAAAACAGCCAGTAGAGTTCGACTGGGAATTCAGAGATTCTCTGATATTTAAACACGGACTGCTACTAAAGAATAACTCCAGAACATCAGATCAAACAAGCTGCAGAGTCACAGTTCTTCAAACTTTAAAATTCATAAAAATAATATTTCTGCTATCCTGAATTCTGCTGAAATCTGATGGAGTCAGAACAGTAATGCTGTTTCTGTCCTTTCTGACCTAAAATTAGTAAAAGCTTAATAATGTTTGGAGTCGCCTCATTAGAATGGGTTGCATGAGTGTGTGAGTACAGAAAGAGAAAGAGAGAGAGAGAGAGAGAGAGAGAAAGAGAGAGCGATACAGAGAGGGAGAGAGAGAGGGGTGTTAAGTTTTAATAATTAAGTTTTAATTACTTTAGCAACCATGAAATTATTTGAGGATTTTTTCAGTGCATTTGTTTTGGAACGTGATGCATTTATTTTTTTTTTAAGCACAATATCAGCATTCTGACAAACAAAAATATTTTTATATTTACTTATATATTTAAAATACATTTTAATTTAGAGAAAATATTATTTTCACAAATAATGTTAAAATGTTATTTCAAAACAATTATAAATTTGAGAATATCAAAGATAGTTAGAAATAAGCACAAATTGAAAATATTTTTTATTTTAAGATATTTTCAGAAAATTATAAAGTTAAAATAAAGACTTTTTAAAAATATTAAATGAAAAAAAACTATTTAATAAAACTACTTTTAGATAAATTTGACATGAGGAACGAGAAATAGTTTTTGTTTTTTTTTTGTTTTTTTTTTACACTTCCAGATCACAGTTGCCCTTTCTATTTGTGTTGCAATGTATGTGGATATTAATTGATTATTAAGTATTTACAACCTAATTTATAACAATTAAAAACTGGTTTATAAACTTGTTATAAACCTTTTATAAAGGAGCCTTAGTTTAAAGTGTTACCAATGTGTTTAGGTGTTATTTAAAAAAATAAAGATTTCTTTCATTCAGAATACTCACATTTTGGAACATTTATATTGATACATTATTAAAAAATATATATTTTAATGAATTTTAATGAACAATTAATGAGTTCAGATTACATAAAAAAAAAGAAAAATCACAAAATTGGAGATTAAAGGTTGTTGTCCATCAGTGATGATTTGAAATATATTGCATAAATATGTTAATATAAAGTATATGCAGATGCAATGTAAATTTGCTGTTTAAATGTTTTAAATTTAAAGCTTATGCCAGAACAGAATCTCTGCTCTTTCACAGGCTTGTATTCAGATTCACACAACTACTTGAGCTCTGATCTCTATGAAATCTAGTAAATTGTAAGGTATGTATTCTTTGTCGACCTGTTGTATTTGTTTTGCCATCATTAGGCACATTAAAGCTAATGCCTGACCATGGATTTCTAATTTCTCTCATAAATTTCCTCATTACCTCTGTTCAGCTAATTATCCCGCTGTTAGGGCCGAGCGAAGAAGTTTCCAGCTGAGCTCGTCTCCGAGTCGACCTGTAATACGAAAGGACAAAATGCCAGCGCTGGTTTAGCCTCGCTGGGTTTGAGGAATCACACCGAGCTGCAGAACATGCAAACATGGAGGCGCTAGTACAGACATGCTACATGCTAGCTGTGCATAGAAAGAACATTGAATTTCTGTACTTGAATGATTTATTAGGGGTCCAAGCACTAAAGGTTTCAGAATATATATGTATGTATTTACTTATTTATTTATTTATTTATTTATTTATTTATTTATTTATTTATTTTTAAATAAGCACATAAATATATATTTTTTTTATTTTAGGATTATTTGAGAAAATTTGCCAGACTGTGTTGAAATAATGTCACGTCCTTGCCCTGTTCCCTGTCGTCTCCCTTTTGTGCTTGTATTTCTCTGTGTTCTTTTCCTTTTCCCCTGCATGGTCCTGTGTGTTCCTCCTAGGTCTCCACCTTCATTTGTAGCTCCTCCCCCTTGTTATCTGTCCTCGGGTGTTTCCTGTTTGTTACTTATCAAAGTCACTGTGTGTTACTATTTTGTCATTTTCCTCAGTTAATAGATACATTTTAAGTATGTCGCTTTATTTCAGGAAATTGCGACGGTTGCAAGCGGTCGTAATCAAGCCAAAATAATAACAAGCTAGCAAGCTAACAAGCTAACAGGCTAGCAAACTAGCACTTGAATTAAACACACTCACACAGTGAGCCCCCCTCCTTTTCTCCACTTTCCACACACACACAGTCACAAACACACACCACGCTCTCTTGCCCAGACCCCACCCCCCACTCCCTCACACTCTCCACCAATCACACCCTAAATCATACCCTAAACACAACAGTGCAACAGTGCAACATTTCTCACAGCAGCAAATGTACACAACAAGAACCAAAGCTGGAGCAAAGCTTCCATTAAAGTAAGTTTTGGCAAAGCTTGTAACTAATATTTCAAATTTATAATCTACCTTAATTACTTTTAAAGTCAAGAAATTCACTTTTTAAAGGGTTTATCAGTAACTTCATGCTCTTAATTCACCCGATTATGCTGCTATAGCAAACTTGCACTCTGGACCTCATGTTACTGCCACCTGCCTACTCTCCCTATTTTTCTGTGTGTTTATCTTGATGTCTATTTTGTTCTGTTCTATTTTATTGTGTTCTTATTTTAATGTCATTTTATTTTATCTATATTTATCTATTTCAACAATTGCTCCTGGGTGTAAACTGGATCATGAGATCACAATTTCGCTCCACCCATATACTGTGTATAGCTGGACAGAGCATTGTCTCTCAAAAGTGAAGCCACCACAGGTCGGGCGCCCCCTGCTGTTCGGTTGCAGAAAGCTGTGTAACCCCACCCATCCCCACACTGTAGGTTTCAATGGCAAAACAGACAAATTTCAAACACGTTTTTTTTTTTTTTTCAATATTCTGTCATTCTACCTCAATTATTTACTGTAAATGCAACAGCTAGTGTAACCTCTGCTTTTATTGTTAAAATTTTATATCTCCATTCGTTTTAAAAAAAAACGTTATTCAGCTCTATTCTAAAAGATGTGGTTATTGTAAAAAAAAAGGCTGGGTTACACCTAGCCGGGGTGGGACCAGTGACTGTGTATAGCTCTGTGGAGTGAATCATTGAATCAGTAATCTGATTTTTTTTAACTATGCCATCAGTGGATGCCGGGCATTACATTTCACAGCATTTGTTTGCCATTTTAAATAGGATTTTTTTTTTTTTTGATGTTGTTTGAACCATATTGCCTTATGTTAAAACAGGAGAGTACAACCTTTGGCAGTTTGGGCAGCATTAACAGCATCACATGCATGTGATCTAATTTCATTCCAGAGACTCCCTTGTTCTACAAGCCTCTGAAGCTCTCTGGCTTATCTGGTATGCATAGCCTGTCTGGCGCAACTTTTAACTCCGGCAATCTTTCCGACTCCAGAGAGCAAATCTCTCCTGCACCCGCTTTTGTAGCCGCATCCATATTCATGACCGGCCTAAATTGGATCAGGCCGTCCTGTTATGACCGGCATGTTCAGGGCTCTGGGTCATGAACGGCGGATAATGTCGACGGCGGAGATTTTTTGGCCAGTGGACACCCATTAAATTATACTTTCTGCTGAGGCCATTAACGCCGCACAACAAAGACCACAGCTGCTCGAGTCCGAGAGCTCAGCATCGCTCTGATCGACGCTGGAGAGGAAACGGCTGGAAATGTAACATTCAGAGCATCAAAGAACGGGTGAAATTGCTGTTGTGGGCAGATTATGTGAGACGGGTTAGACAGACAGCCTAGAGACCCTTTCTTTATAAGGCTCTTTCAGTTTGATTGGCAATACAAGAGCCAGACTCTTGTGGAAGATTTTAAAGTGATTAGCATAGCATTTTCCGAAGTTAGCTGAGCAGGGATGTTTTGATGCTTCAGATTTTAAACAGATTGCAGACATACTGAAGTGCGTTAAACAGAATGAACACAATTTCTCTGTTAAAGCGGCACTAAACCCTCTGTTTTTTGCTGACTCCAACTTTCAAAGCTCAAATTTCAAAGGCTAAAAAAAGGAGGGAAAGTTTGTAGATTGAGAGGGGCAGTGGGTGATGTATGGGTTTAGAGGCAGGGCACCCTAGTGAAGAAAAAGTAGATTAAAGTATACTAAGCATTATTATGCTATAGTACTAAAGTGCATTAAAGTGTTCTTGTAGCCACATTGTTATTTTTTTCAGTATATTTAAAGAGTGCTAAAATGGAACAACGTTTTTTGTACTTATTATACATTAATCGCATAAAAGGGGACAAAAGTCTTAATTAACCTTTTGAACTCTAGGCTGTTTTTATGTGTTTTTTTTCTCCGTTTTTGTTTTTAGTTCCTCTTTCAGGTCTTATAACACAGTAATTATATCCGACAGACACATGCCCTGATCTCTTTTACTCCAGAAGACATACGGCCGCTCAAAAATATAATCATTTAAAGTGTAAAAGGAAGCAGAATTGTTACATTTTCCTGGAACTGATCATGTTTTGGTCAAAATTTTATCAAACGCCTGTTTTTTTTCAACTTATTTTTGAATGTATAGACTTTAAATATATTCACACCTAAGATATATTTTAAAAACAGTTAGACTAGAGTGTATACTAGAGTGTAATCATATACAGCTGATTATGTGTTTTGAGCAAATAAATAGAGTTATAGTGGAAGAATAAAACAAGGAACTTTCAAGGAGATCTTATTTTATTTTTTTTTTGTGTTTTTCCCCATGGATTTTTTGAAGATGATTGTGGTACATAACCAAATTTCTGACCTTTTAACAGAATGCATATGATTTATCCCTTAAAGCGTAAACTAACCACCCTAATTTTTGCAAACTCCACCTTTAGCTCAAATTAGGCTAAAAAAATAGGATGGGGTAGTTTGGCAGGGGGCGTTGTATGGGTGATGTATGGGTTTAGAAGCAGGGCAGGACAAAGACTGGATTGGCTGAGGAAACTCCAATTTTCTTCTTCTGTGTGGAAGGAGTACTGCATGTCAGAACCAACAAATGTCCTGAGCAGAGACAGCAGATGTGCAGCCAGCTTCACACGTGGAAGAAGGTCAAGGTTAAGGACGAAAACTCTCTGTCCTGCTCTGGTCTCCTCGAGTCATCTGCAGCTGTCCCAGAGCGGCAGGCCCTGGAGAAGAGGAATCATGGCTGGAATAATCGCTTCAATCCTTCAAGCCAGAGGAACCTGAGTCCCATTAGTATTCTACACCTGCTCTGGCTTATCTCCAGCGCTCTCCTGCACAGGACATGGAGATAACTGGAGTCTTGATGGTTGGGGTTATGAAAAATCGGGTGTTCAGGCACGGGAATATGGAGACGTTAATGACGTTTTTTTTCTTGTGCTGGTTTCTTGTGTTCTTGTCATGTCTTGCGATTATTGGGGTGTTTCCCCCTTTTAAAAGATCTCATTTAAATATCAATTCTTGCCTCAGACTTGGTGATTCCATGCTTGGGCAGTTTCACCACGTCGAAGCCTCAGAGTCTGTTCTGTATCAATGGCGCCCCCTTTGACAGTTGTTCTGTCGAGTTGGGCTACCTTGTCAAACTGTGCTTCCCTAGTGTCTATATTTAAGGTCTCTGTAAAACATCAAATCAACCGGAGATCCTATTTAAACCTATAGTTATTTACTCAAGCTAGCTTATGCTAACTAGCTGGTGTAAACAGAGCTGTAAGCTGTAAGTGATTTTCCTGGCTGACTCATTTTTTTTTTAAATATTTTCTTTAACTAGCTACAGCAGACAGTGTGGGGGGGGAGGGGGTGAAGGACAGTTTCTTATACAGTTTCTCTTTCGTATTCTTATAGTATTATACAAAGAACAAGAAAAAGTGGATTTTAGCAGAAGGAGACCTTTAAGAATTTGTCCTTTTAAGAAAGAGAAAACTTAAAGAATACCTAAACCAATCTGTGCAAATCTAAGGTTGACAATGACTAACAAGGTTTCTTTTTTTTTTTAACTTAAGAAAAAATTAAGACATTTCAACGTATAACTTTGTAGAAAACTTTATAGAAAAGGTTTTAAAGAATTTTCTGATTCACTGCTGGTTTCTAATACCTAGTCTATGGTCTAGGTCCTAGGGATTTCTTGATGCTGAAAAAAAAAAAAAAAACAGATATCCCAGGCTTGGAAAAGATTATTTCATATTCCCTTAACGTGTTCTACTGCTGCAGTTCATTTGAGAAGCTAAAACTTGGAATCCCCAGTCCGTCCACGTACCTGTGACAAGCACCTAATGTTGAACAATATACTGAAAACTTTGGGCCGCTGATTGAATCGATACTCTAGTAGAGCGGAGAGGAAGAGAGAGAAAGAGAGAGAGAGAGATGAAGAGGTGGAGAACAGACGAGAGAGGAAAAAGAAACAGCACAGAGCTGTTTGAAAGCCCATCCAAATCATGGATGTAAAGGTCAGCGCCAGAAGCCGAGTTCAGCGCTAACATCGCTGCGTACGGCGCTCCCACAGCCGAGCCGAGCGCCCTCGTCGAGCATCATCGACTGCAGGCCTCCAGTCTGTGTACAAAACAACAGCACAACAGCACTCACAATCCCGGCCCCATCAAGCACCCGTGTTCAAAATAATGGCGGCCTAAATGGCATCCGTGTTCAGTTCAATCGAGCTGAGTGGCCGCGAGGTTGCAGAGTAAAAAAAAAAAACAGGGAGGATTATTTCATTTTTCGCTTCAACGTAAAAAGTGCTACACAACTTAACCTCTACAGAGAAACTCTATACAGCCAAATACAGCTGGAAAAGAAGGACATTTAATACCTTTTCAGCATAATCAGCTTCATTATAGATTAAAATAACTCAAATTGTAGAGAATGCTTCAGGACAGAAGAACCAAATGAAGAGTTTAGTACACTTTTTACTCATTGTGTGCACAAAAAAATAAATGGGTTTATAAATAGTTTATAAAGGAGCTTATTATCATTATTAATAAAGTTGTAAATACTTTAACTACCCAGATTAATAATTCATCCAATAACCAAAAAAAACGAGGTGTATTTTAACATAAAACAATATTAAATATAAAACTAAACTGCCTTTCCATATTATTTGATTTGATATGTTAATGCTGACTGACGGAAAATATATATATAAAAAAAAAATAATAATAATAATAATAAGAGAGAGACACTTTGTGTTGTAACTACTTATTTATGGTTTATAAAGTATTTACAACTCAATTATTAACCCATAATACACTATTAACTATAGGTCATGTTAAGCTGACGAAACATGAACTTGGAAACATTGACCCTGGGTTACTACTGCGGACAAGCCAATAAAAGTAAATTGGTCATTTCCATTTCTATGAATGTCATCTTTATTAGACTCTATAACTACTACTTTTATAATATATTATAATGCATTCATAAGGCATTATGAACATGGCTATAAGTATTTAGAAAAATGCATAACCCATTATAGCCATGTTTATTAAGCATTATGACTTGTGATCATAATACATTATAAGCTGTGCTTATAATATATATGTTAAAATAGTGTATATCTATCGTTAAAAATCTTGTCCCACAATGAAAGTCTGGCACTTTACTTAGAGCGCACAAAGACCTGTTATAATACATTATAATTGACTATAGCTAATATTATATTCAAGACAAGTACAATTCACAAGTGGTTCAAAATATATTTATAGGATTATTGAGGGTGTGTTTATAAGTTGGAATCTGTTTTAGTCGTAATACAGTCTACAAGCTGGTAATGAGTTTTTTGGTATTGACGTATAACATGCTATGAACACAGCTATTAATGCATTATAATCACAGTTCATAATGTATAATAATGTATATACAAAATACGTAGGTATAGCCATGTTTATAATGCCTTATGAATGCATTATAATGTGTTATGAATATGTTTTATAAAGTCTTTATAGAGTCTTATAGAGATGACATTCATAGAAAGTGTTGCCGGTAAATTTGACTAAGTAAAAAAAGTAATGTATAATGTATTATGAATGCGTTTATAATGTATTATAAGGCACACTTAATACCTTATAATGATTAAACTAATACATGGATCTGTACTATTATATCATGTTAAGCAGATTAAACATGTAACATGAACTTTTGGGTTTTTGCTGTCTACAACAAAATAAAAGGAAATATTCTTTTCTATAAATCCTTTATTCATAATGTAGTATGAATGCATTTATAATGTTTTATAAGGCACACAGAATACCATATATTGATTGTCTTAAATAATAACACGAACCAATGTCATAAGCTTGAATAATAATTAATAATATTTACTGATGGAATCAGTATCAAGTAGTACTTAAGTTACCTCAGGGTTTGGAAAATACTCTTTTTAATTAACGATCAATCCTAAACATGATGCATCAAAGTTCCTAGCGGTATGAACCTTTCGGGAAGCGCACCCCCTGAATGGTCCATGTCTCAACGCTGCAATACTGAGGTATTTATTGAGTGTTACGCCCAAAAAAAGCGTAGAAATGTGTTTGAATCAGTACCAAGTAGTGCTTTAGTTACCTCAAGGTTTGGAAAATACTCGTTAATTAACAAGTTAACAAAGTTCTAAGTATTATGAGCCTTTTGGAAAATGCACCCAAGGATGTTTCTTGTCTTTGTCTTGTCTTTGAGCTAAAGCACATAAGCATGCATTAGTCCCTTTCCATCCTTACATCTCCTCCTCAGTAACAATCATCTACAGCGTACAGCTATAATGTGACTTGACGCTACAGGAGGAAGTTCTGTGAAAGTGGTGATTTATCACATCCATTTTAATGCACTGAATGTGATAAAAGACGTTCTTTCTCATTCTTGTTTCGGAAATGTCAAAACACTGTAATTGGGGTTTTATTCGCGTGCATCGGCAGTATAAATAGAGCTCTGAATCACGACGAAGCGTAGCGCAGCCGCCGGTTTCACTTGATTTCCAGGCTCTATTGTATGGATATTGTATTTATATGGGAAAAAAGTTTTTCTATGTTTCTTCGAATAAAGCTCAGGGTTCCGGGGCCGGATTTAGTGATTTTGGGCCTCAGGCTAAACACTGTAATGGGAACTTCTGGATATACATTTTTTATTCGTTAATTCATTCATTCAGGCAGAGTTGTGCAGTGTAAAAATAATAAGAGCTGTGGAGATATGTATTTCCAGATTTACATTTCTAGCTGGTCATTTCCAGGTTTACCAAAAAGCAGTGAACGAGTAAATTCTACTGGATTCTGGCCCTTGCTTTCTCCACCCATGAATTGGAACTTGACCCGTGTCATTGGGTCATGAAAGAAAACTCCTACAGATAAACTATATATTTATATATATACACATATATGCAGCTTTGGAAGAGAATAAAAGATCATTTAGTTGACTTTACCTTTAGGAGATGGTTGATCACAAGCTACCAAACCAAGCTGAACTGCTTGAATTTTTGCACCAGGAGTAAAGCAGCATACAGTTATCCAAAAGCAGTGTGTAAGACTGGTGGAGGAGAACATGATGCCGAGATGCATGAAAACTGTGATTAAAAATACAGGGTTATTCCATCAAATGTTGCTTTTTGAACTCTTAAAACGTAAACTTTATGAATATGAACTTGTTGAATTTCTTTGCATTATTTGAGGTCTGAAAGCTCTACATCTTTTTTTTTTGTTATTTCAGCCATTTCTCTCTTTTTTTGCAAATAAATGCTCTAATAACAATATTTTTAATTGTGAATTTGGGAGAAATGTTGGCTGTAGTTTATAGTATAAAACAACAATATTTATTTTACTTTAAATATAAACCTATAAATAGCAAAATCAGAGAAACTCATTCAGAAACTGTATATATATCACTTTTAACTGCTTTTCCTTGGGTTTATGTGTCAGATTTTTTTTCCTACACTCTAAAAAACAGAGGTATGATATGAGTACTTTTTTGTACTCAAAGGTACACTCTTCATAATTGTAGCCTCAAAAGTACAATATTGGTCTTTACAGGGTCAGATTTGTTCCCTCTGAAGTACAAAGTCATTTCTAATAGTAATAAGTACAGATTTGTACCATTTAACCTGCCAAAAGGTACATTCAGTATTCTGTATCACTGTACTAATGAACAGTATATATTTAAATTGCACATTTTTTATTTGAAAGCCAGACAATTTTGGATCATCAAGTTTTTGAGCCATATTTAGTTGATGATAATGTTTATAATCTTTATAATCTATACTGGCACAAAAACCATGGGTACAAAAAAGGACTTTCACTGAAAGGTACTTTTTTGTACCTCAATATAAGGTACAGCCCCAGCGACAAGCTTTGTACTCTTTTAAGTACAAATCTGTACTTACTTTTCTTAGTGTGTACTATCTAATTTAAATGTGTTTGCCTTCATAGTTTTTTTTTAAGTATTAAATATTAACAAACACCATGAAGTAAATAATACACATATTAATGAGAACATGTGTCCCACATTTTTACTGCTACTGTATGTGATGGTTTAAAGCAGTTTCCGTTTCATATTAAGCTCAAGATCCGCCACGTAACATTGTCTCATTACTCTCCACCTGTTTACTGTAGCGTACAGAATTAACCGCATACAATAAAGCTGTATTCTGAGATTCTCTTTACAGCCGTTTTCCTTATTTATTTCTGTGTTTCCTCCAAGGTCGCGAGGAGGCGGCTGTGCTTTCGCTCATTCTTGAGTCTCGCTCTTAAGGGAATTAATTATATATCCAATGTCACGGAGTGTTCGTTCACACGGAACATTTCTGTCTGTGTTCTCAGTAAATATTCCGGTCTGCATGCAGAGCCACACTACAGCGCACCAAACAAACCCCCCCAACACACAGCCCCCCGATACACCCCACTGCTGCCTCAAGCCCCGCCGCTGACTGAGGGACACCTTGGCTTTGAAATTCTTCTTTTTCTTCTGTATTTTACCTCTTATTCTCTCACTTTCTCTCTCTCTCTCTTTCTGTTGGAACCATGGTGAAAACAATACGTCGTTAATATAAAGCGTTAATAGTGCTTTTGATCATGTGTGATGTGGTCATGTGTGGTCAAATCTTTCTTCCCAATTTACACGGCCAATTACCCAACTCACTCATTAGGACTCTAGTGATGCCCCCAACACACCAGGAGGGTAAAGACTAGTACATGTAAAGTCAGACTCTGCCTCTTTTTTTGAACTTCTGCTGATGCATCATTGGCGGTTCTGATACATCAGCTCACAGACGCAGCCTTGTGCTGATCGGCATCACCCTTTGGTCTGTTAAGGGAAAAGAGCACCATCTACTGTACCCACCCAGAAAGAGAACAAGACCAATTGTGCTGTCTCATGACTCTCCTTTAGTCAGCTGATGGCAAGCTGCATAACCAGGATTCAAACCAGCAATCACTCGATTATAGTGGCAGCACTTAGCCCGCTGGACCACTTAGAGCCCCGGCAAGTCTAGATATAAATTTAAGATTAAAGTTTAATCTAGAAATGTTAATGTAGGGGCCCTATTGTACGCCCTGCACATGGTGCATCGCAGTGTTTTTTGCTGTCTTACACCCCGTAAACAGTCTATTTCCACACCATTAAAATAGCGTCAGAGTTAATCTATGATAATGGGCGTGGCGGTCTGGAAGTGAGGTGTGTTCAGGTACATTTCTGTACCAGAACATTTCTGCTTATTTCTGTCTTGGTGGCGGTAAAAAAAGCACCGCAGTGTTAAGATACCAACGTGCCAAAGTCAGAGCTCCCCTGGCTCTTAAAGGGAAGAATGGAAACTGACACGCTGGTTGGTTTATTTCCCGTTACGCCCAAATCACACCTATGATTAATTACGAAAATTCGCACATGCCTTTTTTTTCTGTGTTTCAAGCTGTGCATAGCATTTATTTTGTGCCCTCTTGATACCAAAGACACATCGACAAACCCTAAATCCACTTATTTTCTATGGAAAGTCTTCAGAAAGGGTGTGAGAATTGCTGAGAATTACTCTGCTGTAGGAATTGCTGCATTGCTACTGACTCCTCATCAATTATCAGAGCAAATTTGCACTTCTTGATTGAAGCGGATTTATGAATAAAGAATTAGAATTAGCACCAAGCAATGCAACCTTCAGACAGGCATGCCCTAAAAAAAATAAATTCAGGACGTTTGATGTACATTACCACTCTAAAATCTAAAGTTTGGACACCTTGTCATTCAGCATTTAAAAAAAATATACATTTATTTTATTTTTCACACATTGTAAATGAATATTGAAGTGATCCAGACAATAAAGGAACATAAAAGGAATCATGTAGTAAATATTGATGTGATTAACCTATCCTGTGCAACTCTTGAGGTAACTCTTGTTCTTCCTTTTCATGAAGCAGACCTGATGAGAGCCAGTTTCATCATTACGTTTTTGATGGTCTTTGCGACTGCACTTGAGGATACTCAAACACATTAAGAACTCTTGATGAGTTCAGCACAGCTGTTAACTGAAAAACTGAATTCTAGGTGACTCTACTTCATTCATAGAGCTGACTGAGAAAATGCAAAGCTGAAAATATATCAAATATATCAAATTTAAAACATATTCTGGTTGTGTTTAACACTTTTTTGGTTTATTGATATTTGTCATATTACTGTAATATACAATGCATATTTTAATTTATATATTGAATAATGAAAAAACACAGAATTTAAGGCATGTCCTAACTTTTGATTGGTACTGTATACAAAGTCATCTACAGCAGATAAGTCGACGTAGAAGCCTGATACTCCATCTCTGCTCCATCTTTACTCCGTCCCCCGGTTCTGCCAGCTCCCATAACAGCATACACCATTAATCAGGATCTGAGCAAAGCCTGGAGTGTCTCAGCTCGCGCTAAATTATTCTAATTACTTTTCATTAACACAATGCTAGCCCAGGGACGTCGCAGTTCTTTCTGACCTATGGAGAGTTGGGACTGATGGTGGAGAACTGAGAAGGAGAAAGAGAAGAACGGGAGAGATACTGTCCGATTATTTTTTATATATTTTGTTTCGTGGTTTCTTTTCTCCCCCGTGTCCCTCTTTTTGGAGTCGGGGCTTAATGTGGTCTCCTGGCGATGTGCCGTAACCTTGGTAACTGGGTTAACTGGGCACCTAAGGCTCAAGCAGGGAGTTATCTCTCCTGTATTGGAAAATGTCCGGAGGATGTGGCCGGGCTTATCCCACTTCATCCGAATTATCCCAGCACCTGAGATAAGGCAGCGGGATACGGGGACACGGAGAATGAATGTTCCAGGATGTATTTTACATCTGTCACGGTTCCAGAGCTGTAACTGCATGACTGATTGAGAACCTATACCTGTGCTGTGGCTGTAGACGCACGGTTATGGTGAAAAAAACGACAGTAAAGTGTGTTTATACAGCATCGTATGTAGAATAAGTCATATATGTTATAACATACTCTTTGACTTCCCAGATAAAAAAAAAAATGGTAGCTGATATTTGGTGGATAAAAAGCTAATAAAAAAGCATGAGCACCCTTGGTGGACCAGTATGGTCAGGTTCATTATGTTGACAAGAAGTACACACTTTTATTATTCATTCGATGGTGATTGGCGTCAAACAGCTGCACCTGTGCAACACACTATAAAAACCCCAGTTAAAACTAGACTTTACTGTCGCACCTTTGTAGGTTGGGAGAAGAGAAGAGAAGAGAAGAAAGAAAAGTAAAGGAAAAAAATAAAAAGAGAAAAGAATAACAAAAAAGAAAAGAGAAAAAGGAGAAAATGTGCACACTACTCCGAACATTATTTCTCAAACTACTAATAGAATTGACTAATAAATAATAGACCATGTCTATATAAGTAAATAATTATATATATATATATATATATATATATATATATATATATATATATATATATATATATATATATATATATATATATCTGTGTGTGTAATACATCTATATATTATATGAGTTTCACATTTTGGACTGAATTACTGAAATAAAGTAACTAAAATTATTATTTAAAAAATTTTCAAGATGCACTACTACATTTTCCACTTTTCTACAATCCGGGTTAGCACCCGAACATCCCTTTCAGACAGCTTCCACAGTTAATCCAGTTGGATGTGGTTCGTCCTTCTTGGTGGTATGCTGATTGGATATAAATATATTATACATATTTTATAAATATATATGTATATAATTATCTCAAAAATCCTTTGCTAAGAACTCAACATTGTCAAGCACATTCAGTTTTTTGAGTTAGCGGTTTGTTTTTTGCCAAGAGTCACTACCGAATATGTGCCGAATTTGCAGTCCACAGAGATCTTTACTCAGAGATATGTGTATGCAAATTCCAATAGGCCAGAAAGGACAGAAAATCCCCAGAGAACTTAAACCAAGGTAAATACTTCACAGGGTTCGGCTGATTTCGCTTAGTCTTTTTAATTTACGGCAGAAAAATACATAACATTAACTTTAACCTATGCTTTTAATTGCTGAAACCTCCTGAGAGCCCGTTTCAGGGCCATGTTTCCTTCACAAGAAACTCCAATTTGTTCTCATTACACAAGCGATTTGTCAGCGTGGAAGCAGGTGGGCTTTTTTTTTTTTCCTCTCCTTCTTCGTTCTCAGCCTTTTATTTCATCCCATGGGATTTTGTAATGAAGACAAATCATTTAGGATCTTCATGTATCAGATTATTTCCTTTTAGCAGAAGACTGGGACGAGTGGGAGGGAGTGCATACTGAAACTCAGTCATCTGTATCTGCAGATCTGGGGCTCAACTCTAATTCCGACTACTAGTACTGTGATAAATATACTTAAAATATAAAATACTGAGAGAAAGATATTTAACAGAAACAAATCTGCAATCTGTGATCTGTATCAACAAACTATAATCCTAAAACATGCTAAATTAAAATCATTAAAAAATAAATTATTCTAGGCAGCTAGGGAACTATAATATTTGACATATTGTATTTGGGTAAACTTTAATAATATCAAAATAAGAACAAAATGCGCTGCACCATTAACATACCAATCCACCAAAATCACCTTAAAATTTTAAAGGGAATGTCAAGTGACATGCTGATTGGTTTATTGCATGTTACTCCCAAAACATGATTAACTACATGATTAATTAAAAAAAAATAGCACATGCACACGCATTTCAAGCTGCGCAAGGTGTACTTTTCCCGCTGTTACGATAGCAAAGTCTTTTGACTTGCACTGTTCTTTTAAAGCGTGTACACTAAAAAGAGAATGAAAAGTGAATGTAATCTATAGTTAATAGTTAAATGTTGAAGGTAATTGCGATAATAATATTGAATGATCTTCAAACAATTAAAATCAGACAATTCAACCTT
The DNA here is from genome assembly GCF_023375975.1 of Astyanax mexicanus. Taxonomy (NCBI): domain Eukaryota; kingdom Metazoa; phylum Chordata; class Actinopteri; order Characiformes; family Acestrorhamphidae; genus Astyanax; species Astyanax mexicanus. The sequence goes on from NC_064415.1 coordinate 54,328,200, forward strand.
GACCATGGGATTGATTCAACAATGAATAATCAATCAATCAACCAATCAATCAGCCTTAATTTTCTCTCAGGAGTACATTGAGGGTGACTCTCATTTAAACTTCAGCTGAGTATTTACAGTGTAAATGGATTGAAAATAATGAAAAATAATAAAGAACAAAATAGTAAACAAAAAATAATAAATAAAATAAATACAAATTTAAATTGACATTTTTTTAATATATAAAAAAATCTAAAAAGACTATAAAAATTGACACATAAAAAGTTTAGAATTTACAAAATGTAAAAATGAAGAAAAGTATACTATATAATAATAGTAAAAGTAAAGTAAAATGATAAGAATGTTAAGAAACTATAAAATGAATAGTAATGAACTAAGAACATAGGAATCAAAAATTTAAATATAACAATAAAAAATCATAAATAAAACACTGAATAAATAAATAAAAACAAAGCTCTTTTTTTTAGATGGACAGAACCATATCTAGTACTCGGCAAGGAGACCTTGAAGTGCAAATTGAAAGGGGAAATATAGTATAATCAATATAATTAAGGACTGGGAGATGTCATATGAGATAAAATATTGCTCAAAATATTGCAATGCACACAACATTATGTGTGACATACCAGAGTTCAACAGAGGACAAATTGTTGGTGCACGTCTTGCTGGAGCATCTGTGACCAAGACAGCAAGTCTTTGTGATGCATCAAGAGCCACGGTATCCAGGGTAATGTCAGCATACCACCAAGAAGGACCAACTACATCCAACAGGATTAACTGTGGACGCTGTTAGAGGACGCTGTCTGAAAGGGATGTTCGGGTGCTAACCCGGATTGTATCCAAAAAACATGAAACCACGGCTGATCAAATCACGGCAGAATTCAATGTGCACCTCAACTCTCCTGTTTCCACCAGAACTGTCCGTCGGGACAATAAATTATTGTGCTCTAAAACCAGGTGTTTCAGTTTCAGTGTCCAACCCCTGTATATATACAGTATGTATACTGTCAGGCTCAGCAGTGAAGAAGGTGTGCATCCATCTAGAGTATATTGATGAATATTGATAAATAGGTGTGGTAATGGGCCTCAGGCAGTGAGGATGAGACCCAACGCGAAGACCCATGAGCGTACGGAGAAACGCGCAGGGGGAGGAGGAATCGCTTTGACCGTGTAGCGACGACTCCCCGGAGAGATCCTGCTGACGGCCACGCGAACAAAGAAGACCCTTACCGGGCAATTACACATCGTTTAATAGAGTTCAGCGGAGGTCTGGTAATCACCGTCTGGACCGGGGGGGGAGGGTGGGGTTGTTGGAGACGCTGGCGAATCAGAGCGACCCGGCGCCCGAGCAGCGCTGACTGGCTGTTAATCGATGGATGAGCAAATTGATGCTGTGGAGAGAGAGATAGAAAGAGAGAGAGAGAGAGAGAGAGAGAGAGAGAGAGAAAGGCTTCTAATCTCATATCCATAGAAATAAACAAGCACCCAAACGGCTTTGACCTTGCTATATAATAATATGTTTGTTTTTTTTTTATGTGCTACAGCTCCTTCTCCCTGGTTTCTGCTTCAGAACATCATATTTTGGGTGAATATACAATATTTAATATTTTAATTCATTTTATTACACTCATTTTTTAAAAGAAATTGTTGCTAAAATAATTAGGAAGTGTCTAATTGCACTGCTTTTTAGTATTTGCTACAAGATATTCGTGTCCAATCTTACACCCTACGCTAAGGTGAGTTGCGATGCTCACTGATATCTTACCCCTCGCCAACACCCTGTCTTTTTTTAAGCCTTCCGTCTGCGTTGTTTAAATACTGTAGCAACAGTGCTTGTGAATATAACTACACCTATACTGATGGGTGTGGTGTTCTCGAAGTGAGGTATGTTAGGGTACATTTCTGGAGTATTGCTATCTTGGCAACAGAAAACACAGGTCTGAAATTGAAATCAAAGCCACTGGCTGAATAAGACACGAGCAGGTCAGTTTCCTTGAATTCATATACATTATTTGGAGCGAACAGGACGTAACGCGCGTTAATGAAATGCGCAGAGGTGAAGCTCAGGCGAAACCAATACTCTGGAGACTTTCGCTCCATATGGCTTCACTCTCAGATGAATGTCAAAACGCACTGACTCTGCTTATACTGAGCGATTACGCATTCTGTTCACACGTCTCGTCCACAAACCCAGGCATACATGTCCTTTACCGAGAATATGTGTGCATATATACACATATATACACACTCAGACTCTCTCATACACTCATACACTTACACACACACATACACACAGATCTGCAGCAAAAGCTCATAAAATAAAATTTAAAAAAAGCATACGCTCGTAAACCACACACACACACACACACACACACACACACATGCATGCTCACACACACTCACACACACACAGAGCAAAGCAGTATGGGTTTTCTATATGCAGGTCCTATCCATCATGCCTCTCCCAGCAGAGCTATGAAGTACAACCTGCCCAGGGCAAGTTTGCTTTACCTCTGCACCAGGAGACACGGGAGTAAGGTCAGTCAGAACCATTACAAAGAGAAAGAGCGATATTGCCGATGATTATTGCACAGGCATGTGTGTGTGTGTGTGTGAGAGAGAAAGAGAGAGAGAGAGAGAGAGAGAGAGAGAGAGAGAGAGAGAGTGTGTGTAATAAAGGGACTGGGAATTGGGAGTATAGGTTCCTGTCAATACGACATCTGCTGTTGGCTATTATTAGGCTGTTCTATACTTTAGTTTAACCCTTTCAGCCACACACATTGAATTCCAGAGGCACTCCTTATAAATCTTGTATTCATAATGCATTATGAATACATTTGCAATGCATTATACAGCACACATAATCATTATAATGATTGTCATAGGATCTAATAATGTATAATAATCAGTTTCTGAATCAGTTTCTCTGGTTTTGCTATTTATAGGTTTATGTTTGAGAAAAATTAACATTGTGGCTTTATTCTATAAACTACAGACAACATTTCTCCCAAATTCCTAAAAAATGAGAAATGGCTGTAATAAAAAAATGATGCAGAGCTCAAATAATGCAAAGAAAACAAGTTCATATTTATAAAGTTTTAAGAGTTTGGAAATCAATATTTGGTGGAATAACCCTATTTTTTAATCACAGTTTTTAAACACATCTTCTATGGAGGCATGTTCTCCTCCACCAGTCTTACACACTGCTTTTGGATGACTTTATGCAAAAATTTAAGCAGTTCAGCTCAGTTTAATGGCTTGGGATCAGGGCTTAGAAGGTTTTCAATTTGGTATCTATCTACAGGTGCATCTTAAACAATTAGAATGTCATTGAAAAGTTACTTTATTTAAGTGATTAAGTTTTAAAATGTGAAATTCATATATTAGATATAGATATATTGCACATAGAGTGATCTATTTTAAGTGTCAGTGTCAAAAGTCAGTGTCTAAGAAAATTTTAATATTACTTAAGACCAATTGGTACTTTCGGCAGTGTGGGCAGTGTGCCAAGTCCTGCTGGAAAATGAAATCTTCCCAAACGTTGTCAGCAGAGGGAATCTATGGTGCAATTTCTTTTTTTTAAATAATGAAAAAAAAAACACTGAATTCAAGGTGTGTGTATCACAATTTATTTATCTATATATATATATTTTTTTTTTCACCACTCGCTTTTTTTTCACAATCAGACGTTCTTTGATCTCTGCAAATCAGACGCTTCCAACCAGAACAAACACGTGCAATTCGTCATCTGTGAATCATGCATTTCGTTTCACTGCACACACACACACACACACACACACAAACACACAAACACACACACACACTCCTCTAATAAACGTGTTGGCAAAGGGCGAGACAGATAGCTTCCGGGCATTTGGGGGATTGCATTAGCATGCTTTAATGCAATTTCAGGATCTGGCATTGTTTGGCCCCGTAATAGAAATCCACGCTTCCCACTGGAGGGATCCAGGAAGCAGGAGCGCCAGCATGGTGTGTGTGTGTGTGTGTGTGTGGAGAGAAAGACAGTCTTTGTGGATAATGGGGGAAAGCCGGTGAGCGGGGGCCGGCATGCACAGGCCCTGATAAGGCGCTCCTGGGTTTTGGGGCCCCTCTGTGATCCCGATTGTGGCATTAGGACGACTGGTTCTGAAAGCATGCCAGAGACGGAATATCACTGGATCTGTTGCTTGCAGCTTCAGAGAGCTGTGAGGACGAGAAAGAACCAATGAACTCCCGTCTCCAGTGAGATAGTGGACGTTGGGTCATGGAAAAGTTTTGAGGAGCAGCTGTATGATGAGCATAGCGACAAATGTGCTTGTAAGAACAGCTAGCGAGAGATCAGCATCATGTAAAAATGGATCAAAATGTGGAAAAGTCAAAATGAATTAAAAAGAAAACCAATCTGAGACCATTACATTTACATACGTAGGAAAATGCTCAAGAAACAGAGTACGGGCAGAGCTGGAAGGTTGGTTTGTCCAGCAATCTTCAGCCTCCTGAGCTGCCCTCTAGTGGAAGCCTCCAGTACTACACAGAGCACGTAACAGGCAAGTAGACAGACAGACAGACAGACAGACAGAGAGACAGACAACAGATAGATAGATAGATAGATAGATAGATAGATAGATAGATAGATAGATAGATAGATAGATAGATAGATAGATAGATAGATAGATAGATAGATAGATAGATAGATAGATAGACACGTTGGTGTGAAAGGCCAATGAAAGACATTCCAAATTGGTAAGAATGAAGGGATAAAATCTACCCACCCAAAGAGAGCAAGGCCAATTGTGCTTTCTCAGGGATGGATGGATGGTGGGTGGATGGATGGATGGATGGATGGATGGATGGATGGATGGATGGATGGATAGATAGATAGATAGATAGATAGATAGATAGATAGATAGATAGATAGATAGATAGATAGATAGATAGATAGATAGATAGATAGATAGATAGATAGAAATATGTTTTTTTAATTAAAAATAAATTATTAATTTAAAAGAATACCATCTACCCACCCAAAGAGAGATAGGCCAATTGTGCTTTCTCTGGGATGGATGGATGGATGGATGGATGGATGGATGGATGGATGGATGGATGGATAGATAGATAGATAGATAGATAGATAGATAGATAGATAGATAGATAGATAGATAGATAGATAGATAGATAGATAGATAGATAGATAGATAGATAGACAGACAGACACGTTGGTGTGAAAGGCCAATGAAAGACCTTCCAAATTGGTAATAACGAAGGGATAAAATCTACCCACCCAAAGAGAGCAAGGCCAATTGTGCTTTCTCAGGGATGAATGGATGGATGGATGGATGGATGGTGTTTGGGTGGATGGGTGGATGGATGGATGGATGGATGGATGGATGGATGGATGGATGGATGGATGGATAGATAGATAGATAGATAGATAGATAGATAGATAGATAGATAGATAGATAGATAGATAGATAGATAGATAGATTAATAATAAATTATTAATTTGAAAGAATACCATCTACCCACCCAAAGAAAGCAAGGCCAATTGTGCTTTCTCAGGGATGGATGGATGGAAAGCTGCATGACCGGGATTCGAACAAGCAATCTCCCGATCATAGTGGCAGCGCCTTAGTCTGCTGGACTAATCAGCACCCAGAATTGACTTCTTTCTGATCAGATTTTTTTTTTATTTGTGTGTTGATGGTGTGAGGAAACCAATTCATACCATAATGGTACCATTATTTATGATGGTACCTAGGGTCCAATTAGCATGCAGGTTAATACTCTACTGTGTGCTGTTTTTTTTTTTTTTTTTTTTTGCTCTGTTAGATTAATTCCAACTGGAGCACTGGTCCAAAACGGTTGGATGCCCAGAACTCACACTTTTCTCTCTCATATCCAAACTAAATGAACTAAATGAACATCAAATTGCATATTTAAATACCCAAATATTTATCAAATCACCCAATAACTCAAACTTGTGCTGTTGTTAAAGAGAGAGAAAGAGAGGTTGGCAAACTCCAATAACATGCCTGAAGCCAAGCAAGGCCTTGGCAACATTAATTCTCCATATTTAACATTTATGAAATTAATTACTCTGTGATGTCAGAACCTGCGAGCAACAGCCATTAGAAGCGGGCGATGCTAATCAGTCATTACGTGTTTGTTTACCACAAACATTGTGTTTGGATGGCGCGAACAACTCGTTTAGAGACTTGAGAAGTCCCTCATGTCTTCTGCGGTATCCGAACACAACACAGCAGCAGATAATTGGAGCCTCGTATTCAGTCCCAGGTCATTCCTGGCGCACAGAGCCCATCCCACAGCCAACAGCACTGAAATCAGATCTGCAGCCGGAGAGAACCCTAAGACCACATCAGGGTAAAGTATTATAACTTCAATGAAGTAATGACTCTGGATGTAAAAAAAAAAATGGCTCTAAATTATATTTATAGGTTTATGTTTGAGTAAAATTAACATTGTTGTTAGGGACAAAATTTCTTCCAAATTCCATTTAGAGCATTAATTTGAAGAAATAAGAAATAGTCAAAATAAAGGAAAACGTACAATGCTTTCAAACCTTAAATAATGCAACGAAAACAAGTTCATATTCATAAAGTTTTAAGAGTTCAGAAATCAATATTTGGTGGAATAACCCTGGTTTTTAATCACAGTTTATCTTGGCATCATGTTCTCCTCCACCAGTCTTGCACACTGCTTTTGGATAACTTTATGCTGCTTTACTCCTGGTGCAAAAATTCAAGCAGTTCAGCTTGGTTTGGTTTGATGGCTTGTGATCATCCATCTTCCTCTTGATTATATTCCAGAGGTTTTCAATTTGGTAAAATCTAAGAAACTAATCTTTTTTTAAGTGGTCTCTCATTTTTTTTGTACGAATTTATACACTTTAAAAACACAACCCATGAACAATGAATTAAATAAAAGCATTAGTACTTGCCTTTTGCCTGTTTTGAGCTGTACAAGGTCTACTTTTCCCATTGTTATGATAGCAAAGACACAACAAAATATTTAACTGCGTCCAAAATGTATGAATAGAGCTTAAACTCTCTTCCAAAACTCGGGCTAAGATTTCTCACTACTTTCCTTGGGCCGGGTCGTTTCGGGCTCTGTTTTTTAATGCTATTTTTATTTTTTATATAAAGCTACAGCGTGATAATTACAATATAGTAAATTAACTAATCAAAAATGTTGCACAAGTTAAAATGTTATAACCAGGCAGCTCTGGGTGAGCTCCTCTACTTGTTTTATGTATTTTGCACTAAGGCTATATGTTTAAAATAAAAAAAAATATATACTACAGTAGAAAGTCATTGTAAATGTTATTATTGTTCTTGATCTGTTTCAGTTTAATAAGTGCATGCAGTGTGTAGCCTTAATGTTGTTTCATTTTTGTTTTGAACTAAGGCTGTATATTTAAAATAACAAAAATGTGTTTGTTCAGAAAGTGTTTTATATATTTTTAAACATTGATAATTATTTTAGAGTAGATTGGGAGATTGGTTCTTAATAAACATTGTTCTTAAATAATAGGTCTATGCTTCTTCAGTGTTGCAATGTTAATACTAATTAACATCATTCTGAACAGATTTTGCACATTTAAACAGCCTTTTTTAAGAAAAGCTCAGTTTCAACGCTCTACTTACTCAAAAAATAATAATAATGTCTTGTTTAAATCAGGCTCGGGCTCACAAAAAAACAGTTTATGGATTGGTTCAGATTGGGCTTGGGCTGGGTCGGGCTGGATTTATTGGGCCCGATACAATCTCTATGTGTGATGCATGGATCAATACAAACAAATGCTTCAAACTGGCTTGTGTATATTAGTTTAATGAAACATTAAAGTGCATTGTGTAACTGGATAAAGCAACAAACCCTTTTAGTTTTTTAAATAAGCCCTTTAACTTTCAACTTTTGCCCTTTCATTCAAGTTCTAAAACCCACCTCTGCCACGAACAACACAACTCTCAATGCTGAATGTCTATTTTGCCATTCCAGAGGTTTTGGAGGAGACTGTCTACCCCATCTACTAAAATACGCCTGGATAGACAGGATGAGGAAATCCACATGACATTATACAGCACATCACGTCCCAGAGCATCTCAGGGGACTGTAGTGATCTGCAGTACATTATATCAGGGCTTTCATACAGGAATAAAGAAGAAAGCAGGAGCGGAGGATGGAGAAAGTCAGGGAAGAAGAATGAGGGAAAGTAAACAGAGCAGAAAGACAATAGTAAGTCGGTGTGGGGAAGGCATGCCGGGGTGTGTATTTATAGCGCAGGAGTGTGTGATGAAACCCGGAGCGTGCGGCTCAGCGGGGGAACTCCTGTTTTTGAGCCGGAGATCACTGCTTCCTGCTGCTTCATTCATCTTCCCTGCCAGGGCAACACACGGAACAGGACATTAAAGTACAGCATCTTCCTCCATCCTCCATATATATATATATATATCACCCACTCTCTCTCTCCAGCTCCCTCTTTCCTTACTTTCGTTCTCTCTTCATATCATATAAGCTTCATACAGAGGCATGCACAAGATTGGACACCCTACACTGCAGAAAATAAAACAGTAGCAAATAAAATGAGCTATTTCCAAGGCAATACATCGTACTTATTTATGTATTTATTTATTTATTTATTTATTTGATAGGAAGCATTGTAAGTGTATTTGCTTATTTTAGGAGACAGAAAACAGAACAGAAGTCTAAAGTGCTGCTATAAATACACTATGATTGAGAGATTGCTGATCAGGTTTGAATCCTGGTTATGCAGCTTGCCATCAGCCGATGAAGGTGATGGATTGATGATAGAAGTATGTTTCTAGACCTAAACCCCGTTGAGCGCCTGTGAGGCATCCTCACATGTAAGGGTGAGGAGCACAAGGTCTCAGAGATCCCCCAGCTCTGTGATCTGTCATTATGGAGGAGTAAAAGAGGCTATAGTTTTGCTCCAAGATGGATAAGGCCAAGGGAGTCAAGGCAGTGTTGCAAAATGATGGTGGCTTCAGAAAATATTTGCACGTTGGGCTTTGATATCAGACAAAAATAACCTGAGCAAGTACAAAAGGTATCCAAACAGATCTGGCTCATGAATTTTCGGTGTATTTTTATATTTACTCAGGTTATCTTTATATTAAATATATTATTGTTTGATGATCTGGAAAAAAAATGCAAGAATTATAAAAAAGCTAAATCAAAAGAAATCCGTAGGGCAGCAGAACAAGATGCAACTCTAGGTAAAACTCTAGGTTTTGGGTGCCGAGTCACTATGAGCGGGAGGTCGCAGGTTCGAACCCCAGCTCATGCAGCTTTGCCATCAAGCTACCGGTGTCAGAGGGAGGGTGCTCCCTCCGGGTGGGTAGATGGCGCTCTCTCCCCACATCACTCCTAGGGTGATGTCTGCAGCACAGGGCGTCTGTGAGCTGATGTACCAGACCCGAGCCGCAGTGCTTTCCTCCAAGCACACTGTGATGCTGCTCGATAATGCTGCATCATCAGCAGCTCGAAAAGAAGCGGTGGCTGGCTTCACATGTATCGGAGGAAGCATGTGTTAGTCTTCACCCTCCTGGTGTGTTGGGGCATCACTAGTGATAGGGGGAGTCCTAATGAGTGGGTTGGATAATTGGCCGTGTAAATTGGGGAGAAAATGGGAAAAATTATTTTAAAAATTAAAAAAAAAAACTCTAGGTTTTCATTAATAGCCAATTTTATTGCTAAAATTGTCCCCTTTGTAATTGTCCACTCTATCTAATGCTGATTGCCATTACAGGAAGGATGCGTCCATGACAAGATAAAATAAAAAAATAAAAAAATAATTAAAAATCATATTTTTTTAGGTCTGAAAAGCACAGTATTATGAGAATGGCTCTGCTGGGCTCAGTGTCGATCGTTCCTGTAATGGCTCTTCTTCTTTTTTTTTCACACTTTGTTCGGAGAGTGTGAAAACCCTTGAGATTTACATTCACACAAACAAAAGCCCTGCATTTCACAGGTAAACCGTAAGAGAGCACACGGCCTTCAGCAGCTTAACGAGCAGCGCATAACAACCCTTCCATCGCTGGTCATCAGTTATTATCTCCTGAGCGCGTCTCTAAAAGTGACGTCTAATCCATACTGTGCAAATGCTGCGTGACATTAAAAGTCAGCGGACGCTGGTTTGATCACGCTGGTCTTTGTGTAGGTGGAGGATAATAAGCGCTGGATGGTATTTTGCAGTCACGGACAGACAGAGTCATTTCCACGACCCAAAAGCATGACAGCAAACTCTATTTTTGTAAAGCAAAATGCATTTATTCTTCTAACAGACACAAGCACATTTTTCCATTTTGTGACTGTTTTGCTATTTTAGCATTTAGAAATAAAGATGCACGTGAATATTTGTGCAAAACTGTGGATTTAACCCTTGTGTGGTGTTCATATTTTTGTTACTCGTTTACTTTGTTACTTGTATTTAATTCAGCAAAATTAAGCAATTCTACATTAAAATGCTTTACACATGCTCGCTTCACCTACATTGCAAGCAATATAAACACAGCTTACATGGTTAATATTTACCCTTTACCTTTCTTATGTTACATTTCTTTAAAACAAGTGCTACTCTTTTTTTTATTAGTATTTTAATAAAATGTAAAAGAAAATGAATTAAACTCAAGATATGAGCGAACACCACACAAGGGTTAAACTGCTTTAGAACACAGTGTCATTAATATACATAAAAAAGGAATGGTTTACAAACATGTTAAGATAAGATAAGATAATCCTTTATTAATCCCACAGCAGAAGCACAGAGAACAGAACAGAAAAGGGAAATGACAGAACATATACAAAGAATATATATATATATATATACAGGGGTTGGACAATGAAACTGAAACACCTGTCATTTTAGTGTGGGAGGTTTCATGGCTAAATTGGAGCAGCCTGGTGGCCAATCTTCATTAATTACACATTATTGCACCAGTAAGTGATGAGTTTCTTTGATTTTATCAAATTGAAAACCTCTGGAATATAATCAAGAGGAAGATGGATGATCCCAAGCCATCAAACCAAACCAAGCTGAACTGCTTGAATTTTTGCACCAGGAGTAAAGCAGCATGAAGTTATCCAAAAGCAGTGTGTAAGACTGGTGGAGGAGAACATGATGCCAACATGCATACAACTTTATGAATATATACTTGTTTTCTTTGCATTATTTGAGGTCTGAAAGCTCTGCATCTTTTTTGTTGTTTCAGCTATTTCTCATTTTCTGCAAATAAATGCTCTAAATGACAATATTTGTATTTGGAATTTGGGAGAAATGTTGTCTGTAGTTTATAGAATAAACATAGACATATACCTATAAATAGCAAAATCAGAGAAACTGATTCAGAAATTCATATATACAGTACAGGGCACGTATGAGGCACTATATAGGCCTCGCAACATAACCAATTGAGTGAAAGTACAAGGTTTCTAACACAGTGAATGTATGTGCGAGTGTACGTACGATACACGCAAAACAAATTAAAGCTGCAACAGAGAGCTTTCGCTGCACCCAGAGTCAAAGTGAAACAGATACGCAATCGATTGCGTTTGGCTTACCATTTCCAACACGACTGAAACTCCGCAAACTGGAAATCCTCGCGGTCACACTGCAGGAGAGCTAAATGAATTTTCTCGCTGAGAGAAAAAGAGGAGGAGGGAGCTGCGCTGAGATTGTTTGCTCCATCCTTTATTGCATTTTGCCCCAGTCTCACCTAACCATGGATTTCTTTATTTATTTGTTTCAGTCAAGCTCAGCTTCTCGATTTGATCTTTTTTAATAATGTCCGGCGCAGATAATTACTGTCAGAATTACAGCAGCCCCGACAAATCAAATAAATTCTCACGCGTCCGGAGGGAAATGGTGTGTTGATTGATCGGATGCTTGGGAAATTGAGTCTAAATAAATCATGCAGGGTGAAATTATTTCGGGCCGAAAGGTAAACAGTAGCTTCTCCCTCGAGTTCTGTGAGCGGATCTCATCATTCTCATCATTCTCCTCATTCTCTGCCTCAGACTTTTTTGTCTTCTCACTGAGCTCACTCTGTTCTGCCCTCTTCTTCATTGTGCTTTTGTTTCAGAGACAATGCTGGAAAGTGCAGGAATTCTCGTACACGAAGAACATCTCACTCTCACTTTTCTTCAGAGGTGGAAGAAGTACCTGTGGGACCCGTTTTCATTTTTTCATCAAATGATACAAAAAAAAAATATTTTTTCTAACTCAAACTCATTGGCATTGGCTCATTTTTTGTGAAAAACATATATCAAAACACATTTTCGATAAACACACACTGTACCCCCCCCCCCCTACACATTTATATTACATACAGTATGTTTGGCCAAGGGCTAATAAACATTGTTTATTTTGTAAATTTGAAACTAAACAAATTTTCTACTCATATCTTGAGTTTAATTCATTTTCTTTTACATTTTATTAAAAAAACTAATAAAAAAAGAGTAGCACTTTTGAAAGAAATGTAACATAAGAAAGGTAAAGGGCAAATATTAACCATGTAAGCTGTGTTTATATTGCTTGCAGTTTAGGTGAAGCGAGCATGTGTAAAGCATTTTAATGTAAAATTGCTTAATTTTGCTGAATTAAATACAAGTAACAAATTAAACGAGTAACAAAAATATGAACACCACACAAGGGTTAAGTAAAAGTACCTTTACGTTGCTAAAATTCTACTCAAGTAAAAGTAAAAGTACCCATCTAAAAATCTACTCGAGTAAAAGTAAAAAAGTACTCAATTTAAAATGTACTTTTAGTAAAAGTTACATAGTTACTTTAAATTATTTGATATAAAAAATACAAATCATAAATTAAATAATTTGGATCTTTCAGGCAGTATTTGTTCAGACCACCCCATAAAACTTAAATTTTCAAAAACAAGGGGCATAGGTTTATATGATCCATTTTTTTTTCTTTACTGTTAAAAAGTTAAAAAGTTATGGTCATATATGTGACCATACACCGTATTTTTTATATATTTATATTATATTTTTTTAACGATGCGATGCTTTAACGATGATTTACTTTTTTTATTTTTTTTTACATACAAGCAGATTGTTTAATGTTCCCAATAAAAACTTAAGTAATTATCATGAAAAACATAAAAAACATACAAAAGAATGTTAATAATCACCGTAATCTAAAATCTTTGGCCCGTGACTTCAAATATATTTCTCCTTTCTTGCCCCCAACAAAAAAAGTTTGGACACCCCTGGGTTAAACAGTCTATTAAACACACAGAACCCAATAAATTCCAGTTTATAAACTTTTCATACTTACAAAAGAGCCACCAGTGACTGCAGCTCAAATTCAACGATGCGTTTCGCGTGTAAGTAAGGCCATTCCAGACTGACCCCAATAAGAAGCTCATTTAAGAGGAATAAATTAAACTGGTGGCTTAATGAGAACTGAATACGTAATGAGCCTCGGTCACCTCACCAAACTGCTAGCCAGATAAACACAGACTGGGCATGCCTCGTGTCAATTACCACAGTCGCTCGCTGTAGTCTAGAACCTCCAGGATATGAAAGTCAGCTGTAGCATTCTCATTAGTTCATGTCATTCCTGTAACTCTCATTAACGTGTCATGTTTATGTCGTGTACTGTCAAATGAAAGTGTCAGGGGTTAAATGGAACCATGAGTAGGATTGGAAATACGCTGAAATTCACACAAATCCAACAAAGAACGTAGCAGGTGCATTAAAGGGTTTAACCTAAAGCAAAATTCTAATTCTTCACTGAAGTATTAATATTTTGAGAAATACAGTATTTAAAGAGAAATCACGACTAAATATGTGACAAAAATGATTCAACCTCTTTCAGACATGCAAGCCCTGGTAATATATATATATATATATACTTAATTGTACTTTAAACATATTGGGAAATGTCCAAGTATGCTGTAAATAGTTTACATTTTACTTTACAGAAAATAACTGTAGAAAAAAAAATTGTCTTTAATGTAAAAAAAAATATACCTGAAAATCACATGAAAAACATCTTTTTCAAAAAATCTTCTGTAAAAGAACAGTCGAAAACAGTCAAAATAAATTTAAGTGACAAGAATTCTCTGTACAATTTTTTTAAGGGGTTTGAAATGTTAATTTATGGGGGTCTCGGTGTAAAAAAAACACACTCAATGACGTATAAACCAAGTAATTGGTGTAAAAATACAGAGCAGTAAAGTAAAGTTTTACATTTTTTACATTTTGCTGTAAATGAGATGTAACACATGTTTACAAAGCCAAATGGAACGTAGCTATAATCTTCAGTTTCACTGTTTAATTAAGTTTATTATTATTATTATTATTATTATTATTATTATTATTTAAACACTGTTATGTTCACATGCATTTACCTAAATTATATAATAAAGTAGTAGTTGCTAGAATAATTTAATTCAATAATGTTACAATAATTCAAATCAAATAACACAATCACATCGTTATTTATTTATTATTTTTAATGCCAACCTTCAGGTAACTGAACTGACTTTTAATGTTAATTACAATACTTTGACTGTAAAAAAAATCACAGAGAACAGAAACAAGGGCAGGCTGTATTTTTACAGGAAGTCATTGTTAATTAGGTACAGTAATTTTGATCCCACGTTATAATAAGTGGCCCTAAGTACTTTGTAGTTACATGGTAACAGACTATGTAACTACTATTGATGAAGTACACCTTGTAACAGATTAACTACAGAGGTACAGGTTATGTAATTACACATGTGCATTAAGGTTACATTTGACTTGTGTAAGTACACATGTGTACCCGGGTGAGTGTATATAGATATGTAATAGGGCAAGTGTAATTTACACCTATGTAAAAATGTGTGTGTGCTTCCACATACATGACCTGTACCTCTGTAATTAATCTCTGTAAATAATCTGTAACAAGGTGTACTTCATCAGTAGTTACTTTGTAATTACGTAGCTACATACTTAGGTACTTAGGGATACATTATAAAGTAATTATAAAGTAATTTTCTATAATTTTATGGTATTTTATGGTAACTGTTTGGCAACTTTTGCTGCCAGACTTTTAGCCGTTTTTTTACGGGTTTTTTTTTACAGTCATATTCCTGTGTACCATTCGGCTCAGTAGCTGCAGCTTCACCCACCAGAGCTATGATTTATCTGACGAAGCATAGTTCCAAGCAAAGCTAAAAGCAGAAGCCTCAAAGGAGAAGGACCGGCCAAGGAGAGGTCAGGAGTAGAGGAGCTAAATTGGTGGGGAGCGAGAGCGGGGTCAGACAGCAGAGGATCAAGGTTTCCGCAGTGATGGACAAATTAAATAACTTTCAGCCGAGCGAAATGCTCCGGGAGGAAGAGCGCGAGAGCGGCCGGGGCCGTGCCGGAGTCTTCTCGGAGACGGAGCGGTAAATCAAACTCGCGCAGGCCGTTTGTCTTCTCACCTCGGCGGCCTGGGCCTCCTGGCTCCCTTCAAGGTCAATTGTAATGATACTGTAGGCAGAGAGGGGAGAGGGCTTGTGGGGCTTTGAAGGCTAAGGCTCTAAGGCGCTTGTGAGGCAGCGAGCGGTACCGATCCCCCCGGTGCGAATATGTCCTCACCTAGCATAAGCCATCTGCACTCTCTCAAGCTCCACCTCACAGCCCCCGGGGCCGGGTTCCTCAGCCAGCAGTGGTCTGGCTCTTATCGACCTCATCCATGTACCTGCTGTTCGGGTAGGACACATGCTGCAGCTTCTTTGGCCCCAATGAGCAACAGCATTACAGCTGTAATCTGCCCAAGCCTGTCCTACAGATTGACCTGAGGGATCGAGACCTTCACCAGTGATCCAGACAGAGAGACAGAGAGATGGAAACACCTGGACAGCAGGTGGTATGACCCTGCTTTGCTATGATAGTGGCAATGGGCTGAAGAGGTGAGCTTTGCTGTATAGTCAGCATGGTGGATAAGTAAGAAAATGAGGACCAATCCCATTTCAACCGATTGCCACTTACCACCCCTCCGTATCACACATTCACAACTAAGGGTAGGGTTTCTCCATTCTTGTTAACATATGTGTTATTCATCTTTTTTTATATATTAGATTTTAGCAGGACACCTGGAGTCCTTCTCTCTTTTAGCTTGGCCATCTTTGGGTTACCATGGTGTTCTAATATCTCCATGTTTGCAATAGCTTATGTATTAGCACTATCAGCATTCGTGTAAAGGCTGTGAAGGCTAACGCTTAGTGCGGTTAGCTGCTAATGCTAATCCTGCTCCAGCCTTGGTACTTGAGAACTAAACTGAAACTCCTGTATAATGTTGCACATCAGTAGAGTGGCTTTACTGCTCCTTAATACCTGACTGATAGAATTCATACATAAGGAGCACCGGATTATAAAGCGCACTGATGATTTTTGGGAAAACGAAAGAATTTTGCGTGTGCCTTACAGTGTAAAAAATATGGTGTGAATGCAGTGTATTATTAAGGTACAGAATTAAAGTACATAGTAAAGCACATAGGGCGTTAAGTGTGAAAACAGCTTACCGACAGCAGAGACAAGGTTTGTTCATAGTTGTTGTAATTTTCTGGATAGTAAACCAGGTTAAACTGCACCTGAACAGCTGTTTAGCTCAGTTTTTTTTTTTTTTTTTTTTTTACTGATTCTTACAACCTGACTGGTAAATTCATACATAAAGTGCACCGGATTATAAGGCGCACTCTCGATTATTGGGAAAATGAAAGGTTTTTAAGTGTGCCCTATAGTGTGGAAAATACAGTAAAGTACAGCATGACATCTTATTTCAGCTGCTGAGCGAATGGGGAGTTATTTTGGGCTCTCCCACTCACTGACCCTCATGCATAATTTATCAGCGCCGAATGACATTTCAAAGGCATAGCTCATAAATACATCATTTAATGAAGCAGATACCATTGTGTGTATGTGTGTGTGTGTGTGTGTGTGTGTGTGTGTGTGTGTGTGTGTGTGTGTGTGTGTGTGTGTGCGTGCCCATATGTACAGATGCGTGTGGGTGGGTATTTGCACATATATATTAGGTAAGTGTGTATGTTGGTTCAAATGTATTTGCATATGTCTGTGATGTGCATGCACATGCAGGTACAGGGACGTGTTTACATTTGTATATGCCCTCTGTCTGATTGCAGACATTATTCACTAGATAGAAAAAGGTTAAGTCATGAAAAAGATGCAATTATGCTCCTTTATTTCTGAAAAAAGTGAATGCAGTGTATTATTAAGGTACAGAATTGAAGTACATAGTGAAGCATATACGGCTTTCAATGTGAAAACAGCTTATTCCAGGTTCACACTATATGATTTTAGACCAGTTTTTTCAGTGGCCCACAGTTTTTCGAATGCTAGATATCTGACCCAGTTGATGACTGGGAGTCAAGAGTACTTTCCTCCCTGTTTTATCATGAAATGGCTGTTTAACTCTAAAGGGAGTATGCGAGTGAGTGCTCTTTTTTAAAAAACGGTTTAACACTGAAAAGCATTAGCATTACTGCTACTGTAAGCTGATTGGTTGGCGGGCTGACCCTGCAGATACAGCTAGAGCATGTTTACTAATTACTGGAAAGTCCATGACCCTACCAAACCATGCCCCACTAAAGTTATACCTCTGTAGGTCTTACAGTTTGCATGCTGTCGAAGTTTATCAGTGCAGCACAACCTGCACTGATATACGCAGTTCTGAGATGTCCAGAGGCCACCTCGTTCTGCAGCTACAGGACGTGTCCTCCATGCCATATATCAGTTTTATAAGTCCTCCCCTCAGTGCTTCAGACAGGGCTCCAGAGAGCTTCATCATTCTGCCTCTAACACTCAGTCAACCTGCTCCTTCTGCCTCCTCACAGAAGCACCACTGCTCAAACTCTGGACCATGAGTCAAACACCAGGTCTCTGTTATAGCAGAGCTTTCTCTGAAGCTCTAGTGATGAACGGGTCACAGCAGACACGTACATATTTATCGCAATTTAGAATAGTAGTGAGCACTGGGTGACACAGTAGGTCCTCTATTTCAGTGCACAATTACATCTACGACTGCAGCCCATTTGTGGAACCACCCTCAACCACATTAATCACTGATACATTTGTTGATGAGATACTGTGCTACTAGAATGGTGGCTATTTCCTTGGTAGTGCACTTGGTGTTGTTTTGAGTATTTTACTCAAAATTACAAAGAAATGATAGTAAAACTTTACTTGGATGGTCCATTTAATGGCCTCATTGACGCTCAACTTGATGTCTCTAAAGTGCAATATCTTTGAAAGGTAAAAGTAAATGATTCTCTATTGAATGTAACCCTACATTTTAGGGTTAATTAATGGTTAAGGTTAGGGTTAGGTGTAGGGTTAGATTTTAGGGTTGATTAAGGGTTAAGGTTAGGGTTAGGTGTAGAGTTAGATTTTAGGGTTATTAAGGGTTAAGGTTAGGGTTAGGTGTAGGGTTAGATTTTTAGGGTTGATTAATGGTTAAGGTTAGGGTAAGGTGTAGGGTTAGATTTTAGGGTTGATTAAGGGTTAAGGTTAGGGTTAGGTGTAGGGTTAGATTTTTAGGGTTGATTAATGGTTAAGGTTAGGGTTAGGTGTAGGGTTAGATTTTAGGGTTGATTAACGGTTAAGGTTAGGGTAAGCTGTAGGGTTAGATTTTAGGGTTAATTAATGGTTAAGGTTAGGATTAGGTGTAGGGTTAGATTTTAGGGTTGATTAACGGTTAAGGTTAGGGTAAGCTGTAGGGTTAGATTTTAGGGTTAATTAATGGTTAAGGTTAGGATTAGGTGTAAGGTTAGATTTTAGGGTTGATTAAGGGTTAAGGCTAGATTAGCTGTAGGGTTAGATTTTAGACTTGATTAATGGTTAAGGTTAGGGTTAGGCTTAGGGTTAGATTTTAGGGTTGATTAAGGGTTAAGGTTGGGGTTAGGTGTAGGGTTAGATTTTAGGATTGATTTGGGGTTAGGGTTAGGGTTACCTTCACCCTCCTACAGTTAAGACGGGGGAGTTTTAATGAGTGGGATGGGTAATTGACCTTCCACATTGGGACTAAAATGGGATAAAATGTGAAATAAATAAAATAAAAATATTTTGGTGGCCACATACACACATGGACAAACCATGTAGCTTACTCTACAGTGCTGGAGCTAATGAGATAATACTGTAGACATATTCTGTAGATTATTTGAGCCAGTGGGGAACCCTCAGGGACTTCTAGACATTCAGTGTTTTGATGGGTAGAGCTAAACTTGCTGTCCCATTAGTCGAGACACCAGGGGCATAAGCGGTCAGATTAACAATCTATCTGTCTGTGAATCAGAGTGGTTACCTAAGCAGAACTCAATAAAGACAAAAAGTGGTTGCAGCAGCTCTGCACCAGGACTCATCACTGAAAGAGTTGCTGTAACACTGCAAAATGTGAGGTAAAATATATGAAAATGTCTTTTCTGTAGAGTATAGTTTAGTATAATTGTCCCAAAAAGCCATTAGTTTACATTCCAACTTACATCCGCAAAAATCATCCCACATTTATCAAGTTTATTAGCACAACTTTTAGCATTTTCATTGAGCTAATGTGCTAATATTTCCCCGGATACCTCAGTTTGCCATGTTGGAGATAATTTACTGACACTACAGGTAACACGTAAAGTGGGTTTACTTTGGTAAGATACTGTATTAGTGTGTTTTATAGACAATAAGCCTCATTTTAAGCAACAATAGTAAGGAACAAAGGTGTCGCAATATTTCCCTTTTAATTCAACAAGCCTAAGCAAATTACATGATAAACACACAGACTACAGTCCAATATACTCGCCTCTGAACGTAAAAAAGAGCTAGCGCTTAGTCAGCGTCTCGGTTAGCGGCTACTGCTAATACTGCTCCAGCTTTAGTGCTGGAGAAACTTCACTGAAACTCCTTAACTCCTACTGCTCCTGACAGGTAGAGTTCATACATAAGTCAGTTTTTGGGAAAATGAAAGGATTTTAAGTGTGGCTTATAGAGCGAAAAATAACGTTTTTTTTTTTTTTTTTTTTTTTTTTTACTTTTTGACTATATTTTGTCTGTTTACTATGCAAAACTATTTTCAAGTTTTACCTGAAGTTAGTGTTTGTGTGTTTAAATTAGGTGCTCACATGTCCCAGGAATGGGGGGACCTTTTTTTATTTTGTGTGATGTTGTATGTTGTCAAATTGAAGAAGGTTTCCAAAACTTTGACACCAATCTATCTATCTATCTATCTATCCATCTATCTATCTATCTATCTATCTATCTATCTATCTATCTACAAATACTTCCAGCATTTGCAAATTCACCATTCTTCTCTCAAAACTCTGTCCATTCATCTGCACTGCACTGGGAAAGTATTTGTCCCTCCAGTCAGACTTTCTGCTTTATTTGCTTTTCGTAAACTTCCAGTACGTTGGTTTCTCTCTCTGGGTGTTGCAGAGGTAGACAGAGGGAGTGTGGAGCAGGGGGGAAAAAATTACTCATCAAATCGGTGTACAAAATGAAAAAGCAATTTTCCACAGCAGCGGGCTCAACACCACAGTAATTCTAGTAAACATTTGCTAGGATACAAATCATCTCGAATAAGTTCCTAGATAGCAATTAGGTAGCGTGAAGTGTGTAAAGGCGAAAGAGGGTCTTGTTTCATGTTTGATTTGTGATTAATTATTCACATCTCGCGCTTCCTCGGGTTCGGATAACAGCGTCTAATGGCGGGGTTGATTGAATTCTCTCTCTCTCTTTCTTTCTCTCAGAGTTATCGCTTCACTGTCTCCACCTAACCTTTCTCCCACCTCAACCTACATTCGCTTAGCACATCCATCTCAATCTCACCACCTCCCACTCGGCTCCACTCTGCTCAGCCGCAATCTCTGCTTCAGGGATGCAGCCATCATCACCTGGCCTACACCTCCGGAGAGGATCAGGCCAGCAGGTTGCTTCCTTTGAATGCTGTATACTTTTATTATTTTCCTACATAGTAAATGAATAATGAAGTGATCCAGACTATGAAGGAACACATAAGAAATCATGTAGTAACTTAAAAGTGTTAAACAAACAAAAATACTCTGTGAAGAAGCATTTAGGTGCTCTTATCTTACGGTTTCTGAGGTTGGTAACTCTGATGAACTTATCCTGTACAACAGAGGTAACTCTTGCTCTTTCTTTCTTAGGACAGTCGTGATGAGGGCCAGTTCCATCATAACATCATAACATCAAAGTTTTTGAAATGTTTGAGCAGTTCTTGCTTCTCATAATCTGGATTAGAACATTACTCAAATAGAGCTATTCACTGTATACCTGTAACTCTACCTCTTCACAGCTTTACAACTGATGCTCTCAAAACACATTAAGAGGCTCTGGAAAAAAATAAAAGACCACTTAAAAATGATGAGTTTATTTGATTTCACCAAATAAAATAAAAAAAAACTCTGGAATTTAATCAAGAGAAAGATGTATGATCACAATCCATCAAACAACCACGCTGAACTGGCTGGATTTTTACTGGTGGAGGAGAACATGAATAAGAAAGCATTAAAAACCAGGGTTATTCCACCAAATATTGATTTCTGAACTCTTAAAACTTTATAAATATAAACTTGTTTTCTTTGCTTTATTTGAGATCTGAAAGCTCTGCATCTTTTTTTGTTATTTCAGCCATTTCTCATGTTCTGCAAATATTGTAGCATCAATCTATTAGACTCTATACACACACTCATAACACGTTCTCATGCATTCATAAAGAATTATAAACGTGGATTACATATTAATAAAAATTGATAACACATTATAGCCGTATTAATTTTGCATTATGAATTGTGAATATAACATATCATAAGCTGTGGTTGTAATACGTTTCATGTTATGTATATGTAAGGGTGTGTATGTATTATTTTTTGTGATTTAATAATCTTCTCTTATAATTTTGTGTGTATTTTTTATCTCACTACTGTAATGTGCATCATAGCTTGCTTCCTTCTTATATATATATATATATATATATATATATATATATATATATATATATATATATATATATGCAAATACAAAATATTAAAAAAATAAAATGACTTATGGTGCATTATGATGTCTTACATGTCGCATAATTTTAATAAATATTTATAGTCATGTTAATAATGCCTTTTAATATGCATTTAGCATGTTATAGGTATGTGTATAATGTCTTATAGACATGACATTCATAGAAAGTATTATTGGTTATTCTTTTTGACCTTTATTAGTACAGAAATGCTGTATAATAGCTGTATTAGTTGTTATAATGCAAAATAAACACAATTACTCCTCTATTAAGCAATTTTAGACCATGAACTATGTGTTTATGAACTGTGTTTAATAGCAGCACAGCATTATTAGCATGTGGTAGAGCAGCTATAGCCTTTGGCATGGTCTTCTCCACCTCACAGCTGATTTTGCTGTGTTTGGTGAAGTTGTGCACCTGTATAAGTTGTGCAAGGTGAGGTGTTTACCTGTCAGACTCTAATTAGCCCCCTGTGTAATTCCAGCAACCAGTTAGACCCCGATCATGTGTTTCCTTTCTCCCATAGGAGCGCTGTGTACAACGTCCTGCAGTCCGTAATGAGACACATATCACGCTTCCTGAGCCGTAGACGAGCGGCTGAGGCCTTCACCCTCGGCTCCTGTGAGCATTACTTTAGCTAAGGTGGAATGCTGTTAACACCTAGGGAATGAAAGATTCCTACAGTTTCATTAAACCGAGTGCCCTTGCGGAAAAAAAAAAATATATATATATATATATATATATATATATCTTTCTGAAGCAAAAATAGTAAATCAGCTCGAGGCTGGCTGACATGCCAACACATGGCCACGGCCGCGGCCACTGAAATACTGATAAAGTGTGGAAAGTTTGTTTTTTATAAAGTAAAACAAGCTGTACATGTTACAAATATAAAACACCCATGCTTATATGTTTGGGTACTGGCAAATTGCAGCATTAAATGTTGATAATTGACTGGCAGTTGATTAGCTCATACAATATAACCAAATAAAGCTCTAAAAAAAAATAAAAGCAATGAGTCCACTTAAGTTTCTGAATCAGTTTCTCTGATTTTGCTATTTATAGGTATATGCTTGAGTAAAATGAACATTTATCTCGAATTCCAAATAAAAATATTGTAATTTAGAGCATTTATGCGCAGAAAATGAGAAATGGCTGAAATGAAAAAAAAAAAAGAGCTCAGAAATCAATATTTGGTGGAATAACCCGCCTGGTTTTTAATCACAGTATTTTTATGCATATTGGCATCATGTTCCCCTCCACCAGGCTTACACACTGCTTTTGGATAACTTCATGCCTTTTACTCCTGGTGCAAAATTGAATTCAAGCAGTTCAGCTTGTTGGTTTGATGGCTTGTAATCACCCAGCTTCTTCTTGATTATATTCCAGAGGTTTTCAATTTGATACGTAAAATCAAAGAAACTCATCATTTTTAAGTGGTCTCTTATTTTTTCCAGGGCTGTGTATTTTAAAAACACATACATATGAAAATACATTGGCCCTATGCAGACATCCCACCTCTCCTGTAACTTACGGGTTTATTCCATTTGATAGTGGCTCCCTGATGCCAGCAATTATCGTATTTTATGGAAAATTAATATATTCATTGATAGTGTGCCCGTATTATAAGGCGCACTGTCAATGAATGTCTATATTCTGGTCTATTTTCATACATACGGTGCACAAGATTATAAGGTGCATTTTAAGCTACAATAGTAAGGAACGGGGGTGTCGCCATGTTTCCCTTCTAATTCTGGAAGTATCCCCAAAAAACGTCAAACAAGTGCTGGATGTTATTCTACACAGATTTAGAATAGAATAGAATAGAATAGAATAGAATAGAATAGAATAGAATAGAATAGAACAGAATAGAATAAAACTTTAATGTCCCACCAAAGCGGGAAAATTTTCTCTGGTTTCACCATACAAAGGAAAATTCTGTAACAAACACATCCATAAAAAACAAAACAAACAACATATCAATAAATAACACTAACACGGCTATAATTAATAAACGTGTGCAAAACAGGTTCATCTTAGTGCAATTTGTTAATGCGTTTTTTAGCATTGGGAAGAAACGCCCCATTGTAAACCTTTTTGTTCATCATCGGCACTCTGTAACGTCGACCTGAAGGAAGAAGCTCAAACTCATTGTAAAGAGGGTGCGTCAGGTCAGAAATTATTGCAGTGGTTTTCCTAGATAACGCTCTGTCATACAGAATATCTGCTGATTTTTGTTGCTGGCCAATTCTTTTTCCTACCTTCCCTCCTGAAAATTGTTTATTTGAGTGTTTTCCCGGAAAATCCTACAGCATTTCATGCTTCCCTCTGCTGACAACTTTTATGTAGATGCGGATTTCATTTTCCAGCAGGACTTGGCACACTGCCAACACTGCCAAAAGTACCAATTGGTCTTTTAAATAATTTTCAAATTTTCTGAGACTCTGATTTTTGGGTTTTCATTGACTGTAAGCCATAATCATCAACGATAAAAGAAATAAACACTTAAAACAGATCACTCTGTGTTTAATACATCTATATAACATATGAGTTTCACATTGAATTAGTGAAATAAAGTAGCTTTTTTTCAATGATACGTATCGCTGATGTTTGAGCGGTTGTTGATGGTAGCCGCTGCGAGTCTTATGAGTGACAGCACCACATGGCGAACACACTGGAAGTGCTGAGAGCGTTGCGGAGGTGAGCCCTTCAGCTGGCTGGCAGGCTCAAGTCCCAGGTGTGTAATGCCTTGTCCGTTCGGGAGGGAAGCACGTTGGCGCTGCCTCTGTCCCCTGTCAGTAAGTGACACTCCAGCCAGTCGGGCTTGTAGATTGCAGGAGCGAGCGGTTAGCGCTCGGAGCTTGCTGCGTGGGCAGCTGCTGGAGAAAACAGGGTGACAGGCTTCAGGCTTCATCCGTGCTGCAGGAGACATGTGGCGAAAAGTGATGCGAGCGGTTCCAGCACTCGTGGGACTGGAAATCAGAGGCTGTTGTTTGTAAATGTGGGCATTTAACATGCTTTATGTTCTCCCGTGCTACAGTATGATCCACAATAATATGGTTGATTTATTTAACCTGATAAAGGGCTGTTTTAGTTGACTGTGCAGGCTGGTTGCATAGACTGACAGTTACATTACATTACATTACATTATATTACATAGCATTTAGCGGACACTTTTATCCAAAGCAAAGGCTGACAGTTATATTAAATTACATTACATTACATTACATTACATTACATTTAAAAGGTGCTTTTATTTATTACGACTTACAAATAATGATATACATTAGCAATGGAGGACAAAGAAGTTTAAAGGAGCAGAAAATGAGGTTAGAAGTAGTTAGTTAGTTAGTTAGCTAGCTAGTTAGTTAGTTAGTTAGTAAGAGATGTTAGGAGAGTTTGGAGATTTGCTTTTTTCCATTGACCTAGATACAGAGTATATTATTAACATTTTTATTTTATTATATAAATACTACTTTCACCGATGTAAATACTCAATACCAAATTTTGATACTTTTTACTAGACTTAACCTCACTTTTAAAATTTATTTATAATGGCTAAAATAAGAAATGTAAAAGAACTGTAAGAATTTGCGTTAACCTCTCACTGGCCTCTGGAAAAAAAATATATATATAAATATATATATATATATATATATATATATATATAAGTAATTCTAAATTTCTGAGACACTGAAAACTTTTGATTTTTGGGTTTTAATTGGGCGTAGGTTATAGTTATAGTTAGGGTATTGCAGCAATCTGTATCACACATTTGACTGGATTACTAAAGAAAAAACAAACTGAAAGAGACTTTCGGTTATTACATCAGCTCTAACACTTTCAGACTCCCTCTTTTTTTTATGTTTTCGCTCGCCCAGTTTTTGCTGTGTTTAAGTTACCAAGGCCAATAAATGGCCGAGGGGGGGGCTGCTGAAAGAAGGTCCCCAGTTCTTCTTGCAGCCCAGCGTCACATTAAAATTTCATGGCCGATCCATGATGGACTTACTGGGGTCCATCCCTCAGGAATGACATCTAATAATGCCACTGTGCAACATTTATCACGTCACGACCGTTCGTTAAATCTGCTAGGCAATGTCCTTTCGCTCTCTCTCTTTCTCTCTCTCTCTCTCTCTTTCGCTCTCTCGCTCACTCTCCACTACCCCAGGTGGGTTGGGGATTATTAAAGTGTCTAAAAACAGCCCGGGCCTGGCACAGAGTGGCCTGGATGTGAGCAAGCTCCTCGAGACGGCAGTACAGTATCAGAAACGTAACGAGAGCTGAGTTATGTAGGCCACCACTCACTGCTTTTATGTCATTTGTAATTGCGGATCTGAGCATCAACACGGACACCAAATCCCCAGGCAGCACTCAGTTGGGATGAGGACTGGAGCTGTTTCAGCTGAATTTATGAACACAGTGGACCAACACCAGCAGATGACATGTCTCTCCATTAAACCATCAACTTCACACTAGACCTCAAGCAGTTTGGACTGTGTGTCTCTCCACTCTTCCTCCAGACTCTGATCCCTTGATTTACTTTAAATGACATGTAAAATTTACTTATGATCAGTGATGGTTTGGAGAAACATGTCATCTGCTGGTGTTGATCCACTGTGTTTTATTATCAAGTCTAAAGTCAGTGCAGTTTTGTTTTCCCACAAAATCTTACAGCACTTAATGCTTCCCTCTGCTACTGACAACTTTTATGGAAATGCAGATTTCATTTTCCAGCAGGACTTGACACACTACCCACACTGCCAAAAGTAACAATTAGTCTTCTACGTATATAATATATGAGTTCACATCACATCTTGAACCCTTGAATACTTCAATTTGAGGATGCTGTATCACTTTGTTTGGATCACCCATTGGGACCATAGATGCTTATAGATGCTCAACCATCATTTAAGTGAATGTCTGATAAATGTACCTGAACTCTGAGGTGAAAGTAAATGATTCTCTATGGATTGTAAACCTACTCGTACCCTAACTTTAATTTAAACTTTTTAAAGTTTGGTTTAGGCTTAGATTAAAGGTTTAGAATAACGGTTAAGGTCATGGTTAGTTTTAGGTGTATGGTTTGTTTCTGTGGAGATTCATTTGCATTCATCTTGGAGTTCATTTTTTCATGTAATACACATACATTTAAATGTTAGTTTAAAGGTATGTGAGAATCAATGAGGTATCTATAATGGACCATCCAATAAAGTGATACCAAGGATGCTTATTTGTGCCTATAATGCTCAGATTTACAACAGGTCGTCTGAGAAAAATGATTACCAGGATTTGTAGGAGATTTATTTTTCAAAAACATATTTAAGTTAAATTTGACCATGCCGGACTCAGGACTGACCCAGAAAACATATACAACTTTAAAAGCCAGGTTAATTGGCAGACATTCCACCTCTCTTGAAACAGAGAGCAGGTTTCTCTCATATATACTGTAGATAGCAGCTTCTTAATACTCGCAACATACTCATATACTCATATACTGCATAGCATTCAGGGAATTGTGTGGCTTGATGCTGTCTCCCTGAAATAGGCTCAGAAATATCTAGAGAGACCCAGTACTCATAATATCAGGATTTGTAGGAGATGTTGTGAATAATAATAAAAAAAAATCATACAAAAACACTTCAGACAAATTTTTTTTTGGTATAATGTTTAAATAATGTAGGTACATACAATATTGCAAAAAAACAAAGACAAATTAAATGTCCAAAAGACTTCAGCTCAGGTGAAACGACTCAAATAATTCATCATTTTCTTTCATTGTCCGCTTATCCGTCCTCAAATTAGCAGATGTAATCGCAGTAATTGAATTCCACTGTCTCCTGGGGGAAAAAAACTTTCTGCCACCCCATTATTCATTATCTCAATACCTTTACATTTCCACTATCTCACGTTGAGACATGGATGACCAAAAGAAAACCCAACGATTCATTCATCTCCCATAATAAAAGATAAACTCCATATCCACTTTCACCTACTTCAATTAATCTTCGCTCAGGAGATCTCTTTTTCTGTCGTGGTTTTATTATCGCTCTTGCCTGTATCACTACTGAGGACTTCTTGACCATGGCAAAAGGCTGCAAACTCAATGCATGACTGTTTGATGAATAATCGGTTCATCTGAAATGAGAGACTCCAGTGAATGTTTTATGAAAATGCTTCCATAGACCACAACTACATTAAATTTATTGCAGATTGATTGTAGACATGCATTTACTCTAATATTGATAGCTACTTCCTAATACCCAAACAACAAGGGTTTCCACCCATCCCGTAAAATATGGAATCGTCCGCTATTTGGCTATTAAGTGTAGGGTTAGATTCTATTTTGAATAATTTTACATTCAACATTGGGTTAGGTTCAATTTAATGGACATTCAATTCAGTGTTAGTTGAAAGTTACATTTCAGTTTAGCATCAACAAGGCCATAAAATGGACCATCCAATAAAGTGTTACCAGACATATTACTAGCAATTTTTGTTTCTGCTTGCACTGAAGACAAAGTCCACAAAAATATCTTTTTTTGGAGACCATGCAGTTCTAAAACGTCCCCCTACCCCTCTATCCCAACAAGAATTGGAACATTCCACCCCTAGGCGTGTTTGTGCAAAATGAGTGGGTAGGGCTAAGTGGTAGGGTCAAGGGGTGAAATGGAATTGGGACGTGGTATTTCTCTAATGTCCTGGGATTGAGGGCTAGCATATGAGAACCATTAATCTATCTGTCTTACATGCCATCTGTCTATCAATCCCTATAAATTCTAAGCATAATACACCCACTTAGTCAATGTCTCGAATCCCAGTAGCTCCCCATTTACCTCAGTGTTTACAGTCCACGATCGAATGTAATCAAATCGAAGGTGATCAGCAACATCTCGCTGACAGCCACAGTGCAATCAATGTCCCTCTGGCTCAGCTGTAACTCCCTTCCGTCAGTCGACATTACGATATGGATCGTTTCCTTTACAGCCCAGACCAATGTGAAGGTGGAAATCACATCTGGAGGACCAGCGGCGAAATCCAGCCAGCTGCTCGTCTAATGGGAACAGGTGGGGTTCATTTTAACGATGGCGCACCATGGTGCCCCAACACAACACGTTTTTGCGTTGTAATTGGGCTTGTGTTAATGTGTGTTAGTGTGTGTATGTGTATGTTCTTGTGTGTGTACAACATTAGTGTAAAGTTTGAATACCTTGGGCCCTATTTAAGCGATCTATAGGCGAGTCGTCAACCGTCGTCAAGCGGCACCGTGCAGCTTGATTTAGGGCGTGTTAGTATGTCTTTGCTATCATAATGACGGGAAAAGTAAACCTTACACCTTACCATGAACAAAGCTTAAAGCTATGAACTATTTTTTTTTTCATTATTCATGGAAGTGTTTTGGGCGTAAAGCGAACTAAACCAATCATTGTGTCACTTGCCATTCCCTTTAAGAGCGACTGAGCGGATTTCTATTTTAATGGTGCAGTGCTTCTGTGCTTCTTAGTAAAGGAAACTGACCTATCGTTTAAGTTGTAAAGGTGTGCAAGCAGGTCATTTACGGGAATAGCAAAGCTATTTTAGCATTTTTCTTTTAGCAATTAGCAGGTTTGCACCATTCCTGCAGTCCCAAATTTAGAATGAACTTCTGATGGGTGACTGTTCACTGTTGTCAGGGTTCAGATCCGTCCGTGCTGCATCTGCGTTTTCTGGTGCCAAGATAGCAATGCGCCACAAATTTACCCGAACACACCTCACTTTCAGACCACCACACCCATTAGTAAAGATATATGCTTACAAGAATTGTTGCTAGTTCAACGGCACAGTTAAACTGCAAAACATGAAAATAGACTATTTGCAGGGTGTACGATAGCAATGAGCATCACAACATAACTTGGTCAAGCTATAAGATATTTTTTTACAGTCTTGAAAACATTTTTGATATACAGCCTCATGCCTAAAAGCTTGTTAAATACTTGTTTTGCTATTTTGTTTTTTGAACACACCTGGCTATTAAAGGGAATGGCAAGCAACACACCGATTATTTTATATCTCGTTACGCCCAAAACACATTAGTACATGTCTTTTGCACACTTCCTGCTTTTTGTACCCACACGATACCAAAGACATGCCCTGAAACTAAATAGCGCAGTTGACCGGCGCACTTTGACTTAATGTCCTGCCATTAGCTAGTCACTATTTGTCTCTTAGTGGCACAGCTTCAGTAAGAACTATAATTTCATATCTTTTGTCTGTGTGTGTGTGTGTGTGTGTGTGTGTGTGTGTGTGTGTGTGTGTGTGAGGGAGCATTTCCATCAATGTCCTGCTTATTTCATCTCCTCAGGGGGTTGCAGGTCGTGCCAAGCCACGTTACAATCAAAGCCCGGCTGCCCAGTTGGAGGAGGCTCAGCAGTTCTTCAGTCAAGCGGCGGGATGCCAGACCTCAGCAAACGCACACAGCTGAATCCACGTGTCCCCACATCCGTTAGCAGAACTGACACCGCAAGATGGACAGCATGCAAATCTGTTCAGATGTGAAGCTTTTACAAAGCCTGACGGGTGAAATGCATAAGAAAAAAGGCATAATAAGACTTATAATAGTATAAAAATGCACATATTATTATTTTTTTTTAACACTCTTTGATGGCTTCACTAGGAACCCCTGCTTTATACATTTACTTCTTTATACTGGTGTATAAAGAGCTAAAATAAAAAAAAAACTAGTCACTGTTTAAGGATTGAAAACACCCTAACATAATAATTGGTAATAATTGCAAAATGTTCTTTGTCACAAGTCTAAATACAATGGCCAGGTTAGGCTTTGCGTCAACCAAGTCAAACAGCCAATACAAGCAGAGCTCATTAACGTTTTTTTTTTTGTAAATAGGCATGTAAAACAACATCTGATCAGTGTTTACCCTAAACAAAGTCATACACTTACCTGTAATACATGCAATAACATCTTACTTATCTCAGTACTCAATCCAGGGTTCCGTGGATCCTTAAAAAGTCTTAAATTCAATTATTCTCAAAGAAAATAGCTTGATTCATCTCGAAAAGTCATTTTAAATTAGTTTCCCAATGTACAGTTTTGTTTGTATTTTTGCACTTCGCAATTTTGCTTGGTTTTAAATGAGAGCATTCTATGCAATTTTTAAGGTAGTTCAGACTTGTTGGTGTGGTTTAGAGTGTGTTATGATGATTTTAGATGCCCTTTGTCACTGTTCAATTAAATAAAAACATGGACATCCAAAATATCAACTTTACAAGAGAGAAATCAAACTTTTTTTTAAGTTCCAATGAAAGTCAATGTAAAATAGTTTTGTTGTTTTTTTTCAGGTCATTTTGGAGATTTTCTGTTGGTCCATTCATCAAGAAATGTGGACACAGTGCAAGAGACAATTTCTGTGCTTAAATCATGAGGTAAAACAAAAATTGACAAAAATGGAGATACTTATGTTTCATTGGACACCAATGATGTCATAATTCTATGACAAGATCAGATGCTGCTGGACTTTTCCTCAGCTCTCAAAAAAAACCCTCAAAACTAGACTGTTCCAATCAAGTGTGCACCCATACCAAGCAGTGGTTTAGAGGCGGGGCAAATTTATACAAGGGCACAGAAAAAGGGAACCGCCCACCCCCCCTTTCTTGCGTGTGATCACGTTTCGTAGAAAAACATCGGCGAAGTGTAACCTTGACTGTGTCTTTGGGTACAGCCACGGCGCCCGAGGCCGCCCCTCATCACCAGGCCGATTGCTTAAACTGAATGATGGACCACGGGCCGCTTCATTAGGCCTGTCTCTGTCCCTTGATGGCAGACACACACACACACTCACACATTTTTTGGATAATCAGAACTACACACACACACATTTTTTCAGAGAGGTTCATACACACACTTTAGAGGTCCAAATATGAATTAAAAACGATGGAGATGGATTGGGAAGAGCAGCGATAGCCGTAATTGGCTGCAACCTAGCCAGTGTATCCCCTTAAATGAAACAGGAAAGGCTGGATTAGCCCAAATCCCATTTCCCTTCAGTGGGAATAGTCATTATCAGGCTGTATCCTCTTGGACGCTTTATCCTTCACCTTGTTTAATGGAGATAACAGCTAGGCCTGACTCTGGAAGATGGGAAAACTGGCTGCAAATGGATTTAAATTCTGCGGCCAAGCTTAGATGCAGTAATATGGCGAGCTTAGCCAAATTCTGTGGCAAAGTTTCTTCCAGTTGTTTTTTTTTTCATTTAAGATGGTCAAAATTGAATGTATAGTGTAAACACATTCGAGCAATGTATATATCACTGAGACAGAAGACAAAATAATTTGGTAACACTGGTAAAGGCTTTAAAGGAGGGTGACCAAATGTCCGTATTTCCCGGGACATGTCCATATTTCACGTCCTGTCCCGGGCGTCCCGTGTTTTTTTCCAGAAAGTGAGGAAATGTCCTGGTTTTTAATTTACCTTCATTGGACCAGAGAGCAGTAGACAGCGTGACTGTTAGCGTGGAGCCCTCCTACCAGGTGTCCTGGTTTACCCAAATTAAAATATGGTCACCCTACTGTAAAGGCTACCTACATGTGGGCTTGATAACACATTTTATAAGCATTAAATTGTATTAAAAAAAAAAGCTGCATTTTACCTGTCAGACCTCTAAGGCTACATTTACCTTACCAGGCTAAAGTGGATCAGATCTGATTTTTTCATGGCTATGTAAACGGGACAAATACGCTTTTTTTTTTCTTTTTTTTAAGTCAGATTTGAGTCACTTTGAGTCACCATTTTCGCATTTTTGACTATTCTTTTGCCTTTCCCTTTTCTCTGCTGTAGTTATCGTGTATGTCCCTGTTTTGCTTGATTACGCTCTGGTATGTTGTATGTTTTACTTACTGCCATATTGTTACTGACCCTGCCTGTCCTACACTACTCAAGTAATCGTGTTTCTGGCCTGCGTGACAGCATTTTTTGGATATTACAAGCCCTTAAATACTGTATTTTTAACTCAAGTATACTCAAAATGGATTATTACTACAAAAGCAGTTTTTTTTTGTTTAAGAAGGTTTTTCCAAACTCGTTTCACCACCTTACTTTGCATCATGTACATCACAGACGGTGGCTTTAGTAATGTTCTTATTAATATCAGAATTATATAGTATTGACTGAAATTAAGAAAAACTGTATTTCATGATTTAAATTTAAATGAATAAATGCGATATATATATATATATATATATATATATATACATATAAAGCGATGTTAATTCAGTTGTCAGTCCCGATGCTGTCAGTCTGCCTGCTTTGGACTCTGGACTACTCAAAGACTCCAATTCCCAGCATGCACTCACACCAGACTTCCCTGACTCTGCTGAGCATGTGACGTTACAGTGTTCCCGCTCCCCCAGTTACTGATTGTTTTCACCTGGCCTGTGTGACATGCGTGACGGCAGTTTTGAATATTATGAGACCTTGAAAGTATTTTAGCCTAAATATAATAAAAATGAATTATCACTATGATAGCAGTTCTCTTCTTTAAAAAGGTTTTTCCAAACTCTTTCCATCACCTTACTTTGACAAATGGCGGAAAAGATGTTTACAATTCTCCTAACAAAGCATGTTGCGAGACTTAGGTTTTCGTATGCTCTCTCGTTTTCTTTCTCTCTCTCTCTCTTCCTGTAGTAATGATCGGGCAGGTGGAGAGGGTGAAGGAATGATGAATGCCAGCCGGTCGCCTACCTCCCATCCTCCTCCATGACGGAGCGCGAAAAGTCAGCATTCGCCCGCGGATTGAGCTGTGGGTGATTAAATAGTCCAGTTAGTCTACAAAGTCGTTAAAAACATTAAGTGTTGGGTAATTAATCAGCGGCGCCGCGCAAATGAGTAATTGATTTGCCATTAAAAAGGAAAAAGAACGGGGGTGACTGTGGGGGGTTGGGGGGTGGGAGAGGGGTTTATGCTTCCAGTCGGTTCGCCCGGGCTGCCAGCGTTTGGCACGCTCAGCCCACATACCGCTGTCCGCCAATTCCACATCAGTTAAGGCATCTGTCATCTGTGGCAATATCTGCCGCTTACTCGCTGACGGCTGCTGCTGGTTTCCTCCAGGTTGGAGCCGCGAGATCGATGATTAATACCGTTAGTTTTGAGTTGCGCTCTGTTCGTTCAGTCACGAGCCACGTTCAGTTTTCTGGAGATATGGAGAGAAGATCCAAAAATCAAGTCCATTCACTCTCTCAAATTTAAAATAAATTCGAATTTTAAATTTTTATTACAGGTTTAATTACCGCATCAAAATGTTAAGTTTTTATTTTAATGTGTGGACAAGGCATAATCACAAATACAGCCTGGCAGCAAAAAAACTGTGTCAGCAAATAAACCTACAAGTGTAATAATACAAGCAGACCACACCCCCTTTTTCTGCCCAATCTCCTCCTGAGTCATTTGAATTACTTAATTTTAATTAAAAACTTTATTTAATAATTTACCATTATTATTATTTTTTTTTTAATTACATTTTACTTCCTTGTCACATCTGATTCTATCGATATGCTGACAAATATTCTTATGCCCTTAAAATGTACCTGTTTATTTGCCCTGTATCTGATATGTATATGAAGGAAGTGTGTAATAAAAACTTTAATTACAAAAAAAAGAAATACCATTTCTTTGTACTTCCACTTGTGGCTTACTAAAAGAAGCTTATTAAAAACCACTGTCTACATCCCATAACGCTAGCTTCAGCTCCGAGCGCCGCCATCACTGTACTGATAATGTCATAGACTTATATATACATAGACTCCACATAGCGTAGCAGCTGGTGACAGGAGATAGGCTATGAGGAGTTTATGTTATATGTTTTTAATAAGCTTCTTGTGCACTTTTTAAGTTATTAATGCCTTGTTTTAAATGTCAGAGGTGTGGAGCTACTTTGAGCTACTGGATAAAGGTGGAAAAAGCGATTTATCGGGGTAAATTATGCCCCGTAACACCCAGTCTGAAGGGTGTTTGGACAAACTTTTTTTCTGGATCTTGGAACGCTGTGGGAGAACGGAAGTGTGCTATTCATCAAAGGTAAGTTCTTTTTATCATGTTTTACTACAGCAAAAGACCATTTTACACCAAAGTTCTCTTTTAAAAATCAATCTCATCACATAAATATCGATAAATACCCAATACCAACGTTAGTATCGATACTTTCGATATTTTAAATCGATCCGCCCAACCCCAGTATTCAGTGAATAGCTCTATTTCAGTGAAAAGCTCTGACAGTTGAGGTCTGCGCACACAAAAGGAAGGAAGATCAATTATGGCAATTCCTTTCATTGGAGTCCTAAGCTGAGCTGGGCGTCATGGATGTGGGATTTCCGAGCCCTTATTAGCTCTGCACCGGTTTGATCCGCAGCGTGTGATAATCATGTTCAAATGCCGGGTCCGGCGCCTCCGAGCCT
Organism: Astyanax mexicanus; assembly: GCF_023375975.1. Classification (NCBI taxonomy): domain Eukaryota; kingdom Metazoa; phylum Chordata; class Actinopteri; order Characiformes; family Acestrorhamphidae; genus Astyanax; species Astyanax mexicanus. The sequence goes on from NC_064415.1 coordinate 54,363,700, forward strand.
GATTGATCCCCTCATTTGGACCAAGCGTGTCCTATATTGATTATGCAAATGGGCACACGTCGCAGATTAGTCTCCTCGTTCGGCGGAACGGCTGTATGTCCCTGTAATTCATAGCTGTGAAACGTAAAAGCTCTCACGCTGTGGAAGGAGGCCAGCGTGAACATTTTTGAACACTGTATGTTCAAAAAACATCAACCGAATATCTTGTATTTTGGGCAAATTCTATAGGATGTGGTGATTACCATACGTGTGGATTTGGAAATGTTTATCATATTTTTTATATAATTATTTCTATTTTATATATTAAGATATTAAAGAAGAATTCTGGTCTAAAATGGACTTTTGGTCTACAGTGAATAGATCTTTTTGAGTAATGTTTAAATCCATATAATAAGAAGCAAGAACTGCTCACCAAGGGAAAAAAGGCTTTATAAAGAGTGAGGTGAGGGAGTATATATGGTGGGTGAAACAGGTGAAATCAATATCCCGGTGATTGCCTTCTTGATTTAGTGAGTGATGTCAGTGTGAGTTGCATTCTGGGTATCGTAGTCTGGAGGCTGGAGATCACATGTAGATTTTCAAGTAGTAAAATATGATAAAAAGTTCTTATCTTTGATGAATAGCACACCTCTGTTCTCCCACAGTGTTCAGAGATCCAGAAATTTTAACAGTTTGTCCAAACACCCTTCAGACTGGGTGACACAGAGCATAATTCCCCCCGATAAATCGCTTTTTCCACCGTTATCCAGACTCAAGGTTGCTCCGGAGCCTTAACATTTAAAATGAGGCATTAATAACTTAAAAAGTGCACAAGAAGCTTATTAAAAACCACTGTACACATCCTATAACGCTAGCTTCAGCTCCGTGTGCCGCCATCACTGTAATGATAATGACACAGACATTTATATACATAGACTCCGCATAGCGTAGCAGCTGGCACCAGGAGGCAGGCTATGCGGAATCTATGTATATGTGTCATTACCAGTACAGTGATGGCGGCGCACGGAGCTGAAGCTAGCATTATGGGATGTAAACAGTGGTTTTAATAAACAATACAGAGATAAGCTTTAGAAATTCTGTTTTTATTTCTTTTTTAGCTGTGTGGTCGAAAAACTGACTTCGCAAACCCTTCTTAGAGTTTTTAAAATCTCTTTAAATCCCAAAATACTGTGTGTTGATTTGAGTTTTCGTTTCTCCAGCCTGTTCGTAGCGCTGTGTGTATGTTTGTGTATGTGTGAGCGAGAGACAGAGAGTGAGAGAGTAAGAGTGTGAGAAAGCAATCAGCACTGGGACTGGTTTAGGCCCGCCTGCTTGGTTCTGTACGGGCTCCAGAGACGCAGCACAAAGGCTGGCAGTCTCACACTTTGCTTACCGCCTCATCTCTCTCTTTCTCACACACACACACACACACACACACAATACACACACACAGTACACACAATAGACAAGCCACACACATACACACACACTCACGACCGCACCAACAAAATACTGCAGATGATAACAAATTCCACACACTGTATGTGGACCCGAATGTTTACGCTTGCACACATACGCTCACACACCTACACACAATCTCACACACACTGTCCAAGGCATTAACAGGGAGTCTGGAGCCAGCGTCGCCGCCGCTCCAACTGGTCACACAGCGGGAGGCTATTGTCCTCCACTGAATATCCCTCTGCTGAAGCCCTCATTGCCTACTAATCATCATTAATGCTCAAAATCACTGCATTGATCCTCTTGTTGCAGTGCGCTGGATCAGCCGAGACATGCCTGGTGTCTGAAGTTCACTTTTTAGCTTGTGCTTTAGCTATAAGAAAGGTTAGAAGCGTGATTTGTTCTGTCCAAAACACATGTCTGTCACCCATACAGTTTTTTTAAGAGTCGAACAATGATCATTTATTCTATATATAGTAGTAATAGCCATTATATACAGCTCTGGAAAGAAAAAAAATATTTCTTTGATTTTACCAAATTCAAAACCTCTGGAATATAATCAAGAGGAAGATGGATGATCACAAGCCATCAAACCACCAAACTGAACTGCTTGAATTTCTGCACCAGGAGTAAAGCAGCATAAAGTTATCCAAAAGCAGTGTGTAAGACTGGTGGAGGAGAACATGATGCCAAGATGCAAAAAAAAACAAAACTGTGATTAAAACCAAGGTTATTACACCAAATATTGATTTCTAAATTCTTAAAATTCTTAAAACTTGAACATGAAATTGTTTTCTTGCATTATTTGAGGTCTGAAAGCCCTGCATCTTTTTTTGTTGTTGTTATTTCAGCCATTTCTCATTTTCTGCAAATACACTAAATGCTCTAAATGGCAATGTTTTAATTTGGAATTTGAGAGAAATGTTGTCTGTAGTTTATAGAATAAAACAACAATGTTGATTTTACTCAAACATAAACCTATAAATAGCAAAATCAGAGAAACTGATTCAGAAACTGAAGTGGTCTCTCCATTATTTTTTCAGAGCTGTGTATTATACTAAATACTAATGGATTAACAGTTGATAAATATATAAATAACGACCTAAATATATATATTTGCTGAAAGAAAATATTTATAAAATATTTAACAGAGCGAGTGAGTGCCGAAACGTGTTAGTAATTTTTTGTATTTCTAATATAATATAATATAAATAGGAAGTACGCAAGGCAAAAAGTGCTGCTGTTTTTTTTTTCTTCTTCTATTTTTGAATAAATCTAAATTAGAAAAGGAATGTATGGAAAATATAAAAGAAAAAGATTCACAGAACAGTTAATATATGTTCCTATTCTTACTCCTCCTCAAAAATACACATACACTTTTAACCAATACATTTCCTTTTTTTATTTTTTCATGACTTTTCCATGCCTTAAAGGCAATTTTTTAATGACCATACCATTTTTAAAACATCAGTGCAGACATGGACAATAAAACAAAAAAAATCACTAAAACTATGATTAAAATTGATTATAGTAGGTCTAAAATGAATCTGACACACAATCTTTATTAATAAAATCTAATAAAGTGTGTCAGATTCTGAGAGCTCCATTGTGTAGGGCTAAATTACTAAATTAACTCTGATGTATGAGCTGATGTATTTGTTTGCTCAAAATAGATTTTCTCCATCGATAAATGAGAACACAAAGATTTGTAGACCAAATTTTATGACTTTTTCAAAACTTAAAAAAAATATATTTTTTTTTTTACTTTTCCTGGAAAAACCTATTTTCAGATTCCATGACTTTTTCATGTTTTTTCATGACCATATGAACCCTGATTCCTGGTGACCAGTTCCTCTGATCCTCTGCAGATGTCTTAGGCAGGTTATTCTGAAAGGCTGTGGGGATGCTGAGCCAGACTCCTGCTGAGCAGCAGGATGGCAAGCTAGCGCCATCTACTGAGGAAACACTCATCCAGCTAAAGGCCAGAAAAGAGGATAATCTGTTTTGACACTGGCTTGGGAGTGTTTTTTTTATATATATAGATGCTGCTGAAATTGTAATTGTAATAGATAATTCAGTTAATTTAAAAGCACACATTTATTGTATATGACTAAAATGATTGTGGAAACCCTTTAAGGGACATTCCAGGATTTTGGTACATTTCAGGGGTGGTCACTTCTGAAAATTTGATCTTCAATTTGATCATTTTTAGTCATATATTTATTAAATACAGTCAAAATCAAAAAGTTTGATTTGTCAAGCTCAGGTATCAAATCAGTTTTTTAAATTAGATTATGCAATATATTTGGTAACTTACAGTAACAGGGTTGCGAGTAACAAGTAACAGGGTTGCAAATCTAGTTGTGGTTTACCCCAGAAACAGATACTAACTGTAAAATTTAGCTATGTATACAAGATCAAAGACAAACATGGTTATATAAGTATATAAAGAAAATTTGGACTCTACTCAATATTAGTCTTACAATATGAGTAACAGGGCTGCGTTCACTGAGTGTGGGATAAAAATGTCCTTGTGATGTCACTTCCTTTGTGCCAGTAGACAAATATTTTTAACTCTTTCTCTGCAGGTAAAATTCCTTATGGTAACAGGGTTGAGCGCATGTTGTGGGACACAACTTAATAGCATAAAAACTGTAACATGCAAAACAATGTAGACCAAAGAAGTTGTTTTCATAAGTAAAGGAGATGCATATCAACAATATACAAGAGGAAGTCATTTATTTAGAGCTTATTTTAATTGTTAAATTTGCCAAAGGAGTTGGTCACCCAATGAGTGGGACAAGAGAAAACGGCCATTTTTTGAGGTGGTCCAAAGGTATTCGGTCTTTTGAATAATAGCTAAGGAGCATATTTTTCCACCATATTTTACAGTTTGTCTTATAAGAAGTACATTTTTCACAAAAAATAGTCATTTAGATATTTTGGATACGTACATTTGAAATTTAAGTGGTGGGACAGGAAATGTACCAAAATCCTGGAATGTCCCTTAAAATAAATGCATTATTTGCTGACACAGGTGTTTGAACACACACAGCTGTTTATATTCCCTTTAGAGAATTGATGCCAATGAATTTCAGTTTACCAGGTGTGAGCTAGAGGGGTATAAATATACAGAATTGAGCTGTGGAGCAGTGGAACTGTGTTCTCTATAATGATGGTGCACTATTCAATATACTATTAAATATATTTGGGATGATTTGGGAACTTGGGAATTGGGGACGAGGTGGGGTTTGGTGGTTGTCATCCAACATCCAGAGCTCACTAACGCTGGGAAAATAAAATTTCTGCATAGTGTAAAGTCTTATAAATATGGTAAATAGTCTTTTTTAATATTATGAGTGCCAAAAGGCACATTATTCCTATGATTACCTCTACAAATCCAGAGAAATTATAGTTATATCACCAAAATTTCGGTGACACTTTACTTGGATGGTCCATTTGATGTCCTCTTTGATGCTCAACGCAAATGAACTAAAAGGTGAAAGTAAATGATTCTTTATTGAATATAACCCTACATTCAACTCTAATCCAAACGCTTATCTTAAAATTTTAGGATTGGGTTTAGGGTTCGATTTTAAGTTTAGGTTAAGGTTAGGGTAAGGGTTGGGTGTAGGGTTCGATTTTATGGTTGATTAAGGGTTAAGTTTAGGGTTAGGTGTAGGGTTTGATTTTATGGTTGATTAAGGGTTAAGGTTAGGGTTAGGTGTAGGGTTAGGTTCTATTTTGAATTATTTACATTCAACATAGGGTTAAGTTAAATTTAATGGAAATTCAATTCAGTGTTAGTTGAATGTCAGTTGAGCATCAACAAGGCCATAAAATGGACCATAAAGGCCATAAAAAGTGTTACCAAAATTTCAATCCCAGACAGTCGCTGCTAATGTTGATTATTATACCAAAATCACTCCGAATACCAGAATGCACTAGCTGTGCATTTGAGTGCTTTTGAGGCACAACAGAGTGTCATTCATCCCAGTGCCTGGTCCTCTAAACGGCATCTCTCCCTCGGACAAAGCGTGAAGGTTTGATGGATGGTATCACGCCGAGAAGCTGTCATCTGCCAATTGGCGTCTCTGGGAGCGGGTAATAGGTCTGAAAGTAGTTGTGTACCACGGCGTATTTTTTATGGCACAGCACGATTCATGACGGGGTTTGTCACTTTTAGTCAAAGGCAATCTGTATCATCCAGTTAGACGCCTGTTCTCGTCTTAATTCACCCCCCTGCAGTCCTTCCAGAACGTACGGCGTCCATTCGCTGGTTCTTATCTCTGTCACGCCGACCTTTCTTCATTCATAAACTCAGAGATCAATATTATACTATTGTTATGCAGCTTTCCATGGAGAGATAATGATGCCAGTTTACAGTGTGATGGAGAGGATGGAGGTGGGGCTGGTACTGGCTAACTATAAAATCGAGCTGGCCACACTAGAATTATAACCACAAACCTTCATTTACTGGTGCATCTCAAAAGATGATTAGGTAGGCAGTGTGCCAAGTCCTGCTGGAAAAAGAAATCCTCATCTCCTTAAAAGTTGTCAGTAGCAGAGGAAAGCATGAAGTGCTGTAAGATTTTGCGGGAAAACAAAACTGCACTGACTTTAGACTTGATAATAAAACACAGTGGATCAACACCAGCAGATGACAGACATGTCTCTCCAAACCATCACTGATTGGTGGAAACTTCACACTAGACCTCAAGCAGTTTTGGACTGTGTCTCTCCACTCTTCCTCCAGACTCTGCTCCCTTGATTTCCAAATGAAATGTACAAATTTACTGATGATCAATGATGGTTTGGAGAGACATGCCAGGACTTGGCACACTGCCCACACTGCCAAAAGGACCATTTGGTCTTATATAATATTCAAATTTTCTGAGACACTGATTTTTGGGTTTTCATTGGCTGTTAGCCATATAATCAACAATAAAAGAAATGAACACTAAAATGAAGTTACTTTTCAATAATATTCTATTTTTTTTATTTGCACCACTAGTTAAGATCTAGTATCTAGCATAAAGTACCAGTCAAAAGCTTGGTCTTCCTGGTCACCCAGTAAAAACAGGACTTCTTAATTATATACAGATATAAACACAACATACATAAGCCCTCAAATTGTTTCAAAAGTCATAAAGTATTGTATTTATCAGTGCAACTAATGAGTCTTCATGAATGTTTATGTAGGTTGTATGTCAGACATGGAAGGCTAGCTCTATGTAGATGTCATGATCCCTTATGAACATTATCTTTAAGCAGGGTATTCCCTTCCCTGTCTACAGTCAGTCTCTTGCGATTTCTTCCTCTGTAGGAACCTGTGTGTGTGGGCCTTATAGCTGACTTGCAGTGTGTGTGTGTGTGTGTTCTCAGGGTCAGGTGCAGTCACGTGTGCCGACTCTGTGCCGTAACTGATACCCTTCACATCTAACAAGAGCCCTTTGATAAGCGGCCGGATGAAGCGAATCCCATGCCAGTCATTTTCCCAGCGCGTATATCCCTTATCAAGCCCCGTACTTCAGCTGGATGGATGTGGGAGAGAGACCTATCACCGTTTCACTTATGTAACATGCAGTACATGATAGTTCTGAGCCTGTTATCGGCGGCTGAGGCTCTGCTGAGGGTTATAAATGAAGCTGCAGACCTCGTGGAGGTAACTGAAAGCCCGGTAAGTCAGCAGGGTAAGGCTTTGCTCCCACAGAGAGAAGGGGGAAGAAATAGGTGACACGGGTAAGTCTCAAAGGGGCACTGAGCAAAGTAGTGCAAGGTGTGTGGTGCCAAAGGGGTGAAACCCCTCCCACGACCACCCCTCTGCACAGGCATTGCTTTGTGTCAGTGTAACCCGTCCAACCATGGGGGACTTACTGTACCTACCAACCTACAAGCTCATGACTGCCTGTGTGGTTTATTCGAAAAGGAAGTCGAAAGAGGCATTAAGAAGCCTCTAGAAATAGCTTTTAGTCATACAGGTGCATCTCAAAAAGTTAGAATATCATTGAAAAGTGAAACTCATATTATATAGATCTACAGGGGTTAGAAAATCAAACTGAAACACCTAGTTTTAGAGCACAATAATTTTTTTGTGGCGACAGACAGTTCTGGTGGAAACAGAACCCGAACATCCCTTACAGACAGCTTCCTCTTACAGCGTTCACAGTTAATCCTGTTGGATGTGGTTGGTCCTTCTTGGTGGTATGCTGACATTACCCTGGATACCGTGGCTCTTGATGCATCACAGAGACTTGCTGTCTTGGTCACAGATGCGCCAGCAAGACTCTGACTCTGGTTCCTTGATTTCCAAATTAAAAATGCACAATTTACTGATGATCAGTGACGGTTTGGAGAAACATGTCATCTGCTGGTGTTGATCCACTGTGTTTTATTATCAAGTCTAAAGTCAGTGCAGTTTTGTTTTCCCAAACAAATGCCTCTTCCCTCTGCTGACAACTTTTATGGAGATGCAGATTTCATTTTCCAGCAGGACTTCGTCTTGATCTGATGAAGCATCTGCGAAAAATCCATTGTGAAAAATCCGTCAAAAATTTGGTGCTCTTTCGAAGGTAATTTGTATGAGTAGAATATGGTCAAATTCAGAAAGATATTTAAATTCAAATTAAATTTGATTTGAGGAGACTATTTGTTGAAAATAACAATATCTGACATGTGTGGCCGTCTCCTAGATCACACAAAGGTAGATTAGACTAACAAAATTGGCATTTCAACTTTTTGTGACAATGTGTTGCTCTATTTGAAATGCAGGAATTGATGTAGTATATATTTTAATAAAATGAAATGAAATATTTTGGGTTCATGCTGTTCGCAGGGTTTGTATTTTTCACTTCCTGTAAATAATGAATGTTTAGAAGTTCTGATTGGGCTTACAAATTGCTAAGCGTTTTTTTTTTTTTTCTTTCAGTTTGCTAAAAATAAATGATTTAATTTGGCAAATCTCTTTCAGCTTCCCCGAAGTTCAACCCAAAGTTACATCTCACCCTGAGTTCAGCTCTGAATCCCAGCTATACGCCACTACTCTCAGCTGTGAAGCAGAAATTCAGACAGTTGCAGCTCTGTAACAAGAGCACAGTTCAGCAAGTTTCCCTCAACGCTCGGTCTCTGCGCAATCAGAGAGGCCCTGAATAATGAGAGAACAGGCTCCAGATGGATAGCTTGTCACTCCATCGTCCCCGTGTTCTCCGTCACTGTCACCTTGTTATGACTCTCGTGCAACAACCCAGTTTGATGTGTACATCTTTATCTGTAGCTGCATGGTGGCCCAGTTTTGGTGACATTAAATTTTTTTCCTTGGCGAAGCACTTGGGAGAAGCGCAAGTAGAAGACTTGACACCAAATTATTTGGGTGTTTATTGGACATATGTTGCTTATCCTCGAAATGATAAGCCAAGCTTTTTCATTTGATTGCATTTTGTGTTTTGAAAATTGAGGTTTGGCTGCAGTGTGGTTGAAGTTGAACCAGGGCTGTAGCCAAGGCAACCTTTTGTCAAGTCATATTTCTTTGGGAAAATGTCATATAAAAATAATTTCTAAAGAGCAAATATTTTCTTTTTAATTTTAAGATTTAGTCTTGAGTTACTTGAGTTACTTACTGCACAATTAAATGACATAAATGTTTTCAAAAGATTAAAGTTGGCAATACCTTTGGCCAAATACAAGACAAGTTAAAATACAAATGTTTAGAACTCCAAGTACAAATATTATTTTGTCAAATATTAACAAATGCTGCCAAATTAGAGACAAAAGTGGGTAAAAATGCTAAATAATCCAAACAATCCATTCCAATGACTTGGAAAAATGTCCAAAAGAAGTCACAGTACTAATACATACATTGAGTCTAAGACAAGTTCAATTACAAAAGGTCAAGACCAATACAATAATAGTCAAATAAATAAATAAAGAGGCTATATTGACAACTGACAATCCAAAATTGTGGTTAACAACAGGCAGTTCAATAGCATGGCAAGACAAAAATCATAATCCTAATCATAAAAAATGTCATACACAGGTAAGAGAAACGTTTTGTTGGATGGAACCAGAACAGCAGCAGGTATATGTAGTGTGTGTAACAGGTGAAGTCAATATTCAGGTGATTCACAGTAGGTCTGGGAGTTGTCATGTGAGGAAGTGAATTAGGTATAACCTGCATTAACTTGCACATGATCTGTGCAACTACACACTCTCACAAGAGAGGTCTCTAAATCCCAGACAGAAACCTAGGGACTGTCACTTTAATAAAGTAAATTATGGATCTATAAAAGACACGTGCCTGTACATAAGTGAACACATAGATATCACTTCACTGTATACACTACAGCCTCAGCTTTTGGAAGCTTGCCTTGGCTACCACTATTAAAGTGTGCTAGTCTATTTAACATTACTGTTATGTTAATGTTAAGGACGGTAGTACAGATATGCGCCTGCATCTTCATTTGCATTTCAAAGAATGTTAAAAACCTGAGTCCATCAGAGAGATATGCTGTAGATGGGTGATCTTGTAATAATTTGATCCTTCAAAGGCAGTGTCAGCTGTCAGCCAAGCATCCTTCTTGATACGCAAGCGTTTTTGATTTCTGCTAGAATTTAAACTGCAGGTTACTTTGCCTTTGCTGTCCATCAAAGATCTCACTCCAGCTTCTGTCATACAGTGGTCAAAGATACCATCATCATGACATGTCATCTCTTTCCATTTATCTGGCTCACCCTCTTTTACTGTCAATCCTAATGTGGGTGGGAAATTATGACAAGCGGTTTACATTTTATATACGGAAAAGCTCAGTCAAGCACTTTTCAGTGTATATATTGTTTTCCCCTTGGGTCACTGGCACTGAGTTGAAACAATTCAAGCTTAATCTCATTTATTATATAAATTAGAACAACAGATCTTTAACCCTTGTGTGGTGTTCATATTTTTGCTACTCGTTTACTTTGTTACTTGTATAAAATTCAGCAAAATTAAGCAATTTTACATTAAAATGCTTTACACATGCTCGCTTCACCTAAATTGCAAGCAATATAAACACAGCTTACATGGTTAATATTTGCCCTTTACCTTTCTTGTGTTACATTTCTTTCAAAAAGTGCTCCTCTTTTTTTATTAGTTTTTAAATAAAATGTAAAAGAAAATGAATTAAACTCAAGATATGAGTAGAAAATGTGTTTAGTTTCAAATTTACAAAATAAACAATGTTTATTAGCCCTTGGCCAAACAGACTGTATGTAATATAAATGTGTGGGGGGGGGGGGGTGTACAGTGTGTGTTTATCGAAAATGTGTTTTGATATATGTTTTTCACAAAAAATGAGCCAATGCCAATGAGTTTGAGTTAGAAAAAATATTTTTTTAGTATCATTTGATAAAAAATGAAAACGGGTCCCACAGACCCGAACACCACACAAGGGTTAAAAATACCGTATTTTTTGCATTATAAGGTGCACCAGATTATATTATACCATCAATAAACATGTATTTTCTGGTATATTTTTAATCATAAGGTGCACTGGATTATAAAACAAAAAAATTATGCGACAATAGTAAAGAACAGGGGTTTCGCTATGTTTTCCTTCTAATTCAACAGGTGGTGGTAAGTCCTGTAAAGCTAAGCTAAGTTAAGTAAACAAAACTGTAAATCTTACTATATTTATATATATATATATATATATATATATATATATATATATATATATATATATATATATATATATATATATATTTAAAAGCCAAATGAGCGCTGGATGTTAATCTACACAGATTTCTCTCCTTAAAACAGTTTATTTGGGTGAGTAAAGCACTTCTATTTATTTACAGTAAGCTTAGATTTACAGATTTGCACTAAGGCTGGTTGTCTGACAGAGCTACACTGAGGAACCCTAAGTGTTCCGGTAAGCCAGGGCGGTATTAGCTAGCATTTCATCCAGCGTAGCTGTTTCTGATCAGTGAAAGAGCTAAAGCTTAGCTTAGTTAGTGGCTAATGCTAATGCTTGTGCTGCTACAGCAGTGCTAGCTGGGGTTAGCAACAGGCTACAGGCCAGTAATACTCACCGCTGAATTGCGAAAGAGCTAATGCTGCTCCAGCAGTGATAGCCGAGGTTAGCAGCAGGCTACCGGTCAATAATACTCACCTCTGAACAGCAAACAAGCTAGCGCTTAGCGCCCCAGCCTCTGTGCTTAAAAATCTAAACTGAAAAGACTGTATAATGCTGTAGTTTAGCGGAGGGGGTTTACTGCTTCTTACAAAGTAACATTCCTGCATATTGTGCACTGACAACTTTGTGGAAAATTAAAGGATACTGTAAATATCCTTAAAAATACTGTAAATTCACACTGATTTCACATTTGTATTTCATCTCAGTGTTTCTACAACCATTAGCAAATTTTAGCAGTTTCTGCCAGTAGTTGCACTAGAACATTAGCCTCTCAAGCCAAAACAAGAGCTTCATATTCAGCCATTCAACCACTCCAACCTTCAGAGCCCAGCTGCTTTGTCTGTTGGCAGCCTTGACCCTGCCAAGGCCAGCTGTTACCATTTTAGTGAACCAGCTCCTGCTTTGACAATCCAGACTGCTGTGCCTGTTAGCACTGTAAATCCAAACCTGCTGAGGTTGGCTGTTAGCATTGCAGATAAACTCATTCGAACTTTGCCAGTCCTAGCTAATGTGTCTGTTAGGACCATCGATCCAAACCTGCTATAATATTCCTGCTGTCAAACTTAAAATTGAATTGATTCATTTAAAGTTCAGAGACACATTTATTCAAAGCCTGTAGCAAAAGAAAGAACGTATGTGGCTGCCCTTAAAATATCTTATTTATAAAAACATCATGTTTTCTGCACAGTCATGTCTGGCTTTCGTCTCTTTTGTAAGATAAAACATAGACAAAAACAAATTATATAACATTTGACGATTGTTTTTCCCCCAATGATCTATCAGGGACACTTACTATCTATTGTGGGGTTGTTTCATATCACTCATAAAAAAACACACTTCCTTTAGATGATTGGCCACCAGATGTCACTGTGGTGTGATGAGTCAATGTTTCACAGGACTGATTTTATTTTTTGCTCAATCATAGTGTCAGGCAGAAAAAGATTGCAGTCCTCTTTAAACAGGATATAACCGAAATATTAAAAGATATACTGAAAAAAATACTTGTTTTGGTTGCAGGCTCTACTGTAAAGTAAACGCTTTCTACTACATTTTATATTTTTTGCAATTGAAGATGATAATAATGCATTATTGAGGTGAGGATGTTGAATGATATCATGAACTCCACCAAACCACCATCAATCCATACACCATAGGTCCACTGTTATAAAGCTTAATGAATGAGTGGTGATGTAGTGGGGCTTTATTCTTCTAGCTCCAGAGAGTCATATTTGATTGATTAAGAGCAATAAACTTTGCCTGGATTTTATTATTTTACTCCAACATATTTGATGTTTCATACTAAAGATCATAAAGAAGGCTATATCTTGATTTAATTACTACAGGAAAGTGAAATGCAATGCATGCACAGGGCTGGAACATAATCGACGTCCAAACGAGTTGGGGGAGGGGTTTTAAACAATGAGCTGGAAAAACACAATAAAAGGCTCATTACAAGAGCAGCTAGTTACTTGCTAATCTGAACGGTTAGGAAACTATGGGGAAAATGTGGGGCATTTTAGTATGTGTGGCTCTCTGGTACAGCAGTGTAAGCAATGCTGCTGTAACCTCATGGAGTCTACAAGCAGAAAAGCAACCTCAAAACCAGCAGCTTCCTGGATCGTCTACTCAATTTCCTTGGTTGTTAACACAGTTTCCTAGACCTGTTTCTGATCAGCTACCTGGTTTGTCTTCACAGTTTCCCAGGCCAGTCTCTCAACAGCTCCCTGGCTCGCCTGTGCAGACCCCGGGCTCACCTGTGCAGCTCCCTGGATCATCAGTCCAGCTCCCTGGATCATCAGTCCAGCTCCCTGGATCATCAGTCCAGCTCCCTGGATCATCAGTCCAGCTCCCTGGATCATCAGTCCAGCTCCCTGGATCATCAGTCCAGCTCCCTGGATCATCTGCACAGCTCCCTGGATCATCAGTCCAGCTCCCTGGATCATCTGCACAGCTCCCTGGATCATCAGTCCAGCTCCCTGGATCATCTGCACAGCTCCCTGGATCATCAGTCCAGCTCCCTGGATCATCTGCACAGCTCCCTGGATCATCAGTCCAGTTCCCTGGATCATCTGCACAGCTCCCTGGATCATCAGTCCAGTTCCCTGGATCATCTGCACAGCTCCCTGGATCATCAGTCCAGTTCCCTGGATCATCTGCACAGCTCCCTGGATCATCAGTCCAGTTCCCTGGATCATCTGCACAGCTCCCTGGATCATCAGTCCAGTTCCCTGGATCATCTGCGCAGCTCCCTGGATCATCAGTCCAGCTCCCTGGATCATCAGTCCAGCTCCCTGGATCATCAGTCCAGCTCCCTGGATCATCAGTCCAGCTCCCTGGATCATCAGTCCAGTTCCCTGGATCATCTGTGCAGCTCCCTGGATCATCAGTCCAGTTCCCTGGCTCATCTGTGCAGCTCCCTGGATCATCAGTCCAGTTCCCTGGCTCCTCTGTGCAGCTCCCTGGAGTGTCTTCTCCGCAGTTTCCAAGGCCATTCCCTCAGCAGCTACCTGGCTCGCCTGTGCAGCTCCCTGGCTCCCCTGTGCAATTTCCAGGCTTGTATTCTCCCCAGTTTTTAGGGCCAGTCCCTCAACAGCTACCTGGCTCCTTTTCTATGCAGTTTTCTAGGTATGGTCCCCTGCTGAGCGATGCTACTAAATGCCAACTGGATGATGCTGATAAAATTCCATGTGGAGAACCTGGCATAGATGCTTCTCACTGCGGTGCTATAAACTGCTGTTTTGATGGCCAGCAGTGCTACTATGGAAGAACAGGTAAAGGTTTCAATTCTTTTAATGGATCAGAGATGATGCTGAACTGCCAACAATTACTTCCTCCTTTGGTTTTGCAGTAACTGTCCAGTGCACAATAGATGGCCAGTTTGTGCTGGTAGTGGCCAGGGATGCAACTCTTCCCAGGATCAGCTTGGACTCCATCAGCCTGTTGGGAGGAAGTGATGGACCCTGTGGTGTTGCTGACTATAATGCTGACTTTGCTATATACCAGTTTCCTGTAACTGCTTGTGGCACAAGAGCAACGGTTGGTCCTAGAGGCTTTTGTCAGGTAGATGAAGCTTGTTCATTTGTGTCTAAAATGTGTTCTGTGCTTTTTCTCTAGGTGCAAGGGGACTATGTGGTCTATGAGAACAAAATGGTGTCTTCCTATGAAGTTGGAGTGGGACCCCTTGGTGCCATCACAAGAGACAGCCATTATGAGTGAGTCTGTTTCAGATTCTGCTGGAAGATTAATTTTGGTGTTGTGGGATTTTACTGACTTTTTGATTCCTTTGCAAGGCTTTACTTCCAGTGTAGATATTCTACTACAAGCGTTGAATCCCTGGCTGTTGCTCTTTCATCCAATGATCCTCCTCTACCTGTAGTGGCTTCTGGTCCCCTCAGGGTAGAGCTGAGACTTGGCAATGGACAGTGTGTCACAAAGGGCTGTGTGGAAGGTGAGTTACTTCAGTATTGAGCTTGGTATGAGATTTGACTTTCTCTTCAGCTTCTAGAACACTTTCCTTTGTTCTCCACAGAGCAAGTAGCCTATACCTCCTACTACACTGAGGCTGAATACCCTGTGACCAAGGTCCTGAGGGATCCTGTGTATGTTGAGGTGCGCATGTTGGCGAGGACCGATCCCAATCTGGTCCTGGTCTTGGGACGCTGCTGGGCAACCTCTACACCTAACCCCAACAGTGTTCCTCAGTGGGATCTCCTGGTGAATGGGTAAGTTGGCAGTGCACCTACCAGTAGTGCAGTCTGGTGCTTCAGTACAGGCTAACGCTGATCTGCTCCGAAGGTGCCCGTACAAGGAGGACCACTACCTGACCAATCTGGTTCCTGTTGATGGGTCATCTGGACTTCCATACCCTAGCCATTACAAGCGCTTCGTCCTCAAGATGTTCACTTTTGTGAATCCTACTTCCATGGCTCCTTTGAAAGAGAGGGTAAGCATTTTGACATTGCGTTGTACGGAGTTCACTTCTTGTTCTGTGCTTCACCGCCTAATTTGTTTTCCCAATAGATCTACATCCACTGCAGTACGGCCGTGTGTTCACCGACTGCAGGTGCCACTTGTCAACCCAAGTGCAACAGGAGAAGTGAGTGACTTATTGGTTTGTTTTGTCCAATTGTATTGTTGCGTATGTTGGTTTTCCCAGAAATATTCAAGAACCACTGCTGTAGATTTATACAACTAATTTTATGGGCCTTACTTGCTTTTTCTTTTTTTCTCATCAGGGAGAGATGTTGGTTCAGCTCTATGGAATTCCAATCCTGTATCGGTAGTCTCTAGTGGAGAAGTGATCTACACACAGTATTAAGTGAAGCCTCATGATACTGAATAAAGTTGTCTTGATTTCAAACGTGTGGCTTATTACCCCCTTCCAGTCTTGCTCAAACTGCTTCTAGCTCTAAATAGAGCAGTGTCATTTCCATGGCTTTAACAGTGTGGTTTCTGGTAAAATCTCAGCTGCTTAGGGTCATATTTTGGGTACATGGAGTTAGGCCTCTTCTATGGCTTACCATTTTGAGGGGCTAAAACAAACATGCAAAGATGTGGGAAGGTGCTCATAAACAAATGTTGGGTAAGTTATTGGTTTCACAACTGGTTTACATTGGGGTCAAAATCTGACAATATAACTTGCAGATCAGAAATGTAGGGTCATGGGCATAGAATGCTTGTTTGCTCTGCAAGAGTTTTGAATTGGAAACCTTCTACAGGACCTCAAACAGGCCTTGTTTTGATGTGGAAGAAAAACAAAACCGTCTTGCCCACTGAGGCATTTTGATGCAGTGATCTGACCTTCTCTAGTCAGATTATGATTAAGGTAACCCATGGTTGAATCAGTATCTAAACAAAACAGGGCATAGCAATTAATTGTTTTACTCCTGAAAAGTTTTCTGGCAGTCAATAAAACTACATCTTGCTATAATGCACAATCCGGTGTGAATGACCTTGTGGGTCCTGCTGTCTGGTGGAGTGGCAACACTGTGCAAAACCAACACAAGTGATCTGGCCAAACCCTGTATCAGACGCTTATGCAGGCGGGTCATCATGGCAGAGTACTGTACAGAGGTTGGTTGTTACCATGGCACCTAAACACTGTCCAACTTGTACCCTGTTTAGCCAGGCTGCTTTGTCTGTGTCCTGCACCCTGCATAGGAATCATGCTAGTTTCTAAAGCGGTGTACAACTAAACGCACCAAAGAGACACAAGGTATGCTAGGGCACTATCATGCATCTGTGTACACAGTGGAATAGCCAGTGTATCTCAAACTGTAGTGTCAGACAAATCATCTCCAGGAAAACACAATAGTGATGTCAAACTTGAAACTGAATTGATTCAATTTGAAGTTCAGAGTTTTGACACATGGCTTCAAAGCCTGAGGAAGTCATGTCATCCTTGTAATATTGAATATTGTCTATCTTATTTATGAAAACATCATGTTCTCTATACAGTCATGTAGGCTTTAAGGTAAAACAGAGACTACAACTTGAAAGTATTTAAGATTTTTCCCCCAATGAGTCATTTAGGGAGAGTAACTTATTAATGGGGGGATAATTCATTTTACTAATAAAAAAACACTTCTTTAGGCTGATTGAACACTAGATTTCCCTGTGGCATGATGACTCACAATGATTCAGTTTACTAGCTCCAGAGTCAAATTTGATTGATTAAAAGCCATAAAAATCTGTTTCTTTATTTAACTTCAAAATATTTGATGTACTGTACAAAAGATCATAAAGAGGGCTAAATCTTGATTCAATTCCTACAGGAAAGTGAAATGCAATGCATGCACAGGGCTGGAACATTATTGAAGTCCAAACGAGTGGGGGAGGGGTTGTCCTCAATTAGCTGGAAAAACACAATAAAAGACTCAGTAGAAACACAGCTAGTTACTTGCTGATCTGAACGATTAGGAAACTATGGGGAAAATGTGGGGCATTTTAGTATGTGTGGCTCTCTGGTACAGCAGTGTAAGCAATGCTGCTGTAACCTCATGGAATCTACAAGCAGAAAAGCAACGTCAAAACCAGCAGCTTCCTGGATCGTCTACTCAATTTCCTTGGTTGTTAACACAGTTTCCTAGACCTGTTTCTGATCAGCTACCTGGTTTGTCTTCACAGTTTCCCAGACCAGTCTCTCAACAGCTCCCTGGCTCGCCTGTGCAGACCCCGGGCTCACCTGTGCAGCTCCCTGGATCATCAGTCCAGCTCCCTGGATCATCTGCACAGCTCCCTGGATCATCAGTCCAGTTCCCTGGATCATCTGCACAGCTCCCTGGATCATCAGTCCAGTTCTCTGGATCATCTGCACAGCTCCCTGGATCATCAGTGCAGCTCCCTGGATCATCTGCACAGCTCCCTGGATCATCAGTCCAGCTCCCTGGATCATCTGCACAGCTCCCTGGATCATCAGTCCAGCTCCCTGGATCATCTGCACAGCTCCCTGGATCATCAGTCCAGTTCCCTGGATCATCTGCACAGCTCCCTGGATCATCAGTCCAGTTCCCTGGATCATCTGCACAGCTCCCTGGATCATCAGTCCAGTTCCCTGGATCATCTGCACAGCTCCCTGGATCATCAGTCCAGTTCCCTGGATCATCTGCACAGCTCCCTGGATCATCAGTCCAGTTCCCTGGATCATCTGCACAGCTCCCTGGATCATCAGTCCAGTTCCCTAGATCATCTGCACAGCTCCCTGGATCATCAGTCCAGTTCCCTGGATCATCTGCACAGCTCCATGGATCATCAGTCCAGTTCCCTGGATCATCTGCACAGCTCCCTGGATCATCAGTCCAGTTCCCTGGATCATCTGCACAGCTCCCTGGATCATCAGTCCAGTTCCCTGGATCATCTGCACAGCTCCCTGGATCATCAGTCCAGTTCCCTGGATCATCTGCACAGCTCCCTGGATCATCAGTCCAGTTCCCTGGATCATCTGCACAGCTCCCTGGATCATCAGTCCAGTTCCCTGGATCATCTGCACAGCTCCCTGGATCATCTGCACAGTTCCCTGGATCATCTGCACAGCTCCCTGGATCATCTGCACAGCTCCCTGGATCATCAGTCCAGTTCCCTGGATCATCTGCACAGCTCCCTGGATCATCAGTCCAGTTCCCTGGATCATCTGCACAGCTCCCTGGATCATCTGCACAGTTCCCTGGATCATCTGCACAGCTCCCTGGATCATCTGCACAGCTCCCTGGATCATCAGTCCAGTTCCCTGGATCATCTGCACAGCTCCCTGGATCATCAGTCCAGTTCCCTGGATCATCTGCACAGCTCCCTGGATCATCAGTCCAGTTCTCTGGATCATCTGCACAGCTCCCTGGATCATCAGTCCAGTTCTCTGGATCATCTGCACAGCTCCCTGGATCATCAGTCCAGTTCCCTGGATCATCTGCGCAGCTCCCTGGATCATCAGTCCAGTTCCCTGGATCATCTGTGCAGCTCCCTGGATCATCTGCGCAGCTCCCTGGATCATCTGCGCAGCTCCCTGGATCATCAGTCCAGTTCCCTGGATCATCTGCGCAGCTCCCTGGATCATCAGTCCAGTTCCCTGGATCATCTGCGCAGCTCCCTGGATCATCAGTCCAGTTCCCTGGATCATCTGCGCAGCTCCCTGGATCATCTGCGCAGCTCCCTGGATCATCAGTCCAGTTCCCTGGCTCATCTGTGCAGCTCCCTGGATCATCAGTCCAGTTCCCTGGCTCCTCTGTGCAGCTCCCTGGAGTGTCTTCTCCGCAGTTTCCAAGGCCATTCCCTCAGCAGCTACCTGGCTCGCCTGTGCAGCTCCCTGGCTCCCCTGTGCAATTTCCAGGCTTGTATTCTCCACAGTTTTTAGGGCCAGTCCCTCAACAGCTACCTGGCTCCTTTTCTATGCAGTTTTCTAGGTATGGTCCCCTGCTGAGCGATGCTACTAAATGCCAACTGGATGATGCTGATAAAATTCCATGTGGAGAACCTGGCATAGATGCTTCTCACTGCGGTGCTATAAACTGCTGTTTTGATGGCCAGCAGTGCTACTATGGAAGAACAGGTAAAGGTTTCAATTCTTTTAATGGATCAGAGATGATGCCGAACTGCCAACAATTACTTCCTCCTTTGGTTTTGCAGTAACTGTCCAGTGCACAATAGATGGCCAGTTTGTGCTGGTAGTGGCCAGGGATGCAACTCTTCCCAGGATCAGCTTGGACTCCATCAGCCTGTTGGGAGGAAGTGATGGACCCTGTGGTGTTGCTGACTATAATGCTGACTTTGCTATATACCAGTTTCCTGTAACTGCTTGTGGCACAAGAGCAACGGTTGGTCCTAGAGGCTTTTGACAGGTAGATGAAGCTTGTTCATTTGTGTCTAAAATGTGTTCTGTGCTTTTTCTCTAGGTGCAAGGGGACTATGTGGTCTATGAGAACAAAATGGTGTCTTCCTATGAAGTTGGAGTGGGACCCCTTGGTGCCATCACAAGAGACAGCCATTATGAGTGAGTCTGTTTCAGATTCTGCTGGAAGATTAATTTTGGTGTTGTGGGATTTTACTGACTTTTTGATTCCTTTGCAAGGCTTTACTTCCAGTGTAGATATTCTACTACAAGCGTTGAATCCCTGGCTGTTGCTCTTTCATCCAATGATCCTCCTCTACCTGTAGTGGCTTCTGGTCCCCTCAGGGTAGAGCTGAGACTTGGCAATGGACAGTGTGTCACAAAGGGCTGTGTGGAAGGTGAGTTACTTCAGTATTGAGCTTGGTATGAGATTTGACTTTCTCTTCAGCTTCTAGAACACTTTCCTTTGTTCTCCACAGAGCAAGTAGCCTATACCTCCTACTACACTGAGGCTGAATACCCTGTGACCAAGGTCCTGAGGGATCCTGTGTATGTTGAGGTGCGCATGTTGGCGAGGACCGATCCCAATCTGGTCCTGGTCTTGGGACGCTGCTGGGCAACCTCTACACCTAACCCCAACAGTGTTCCTCAGTGGGATCTCCTGGTGAATGGGTAAGTTGGCAGTGCACCTACCAGTAGTGCAGTCTGGTGCTTCAGTACAGGCTAACGCTGATCTGCTCCGAAGGTGCCCGTACAAGGAGGACCACTACCTGACCAATCTGGTTCCTGTTGATGGGTCATCTGGACTTCCATACCCTAGCCATTACAAGCGCTTCGTCCTCAAGATGTTCACTTTTGTGAATCCTACTTCCATGGCTCCTTTGAAAGAGAGGGTAAGCATTTTGACATTGCGTTGTACGGAGTTCACTTCTTGTTCTGTGCTTCACCGCCTAATTTGTTTTCCCAATAGATCTACATCCACTGCAGTACGGCCGTGTGTTCACCGACTGCAGGTGCCACTTGTCAACCCAAGTGCAACAGGAGAAGTGAGTGACTTATTGGTTTGTTTTGTCCAATTGTATTGTTGCGTATGTTGGTTTTCCCAGAAATATTCAAGAACCACTGCTGTAGATTTATACAACTAATTTTATGGGCCTTACTTGCTTTTTCTTTCTCATCAGGGAGAGATGTTGGTTCAGCTCTATGGAATTCCAATCCTGTATCGGTAGTCTCTAGTGGAGAAGTGATCTACACACAGTATTAAGTGAAGCCTCATGATACTGAATAAAGTTGTCTTGATTTCAAACGTGTGGCTTATTACCCCCTTCCAGTCTTGCTCAAACTGCTTCTAGCTCTAAATAGAGCAGTGTCATTTCCATGGCTTTAACAGTGTGGTTTCTGGTAAAATCTCAGCTGCTTAGGGTCATATTTTGGGTACATGGAGTTAGGCCTCTTCTATGGCTTACCATTTTGAGGGGCTAAAACAAACATGCAAAGATGTGGGAAGGTGCTCATAAACAAATGTTGGGTAAGTTATTGGTTTCACAACTGGTTTACATTGGGGTCAAAATCTGACAATATAACTTGCAGATCAGAAATGTAGGGTCATGGGCATAGAATGCTTGTTTGCTCTGCAAGAGTTTTGAATTGGAAACCTTCTCCAGGACCTCAAACAGGCCTTGTTTTGATGTGGAAGAAAAACAAAACCGTCTTGCCCACTGAGGCATTTTGATGCAGTGATCTGACCTTCTCTAGTCAGATTATGATTAAGGTAACCCATGGTTGAATCAGTATCTAAACAAAAAGGCATAGCAATGAATTGTTTTACTCCTGAAAAGGTTTCTGGCAGTCAATAAAACTACATCTTGCTATAATGCACAATCCGGTGTGAATGACCTTGTGGGTCCTGCTGTCTGGTGGAGTGGCAACACTGTGCAAAACCAACACAAGTGATCTGGCCAAACCCTGTATCAGACGCTTATGCAGGCGGGTCATCATGGCAGAGTACTGTACAGAGGTTGGTTGTTACCATGGCACCTAAACACTGTCCAACTTGTACCCTGTTTAGCCAGGCTGCTTTGTCTGTGTCCTGCACCCTGCATAGGAATCATGCTAGTTTCTAAAGCGGTGTACAACTAAACGCACCAAAGAGACACAAGGTATGCTAGGGCACTATCATGCATCTGTGTACACAGTGGAATAGCCAGTGTATCTCAAACTGTAGTGTCAGACAAATCATCTCCAGGAAAACACAATAGTGATGTCAAACTTGAAACTGAATTGATTCAATTTGAAGTTCAGAGTTTTGACACATGGCTTCAAAGCCTGAGGAAGTCATGTCATCCTTGTAATATTGAATATTGTCTATCTTATTTATGAAAACATCATGTTCTCTATACAGTCATGTAGGCTTTAAGGTAAAACAGAGACTACAACTTGAAAGTATTTAAGATTTTTCCCCCAATGAGTCATTTAGGGAGAGTAACTTATTAATGGGGGGATAATTCATTTTACTAATAAAAAAACACTTCTTTAGGCTGATTGAACACTAGATTTCCCTGTGGCATGATGACTCACAATGATTCAGTTTACTAGCTCCAGAGTCAAATTTGATTGATTAAAAGCCATAAAAAATCTGTTTCTTAATTTAACTTCAAAATATTTGAAGTACTGTACAAAAGATCATAAAGAGGGCTAAATCTTGATTAAATTCCTACAGGAAAGTGAAATGCAATGCATGCACAGGGCTGGAACATTATTGAAGTCCAAACGAGTGGGGGAGGGGTTGTCCTCAATTAGCTGGAAAAACACAATAAAAGACTCAGTAGAAACACAGCTAGTTACTTGCTGATCTGAACGATTAGGAAACTATGGGGAAAATGTGGGGCATTTTAGTATGTGTGGCTCTCTGGTACAGCAGTGTAAGCAATGCTGCTGTAACCTCATGGAATCTACAAGCAGAAAAGCAACCTCAAAACCAGCAGCTTCCTGGATCGTCTACTCAATTTTCTTGGTTGTTAACACAGTTTCCTAGACCTGTTTCTGATCAGCTACCTGGTTTGTCTTCACAGTTTCCCAGGCCAGTCTCTCAACAGCTCCCTGGCTCGCCTGTGCAGACCCCGGGCTCACCTGTGCAGCTCCCTGGATCATCAGTCCAGCTCCCTGGATCATCTGCACAGCTCCCTGGATCATCTGCACAGCTCCCTGGATCATCAGTCCAGCTCCCTGGATCATCTGCACAGCTCCCTGGATCATCAGTCCAGCTCCCTGGATCATCTGCACAGCTCCCTGGATCATCAGTCCAGTTCCCTGGATCATCTGCACAGCTCCCTGGATCATCAGTCCAGTTCCCTGGATCATCTGCACAGCTCCCTGGATCATCCGTCCAGTTCCCTGGATCATCTGCACAGCTCCCTGGATCATCAGTCCAGTTCCCTGGATCATCTGCACAGCTCCCTGGATCATCAGTCCAGTTCCCTGGATCATCTGCGCAGCTCCCTGGATCATCAGTCCAGTTCCCTGGATCATCTGCGCAGTTCCCTGGATCATCTGCGCAGTTCCCTGGATCATCTGCGCAGCTCCCTGGATCATCAGTCCAGCTCCCTGGATCATCAGTCCAGCTCCCTGGATCATCAGTCCAGCTCCCTGGATCATCAGTCCAGCTCCCTGGATCATCAGTCCAGCTCCCTGGATCATCAGTCCAGCTCCCTGGATCATCAGTCCAGCTCCCTGGATCATCAGTCCAGCTCCCTGGATCATCAGTCCAGCTCCCTGGATCATCTGTGCAGTTCCCTGGATCATCTGCGCAGCTCCCTGGATCATCAGTCCAGTTCCCTGGCTCATCTGTGCAGCTCCCTGGATCATCAGTCCAGTTCCCTGGCTCCTCTGTGCAGCTCCCTGGCTCCCCTGTGCAATTTCCAGGCTTGTATTCTCCCCAGTTTTTAGGGCCAGTCCCTCAACAGCTACCTGGCTCCTTTTCTATGCAGTTTTCTAGGTATGGTCCCCTGCTGAGCGATGCTACTAAATGCCAACTGGATGATGCTGATAAAATTCCATGTGGAGAACCTGGCATAGATGCTTCTCACTGCGGTGCTATAAACTGCTGTTTTGATGGCCAGCAGTGCTACTATGGAAGAACAGGTAAAGGTTTCAATTCTTTTAATGGATCAGAGATGATGCTGAACTGCCAACAATTACTTCCTCCTTTGGTTTTGCAGTAACTGTCCAGTGCACAATAGATGGCCAGTTTGTGCTGGTAGTGGCCAGGGATGCAACTCTTCCCAGGATCAGCTTGGACTCCATCAGCCTGTTGGGAGGAAGTGATGGACCCTGTGGTGTTGCTGACTATAATGCTGACTTTGCTATATACCAGTTTCCTGTAACTGCTTGTGGCACAAGAGCAACGGTTGGTCCTAGAGGCTTTTGTCAGGTAGATGAAGCTTGTTCATTTGTGTCTAAAATGTGTTCTGTGCTTTTTCTCTAGGTGCAAGGGGACTATGTGGTCTATGAGAACAAAATGGTGTCTTCCTATGAAGTTGGAGTGGGACCCCTTGGTGCCATCACAAGAGACAGCCATTATGAGTGAGTCTGTTTCAGATTCTGCTGGAAGATTAATTTTGGTGTTGTGGGATTTTACTGACTTTTTGATTCCTTTGCAAGGCTTTACTTCCAGTGTAGATATTCTACTACAAGCGTTGAATCCCTGGCTGTTGCTCTTTCATCCAATGATCCTCCTCTACCTGTAGTGGCTTCTGGTCCCCTCAGGGTAGAGCTGAGACTTGGCAATGGACAGTGTGTCACAAAGGGCTGTGTGGAAGGTGAGTTACTTCAGTATTGAGCTTGGTATGAGATTTGACTTTCTCTTCAGCTTCTAGAACACTTTCCTTTGTTCTCCACAGAGCAAGTAGCCTATACCTCCTACTACACTGAGGCTGAATACCCTGTGACCAAGGTCCTGAGGGATCCTGTGTATGTTGAGGTGCGCATGTTGGCGAGGACCGATCCCAATCTGGTCCTGGTCTTGGGACGCTGCTGGGCAACCTCTACACCTAACCCCAACAGTGTTCCTCAGTGGGATCTCCTGGTGAATGGGTAAGTTGGCAGTGCACCTACCAGTAGTGCAGTCTGGTGCTTCAGTACAGGCTAACGCTGATCTGCTCCGAAGGTGCCCGTACAAGGAGGACCACTACCTGACCAATCTGGTTCCTGTTGATGGGTCATCTGGACTTCCATACCCTAGCCATTACAAGCGCTTCGTCCTCAAGATGTTCACTTTTGTGAATCCTACTTCCATGGCTCCTTTGAAAGAGAGGGTAAGCATTTTGACATTGCGTTGTACGGAGTTCACTTCTTGTTCTGTGCTTCACCGCCTAATTTGTTTTCCCAATAGATCTACATCCACTGCAGTACGGCCGTGTGTTCACCGACTGCAGGTGCCACTTGTCAACCCAAGTGCAACAGGAGAAGTGAGTGACTTATTGGTTTGTTTTGTCCAATTGTATTGTTGCGTATGTTGGTTTTCCCAGAAATATTCAAGAACCACTGCTGTAGATTTATACAACTAATTTTATGGGCCTTACTTGCTTTTTCTTTCTCATCAGGGAGAGATGTTGGTTCAGCTCTATGGAATTCCAATCCTGTATCGGTAGTCTCTAGTGGAGAAGTGATCTACACACAGTATTAAGTGAAGCCTCATGATACTGAATAAAGTTGTCTTGATTTCAAACGTGTGGCTTATTACCCCCTTCCAGTCTTGCTCAAACTGCTTCTAGCTCTAAATAGAGCAGTGTCATTTCCATGGCTTTAACAGTGTGGTTTCTGGTAAAATCTCAGCTGCTTAGGGTCATATTTTGGGTACATGGAGTTAGGCCTCTTCTATGGCTTACCATTTTGAGGGGCTAAAACAAACATGCAAAGATGTGGGAAGGTGCTCATAAACAAATGTTGGGTAAGTTATTGGTTTCACAACTGGTTTACATTGGGGTCAAAATCTGACAATATAACTTGCAGATCAGAAATGTAGGGTCATGGGCATAGAATGCTTGTTTGCTCTGCAAGAGTTTTGAATTGGAAACCTTCTCCAGGACCTCAAACAGGCCTTGTTTTGATGTGGAAGAAAAACAAAACCGTCTTGCCCACTGAGGCATTTTGATGCAGTGATCTGACCTTCTCTAGTCAGATTATGATTAAGGTAACCCATGGTTGAATCAGTATCTAAACAAAAAAGGCATAGCAATGAATTGTTTTACTCCTGAAAAGGTTTCTGGCAGTCAATAAAACTACATCTTGCTATAATGCACAATCCGGTGTGAATGACCTTGTGGGTCCTGCTGTCTGGTGGAGTGGCAACACTGTGCAAAACCAACACAAGTGATCTGGCCAAACCCTGTATCAGACGCTTATGCAGGCGGGTCATCATGGCAGAGTACTGTACAGAGGTTGGTTGTTACCATGGCACCTAAACACTGTCCAACTTGTACCCTGTTTAGCCAGGCTGCTTTGTCTGTGTCCTGCACCCTGCATAGGAATCATGCTAGTTTCTAAAGCGGTGTACAACTAAACGCACCAAAGAGACACAAGGTATGCTAGGGCACTATCATGCATCTGTGTACACAGTGGAATAGCCAGTGTATCTCAAACTGTAGTGTCAGACAAATCATCTCCAGGAAAACACAATAGTGATGTCAAACTTGAAACTGAATTGATTCAATTTGAAGTTCAGAGTTTTGACACATGGCTTCAAAGCCTGAGGAAGTCATGTCATCCTTGTAATATTGAATATTGTCTATCTTATTTATGAAAACATCATGTTCTCTATACAGTCATGTAGGCTTTAAGGTAAAACAGAGACTACAACTTGAAAGTATTTAAGATTTTTCCCCCAATGAGTCATTTAGGGAGAGTAACTTATTAATGGGGGGATAATTCATTTTACTAATAAAAAAACACTTCTTTAGGCTGATTGAACACTAGATTTCCCTGTGGCATGATGACTCACAATGATTCAGTTTACTAGCTCCAGAGTCAAATTTGATTGATTAAAAGCCATAAAAAATCTGTTTCTTAATTTAACTTCAAAATATTTGATGTACTGTACAAAAGATCATAAAGAGGGCTAAATCTTGATTAAATTCCTACAGGAAAGTGAAATGCAATGCATGCACAGGGCTGGAACATTATTGAAGTCCAAACGAGTGGGGGAGGGGTTGTCCTCAATTAGCTGGAAAAACACAATAAAAGACTCAGTAGAAACACAGCTAGTTACTTGCTGATCTGAACGATTAGGAAACTATGGGGAAAATGTGGGGCATTTTAGTATGTGTGGCTCTCTGGTACAGCAGTGTAAGCAATGCTGCTGTAACCTCATGGAATCTACAAGCAGAAAAGCAACCTCAAAACCAGCAGCTTCCTGGATCGTCTACTCAATTTCCTTGGTTGTTAACACAGTTTCCTAGACCTGTTTCTGATCAGCTACCTGGTTTGTCTTCACAGTTTCCCAGGCCAGTCTCTCAACAGCTCCCTGGCTCGCCTGTGCAGACCCCGGGCTCACCTGTGCAGCTCCCTGGATCATCAGTCCAGCTCCCTGGATCATCAGTCCAGCTCCCTGGATCATCAGTCCAGCTCCCTGGATCATCAGTCCAGCTCCCTGGATCATCAGTCCAGCTCCCTGGATCATCAGTCCAGCTCCCTGGATCATCAGTCCAGCTCCCTGGATCATCTGCACAGCTCCCTGGATCATCAGTCCAGTTCCCTGGATCATCTGCGCAGCTCCCTGGATCATCAGTCCAGTTCCCTGGATCATCTGCGCAGCTCCCTGGATCATCAGTCCAGTTCCCTGGATCATCTGCGCAGCTCCCTGGATCGTCAGTCCAGTTCCCTGGATCATCTGCACAGCTCCCTGGATCATCAGTCCAGTTCGCTGGATCATCTGCGCAGCTCCCTGGATCATCAGTCCAGTTCCCTGGATCATCTGCGCAGCTCTCTGGATCATCAGTCCAGTTCCCTGGATCATCTGCGCAGCTCCCTGGATCATCAGTCCAGTTCCCTGGATCATCTGCGCAGCTCCCTGGATCATCAGTCCAGTTCCCTGGATCATCTGTGCAGCTCCCTGGATCATCAGTCCAGTTCCCTGGATCATCTGTGCAGCTCCCTGGATCATCAGTCCAGTTCCCTGGATCATCAGTCCAGTTCCCTGGCTCCTCTGTGCAGCTCCCTGGACTGTCTTCTCCGCAGTTTCCAAGGCCATTCCCTCAGCAGCTACCTGGCTCGCCTGTGCAGCTCCCTGGCTCCCCTGTGCAATTTCCAGGCTTGTATTCTCCCCAGTTTTTAGGGCCAGTCCCTCAACAGCTACCTGGCTCCTTTTCTATGCAGGTTTCTAGGTATGGTCCCCTGCTGAGCGATGCTACTAAATGCCAACTGGATGATGCTGATAAAATTCCATGTGGAGAACCTGGCATAGATGCTTCTCACTGCGGTGCTATAAACTGCTGTTTTGATGGCCAGCAGTGCTACTATGGAAGAACAGGTAAAGGTTTCAATTCTTTTAATGGATCAGAGATGATGCCGAACTGCCAACAATTACTTCCTCCTTTGGTTTTGCAGTAACTGTCCAGTGCACAATAGATGGCCAGTTTGTGCTGGTAGTGGCCAGGGATGCAACTCTTCCCAGGATCAGCTTGGACTCCATCAGCCTGTTGGGAGGAAGTGATGGACCCTGTGGTGTTGCTGACTATAATGCTGACTTTGCTATATACCAGTTTCCTGTAACTGCTTGTGGCACAAGAGCAACGGTTGGTCCTAGAGGCTTTTGTCAGGTAGATGAAGCTTGTTCATTTGTGTCTAAAATGTGTTCTGTGCTTTTTCTCTAGGTGCAAGGGGACTATGTGGTCTATGAGAACAAAATGGTGTCTTCCTATGAAGTTGGAGTGGGACCCCTTGGTGCCATCACAAGAGACAGCCATTATGAGTGAGTCTGTTTCAGATTCTGCTGGAAGATTAATTTTGGTGTTGTGGGATTTTACTGACTTTTTGATTCCTTTGCAAGGCTTTACTTCCAGTGTAGATATTCTACTACAAGCGTTGAATCCCTGGCTGTTGCTCTTTCATCCAATGATCCTCCTCTACCTGTAGTGGCTTCTGGTCCCCTCAGGGTAGAGCTGAGACTTGGCAATGGACAGTGTGTCACAAAGGGCTGTGTGGAAGGTGAGTTACTTCAGTATTGAGCTTGGTATGAGATTTGACTTTCTCTTCAGCTTTTAGAACACTTTCCTTTGTTCTCCACAGAGCAAGTAGCCTATACCTCCTACTACACTGAGGCTGAATACCCTGTGACCAAGGTCCTGAGGGATCCTGTGTATGTTGAGGTGCGCATGTTGGCGAGGACCGATCCCAATCTGGTCCTGGTCTTGGGACGCTGCTGGGCAACCTCTACACCTAACCCCAACAGTGTTCCTCAGTGGGATCTCCTGGTGAATGGGTAAGTTGGCAGTGCACCTACCAGTAGTGCAGTCTGGTGCTTCAGTACAGGCTAACGCTGATCTGCTCCGAAGGTGCCCGTACAAGGAGGACCACTACCTGACCAATCTGGTTCCTGTTGATGGGTCATCTGGACTTCCATACCCTAGCCATTACAAGCGCTTCGTCCTCAAGATGTTCACTTTTGTGAATCCTACTTCCATGGCTCCTTTGAAAGAGAGGGTAAGCATTTTGACATTGCGTTGTACGGAGTTCACTTCTTGTTCTGTGCTTCACCGCCTAATTTGTTTTCCCAATAGATCTACATCCACTGCAGTACGGCCGTGTGTTCACCGACTGCAGGTGCCACTTGTCAACCCAAGTGCAACAGGAGAAGTGAGTGACTTATTGGTTTGTTTTGTCCAATTGTATTGTTGCGTATGTTGGTTTTCCCAGAAATATTCAAGAACCACTGCTGTAGATTTATACAACTAATTTTATGGGCCTTACTTGCTTTTTCTTTTTTTCTCATCAGGGAGAGATGTTGGTTCAGCTCTATGGAATTCCAATCCTGTATCGGTAGTCTCTAGTGGAGAAGTGATCTACACACAGTATTAAGTGAAGCCTCATGATACTGAATAAAGTTGTCTTGATTTCAAACGTGTGGCTTATTACCCCCTTCCAGTCTTGCTCAAACTGCTTCTAGCTCTAAATAGAGCAGTGTCATTTCCATGGCTTTAACAGTGTGGTTTCTGGTAAAATCTCAGCTGCTTAGGGTCATATTTTGGGTACATGGAGTTAGGCCTCTTCTATGGCTTACCATTTTGAGGGGCTAAAACAAACATGCAAAGATGTGGGAAGGTGCTCATAAACAAATGTTGGGTAAGTTATTGGTTTCACAACTGGTTTACATTGGGGTCAAAATCTGACAATATAACTTGCAGATCAGAAATGTAGGGTCATGGGCATAGAATGCTTGTTTGCTCTGCAAGAGTTTTGAATTGGAAACCTTCTCCAGGACCTCAAACAGGCCTTGTTTTGATGTGGAAGAAAAACAAAACCGTCTTGCCCACTGAGGCATTTTGATGCAGTGATCTGACCTTCTCTAGTCAGATTATGATTAAGGTAACCCATGGTTGAATCAGTATCTAAACAAAAAAGGCATAGCAATGAATTGTTTTACTCCTGAAAAGGTTTCTGGCAGTCAATAAAACTACATCTTGCTATAATGCACAATCCGGTGTGAATGACCTTGTGGGTCCTGCTGTCTGGTGGAGTGGCAACACTGTGCAAAACCAACACAAGTGATCTGGCCAAACCCTGTATCAGACGCTTATGCAGGCGGGTCATCATGGCAGAGTACTGTACAGAGGTTGGTTGTTACCATGGCACCTAAACACTGTCCAACTTGTACCCTGTTTAGCCAGGCTGCTTTGTCTGTGTCCTGCACCCTGCATAGGAATCATGCTAGTTTCTAAAGCGGTGTACAACTAAACGCACCAAAGAGACACAAGGTATGCTAGGGCACTATCATGCATCTGTGTACACAGTGGAATAGCCAGTGTATCTCAAACTGTAGTGTCAGACAAATCATCTCCAGGAAAACACAATAGTGATGTCAAACTTGAAACTGAATTGATTCAATTTGAAGTTCAGAGTTTTGACACATGGCTTCAAAGCCTGAGGAAGTCATGTCATCCTTGTAATATTGAATATTGTCTATCTTATTTATGAAAACATCATGTTCTCTATACAGTCATGTAGGCTTTAAGGTAAAACAGAGACTACAACTTGAAAGTATTTAAGATTTTTCCCCCAATGAGTCATTTAGGGAGAGTAACTTATTAATGGGGGGATAATTCATTTTACTAATAAAAAAACACTTCTTTAGGCTGATTGAACACTAGATTTCCCTGTGGCATGATGACTCACAATGATTCAGTTTACTAGCTCCAGAGTCAAATTTGATTGATTAAAAGCCATAAAAAATCTGTTTCTTAATTTAACTTCAAAATATTTGATGTACTGTACAAAAGATCATAAAGAGGGCTAAATCTTGATTAAATTCCTACAGGAAAGTGAAATGCAATGCATGCACAGGGCTGGAACATTATTGAAGTCCAAACGAGTGGGGGAGGGGTTGTCCTCAATTAGCTGGAAAAACACAATAAAAGACTCAGTAGAAACACAGCTAGTTACTTGCTGATCTGAACGATTAGGAAACTATGGGGAAAATGTGGGGCATTTTAGTATGTGTGGCTCTCTGGTACAGCAGTGTAAGCAATGCTGCTGTAACCTCATGGAATCTACAAGCAGAAAAGCAACCTCAAAACCAGCAGCTTCCTGGATCGTCTACTCAATTTCCTTGGTTGTTAACACAGTTTCCTAGACCTGTTTCTGATCAGCTACCTGGTTTGTCTTCACAGTTTCCAAGGCCAGTCTCTCAACAGCTCCCTGGCTCGCCTGTGCAGCTCCCTGGATCATCTGCACAGCTCCCTGGATCATCAGTCCAGCTCCCTGGATCATCTGCACAGCTCCCTGGATCATCAGTCCAGTTCCCTGGAT
Source organism: Astyanax mexicanus (assembly GCF_023375975.1). Classification (NCBI taxonomy): domain Eukaryota; kingdom Metazoa; phylum Chordata; class Actinopteri; order Characiformes; family Acestrorhamphidae; genus Astyanax; species Astyanax mexicanus. The sequence goes on from NC_064415.1 coordinate 54,395,647, forward strand.
CATCTGCACAGCTCCCTGGATCATCAGTCCAGTTCCCTGGATCATCTGCACAGCTCCCTGGATCATCAGTCCAGTTCCCTGGATCATCTGCACAGCTCCCTGGATCATCTGCACAGCTCCCTGGATCATCAGTCCAGTTCCCTGGATCATCTGCACAGCTCCCTGGATCATCAGTCCAGTTCCCTGGATCATCTGCACAGCTCCCTGGATCGTCAGTCCAGTTCCCTGGATCATCTGCACAGCTCCCTGGATCATCAGTCCAGTTCGCTGGATCATCTGCGCAGCTCCCTGGATCATCAGTCCAGTTCGCTGGATCATCTGCGCAGCTCCCTGGATCATCAGTCCAGTTCCCTGGATCATCTGCGCAGCTCCCTGGATCATCAGTCCAGTTCCCTGGATCATCTGCGCAGCTCCCTGGATCATCAGTCCAGTTCCCTGGCTCATCTGTGCAGCTCCCTGGATCATCAGTCCAGTTCCCTGGCTCATCTGTGCAGCTCCCTGGATCATCAGTCCAGTTCCCTGGATCATCTGTGCAGCTCCCTGGATCATCAGTCCAGTTCCCTGGCTCATCTGCGCAGCTCACTGGATCATCAGTCCAGTTCCCTGGCTCCTCTGTGCAGCTCCCTGGACTGTCTTCTCCGCAGTTTCCAAGGCCATTCCCTCAGCAGCTACCTGGCTCGCCTGTGCAGCTCCCTGGCTCCCCTGTGCAATTTCCAGGCTTGTATTCTCCACAGTTTTTAGGGCCAGTCCCTCAACAGCTACCTGGCTCCTTTTCTATGCAGGTTTCTAGGTATGGTCCCCTGCTGAGCGATGCTACTAAATGCCAACTGGATGATGCTGATAAAATTCCATGTGGAGAACCTGGCATAGATGCTTCTCACTGCGGTGCTATAAACTGCTGTTTTGATGGCCAGCAGTGCTACTATGGAAGAACAGGTAAAGGTTTCAATTCTTTTAATGGATCAGAGATGATGCCGAACTGCCAACAATTACTTCCTCCTTTGGTTTTGCAGTAACTGTCCAGTGCACAATAGATGGCCAGTTTGTGCTGGTAGTGGCCAGGGATGCAACTCTTCCCAGGATCAGCTTGGACTCCATCAGCCTGTTGGGAGGAAGTGATGGACCCTGTGGTGTTGCTGACTATAATGCTGACTTTGCTATATACCAGTTTCCTGTAACTGCTTGTGGCACAAGAGCAACGGTTGGTCCTAGAGGCTTTTGTCAGGTAGATGAAGCTTGTTCATTTGTGTCTAAAATGTGTTCTGTGCTTTTTCTCTAGGTGCAAGGGGACTATGTGGTCTATGAGAACAAAATGGTGTCTTCCTATGAAGTTGGAGTGGGACCCCTTGGTGCCATCACAAGAGACAGCCATTATGAGTGAGTCTGTTTCAGATTCTGCTGGAAGATTAATTTTGGTGTTGTGGGATTTTACTGACTTTTTGATTCCTTTGCAAGGCTTTACTTCCAGTGTAGATATTCTACTACAAGCGTTGAATCCCTGGCTGTTGCTCTTTCATCCAATGATCCTCCTCTACCTGTAGTGGCTTCTGGTCCCCTCAGGGTAGAGCTGAGACTTGGCAATGGACAGTGTGTCACAAAGGGCTGTGTGGAAGGTGAGTTACTTCAGTATTGAGCTTGGTATGAGATTTGACTTTCTCTTCAGCTTCTAGAACACTTTCCTTTGTTCTCCACAGAGCAAGTAGCCTATACCTCCTACTACACTGAGGCTGAATACCCTGTGACCAAGGTCCTGAGGGATCCTGTGTATGTTGAGGTGCGCATGTTGGCGAGGACCGATCCCAATCTGGTCCTGGTCTTGGGACGCTGCTGGGCAACCTCTACACCTAACCCCAACAGTGTTCCTCAGTGGGATCTCCTGGTGAATGGGTAAGTTGGCAGTGCACCTACCAGTAGTGCAGTCTGGTGCTTCAGTACAGGCTAACGCTGATCTGCTCCGAAGGTGCCCGTACAAGGAGGACCACTACCTGACCAATCTGGTTCCTGTTGATGGGTCATCTGGACTTCCATACCCTAGCCATTACAAGCGCTTCGTCCTCAAGATGTTCACTTTTGTGAATCCTACTTCCATGGCTCCTTTGAAAGAGAGGGTAAGCATTTTGACATTGCGTTGTACGGAGTTCACTTCTTGTTCTGTGCTTCACCGCCTAATTTGTTTTCCCAATAGATCTACATCCACTGCAGTACGGCCGTGTGTTCACCGACTGCAGGTGCCACTTGTCAACCCAAGTGCAACAGGAGAAGTGAGTGACTTATTGGTTTGTTTTGTCCAATTGTATTGTTGCGTATGTTGGTTTTCCCAGAAATATTCAAGAACCACTGCTGTAGATTTATACAACTAATTTTATGGGCCTTACTTGCTTTTTCTTTTTTTCTCATCAGGGAGAGATGTTGGTTCAGCTCTATGGAATTCCAATCCTGTATCGGTAGTCTCTAGTGGAGAAGTGATCTACACACAGTATTAAGTGAAGCCTCATGATACTGAATAAAGTTGTCTTGATTTCAAACGTGTGGCTTATTACCCCCTTCCAGTCTTGCTCAAACTGCTTCTAGCTCTAAATAGAGCAGTGTCATTTCCATGGCTTTAACAGTGTGGTTTCTGGTAAAATCTCAGCTGCTTAGGGTCATATTTTGGGTACATGGAGTTAGGCCTCTTCTATGGCTTACCATTTTGAGGGGCTAAAACAAACATGCAAAGATGTGGGAAGGTGCTCATAAACAAATGTTGGGTAAGTTATTGGTTTCACAACTGGTTTACATTGGGGTCAAAATCTGACAATATAACTTGCAGATCAGAAATGTAGGGTCATGGGCATAGAATGCTTGTTTGCTCTGCAAGAGTTTTGAATTGGAAACCTTCTCCAGGACCTCAAACAGGCCTTGTTTTGATGTGGAAGAAAAACAAAACCGTCTTGCCCACTGAGGCATTTTGATGCAGTGATCTGACCTTCTCTAGTCAGATTATGATTAAGGTAACCCATGGTTGAATCAGTATCTAAACAAAAAAGGCATAGCAATGAATTGTTTTACTCCTGAAAAGGTTTCTGGCAGTCAATAAAACTACATCTTGCTATAATGCACAATCCGGTGTGAATGACCTTGTGGGTCCTGCTGTCTGGTGGAGTGGCAACACTGTGCAAAACCAACACAAGTGATCTGGCCAAACCCTGTATCAGACGCTTATGCAGGCGGGTCATCATGGCAGAGTACTGTACAGAGGTTGGTTGTTACCATGGCACCTAAACACTGTCCAACTTGTACCCTGTTTAGCCAGGCTGCTTTGTCTGTGTCCTGCACCCTGCATAGGAATCATGCTAGTTTCTAAAGCGGTGTACAACTAAACGCACCAAAGAGACACAAGGTATGCTAGGGCACTATCATGCATCTGTGTACACAGTGGAATAGCCAGTGTATCTCAAACTGTAGTGTCAGACAAATCATCTCCAGGAAAACACAATAGTGATGTCAAACTTGAAACTGAATTGATTCAATTTGAAGTTCAGAGTTTTGACACATGGCTTCAAAGCCTGAGGAAGTCATGTCATCCTTGTAATATTGAATATTGTCTATCTTATTTATGAAAACATCATGTTCTCTATACAGTCATGTAGGCTTTAAGGTAAAACAGAGACTACAACTTGAAAGTATTTAAGATTTTTCCCCCAATGAGTCATTTAGGGAGAGTAACTTATTAATGGGGGGATAATTCATTTTACTAATAAAAAAACACTTCTTTAGGCTGATTGAACACTAGATTTCCCTGTGGCATGATGACTCACAATGATTCAGTTTACTAGCTCCAGAGTCAAATTTGATTGATTAAAAGCCATAAAAAATCTGTTTCTTAATTTAACTTCAAAATATTTGATGTACTGTACAAAAGATCATAAAGAGGGCTAAATCTTGATTAAATTCCTACAGGAAAGTGAAATGCAATGCATGCACAGGGCTGGAACATTATTGAAGTCCAAACGAGTGGGGGAGGGGTTGTCCTCAATTAGCTGGAAAAACACAATAAAAGACTCAGTAGAAACACAGCTAGTTACTTGCTGATCTGAACGATTAGGAAACTATGGGGAAAATGTGGGGCATTTTAGTATGTGTGGCTCTCTGGTACAGCAGTGAAAGCAATGCTGCTGTAACCTCATGGAATCTACAAGCAGAAAAGCAACCTCAAAACCAGCAGCTTCCTGGATCGTCTACTCAATTTCCTTGGTTGTTAACACAGTTTCCTAGACCTGTTTCTGATCAGCTACCTGGTTTGTCTTCACAGTTTCCCAGGCCAGTCTCTCAACAGCTCCCTGGCTCGCCTGTGCAGACCCCGGGCTCACCTGTGCAGCTCCCTGGATCATCAGTCCAGTTCCCTGGATCATCTGCACAGCTCCCTGGATCATCAGTCCAGTTCCCTGGATCATCTGCACAGCTCCCTGGATCATCAGTCCAGTTCCCTGGATCATCTGCACAGCTCCCTGGATCATCTGCACAGCTCCCTGGATCATCAGTCCAGTTCCCTGGATCATCTGCACAGCTCCCTGGATCATCAGTCCAGTTCCCTGGATCATCTGCACAGCTCCCTGGATCATCTGCACAGCTCCCTGGATCATCAGTCCAGTTCCCTGGATCATCTGCAAGCTCCCTGGATCATCAGTCCAGTTCCCTGGATCATCTGCACAGCTCCCTGGATCATCAGTCCAGTTCCCTGGATCATCTGCACAGCTCCCTGGATCATCAGTCCAGTTCCCTGGATCATCTGCACAGCTCCCTGGATCATCAGTCCAGTTCCCTGGATCATCAGTCCAGTTCCCTGGATCATCAGTCCAGTTCCCTGGATCATCAGTCCAGTTCCCTGGATCATCAGCGCAGCTCCCTGGATCATCAGTCCAGTTCCCTGGATCATCTGTGCAGCTCCCTGGATCATCAGTCCAGTTCCCTGGCTCCTCTGCGCAGCTCCCTGGATCATCAGTCCAGTTCCCTGACTCCTCTGTGCAGCTCCCTGGACTGTCTTCTCCGCAGTTTCCAAGGCCATTCCCTCAGCAGCTACCTGGCTCGCCTGTGCAGCTCCCTGGCTCCCCTGTGCAATTTCCAGGCTTGTATTCTCCACAGTTTTTAGGGCCAGTCCCTCAACAGCTACCTGGCTCCTTTTCTATGCAGGTTTCTAGGTATGGTCCCCTGCTGAGCGATGCTACTAAATGCCAACTGGATGATGCTGATAAAATTCCATGTGGAGAACCTGGCATAGATGCTTCTCACTGCGGTGCTATAAACTGCTGTTTTGATGGCCAGCAGTGCTACTATGGAAGAACAGGTAAAGGTTTCAATTCTTTTAATGGATCAGAGATGATGCCGAACTGCCAACAATTACTTCCTCCTTTGGTTTTGCAGTAACTGTCCAGTGCACAATAGATGGCCAGTTTGTGCTGGTAGTGGCCAGGGATGCAACTCTTCCCAGGATCAGCTTGGACTCCATCAGCCTGTTGGGAGGAAGTGATGGACCCTGTGGTGTTGCTGACTATAATGCTGACTTTGCTATATACCAGTTTCCTGTAACTGCTTGTGGCACAAGAGCAACGGTTGGTCCTAGAGGCTTTTGTCAGGTAGATGAAGCTTGTTCATTTGTGTCTAAAATGTGTTCTGTGCTTTTTCTCTAGGTGCAAGGGGACTATGTGGTCTACGAGAACAAAATGGTGTCTTCCTATGAAGTTGGAGTGGGACCCCTTGGTGCCATCACAAGAGACAGCCATTATGAGTGAGTCTGTTTCAGATTCTGCTGGAAGATTAATTTTGGTGTTGTGGGATTTTACTGACTTTTTGATTCCTTTGCAAGGCTTTACTTCCAGTGTAGATATTCTACTACAAGCGTTGAATCCCTGGCTGTTGCTCTTTCATCCAATGATCCTCCTCTACCTGTAGTGGCTTCTGGTCCCCTCAGGGTAGAGCTGAGACTTGGCAATGGACAGTGTGTCACAAAGGGCTGTGTGGAAGGTGAGTTACTTCAGTATTGAGCTTGGTATGAGATTTGACTTTCTCTTCAGCTTCTAGAACACTTTCCTTTGTTCTCCACAGAGCAAGTAGCCTATACCTCCTACTACACTGAGGCTGAATACCCTGTGACCAAGGTCCTGAGGGATCCTGTGTATGTTGAGGTGCGCATGTTGGCGAGGACCGATCCCAATCTGGTCCTGGTCTTGGGACGCTGCTGGGCAACCTCTACACCTAACCCCAACAGTGTTCCTCAGTGGGATCTCCTGGTGAATGGGTAAGTTGGCAGTGCACCTACCAGTAGTGCAGTCTGGTGCTTCAGTACAGGCTAACGCTGATCTGCTCCGAAGGTGCCCGTACAAGGAGGACCACTACCTGACCAATCTGGTTCCTGTTGATGGGTCATCTGGACTTCCATACCCTAGCCATTACAAGCGCTTCGTCCTCAAGATGTTCACTTTTGTGAATCCTACTTCCATGGCTCCTTTGAAAGAGAGGGTAAGCATTTTGACATTGCGTTGTACGGAGTTCACTTCTTGTTCTGTGCTTCACCGCCTAATTTGTTTTCCCAATAGATCTACATCCACTGCAGTACGGCCGTGTGTTCACCGACTGCAGGTGCCACTTGTCAACCCAAGTGCAACAGGAGAAGTGAGTGACTTATTGGTTTGTTTTGTCCAATTGTATTGTTGCGTATGTTGGTTTTCCCAGAAATATTCAAGAACCACTGCTGTAGATTTATACAACTAATTTTATGGGCCTTACTTGCTTTTTCTTTTTTTCTCATCAGGGAGAGATGTTGGTTCAGCTCTATGGAATTCCAATCCTGTATCGGTAGTCTCTAGTGGAGAAGTGATCTACACACAGTATTAAGTGAAGCCTCATGATACTGAATAAAGTTGTCTTGATTTCAAACGTGTGGCTTATTACCCCCTTCCAGTCTTGCTCAAACTGCTTCTAGCTCTAAATAGAGCAGTGTCATTTCCATGGCTTTAACAGTGTTGTTTCTGGTAAAATCTCAGCTGCTTAGGGTCATATTTTGGGTACATGGAGTTAGGCCTCTTCTATGGCTTACCATTTTGAGGGGCTAAAACAAACATGCAAAGATGTGGGAAGGTGCTCATAAACAAATGTTGGGTAAGTTATTGGTTTCACAACTGGTTTACATTGGGGTCAAAATCTGACAATATAACTTGCAGATCAGAAATGTAGGGTCATGGGCATAGAATGCTTGTTTGCTCTGCAAGAGTTTTGAATTGGAAACCTTCTCCAGGACCTCAAACAGGCCTTGTTTTGATGTGGAAGAAAAACAAAACCGTCTTGCCCACTGAGGCATTTTGATGCAGTGATCTGACCTTCTCTAGTCAGATTATGATTAAGGTAACCCATGGTTGAATCAGTATCTAAACAAAAAAGGCATAGCAATGAATTGTTTTACTCCTGAAAAGGTTTCTGGCAGTCAATAAAACTACATCTTGCTATAATGCACAATCCGGTGTGAATGACCTTGTGGGTCCTGCTGTCTGGTGGAGTGGCAACACTGTGCAAAACCAACACAAGTGATCTGGCCAAACCCTGTATCAGACGCTTATGCAGGCGGGTCATCATGGCAGAGTACTGTACAGAGGTTGGTTGTTACCATGGCACCTAAACACTGTCCAACTTGTACCCTGTTTAGCCAGGCTGCTTTGTCTGTGTCCTGCACCCTGCATAGGAATCATGCTAGTTTCTAAAGCGGTGTACAACTAAACGCACCAAAGAGACACAAGGTATGCTAGGGCACTATCATGCATCTGTGTACACAGTGGAATAGCCAGTGTATCTCAAACTGTAGTGTCAGACAAATCATCTCCAGGAAAACACAATAGTGATGTCAAACTTGAAACTGAATTGATTCAATTTGAAGTTCAGAGTTTTGACACATGGCTTCAAAGCCTGAGGAAGTCATGTCATCCTTGTAATATTGAATATTGTCTATCTTATTTATGAAAACATCATGTTCTCTATACAGTCATGTAGGCTTTAAGGTAAAACAGAGACTACAACTTGAAAGTATTTAAGATTTTTCCCCCAATGAGTCATTTAGGGAGAGTAACTTATTAATGGGGGGATAATTCATTTTACTAATAAAAAAACACTTCTTTAGGCTGATTGAACACTAGATTTCCCTGTGGCATGATGACTCACAATGATTCAGTTTACTAGCTCCAGAGTCAAATTTGATTGATTAAAAGCCATAAAAAATCTGTTTCTTAATTTAACTTCAAAATATTTGATGTACTGTACAAAAGATCATAAAGAGGGCTAAATCTTGATTAAATTCCTACAGGAAAGTGAAATGCAATGCATGCACAGGGCTGGAACATTATTGAAGTCCAAACGAGTGGGGGAGGGGTTGTCCTCAATTAGCTGGAAAAACACAATAAAAGACTCAGTAGAAACACAGCTAGTTACTTGCTGATCTGAACGATTAGGAAACTATGGGGAAAATGTGGGGCATTTTAGTATGTGTGGCTCTCTGGTACAGCAGTGTAAGCAATGCTGCTGTAACCTCATGGAATCTACAAGCAGAAAAGCAACCTCAAAACCAGCAGCTTCCTGGATCGTCTACTCAATTTCCTTGGTTGTTAACACAGTTTCCTAGACCTGTTTCTGATCAGCTACCTGGTTTGTCTTCACAGTTTCCCAGGCCAGTCTCTCAACAGCTCCCTGGCTCGCCTGTGCAGACCCCGGGCTCACCTGTGCAGCTCCCTGGATCATCAGTCCAGCTCCCTGGATCATCTGCACAGCTCCCTGGATCATCAGTCCAGTTCCCTGGATCATCTGCACAGCTCCCTGGATCATCAGTCCAGTTCCCTGGATCATCTGCACAGCTCCCTGGATCATCAGTCCAGTTCCCTGGATCATCTGCACAGCTCCCTGGATCATCTGCACAGCTCCCTGGATCATCAGTCCAGTTCCCTGGATCATCTGCACAGCTCCCTGGATCATCAGTCCAGTTCCCTGGATCATCTGCACAGCTCCCTGGATCATCAGTCCAGTTCCCTGGATCATCTGCACAGCTCCCTGGATCATCAGTCCAGTTCCCTGGATCATCAGTCCAGTTCCCTGGATCATCAGTCCAGTTCCCTGGATCATCAGTCCAGTTCCCTGGATCATCAGTCCAGTTCCCTGGATCATCAGCGCAGCTCCCTGGATCATCAGTCCAGTTCCCTGGATCATCTGCGCAGCTCCCTGGATCATCAGTCCAGTTCCCTGGATCATCTGTGCAGCTCCCTGGATCATCAGTCCAGTTCCCTGGCTCCTCTGCGCAGCTCCCTGGATCATCAGTCCAGTTCCCTGGCTCCTCTGTGCAGCTCCCTGGACTGTCTTCTCCGCAGTTTCCAAGGCCATTCCCTCAGCAGCTACCTGGCTCGCCTGTGCAGCTCCCTGGCTCCCCTGTGCAATTTCCAGGCTTGTATTCTCCACAGTTTTTAGGGCCAGTCCCTCAACAGCTACCTGGCTCCTTTTCTATGCAGGTTTCTAGGTATGGTCCCCTGCTGAGCGATGCTACTAAATGCCAACTGGATGATGCTGATAAAATTCCATGTGGAGAACCTGGCATAGATGCTTCTCACTGCGGTGCTATAAACTGCTGTTTTGATGGCCAGCAGTGCTACTATGGAAGAACAGGTAAAGGTTTCAATTCTTTTAATGGATCAGAGATGATGCCGAACTGCCAACAATTACTTCCTCCTTTGGTTTTGCAGTAACTGTCCAGTGCACAATAGATGGCCAGTTTGTGCTGGTAGTGGCCAGGGATGCAACTCTTCCCAGGATCAGCTTGGACTCCATCAGCCTGTTGGGAGGAAGTGATGGACCCTGTGGTGTTGCTGACTATAATGCTGACTTTGCTATATACCAGTTTCCTGTAACTGCTTGTGGCACAAGAGCAACGGTTGGTCCTAGAGGCTTTTGTCAGGTAGATGAAGCTTGTTCATTTGTGTCTAAAATGTGTTCTGTGCTTTTTCTCTAGGTGCAAGGGGACTATGTGGTCTACGAGAACAAAATGGTGTCTTCCTATGAAGTTGGAGTGGGACCCCTTGGTGCCATCACAAGAGACAGCCATTATGAGTGAGTCTGTTTCAGATTCTGCTGGAAGATTAATTTTGGTGTTGTGGGATTTTACTGACTTTTTGATTCCTTTGCAAGGCTTTACTTCCAGTGTAGATATTCTACTACAAGCGTTGAATCCCTGGCTGTTGCTCTTTCATCCAATGATCCTCCTCTACCTGTAGTGGCTTCTGGTCCCCTCAGGGTAGAGCTGAGACTTGGCAATGGACAGTGTGTCACAAAGGGCTGTGTGGAAGGTGAGTTACTTCAGTATTGAGCTTGGTATGAGATTTGACTTTCTCTTCAGCTTCTAGAACACTTTCCTTTGTTCTCCACAGAGCAAGTAGCCTATACCTCCTACTACAATGAGGCTGAATACCCTGTGACCAAGGTCCTGAGGGATCCTGTGTATGTTGAGGTGCGCATGTTGGCGAGGACCGATCCCAATCTGGTCCTGGTCTTGGGACGCTGCTGGGCAACCTCTACACCTAACCCCAACAGTGTTCCTCAGTGGGATCTCCTGGTGAATGGGTAAGTTGGCAGTGCACCTACCAGTAGTGCAGTCTGGTGCTTCAGTACAGGCTAACGCTGATCTGCTCCGAAGGTGCCCGTACAAGGAGGACCACTACCTGACCAATCTGGTTCCTGTTGATGGGTCATCTGGACTTCCATACCCTAGCCATTACAAGCGCTTCGTCCTCAAGATGTTCACTTTTGTGAATCCTACTTCCATGGCTCCTTTGAAAGAGAGGGTAAGCATTTTGACATTGCGTTGTACGGAGTTCACTTCTTGTTCTGTGCTTCACCGCCTAATTTGTTTTCCCAATAGATCTACATCCACTGCAGTACGGCCGTGTGTTCACAGACTGCAGGTGCCACTTGTCAACCCAAGTGCAACAGGAGAAGTGAGTGACTTATTGGTTTGTTTTGTCCAATTGTATTGTTGCGTATGTTGGTTTTCCCAGAAATATTCAAGAACCACTGCTGTAGATTTATACAACTAATTTTATGGGCCTTACTTGCTTTTTCTTTTTTTCTCATCAGGGAGAGATGTTGGTTCAGCTCTATGGAATTCCAATCCTGTATCGGTAGTCTCTAGTGGAGAAGTGATCTACACACAGTATTAAGTGAAGCCTCATGATACTGAATAAAGTTGTCTTGATTTCAAACGTGTGGCTTATTACCCCCTTCCAGTCTTGCTCAAACTGCTTCTAGCTCTAAATAGAGCAGTGTCATTTCCATGGCTTTAACAGTGTTGTTTCTGGTAAAATCTCAGCTGCTTAGGGTCATATTTTGGGTACATGGAGTTAGGCCTCTTCTATGGCTTACCATTTTGAGGGGCTAAAACAAACATGCAAAGATGTGGGAAGGTGCTCATAAACAAATGTTGGGTAAGTTATTGGTTTCACAACTGGTTTACATTGGGGTCAAAATCTGACAATATAACTTGCAGATCAGAAATGTAGGGTCATGGGCATAGAATGCTTGTTTGCTCTGCAAGAGTTTTGAATTGGAAACCTTCTCCAGGACCTCAAACAGGCCTTGTTTTGATGTGGAAGAAAAACAAAACCGTCTTGCCCACTGAGGCATTTTGATGCAGTGATCTGACCTTCTCTAGTCAGATTATGATTAAGGTAACCCATGGTTGAATCAGTATCTAAACAAAAAAGGCATAGCAATGAATTGTTTTACTCCTGAAAAGGTTTCTGGCAGTCAATAAAACTACATCTTGCTATAATGCACAATCCGGTGTGAATGACCTTGTGGGTCCTGCTGTCTGGTGGAGTGGCAACACTGTGCAAAACCAACACAAGTGATCTGGCCAAACCCTGTATCAGACGCTTATGCAGGCGGGTCATCATGGCAGAGTACTGTACAGAGGTTGGTTGTTACCATGGCACCTAAACACTGTCCAACTTGTACCCTGTTTAGCCAGGCTGCTTTGTCTGTGTCCTGCACCCTGCATAGGAATCATGCTAGTTTCTAAAGCGGTGTACAACTAAACGCACCAAAGAGACACAAGGTATGCTAGGGCACTATCATGCATCTGTGTACACAGTGGAATAGCCAGTGTATCTCAAACTGTAGTGTCAGACAAATCATCTCCAGGAAAACACAATAGTGATGTCAAACTTGAAACTGAATTGATTCAATTTGAAGTTCAGAGTTTTGACACATGGCTTCAAAGCCTGAGGAAGTCATGTCATCCTTGTAATATTGAATATTGTCTATCTTATTTATGAAAACATCATGTTCTCTATACAGTCATGTAGGCTTTAAGGTAAAACAGAGACTACAACTTGAAAGTATTTAAGATTTTTCCCCCAATGAGTCATTTAGGGAGAGTAACTTATTAATGGGGGGATAATTCATTTTACTAATAAAAAAACACTTCTTTAGGCTGATTGAACACTAGATTTCCCTGTGGCATGATGACTCACAATGATTCAGTTTACTAGCTCCAGAGTCAAATTTGATTGATTAAAAGCCATAAAAAATCTGTTTCTTAATTTAACTTCAAAATATTTGATGTACTGTACAAAAGATCATAAAGAGGGCTAAATCTTGATTAAATTCCTACAGGAAAGTGAAATGCAATGCATGCACAGGGCTGGAACATTATTGAAGTCCAAACGAGTGGGGGAGGGGTTGTCCTCAATTAGCTGGAAAAACACAATAAAAGACTCAGTAGAAACACAGCTAGTTACTTGCTGATCTGAACGATTAGGAAACTATGGGGAAAATGTGGGGCATTTTAGTATGTGTGGCTCTCTGGTACAGCAGTGTAAGCAATGCTGCTGTAACCTCATGGAATCTACAAGCAGAAAAGCAACCTCAAAACCAGCAGCTTCCTGGATCGTCTACTCAATTTCCTTGGTTGTTAACACAGTTTCCTAGACCTGTTTCTGATCAGCTACCTGGTTTGTCTTCACAGTTTCCCAGGCCAGTCTCTCAACAGCTCCCTGGCTCGCCTGTGCAGACCCCGGGCTCACCTGTGCAGCTCCCTGGATCATCAGTCCAGCTCCCTGGATCATCAGTCCAGCTCCCTGGATCATCAGTCCAGCTCCCTGGATCATCAGTCCAGCTCCCTGGATCATCAGTCCAGCTCCCTGGATCATCTGCACAGCTCCCTGGATCATCAGTCCAGTTCCCTGGATCATCTGCACAGCTCCCTGGATCATCAGTCCAGTTCCCTGGATCATCTGCGCAGCTCCCTGGATCATCAGTCCAGTTCCCTGGATCATCTGCACAGCTCCCTGGATCGTCAGTCCAGTTCCCTGGATCATCTGCACAGCTCCCTGGATCATCAGTCCAGTTCGCTGGATCATCTGCGCAGCTCCCTGGATCATCAGTCCAGTTCCCTGGATCATCTGCGCAGCTCCCTGGATCATCAGTCCAGTTCCCTGGATCATCTGCGCAGCTCCCTGGATCATCAGTCCAGTTCCCTGGATCATCTGCGCAGCTCCCTGGATCATCAGTCCAGTTCCCTGGATCATCTGCGCAGCTCCCTGGATCATCAGTCCAGTTCCCTGGCTCATCTGTGCAGCTCCCTGGATCATCAGTCCAGTTCCTTGGATCATCTGTGCAGCTCCCTGGATCATCAGTCCAGTTCCCTGGATCATCTGTGCAGCTCCCTGGATCATCAGTCCAGTTCCCTGGATCATCTGTGCAGCTCCCTGGATCATCAGTCCAGTTCCCTGGATCATCTGTGCAGCTCCCTGGATCATCAGTCCAGTTCCCTGGATCATCTGTGCAGCTCCCTGGATCATCAGTCCAGTTCCCTGGATCATCTGTGCAGCTCCCTGGATCATCAGTCCAGTTCCCTGGATCATCTGTGCAGCTCCCTGGATCATCAGTCCAGTTCCCTGGATCATCTGTGCAGCTCCCTGGATCATCAGTCCAGTTCCCTGGCTCCTCTGTGCAGCTCCCTGGACTGTCTTCTCTGCAGTTTCCAAGGCCATTCCCTCAGCAGCTCCCTGGCTCCCCTGTGCAATTTCCAGGCTTGTATTCTCCACAGTTTTTAGGGCCAGTCCCTCAACAGCTACCTGGCTCGCCTGTGCAGCTCCCTGGCTCCCCTGTGCAATTTCCAGGCTTGTATTCTCCACAGTTTTTAGGGCCAGTCCCTCAACAGCTACCTGGCTCCTTTTCTATGCAGGTTTCTAGGTATGGTCCCCTGCTGAGCGATGCTACTAAATGCCAACTGGATGATGCTGATAAAATTCCATGTGGAGAACCTGGCATAGATGCTTCTCACTGCGGTGCTATAAACTGCTGTTTTGATGGCCAGCAGTGCTACTATGGAAGAACAGGTAAAGGTTTCAATTCTTTTAATGGATCAGAGATGATGCCGAACTGCCAACAATTACTTCCTCCTTTGGTTTTGCAGTAACTGTCCAGTGCACAATAGATGGCCAGTTTGTGCTGGTAGTGGCCAGGGATGCAACTCTTCCCAGGATCAGCTTGGACTCCATCAGCCTGTTGGGAGGAAGTGATGGACCCTGTGGTGTTGCTGACTATAATGCTGACTTTGCTATATACCAGTTTCCTGTAACTGCTTGTGGCACAAGAGCAACGGTTGGTCCTAGAGGCTTTTGTCAGGTAGATGAAGCTTGTTCATTTGTGTCTAAAATGTGTTCTGTGCTTTTTCTCTAGGTGCAAGGAGACTATGTGGTCTATGAGAACAAAATGGTGTCTTCCTATGAAGTTGGAGTGGGACCCCTTGGTGCCATCACAAGAGACAGCCATTATGAGTGAGTCTGTTTCAGATTCTGCTGGAAGATTAATTTTGGTGTTGTGGGATTTTACTGACTTTTTGATTCCTTTGCAAGGCTTTACTTCCAGTGTAGATATTCTACTACAAGCGTTGAATCCCTGGCTGTTGCTCTTTCATCCAATGATCCTCCTCTACCTGTAGTGGCTTCTGGTCCCCTCAGGGTAGAGCTGAGACTTGGCAATGGACAGTGTGTCACAAAGGGCTGTGTGGAAGGTGAGTTACTTCAGTATTGAGCTTGGTATGAGATTTGACTTTCTCTTCAGCTTCTAGAACACTTTCCTTTGTTCTCCACAGAGCAAGTAGCCTATACCTCCTACTACACTGAGGCTGAATACCCTGTGACCAAGGTCCTGAGGGATCCTGTGTATGTTGAGGTGCGCATGTTGGCGAGGACCGATCCCAATCTGGTCCTGGTCTTGGGACGCTGCTGGGCAACCTCTACACCTAACCCCAACAGTGTTCCTCAGTGGGATCTCCTGGTGAATGGGTAAGTTGGCAGTGCACCTACCAGTAGTGCAGTCTGGTGCTTCAGTACAGGCTAACGCTGATCTGCTCCGAAGGTGCCCGTACAAGGAGGACCACTACCTGACCAATCTGGTTCCTGTTGATGGGTCATCTGGACTTCCATACCCTAGCCATTACAAGCGCTTCGTCCTCAAGATGTTCACTTTTGTGAATCCTACTTCCATGGCTCCTTTGAAAGAGAGGGTAAGCATTTTGACATTGCGTTGTACGGAGTTCACTTCTTGTTCTGTGCTTCACCGCCTAATTTGTTTTCCCAATAGATCTACATCCACTGCAGTACGGCCGTGTGTTCACCGACTGCAGGTGCCACTTGTCAACCCAAGTGCAACAGGAGAAGTGAGTGACTTATTGGTTTGTTTTGTCCAATTGTATTGTTGCGTATGTTGGTTTTCCCAGAAATATTCAAGAACCACTGCTGTAGATTTATACAACTAATTTTATGGGCCTTACTTGCTTTTTCTTTTTTTCTCATCAGGGAGAGATGTTGGTTCAGCTCTATGGAATTCCAATCCTGTATCGGTAGTCTCTAGTGGAGAAGTGATCTACACACAGTATTAAGTGAAGCCTCATGATACTGAATAAAGTTGTCTTGATTTCAAACGTGTGGCTTATTACCCCCTTCCAGTCTTGCTCAAACTGCTTCTAGCTCTAAATAGAGCAGTGTCATTTCCATGGCTTTAACAGTGTTGTTTCTGGTAAAATCTCAGCTGCTTAGGGTCATATTTTGGGTACATGGAGTTAGGCCTCTTCTATGGCTTACCATTTTGAGGGGCTAAAACAAACATGCAAAGATGTGGGAAGGTGCTCATAAACAAATGTTGGGTAAGTTATTGGTTTCACAACTGGTTTACATTGGGGTCAAAATCTGACAATATAACTTGCAGATCAGAAATGTAGGGTCATGGGCATAGAATGCTTGTTTGCTCTGCAAGAGTTTTGAATTGGAAACCTTCTCCAGGACCTCAAACAGGCCTTGTTTTGATGTGGAAGAAAAACAAAACCGTCTTGCCCACTGAGGCATTTTGATGCAGTGATCTGACCTTCTCTAGTCAGATTATGATTAAGGTAACCCATGGTTGAATCAGTATCTAAACAAAAAAGGCATAGCAATGAATTGTTTTACTCCTGAAAAGGTTTCTAGCAGTCAATAAAACTACATCTTGCTATAATGCACAATCCGGTGTGAATGACCTTGTGGGTCCTGCTGTCTGGTGGAGTGGCAACACTGTGCAAAACCAACACAAGTGATCTGGCCAAACCCTGTATCAGACGCTTATGCAGGCGGGTCATCATGGCAGAGTACTGTACAGAGGTTGGTTGTTACCATGGCACCTAAACACTGTCCAACTTGTACCCTGTTTAGCCAGGCTGCTTTGTCTGTGTCCTGCACCCTGCATAGGAATCATGCTAGTTTCTAAAGCGGTGTACAACTAAACGCACCAAAGAGACACAAGGTATGCTAGGGCACTATCATGCATCTGTGTACACAGTGGAATAGCCAGTGTATCTCAAACTGTAGTGTCAGACAAATCATCTCCAGGAAAACACAATAGTGATGTCAAACTTGAAACTGAATTGATTCAATTTGAAGTTCAGAGTTTTGACACATGGCTTCAAAGCCTGAGGAAGTCATGTCATCCTTGTAATATTGAATATTGTCTATCTTATTTATGAAAACATCATGTTCTCTATACAGTCATGTAGGCTTTAAGGTAAAACAGAGACTACAACTTGAAAGTATTTAAGATTTTTCCCCCAATGAGTCATTTAGGGAGAGTAACTTATTAATGGGGGGATAATTCATTTTACTAATAAAAAAACACTTCTTTAGGCTGATTGAACACTAGATTTCCCTGTGGCATGATGACTCACAATGATTCAGTTTACTAGCTCCAGAGTCAAATTTGATTGATTAAAAGCCATAAAAAATCTGTTTCTTAATTTAACTTCAAAATATTTGATGTACTGTACAAAAGATCATAAAGAGGGCTAAATCTTGATTAAATTCCTACAGGAAAGTGAAATGCAATGCATGCACAGGGCTGGAACATTATTGAAGTCCAAACGAGTGGGGGAGGGGTTGTCCTCAATTAGCTGGAAAAACACAATAAAAGACTCAGTAGAAACACAGCTAGTTACTTGCTGATCTGAACGATTAGGAAACTATGGGGAAAATGTGGGGCATTTTAGTATGTGTGGCTCTCTGGTACAGCAGTGTAAGCAATGCTGCTGTAACCTCATGGAATCTACAAGCAGAAAAGCAACCTCAAAACCAGCAGCTTCCTGGATCGTCTACTCAATTTCCTTGGTTGTTAACACAGTTTCCTAGACCTGTTTCTGATCAGCTACCTGGTTTGTCTTCACAGTTTCCCAGGCCAGTCTCTCAACAGCTCCCTGGCTCGCCTGTGCAGACCCCGGGCTCACCTGTGCAGCTCCCTGGATCATCAGTCCAGCTCCCTGGATCATCAGTCCAGCTCCCTGGATCATCTGCACAGCTCCCTGGATCATCAGTCCAGTTCCCTGGATCATCTGCACAGCTCCCTGGATCATCAGTCCAGTTCCCTGGATCATCTGCGCAGCTCCCTGGATCATCAGTCCAGTTCCCTGGATCATCTGCGCAGCTCCCTGGATCATCAGTCCAGTTCCCTGGATTATCTGCGCAGCTCCCTGGATCATCAGTCCAGTTCCCTGGATCATCTGCGCAGCTCCCTGGATCATCAGTCCAGTTCCCTGGATCATCTGCGCAGCTCCCTGGATCATCAGTCCAGTTCCCTGGATCATCTGCGCAGCTCCCTGGATCATCAGTCCAGTTCCCTGGATCATCTGTGCAGCTCCCTGGATCATCAGTCCAGTTCCCTGGCTCATCTGCGCAGCTCCCTGGATCATCAGTCCAGTTCCCTGGATCATCTGCGCAGCTCCCTGGATCATCAGTCCAGTTCCCTGGATCATCTGCGCAGCTCCCTGGATCATCAGTCCAGTTCCCTGGATCATCTGCGCAGCTCCCTGGATCATCAGTCCAGTTCCCTGGATCATCTGCGCAGCTCCCTGGATCATCAGTCCAGTTCCCTGGATCATCTGCGCAGCTCCCTGGATCATCAGTCCAGTTCCCTGGATCATCTGCGCAGCTCCCTGGATCATCAGTCCAGTTCCCTGGCTCATCTGCGCAGCTCCCTGGATCATCAGTCCAGTTCCCTGGCTCATCTGTGCAGCTCCCTGGATCATCAGTCCAGTTCCCTGGATCATCTGCGCAGCTCCCTGGATCATCTGCGCAGCTCCCTGGATCATCTGCGCAGCTCCCTGGATCATCTGCGCAGCTCCCTGGATCATCAGTCCAGTTCCCTGGATCATCTGCGCAGCTCCCTGGATCATCAGTCCAGTTCCCTGGATCATCTGCGCAGCTCCCTGGATCATCAGTCCAGTTCCCTGGCTCATCTGCGCAGCTCCCTGGATCATCAGTCCAGTTCCCTGGCTCCTCTGTGCAGCTCCCTGGACTGTCTTCTCCGCAGTTTCCAAGGCCATTCCCTCAGCAGCTACCTGGCTCGCCTGTGCAGCTCCCTGGCTCCCCTGTGCAATTTCCAGGCTTGTATTCTCCACAGTTTTTAGGGCCAGTCCCTCAACAGCTACCTGGCTCCTTTTCTATGCAGGTTTCTAGGTATGGTCCCCTGCTGAGCGATGCTACTAAATGCCAACTGGATGATGCTGATAAAATTCCATGTGGAGAACCTGGCATAGATGCTTCTCACTGCGGTGCTATAAACTGCTGTTTTGATGGCCAGCAGTGCTACTATGGAAGAACAGGTAAAGGTTTCAATTCTTTTAATGGATCAGAGATGATGCCGAACTGCCAACAATTACTTCCTCCTTTGGTTTTGCAGTAACTGTCCAGTGCACAATAGATGGCCAGTTTGTGCTGGTAGTGGCCAGGGATGCAACTCTTCCCAGGATCAGCTTGGACTCCATCAGCCTGTTGGGAGGAAGTGATGGACCCTGTGGTGTTGCTGACTATAATGCTGACTTTGCTATATACCAGTTTCCTGTAACTGCTTGTGGCACAAGAGCAACGGTTGGTCCTAGAGGCTTTTGTCAGGTAGATGAAGCTTGTTCATTTGTGTCTAAAATGTGTTCTGTGCTTTTTCTCTAGGTGCAAGGGGACTATGTGGTCTATGAGAACAAAATGGTGTCTTCCTATGAAGTTGGAGTGGGACCCCTTGGTGCCATCACAAGAGACAGCCATTATGAGTGAGTCTGTTTCAGATTCTGCTGGAAGATTAATTTTGGTGTTGTGGGATTTTACTGACTTTTTGATTCCTTTGCAAGGCTTTACTTCCAGTGTAGATATTCTACTACAAGCGTTGAATCCCTGGCTGTTGCTCTTTCATCCAATGATCCTCCTCTACCTGTAGTGGCTTCTGGTCCCCTCAGGGTAGAGCTGAGACTTGGCAATGGACAGTGTGTCACAAAGGGCTGTGTGGAAGGTGAGTTACTTCAGTATTGAGCTTGGTATGAGATTTGACTTTCTCTTCAGCTTCTAGAACACTTTCCTTTGTTCTCCACAGAGCAAGTAGCCTATACCTCCTACTACACTGAGGCTGAATACCCTGTGACCAAGGTCCTGAGGGATCCTGTGTATGTTGAGGTGCGCATGTTGGCGAGGACCGATCCCAATCTGGTCCTGGTCTTGGGACGCTGCTGGGCAACCTCTACACCTAACCCCAACAGTGTTCCTCAGTGGGATCTCCTGGTGAATGGGTAAGTTGGCAGTGCACCTACCAGTAGTGCAGTCTGGTGCTTCAGTACAGGCTAACGCTGATCTGCTCCGAAGGTGCCCGTACAAGGAGGACCACTACCTGACCAATCTGGTTCCTGTTGATGGGTCATCTGGACTTCCATACCCTAGCCATTACAAGCGCTTCGTCCTCAAGATGTTCACTTTTGTGAATCCTACTTCCATGGCTCCTTTGAAAGAGAGGGTAAGCATTTTGACATTGCGTTGTACGGAGTTCACTTCTTGTTCTGTGCTTCACCGCCTAATTTGTTTTCCCAATAGATCTACATCCACTGCAGTACGGCCGTGTGTTCACCGACTGCAGGTGCCACTTGTCAACCCAAGTGCAACAGGAGAAGTGAGTGACTTATTGGTTTGTTTTGTCCAATTGTATTGTTGCGTATGTTGGTTTTCCCAGAAATATTCAAGAACCACTGCTGTAGATTTATACAACTAATTTTATGGGCCTTACTTGCTTTTTCTTTTTTTCTCATCAGGGAGAGATGTTGGTTCAGCTCTATGGAATTCCAATCCTGTATCGGTAGTCTCTAGTGGAGAAGTGATCTACACACAGTATTAAGTGAAGCCTCATGATACTGAATAAAGTTGTCTTGATTTCAAACGTGTGGCTTATTACCCCCTTCCAGTCTTGCTCAAACTGCTTCTAGCTCTAAATAGAGCAGTGTCATTTCCATGGCTTTAACAGTGTGGTTTCTGGTGAAATCTCAGCTGCTTAGGGTCATATTTTGGGTACATGGAGTTAGGCCTCTTCTATGGCTTACCATTTTGAGGGGCTAAAACAAACATGCAAAGATGTGGGAAGGTGCTCATAAACAAATGTTGGGTAAGTTATTGGTTTCACAACTGGTTTACATTGGGGTCAAAATCTGACAATATAACTTGCAGATCAGAAATGTAGGGTCATGGGCATAGAATGCTTGTTTGCTCTGCAAGAGTTTTGAATTGGAAACCTTCTCCAGGACCTCAAACAGGCCTTGTTTTGATGTGGAAGAAAAACAAAACCGTCTTGCCCACTGAGGCATTTTGATGCAGTGATCTGACCTTCTCTAGTCAGATTATGATTAAGGTAACCCATGGTTGAATCAGTATCTAAACAAAAAAGGCATAGCAATGAATTGTTTTACTCCTGAAAAGGTTTCTGGCAGTCAATAAAACTACATCTTGCTATAATGCACAATCCGGTGTGAATGACCTTGTGGGTCCTGCTGTCTGGTGGAGTGGCAACACTGTGCAAAACCAACACAAGTGATCTGGCCAAACCCTGTATCAGACGCTTATGCAGGCGGGTCATCATGGCAGAGTACTGTACAGAGGTTGGTTGTTACCATGGCACCTAAACACTGTCCAACTTGTACCCTGTTTAGCCAGGCTGCTTTGTCTGTGTCCTGCACCCTGCATAGGAATCATGCTAGTTTCTAAAGCGGTGTACAACTAAACGCACCAAAGAGATACAAGGTATGCTAGGGCACTATCATGCATCTGTGTACACAGTGGAATAGCCAGTGTATCTCAAACTGTAGTGTCAGACAAATCATCTCCAGGAAAACACAATAGTGATGTCAAACTTGAAACTGAATTGATTCAATTTGAAGTTCAGAGTTTTGACACATGGCTTCAAAGCCTGAGGAAGTCATGTCATCCTTGTAATATTGAATATTGTCTATCTTATTTATGAAAACATCATGTTCTCTATACAGTCATGTAGGCTTTAAGGTAAAACAGAGACTACAACTTGAAAGTATTTAAGATTTTTCCCCCAATGAGTCATTTAGGGAGAGTAACTTATTAATGGGGGGATAATTCATTTTACTAATAAAAAAACACTTCTTTAGGCTGATTGAACACTAGATTTCCCTGTGGCATGATGACTCACAATGATTCAGTTTACTAGCTCCAGAGTCAAATTTGATTGATTAAAAGCCATAAAAAATCTGTTTCTTAATTTAACTTCAAAATATTTGATGTACTGTACAAAAGATCATAAAGAGGGCTAAATCTTGATTAAATTCCTACAGGAAAGTGAAATGCAATGCATGCACAGGGCTGGAACATTATTGAAGTCCAAACGAGTGGGGGAGGGGTTGTCCTCAATTAGCTGGAAAAACACAATAAAAGACTCAGTAGAAACACAGCTAGTTACTTGCTGATCTGAACGATTAGGAAACTATGGGGAAAATGTGGGGCATTTTAGTATGTGTGGCTCTCTGGTACAGCAGTGTAAGCAATGCTGCTGTAACCTCATGGAATCTACAAGCAGAAAAGCAACCTCAAAACCAGCAGCTTCCTGGATCGTCTACTCAATTTCCTTGGTTGTTAACACAGTTTCCTAGACCTGTTTCTGATCAGCTACCTGGTTTGTCTTCACAGTTTCCCAGGCCAGTCTCTCAACAGCTCCCTGGCTCGCCTGTGCAGACCCCGGGCTCACCTGTGCAGCTCCCTGGATCATCAGTCCAGCTCCCTGGATCATCAGTCCAGCTCCCTGGATCATCTGCACAGCTCCCTGGATCATCAGTCCAGTTCCCTGGATCATCTGCACAGCTCCCTGGATCATCAGTCCAGTTCCCTGGATCATCTGTGCAGCTCCCTGGATCATCAGTCCAGTTCCCTGGATCATCTGCGCAGCTCCCTGGATCATCAGTCCAGTTCCCTGGATCATCTGCGCAGCTCCCTGGATCATCAGTCCAGTTCCCTGGATCATCTGTGCAGCTCCCTGGATCATCAGTCCAGTTCCCTGGCCCATCTGTGCAGCTCCCTGGATCATCAGTCCAGTTCCCTGGCTCATCTGTGCAGCTCCCTGGATCATCAGTCCAGTTCCCTGGATCATCTGCGCAGCTCCCTGGATCATCAGTCCAGTTCCCTGGATCATCTGCGCAGCTCCCTGGATCATCAGTCCAGTTCCCTGGATCATCTGCGCAGCTCCCTGGATCATCAGTCCAGTTCCCTGGATCATCTGTGCAGCTCCCTGGATCATCAGTCCAGTTCCCTGGCTCATCTGTGCAGCTCCCTGGATCATCAGTCCAGTTCCCTGGATCATCTGCGCAGCTCCCTGGATCATCAGTCCAGTTCCCTGGATCATCTGCGCAGCTCCCTGGATCATCAGTCCAGTTCCCTGGATCATCTGCGCAGCTCCCTGGATCATCAGTCCAGTTCCCTGGCTGATCTGCGCAGCTCCCTGGATCATCAGTCCAGTTCCCTGGCTCCTCTGTGCAGCTCCCTGGACTGTCTTCTCCGCAGTTTCCAAGGCCATTCCCTCAGCAGCTACCTGGCTCGCCTGTGCAGCTCCCTGGCTCCCCTGTGCAATTTCCAGGCTTGTATTCTCCACAGTTTTTAGGGCCAGTCCCTCAACAGCTACCTGGCTCCTTTTCTATGCAGGTTTCTAGGTATGGTCCCCTGCTGAGCGATGCTACTAAATGCCAACTGGATGATGCTGATAAAATTCCATGTGGAGAACCTGGCATAGATGCTTCTCACTGCGGTGCTATAAACTGCTGTTTTGATGGCCAGCAGTGCTACTATGGAAGAACAGGTAAAGGTTTCAATTCTTTTAATGGATCAGAGATGATGCCGAACTGCCAACAATTACTTCCTCCTTTGGTTTTGCAGTAACTGTCCAGTGCACAATAGATGGCCAGTTTGTGCTGGTAGTGGCCAGGGATGCAACTCTTCCCAGGATCAGCTTGGACTCCATCAGCCTGTTGGGAGGAAGTGATGGACCCTGTGGTGTTGCTGACTATAATGCTGACTTTGCTATATACCAGTTTCCTGTAACTGCTTGTGGCACAAGAGCAACGGTTGGTCCTAGAGGCTTTTGTCAGGTAGATGAAGCTTGTTCATTTGTGTCTAAAATGTGTTCTGTGCTTTTTCTCTAGGTGCAAGGAGACTATGTGGTCTATGAGAACAAAATGGTGTCTTCCTATGAAGTTGGAGTGGGACCCCTTGGTGCCATCACAAGAGACAGCCATTATGAGTGAGTCTGTTTCAGATTCTGCTGGAAGATTAATTTTGGTGTTGTGGGATTTTACTGACTTTTTGATTCCTTTGCAAGGCTTTACTTCCAGTGTAGATATTCTACTACAAGCGTTGAATCCCTGGCTGTTGCTCTTTCATCCAATGATCCTCCTCTACCTGTAGTGGCTTCTGGTCCCCTCAGGGTAGAGCTGAGACTTGGCAATGGACAGTGTGTCACAAAGGGCTGTGTGGAAGGTGAGTTACTTCAGTATTGAGCTTGGTATGAGATTTGACTTTCTCTTCAGCTTCTAGAACACTTTCCTTTGTTCTCCACAGAGCAAGTAGCCTATACCTCCTACTACACTGAGGCTGAATACCCTGTGACCAAGGTCCTGAGGGATCCTGTGTATGTTGAGGTGCGCATGTTGGCGAGGACCGATCCCAATCTGGTCCTGGTCTTGGGACGCTGCTGGGCAACCTCTACACCTAACCCCAACAGTGTTCCTCAGTGGGATCTCCTGGTGAATGGGTAAGTTGGCAGTGCACCTACCAGTAGTGCAGTCTGGTGCTTCAGTACAGGCTAACGCTGATCTGCTCCGAAGGTGCCCGTACAAGGAGGACCACTACCTGACCAATCTGGTTCCTGTTGATGGGTCATCTGGACTTCCATACCCTAGCCATTACAAGCGCTTCGTCCTCAAGATGTTCACTTTTGTGAATCCTACTTCCATGGCTCCTTTGAAAGAGAGGGTAAGCATTTTGACATTGCGTTGTACGGAGTTCACTTCTTGTTCTGTGCTTCACCGCCTAATTTGTTTTCCCAATAGATCTACATCCACTGCAGTACGGCCGTGTGTTCACCGACTGCAGGTGCCACTTGTCAACCCAAGTGCAACAGGAGAAGTGAGTGACTTATTGGTTTGTTTTGTCCAATTGTATTGTTGCGTATGTTGGTTTTCCCAGAAATATTCAAGAACCACTGCTGTAGATTTATACAACTAATTTTATGGGCCTTACTTGCTTTTTCTTTTTTTCTCATCAGGGAGAGATGTTGGTTCAGCTCTATGGAATTCCAATCCTGTATCGGTAGTCTCTAGTGGAGAAGTGATCTACACACAGTATTAAGTGAAGCCTCATGATACTGAATAAAGTTGTCTTGATTTCAAACGTGTGGCTTATTACCCCCTTCCAGTCTTGCTCAAACTGCTTCTAGCTCTAAATAGAGCAGTGTCATTTCCATGGCTTTAACAGTGTGGTTTCTGGTAAAATCTCAGCTGCTTAGGGTCATATTTTGGGTACATGGAGTTAGGCCTCTTCTATGGCTTACCATTTTGAGGGGCTAAAACAAACATGCAAAGATGTGGGAAGGTGCTCATAAACAAATGTTGGGTAAGTTATTGGTTTCACAACTGGTTTACATTGGGGTCAAAATCTGACAATATAACTTGCAGATCAGAAATGTAGGGTCATGGGCATAGAATGCTTGTTTGCTCTGCAAGAGTTTTGAATTGGAAACCTTCTCCAGGACCTCAAACAGGCCTTGTTTTGATGTGGAAGAAAAACAAAACCGTCTTGCCCACTGAGGCATTTTGATGCAGTGATCTGACCTTCTCTAGTCAGATTATGATTAAGGTAACCCATGGTTGAATCAGTATCTAAACAAAAAAGGCATAGCAATGAATTGTTTTACTCCTGAAAAGGTTTCTGGCAGTCAATAAAACTACATCTTGCTATAATGCACAATCCGGTGTGAATGACCTTGTGGGTCCTGCTGTCTGGTGGAGTGGCAACACTGTGCAAAACCAACACAAGTGATCTGGCCAAACCCTGTATCAGACGCTTATGCAGGCGGGTCATCATGGCAGAGTACTGTACAGAGGTTGGTTGTTACCATGGCACCTAAACACTGTCCAACTTGTACCCTGTTTAGCCAGGCTGCTTTGTCTGTGTCCTGCACCCTGCATAGGAATCATGCTAGTTTCTAAAGCGGTGTACAACTAAACGCACCAAAGAGACACAAGGTATGCTAGGGCACTATCATGCATCTGTGTACACAGTGGAATAGCCAGTGTATCTCAAACTGTAGTGTCAGACAAATCATCTCCAGGAAAACACAATAGTGATGTCAAACTTGAAACTGAATTGATTCAATTTGAAGTTCAGAGTTTTGACACATGGCTTCAAAGCCTGAGGAAGTCATGTCATCCTTGTAATATTGAATATTGTCTATCTTATTTATGAAAACATCATGTTCTCTATACAGTCATGTAGGCTTTAAGGTAAAACAGAGACTACAACTTGAAAGTATTTAAGATTTTTCCCCCAATGAGTCATTTAGGGAGAGTAACTTATTAATGGGGGGATAATTCATTTTACTAATAAAAAAACACTTCTTTAGGCTGATTGAACACTAGATTTCCCTGTGGCATGATGACTCACAATGATTCAGTTTACTAGCTCCAGAGTCAAATTTGATTGATTAAAAGCCAAAAAAAATCTGTTTCTTAATTTAACTTCAAAATATTTGATGTACTGTACAAAAGATCATAAAGAGGGCTAAATCTTGATTAAATTCCTACAGGAAAGTGAAATGCAATGCATGCACAGGGCTGGAACATTATTGAAGTCCAAACGAGTGGGGGAGGGGTTGTCCTCAATTAGCTGGAAAAACACAATAAAAGACTCAGTAGAAACACAGCTAGTTACTTGCTGATCTGAACGATTAGGAAACTATGGGGAAAATGTGGGGCATTTTAGTATGTGTGGCTCTCTGGTACAGCAGTGTAAGCAATGCTGCTGTAACCTCATGGAATCTACAAGCAGAAAAGCAACCTCAAAACCAGCAGCTTCCTGGATCGTCTACTCAATTTCCTTGGTTGTTAACACAGTTTCCTAGACCTGTTTCTGATCAGCTACCTGGTTTGTCTTCACAGTTTCCCAGGCCAGTCTCTCAACAGCTCCCTGGCTCGCCTGTGCAGACCCCGGGCTCACCTGTGCAGCTCCCTGGATCATCAGTCCAGCTCCCTGGATCATCAGTCCAGCTCCCTGGATCATCAGTCCAGCTCCCTGGATCATCAGTCCAGCTCCCTGGATCATCAGTCCAGCTCCCTGGATCATCTGCACAGCTCCCTGGATCATCAGTCCAGTTCCCTGGATCATCTGCGCAGCTCCCTGGATCATCAGTCCAGTTCCCTGGATCATCTGCGCAGCTCCCTGGATCATCAGTCCAGTTCGCTGGATCATCTGCGCAGCTCCCTGGATCATCAGTCCAGTTCCCTGGATCATCTGCGCAGCTCCCTGGATCATCAGTCCAGTTCCCTGGATCATCTGCGCAGCTCCCTGGATCATCAGTCCAGTTCCCTGGATCATCTGCGCAGCTCCCTGGATCATCAGTCCAGTTCCCTGGATCATCTGCGCAGCTCCCTGGATCATCAGTCCAGTTCCCTGGATCATCTGCGCAGCTCCCTGGATCATCAGTCCAGTTCCCTGGATCATCTGCGCAGCTCCCTGGATCATCAGTCCAGTTCGCTGGATCATCTGCGCAGCTCCCTGGATCATCAGTCCAGTTCCCTGGATCATCTGCGCAGCTCCCTGGATCATCAGTCCAGTTCCCTGGATCATCTGCGCAGCTCCCTGGATCATCAGTCCAGTTCCCTGGATCATCTGCGCAGCTCCCTGGATCATCAGTCCAGTTCCCTGGATCATCTGCGCAGCTCCCTGGATCATCAGTCCAGTTCCCTGGATCATCTGCGCAGCTCCCTGGATCATCAGTCCAGTTCCCTGGATCATCTGCGCAGCTCCCTGGATCATCAGTCCAGTTCCCTGGATCATCTGCGCAGCTCCCTGGATCATCAGTCCAGTTCGCTGGATCATCTGCGCAGCTCCCTGGACTGTCTTCTCCGCAGTTTCCAAGGCCATTCCCTCAGCAGCTACCTGGCTCGCCTGTGCAGCTCCCTGGCTCCCCTGTGCAATTTCCAGGCTTGTATTCTCCACAGTTTTTAGGGCCAGTCCCTCAACAGCTACCTGGCTCCTTTTCTATGCAGGTTTCTAGGTATGGTCCCCTGCTGAGCGATGCTACTAAATGCCAACTGGATGATGCTGATAAAATTCCATGTGGAGAACCTGGCATAGATGCTTCTCACTGCGGTGCTATAAACTGCTGTTTTGATGGCCAGCAGTGCTACTATGGAAGAACAGGTAAAGGTTTCAATTCTTTTAATGGATCAGAGATGATGCCGAACTGCCAACAATTACTTCCTCCTTTGGTTTTGCAGTAACTGTCCAGTGCACAATAGATGGCCAGTTTGTGCTGGTAGTGGCCAGGGATGCAACTCTTCCCAGGATCAGCTTGGACTCCATCAGCCTGTTGGGAGGAAGTGATGGACCCTGTGGTGTTGCTGACTATAATGCTGACTTTGCTATATACCAGTTTCCTGTAACTGCTTGTGGCACAAGAGCAACGGTTGGTCCTAGAGGCTTTTGTCAGGTAGATGAAGCTTGTTCATTTGTGTCTAAAATGTGTTCTGTGCTTTTTCTCTAGGTGCAAGGGGACTATGTGGTCTATGAGAACAAAATGGTGTCTTCCTATGAAGTTGGAGTGGGACCCCTTGGTGCCATCACAAGAGACAGCCATTATGAGTGAGTCTGTTTCAGATTCTGCTGGAAGATTAATTTTGGTGTTGTGGGATTTTACTGACTTTTTGATTCCTTTGCAAGGCTTTACTTCCAGTGTAGATATTCTACTACAAGCGTTGAATCCCTGGCTGTTGCTCTTTCATCCAATGATCCTCCTCTACCTGTAGTGGCTTCTGGTCCCCTCAGGGTAGAGCTGAGACTTGGCAATGGACAGTGTGTCACAAAGGGCTGTGTGGAAGGTGAGTTACTTCAGTATTGAGCTTGGTATGAGATTTGACTTTCTCTTCAGCTTCTAGAACACTTTCCTTTGTTCTCCACAGAGCAAGTAGCCTATACCTCCTACTACACTGAGGCTGAATACCCTGTGACCAAGGTCCTGAGGGATCCTGTGTATGTTGAGGTGCGCATGTTGGCGAGGACCGATCCCAATCTGGTCCTGGTCTTGGGACGCTGCTGGGCAACCTCTACACCTAACCCCAACAGTGTTCCTCAGTGGGATCTCCTGGTGAATGGGTAAGTTGGCAGTGCACCTACCAGTAGTGCAGTCTGGTGCTTCAGTACAGGCTAACGCTGATCTGCTCCGAAGGTGCCCGTACAAGGAGGACCACTACCTGACCAATCTGGTTCCTGTTGATGGGTCATCTGGACTTCCATACCCTAGCCATTACAAGCGCTTCGTCCTCAAGATGTTCACTTTTGTGAATCCTACTTCCATGGCTCCTTTGAAAGAGAGGGTAAGCATTTTGACATTGCGTTGTACGGAGTTCACTTCTTGTTCTGTGCTTCACCGCCTAATTTGTTTTCCCAATAGATCTACATCCACTGCAGTACGGCCGTGTGTTCACCGACTGCAGGTGCCACTTGTCAACCCAAGTGCAACAGGAGAAGTGAGTGACTTATTGGTTTGTTTTGTCCAATTGTATTGTTGCGTATGTTGGTTTTCCCAGAAATATTCAAGAACCACTGCTGTAGATTTATACAACTAATTTTATGGGCCTTACTTGCTTTTTCTTTTTTTCTCATCAGGGAGAGATGTTGGTTCAGCTCTATGGAATTCCAATCCTGTATCGGTAGTCTCTAGTGGAGAAGTGATCTACACACAGTATTAAGTGAAGCCTCATGATACTGAATAAAGTTGTCTTGATTTCAAACGTGTGGCTTATTACCCCCTTCCAGTCTTGCTCAAACTGCTTCTAGCTCTAAATAGAGCAGTGTCATTTCCATGGCTTTAACAGTGTGGTTTCTGGTAAAATCTCAGCTGCTTAGGGTCATATTTTGGGTACATGGAGTTAGGCCTCTTCTATGGCTTACCATTTTGAGGGGCTAAAACAAACATGCAAAGATGTGGGAAGGTGCTCATAAACAAATGTTGGGTAAGTTATTGGTTTCACAACTGGTTTACATTGGGGTCAAAATCTGACAATATAACTTGCAGATCAGAAATGTAGGGTCATGGGCATAGAATGCTTGTTTGCTCTGCAAGAGTTTTGAATTGGAAACTTTCTCCAGGATCCACAAAGGTGAACAAAGGAAAGTGTTCTAGAAGCTGAAGAGAAAGTCAAATCTCATACCAAGCTCAATACTGAAGTAGCTCACCTTCCACACTGTCCATTGCCAAGTCTCAGCTCTACCCTG
Source organism: Astyanax mexicanus (assembly GCF_023375975.1). Taxonomy (NCBI): domain Eukaryota; kingdom Metazoa; phylum Chordata; class Actinopteri; order Characiformes; family Acestrorhamphidae; genus Astyanax; species Astyanax mexicanus. Next base: position 54,426,039 of record NC_064415.1, read on the forward strand.
AGGGGACCAGAAGCCACTACAGGTAGAGGAGGATCATTGGATGAAAGAGCAACAGCCAGGGATCCAGTAGAATATCTACACTGGAAGTAAAGCCTTGCAAAGGAATCAAAAAGTCAGTAAAATCCCACCACACCAAAATTAATCTTCCAGCAGAATCTGAAACAGACTCACTCATAATGGCTGTCTCTTGTGATGGCACCAAGGGGTCCCACTCCAACTTCATAGGAAGACACCATTTTGTTCTCATAGACCACATAGTCCCCTTGCACCTAGAGAAAAAGCACAGAACACATTTTAGACACAAATGAACAAGCTTCATCTACCTGACAAAAGCCTCTAGGACCAACTGTTGCTCTTGTGCCACAAGCAGTTACAGGAAACTGGTATATAGCAAAGTCAGCATTATAGTCAGCAACACCACAGGGTCCATCACTTCCTCCCAACAGGCTGATGGAGTCCAAGCTGATCCTGGGAAGAGTTGCATCCCTGGCCACTACCAGCACAAACTGGCCATCTATTGTGCACTGGACAGTTACTGCAAAACCAAAGGAGGAAGTAATTGTTGGCAGTTCGGCATCATCTCTGATCCATTAAAAGAATTGAAACCTTTACCTGTTCTTCCATAGTAGCACTGCTGGCCATCAAAACAGCAGTTTATAGCACCACAATGAGATGCGTCTATGCCAGGCTCTCCACAAGGAATTCTGTCAGCATCATCCAGGTGGCATTTAGTAGCATCGTTTAGGGGCATTTGAGGACCATATCTACAAACCTTAACAGAAGAGGCACCAGGGAGCTGCATAGGTGAGCAAGGGAGCTGTTGAGGGACTGGCCCTGTAAACGTTGGAGAAGACAAGCCTGGAATTTGCACAGGCAAGCCAGGTAGCTGAGCAGATGACCCAGGTAGCTGTTGAGTGAATGACCCATGACAACAAACTTTGCGATTGTATTTTAACTCTATTGTTCTTGACAGTATTTTTCTTATGTTTAACAGCTTTAATGGTTCAATGGCATGATTTTGGAGCTACAGCAAAGTGAACAAACATATTGAGATGCATTAAGCATTTTGGAATATTGTGATTTTAAATTTGTCTTGCATAAAAATCCTGCTTTAGAAATATATATATATTTTAATATTTGAGTGCTTCAACTGGTTGGGACCTGTCTCCAGGTCTGAGAATATCATTCTGAGATCAAATCTATATTCATAAGGTACACGGCTCACCTTAAGTACCTATAAAAATCAGATAAACCCTGTGCCTTGTTTCTGGGTCACCTTTTTTCCATCTTGAATGGAACACTTCTCCCAGAGGCAGGGTCAACATGATCCCTGGACATTTCTATTGGAACTGGGCCTGGCTATCTGTGCTCCTTGCTTTGTGTGTGGGCACACTTCACTGCCCGCTGCCTCTCTGTATGCCTGTATTGTGCCGGAGTGACCCACTATGACCCCCGCTCGCCGAGGCACCCCTGCCCACCCCAATAAGCCCGTGAAATGTGATCAAAGCGGCTGAGATGGACTCTGCCTGCGGCTTATGTGTGGCGCACAGGCCTCCGCAGGATCAGAGAAGGAAATATTATCCTGAGGAATGGCCAATTCTGCCTGAGGCCCAATCCTTTACCTGAACGTCTGCCAGCCAACCTTCTTGACCAAAGCAGAGTATGATTGTGTGTGTGTGTGTGTTAACTTCACCTGTCCAAGGGCAGAAGGTCATGCATTATACTTTTCATTCAGAATCTTTAATGATGCTTTTGATGATCATCAATAATTAGCAATTAGCTTAAGAATCAAAAGCATTATTAGCCAAAACAACTGTGTAGCAAGCAAGCACATTGAAATTGCATAGCTAGCTTCAGCTCCAAGCTCTGCTTAGACTCCAGTCACCGGCTGATACGCTATGTGAAGTCTATGTATATATATGTCTATGATATTTTTAGTTCAGTAATGGCAGCGGTCAGAGTTGAAGCTCGCATTATAGAATGTAAACAGTGTTTTTTTAATAAGCTTCTTGTGCACTTTTGAAGTTATTAATGCCTCGTTTTAAATGTCAGGGCTTTTCAGATTCTAGCAAGGAGGTGTGGAGCTACTTTGAGCTGGATATCGGTGGAAAAAGCGATGTCACCAAGTCTATAGGGTGTTTGGACAAACTGTTAAAAATACTGGATCTCTAAACGCTGTGGGAGAACGGAGGTAAGTACTTTTTCATCAAAGGTAAGTACTTTTTATCATGTTTTACTACAACAAAAGTCAGCCTAAGCAATTGTCTTTATAGTGAGAACATTCATTCCTAATTAGCAAATGGAAGCATTATTAGCCAACACAAAAGTGTAGTATGTTAGGATATTAAAGTTACATTAGCAGTTAGAAACATTATTAGGCTATGCAACTACAGTATATGCTGAGTGAGGATATTAAAGTTAATTTTAGAACATTATTCCCTAAAAAGCTGCATTAGTAACTTTCTTAGAAAATACAGCTAAGAGCTAGCTTTTCCTGCTCTTTGCTGGTAAAGGTGGTTAACTAGCATAGCATATGTTTTCATTCAATCCTTCATATTCAGTCCTTCATATTATATTAAGAACCACATGCTTATTGCTATCTTACTCCCCACCACTAGTCTGTGTTTACATCTTGAGCCTGCATCGTTTAAATAGCAACAGCTCTGATTGGTTTAATTCAGGTTACACTCAAAACACACCCAGTATTAATTAAGAAAGTAAGTACATGCCTTCTGCGCATTTTGTACTTTTCCTGACGTTACGATAGCAAAGACACTGACACTGACACACCCTAATTCAAGCAGCACAGTGCACGGTTGATGGCTCACCTATAGATCGCTAAAATTGGCCCCCCAAGTGTCCATTTGGGAATGTACCTGAATTATCCTGAATTAGCCTATGATCCATGTGCTAATATTTCATTGCTTTACCCTTTCAAACCCTGTGTCAATTACAGTGGACATCATGTATTTCCTTTTTTCCTGCTGTTCATCAGAATAGAGCATTAGCCAGCCAATGAATACATTTACAAGCCAATAAAACAGTAGCTTAGCCCCGCCCACTTCACTGAAAAAAAAACACAAAAAAAGTAAAAAGTAAAAACAAGTAAAAAGAGCTTTTTAACACTTTATTCGTGCTTATTATACTGTGTAGAAAAGGTTTAAGGTTTATGTTGTAAAAATTATTATCAAATATAAAATAAAAATGTTAAACAGGCATCCAATGCATAAAAAATAATAATAATTTAATTCATTGGATTTAACTGGATTTTATATTAGAATATTAGATCCTTTTTTTTATACTATATTTTTCTATCACTGGAATATAATTCAGGTTTGAAAGGGTTAATATTTCCATGCTTTTATCTCTGCACTTATGCTTTTATCCCTTAGTCAAAACACATTTCATTTTAACTTACATTGATGTGCCCATTTGAGGACCAATACCAATGGGGTTCCAATACCTACATTATATACAGTAACTACATATACAAACCCATCACCTGTTGTTTGGGGAATGTTGGTTGGGGAATTATTGCAATGTGACTTATATATTTAATATCGGTCAGCCTGTATTTTGTAGTTAAATACATTCAACAGCCTTCAGTCACAGCTGAAGTACTGAAGGCTGACACTTCATACGCTGCCACTGGGGAGTGTGTTATATAAAACTCAGATTAATGAAGCCCGCTGCCTCTTAGACACACACACAAACATTAACACGGATTCGGCAGTGTAACACCAGATAGGCCATCTGCTGCTGAACACTTCCTCTGGAAATGTCTAGGAAAAAGCCTCTTTTTTGGCGGCACGTATATATATATAAGTATATTAAGTATATATCTAGCAGTGTTACACAGTAGGGCCTTTTTTATTATTCCTATTATTAACAGTGAAATGCTATTTTTCTATAATGCTATCAGTCGGGCAACATGTCTGAGAGCATGAGTTAATTGCAGTGTCTCCGCAGCATCGTCACGGGGAACGAGTGCGTAATTAATGCAGGGATGCTAAATTGTGAAAAATAGACTGCGCATGAAAACACATGGTCAGATGATAATTAGATATGTGGCTTTGTGTGTTTGAGAACGAACGCCACCATTCTCAAGGTCATTTGATCATGTGCCCATAAATGCTTAATTAACCCACAATCAAAATCACTAATGTTCATTAGCTGTGTCAGCACGCCGAAACCAATCCATTAGCGGCTCGTATTAGACGCCATTATCATTTATAATGCATTAGCATATGTTCAGAAACGCACATATGCTTGAGTGTGCAGGGAATTGGATATGCTGGTGTGTGCCATGGATTTTTCATTAACCCTTTTCCCCCCCAAACGCTGTAAACACACGATGGCAAACAAAACATGACAAAAACACAAAGGCCTTTGTACGCTTTCGTCAAGTCTTTTTTATTGATAACAGAAGACTGGTCTACAAATCTGAAGCCAAACAAGACTATTTACAGGAAATATTGTTCAAGTCGGTATAGCGTTTTCCTGGAGAAGAGCCAGGAAACAGTACCGTACGAGCACCTGTGTTGAGCTCCACCCACGTAGAAGCAGGAAAACTGGTCGATATGGAGAACATGTTCCAGAAAAGGGTGGTTTTGAGAAAGTGTAATGGTGAGCGGTGAAGTAACGGTTGGGTGGAAAGTCAAGTTTACACTTGATTAACACAAATTAAACTCATATAGTGTATAATCATACTGTATAAACTGTATGAAAGTCTAGACCCAAGTCAGAACCAAGGTTCATGTTTTAGTACAGTATATACATGCTTTGTATACACTGAAATTAGTCTGGTTAGATTAGAATCTCTGGTTTCTAATCAGTTTAATGAGCGCACTAAAGAATTTGGGTGTTGTGCCAAATTCCACCTCCTTACCAGAATCAAACTCCTTTCAAATGCAAGTGTGTCTCACAGCACAATGAGTGTAAAAGATTTTCCTCAGTTTCCATTTATTTCTGTTTATAAATAAGGCTTAATCTACCTAATTTACCCCAGAGTAATCTTTTGCACTCAAACTGCAGGTACTGCTTATGCATGCAAAGGTCATAATTGGGCACAACACCAGTTCTTTTTCTTCTTCTATTGTTTAATAGGTGATGATAGCCCTCCGTAACTTCCTCAAACTTTTGTCTCAAAAGTATGATCCACCCAAAAAAGTGTTTTCACACTTAAAAAAAAAAACAGACCATGGTTCAGTTGACCTTTTTGGTCAAAGACCTTTAAGACTTCCTTTATTGCTTCAGGTCAAACTAAGTTGGTGTGAAAGCACCGTTAGCATCCACATTTTGCTTCTTTCTATTTTAGCACTTCAGTTTTAAGACTATTGTAGCCAAAGAAACACTAGACATTACACAGAGTGATATGTTTGATGTTATGTTTTATGACACTGAATGAATTATAAAGACAAATTAAATGCTAGGGCCAAGTCATTCAATCTACAGTTCAATCTCTGACAAAATCTTAAATTGTCCTTCCTGAGGAAGGAATATTAAGTTGTATTTTTTCCCCAGAAGGTCATACAGCCCTTTTTTATGGAAACATGTGGGTTTCTCTTGATTTGAATGCATAAGCTGTGTAATTCCAGCTTAGGTTGGACATTAATTGCTATTTTCATTATAAACAAGTCCAGGTTTGTCTTATGCTGCCTCTAGCATGGTTCCCCGAAACAGTACTGAAGACCCACTGTCTAGGACATTAGTGTTCGCCATATTCTTAACACAAGTAAATACTTATGAGATGTTTGTAAACTGAATCTGAATCAGATATCTCAAGCCCTATTGGAGCAGAACTGTTTTAACCAGAGCTGGGTTAGTCCTTTTCATACAGGGTGAAGTGTCTGTGATAAAATTTCCTAAAATTCACAGAGATAAACTGGATTGGTTTAATTTGGTTTAACCAAAATTCACATTTTCCAGCATAAAATTTGGGGGCTAAGGTGCTATCCCAGATAATGGCAAAGAATTGGCCTATGCGTAGCTGATGTATGGCCTTATGTGGTTTATACTCTGCAATCAGGGTGTTGGCCAATTCCTATATTATACTCAGCAGCCGGGGTGTTGGCACTTTTGGCTTAGGCCAATTGTCATATTATACCTGACAAATGTGGGTGTTGGCTCATCTAGTAAGGCCAGAATTGGGCCAAACCATACCCAATCTGACCCAACTTGGGTTTTGAGTGTGTTATTTGGCCCAGGAATGGCCCAATGATTTTTGATATCTATAACACAGTTCCTTAAGCAAAAAGACTTAAGGGTTTTGCTCAAGCCGTACTAAAAGGCCCAACAGTGACCGCTAAACTGATGTGGGTATCGAACCCACAAACCTATGATCAAAAACCCAGCACTCCTACCACAAGCCACCACTGATTAAGAAGCAATCATGTCAGTGCAGTCTTCCTATAAGTCACCTTGAATGCCCTGATAGCCACAAGAATATCTGGGCATGTATCTCTAAACCTTCCCAGAGTGCTAATTTAGGATCTGTTCCGGTCAGTAAGGTCAGTGCAGATAAAAGGGGAATCTGATCCATTGTCAGCACTCCAGCTCTGAGGAGATAATGAATTCAGGCCCATGTGAACTTTTACTTTTGTAACTGAATAGAGTGAATCTTACTGGCGACCTTTTAGACTGGATTTTAGCAGCAAAACATTTTAGGTGTATTCAATTTAATAGCAAGTCACAATTCAGGACTATAATTTTTGGCATAAAGGTATCCAAAAGCAGTGTGTAAGACTGGTGGAGAAGAACATGCCAAAATGCATGGAAACTGTAAAATAAGAATATGAACTTGTTTTCTTTGCATTATTTGAGGTCTGAAAGCGCTCTATCTTTGCATCTTGTTATTTTCTGCAAATAATGACAATATTTTCTTAAAATTTGGGAAAATTGTCTCCCATATAACTGAGGGCTTTATAACCCTCTAGCCCAGGGGTCGGCAATTAAGTTTGGCCTCAGGCCAGACATTTTCCAAGCCAAGCCAAAAAGTCTTGGAAAGTTTTGTAAAATGAAGTGTAATGGATTGTAGTGCTACAGACTAGTAGCTCTCCAGCCCAGAGGGTTGTTGAACCCAATTGCAGAACAGTTGATCTCAAAACAGATAAACCAAGGATGAAAGGAAAAAATAAATAAATAAACACACTGCTCCTCACGTGGGATTGAACCCGTGTCATCAGGTTTGCAGTCCAATACACTACCTCTACCCCAGCTAGTGAATTGGGACACGACTGGGTCCCTTAAGTCCCTTATAATGAGAACGGGCGGAAACTAAACTCACGTTAAGCGAGACAGAGAGACAGGGGAGGAATGTTAACAAAACCTCACCAGAGAATTATTTAATTTTGTTTGTTTTTTTTCATTATCGTTCATTATATTTCAAACAACCTCACGTTCCAGATGTTTCCACCTTTTGCCGACCCCTGCTCTAGCCCATGTTCCGGCTAGCAAATTAGCCATGGTACCAATACGATCAGGCTCATCTGCTACAGAGAGTCCTATTCTATTGGGAAAAAAATTCTACAGGTATCAGAAAAGCTGTGTTGGTTTTTACACAACTGTGGATCGTCCATAAACATTTGAACATAGTGTACTTTGGATTCCAGAGAGTGTATTTGTAGCCAATTACAGATTACCAATCCATTTATTCCAAAATACGCACTGTCATATTGTAAATGCGACACACTGTCGATTAAAACCGGATAACTCCAGTTCTGACTTGTAATCACTTTAAAGGTTTACAGAATTTCCCCTAAGTAAAACTAATCCAGCTCCAACAGGGCTTCAGATTACCATTTGGTGGCAGTGGGCCCCCAGGACCAGCACTGGGAACCACTGGTTTAGTGTGCTTCCACTAGCTTTAGCCAAAGATATCGAATTGCGGTAGATTTGAAGTACATGTAACACGGTATTGGCTCAAAAGAATGAATCCCTTCATGGCGCATGGTGGCTCCCCCTCCCTGGAAAAATCATGGCCTGCCTGCTGGCATCGACCTTCTTCCATCGTGAGACCGCAGATCAAGTGGCCTAGATCGGTAACAGTGAAGCTAATGTGCTGCATTTTAGCTGCTAGCAGAGGAGAGAAGAAAGCAGGGTCAGGCTATGAAGCATGGGACCTCGCGGGCCTTTGGCCTATGTGTGGCCTACACCACTCTTCAGGCAGTCCTTCAGCAGGATGTGTAGGATTGGAGAGACTGAAAAGGGAAAATGGGAGATATGGGAAGAGGGAGTGAGATCAGAAAAGAAAGAGAGAGAGAGAGAGAGAGAGAGAGAGAGAGAAATGAGAGAGTGGAGGAGTGGGGGGGCTTTCCATCACATCAGCACAAACCTGTGAATGGAAGAAGAGAAGATCAGTGCAATGTTATTGAATGAATAAACTTGGGCTACGTTCACATTACAAACCACATGGCTCAAATCCGATTTTTTGCTCAGATCGGATTTGGCTATCTTGACGGTTCACATTCACAAAGGTAAGTGAGCTGTATCTGTGTGTAATGTGAACGAATCTGTCCCCGATTCAGATCGATAGGTTCATAAACATCGCCTTCTTCGCCACTAACAAAACACTCATATTTGAGAGACAACTCGTATCTTTATAAAGTGAAATAGATGCGTGGAGAAACAGCAAACAGCTGGTCTGAAGTACATTCTCAGGTCGAGGAAGTGAAAAAAGGCCAGGCTGCTTGCTTTTGCTGTTCTATAGCAAAATAAATATGTGGGTATTAAAGAGAGAAGCACATAGTGCTAATTCTAATGCGTAAAATAAAAAAGATGCATCAATTTCACATGATTTGGCCGTTCACATTCATGTCGCTTGTCCATGGATCGGATACATAAAATAAAATAAAAATTGCCACATTCACACAGCCATAAAAAAATCAAATCTGAGCCACATTAAGCAAAAAATCAGATTTGAGTCACTTCAGCCTGGTAATGTAAACGAAACCTTATAATAGGTTAGCTTAACATATAGGCAAATAACAGACTCTTTGTTTCTACGCTCTCTGTCCATCTTCCCAGCTCTACTGAGCATATATGACTTCAGACTGACTCTGGGACATTTTGTAGTTCTACAATTACACTGACTGTAGTCCTGTATTCATTTCTCTACATATTTTATTATTATCCTCCTGTAATCCTGTTCTTTAATGGTCAGGACCACCACAGAGCAGGTATTATTTGGGTGGTGGGTCACTACTGGCATGGTGGTCGTGTATGAGGTGTTAATGTATGTTGTGCTAGCATGAGTAGATCAGATGCAGCAGTGCTGCTAGAGTTTTTAAACTCTTTTTTGTGTTCAATTGTTAGTTGAGCATCTATGAAGCAAATGAAGTTACCCATGTCAACATTTGTAACCAAATACCTGAATCATGGTGACATACTTTTAAAGGGGCACTAAACTCTAAACTAAACTGATTTTGGTTGACTTCACCCTCAGCTCAAATTTGAAAAAATGCTAAAAATAAATGGGAGGAGTAGTTTAGGAGTGGCACTGGGTGATGTATGGGTTTAGAGGTGGGGCAGGAGAGAGAGCTGATTGGCTGAGCTGCAGCAGCAGCAGTGTGCCTCTGATAGCGGTGAGACACAGATGGTTGGACATCAGCTGGGGGCGGTATTATTGGTATTATTGATTGTCTGCTCTGCATATTGTGATATTGTGTCTTCGTACCAAAGCACACAGACACATCATCCACACCTATAGCACAGTTGAACCTGAGAGGACGCTGCAGAGGCAGAAACGACCACAATAAAAGTGTTTTTTAAAGGTTAGGAAATGAGCACAATTCAGCTATTAATGAAAACAAATATGTTGAACCAAGGTGGTGCAAATCTACCTTCCTTCCTAAAGGTTCTCATTTGACTGAAGCATGGGAATACATTTCTAGCCTCATTACGTTTTGTGGTGTTGGTAGTCTTTTGCTACACAAATGTACAAAGTATAGTAGGATGGTCTCTTAATCATGGTGGTCCACTCCACTTATGTACTCAAACATCTGAAGCATGTATTGGTACATTCACAGTACCTTCACACTCGAATGCCTGAAGCACAGTGGTATAGCTATGCCCCAGCCAGGACGGGTAGGTGCCCATGACCCTCAGCAGCTTCTGAGTGGAATCACTGAACATCACGTCGGGCTGACCGTATGCCGCTGAACTGAAGAGGGAGAAGCCCTGCGTGGCGTTCGCAAACGCGTTCTGGAGGAAAAAACAAGGCACAAACAATGATGGGTTAACACATGGGCCAAAACAGTAGCTTACGTAGCTTACACTGTTAAAAATAAAGGTTGTCAATGCTAAAAAAATTTGTACTAAATGTTGATTTTTAGTTTACTACATAATTTGAACAGACATACTGTCCCTTACACTGTGCCAAAAGTTCTTGATGAACGGACCAATAGATACTCTTTAAAATGACCTACATTGACTTCAATTGAAAGTTTACAAGGTTTTTTGTCTCTCCTGTAAAGTTGCTGTTTTTTTTTTTATTGGACAGTGACAAAAAACACAGAATGCTCAAACCCTGTGATTTCAAACACAGTTTGACACAGATGTACCTGTAGTAAATGGAGTTGCATGGTTGCAGGAAGTGAACACAGCACAGACCACGCTCAGTGTAAACAGCATGGAGCAGCAGAAACAGCGTTTTTTCATAGCTGTGGTAAATAGTGTTATCTGGACAATATATCAGATTAAATTGCGTTTTCTCAGCAGTTTAGCTCAAATAAAAGGAGTATATTTAATATCTGGGTCAGATCGAGATCGAGTTCACTCTAGTGTGATTACTGTTTTCACACCTGCTCAATCGAACCGCATTAAATAATCTAAATTCAATCAATTCCAGTCTTCATAACACAAAAGTTCTGTGCAGAATCAATAAAAAAAACTATACTATAAATAGACTTTTTCATATGCATAAGCCTGCAAAGACAAGACAAAATCAAAAGACAAAAATCTATGCAAAAGTATGCAATCTTTCTTAACTGGCTAACATACAGTTTACAGTTCTCCAGCTACCTTATCTAAATGGCATTCCATCACACTCATATTATGACCGTACAGTTTAATTACATTTATTTAGGGTAAATAAGTGTGTAAGTAAGTATTTGTGTGTGTGTGAAAGTTAATTCCAGCGGGTCACTGAGTGTATCTGCCAGCTGGCTTCCAGCACCCGCCGCTGCCCATGCCTTGGCTGACCTGCACGCGTTCCAGGAACTTGTAAACGCGGCACTTATCCTCCAGGCGCACCACCACAGCGTTGGCCGGCACCACAGCCAGGTGGCAACGTTTGTGCTGGAAGAGAGAAGCCTCGCCTCCGTCAGGGCAGAGCAGCTTGAGGTCCTCCATCTCCAGGTCCAGAGCCCAGGACTCCTGATTTTTACCTGAACAGAAAGAGCACAGCACTTCTAGGGTCAGCAAACTTTTAGAGTCAGCACACTTCTAGTCAGCAAACTTGTAGAGTTAGAGTAGAGTCACATGTTGAGAAAGTTAAACAGATGTGTTCATTACTTTTTTGGCCGAGTATTTCTCTCAGTTGGTGATTATGGTGGGCTTGTTGTTTATCATCATTTTAGCTGCTCATCTGATGAGCTTCAAGTTTTAAGCATAACTTTTGTGAAAGCCAAAAAGCAGGGTCATAAACCAAGGCAATTTCAGTTTGTTTGAAAATATAATAGTGTAACTTACTGCCTGGCCAAAAAAAGTCTCCCCCTGGATTTAAGTAAGTAAATGATGTGGGGTTGGTTGGTTGATGCTGCAGTTAGTCTGCAGGTTTAGGTTCAGCAACAGTATGTGCTGAAAGAATGAGGTCAGCTGACGACCTGAATATACTGACTATATAGACCAGGTTGTTCCATCAATACATACAAGTTTTCCTTTATGGTGCTGGAATTGTGAAAGAGTTCAGGGTTCAGGGAGCATGAGATCATCATTTTCACACATGGATTGAGAGAGAGTTCATCACAGAGTCCAGATCTTAACCTCATTGAGAATCTTTGGGATGTGCTGGATGGAGAAGAGCTGCTTTGTGCAGTGGTCAGACTCTACCATCATCAATGCTGCTGCAAGATCTTGGTGAAAAATAAATTAATGCAACACTGGATTGAAATAAATCTTGTGACATTGCAGAACAATGCCACAGTGAATGTGTGTTGCAATCAAAGCAAAAAGGGGTCCTTTTTTTGTTTTGGCCAGGCAGTGAATTTTGAATTTCAGCCTGTAATTCCAACATCATATGGAGAATCTGTTTCAGAATTCCAAAGTGGGGAAAAAACAGCAGCTTGATAAGGACAGACATGATTTACTGTAAGTCTTGCTTGTGAGATTCATCATCTCTCTCTCTCTCTCTCTCTCTCTCTCTCTCTCTCTCTCTCTCTCTCTCAAGCAAGCAAGAATAGATGCTACACTGTTGTCCAATATTGCCCCCTGGTGTCTATCACTAGGTAAAAGTGTTTGGATTAAGAGGTGGAATGTGCTGGTTTTGCATATTTGGCTGGAATTACTGGGATTATAAGCATATTTCAGGTATTTTATTACATTTTTACTTCTAATTTTCAAAGATTTGTGTCTCAATTTAGCTAGGGGAATTGTCCCACCCAAGGGCGTAGGAGCTGGCTTTTTATTGGGGGGGACACATTTGCCAATATGAACCCAAGCCCACCCAATAGTTTCCTAGAACAACATTTGTGGAAATTACTTTTAATTAAAAGTAAATTATTATTATAAGGTGATTTTACAACCTAAACATGTTACTCCACATTACAGTTACTGTTGTTAGAAAAATTATGCAAGCAATGTCTGAGTTATCACCTAATATTTAAAATAATATAACAGATTATTATTATTGTTATTATTATTATTATTATTATTATTATTATTATTATTATTATTATTATTATTATTATTGGCATGTCAATTCTGTTGTATATTTACATTTTCTCCTGCACTTTTATTTTTTTCTACTGAGAGCTCTTCTTAAGATGGTGTCCTTTTATGTAAAAGAATGTAACTTTACGTTTCATAGAGACTTTTATAAACGTCAGGATATGTGGTCTTACTGTGAAATACAAATGAACAGAAGTCACGTTACAGCAGTGTTTCTCAACCCAGTTCTTATATATTCTACTGCATATTAAAACTGTTCTGCATATTCTAGAGCTTCCTCTGGTGGATATACATGATTAATTTAGGCTCCATAGGGCGGTAAAGGATTTTAACAGGTAAACTCAGTAAATGACTGTTTATTAGCTGATCAGGTGGAAAACACTAGTTTAGGGCAGTGATCGGGGTTAAGTAACTGCTTTAAACTACCAACTTAAAGTACTGTACGAAATTCTGGCGATCATCTACATCCAGCTTCTAGATAACTAGTTAGTTAAATCAATTTTCGTTCATTATAGCTCACAGTAAGTCCTGTAATCCTAAATGAATAAATAGTTTGAAAATTAAAGTGATTAGCTGATCAGGTACAGGGAAACATTACATATATATTTTATTTTTTTCCTTTAACCCTGACTCTCAATCTAGCTAATTCCAAAGATAAGCTTACACACTAACACAGCTGCAGTTTATTAATCACAGTGGGTTTAAACTGTGTGCTGATTCAGAGACGTGTATTTTAACCAGCTATCAGAAACATATCATCACAGTTGAAGTGGTTAGCCTATCGTTACCTTTCTTTTAGAAAAATCTCCGTATATCCAGATATGTTTTAAAATCAGCTGAAGCTGCTGCGTCCCGATCCCGCTGCTAAATCTCACAGCGAGGGGGCGGGGCATCCCCAACAGCAAACTGCCTCTGCTCCGCGCGCCGCAAAACCAGCAAGCTGATTGGCTGTTTCTACTGAGAGGCGTGACTTAATACCTGAACCGGCTCCGTGATTGGTCCGGTCTGTCTCCTCATTAATAGTACAGCTGACCTGAGCGAACTGATATCATTTTTGGGGGGGACAAATCCACCTGTTTCTAATATTGGGTGGGACATGTCCCACCCATCCCCCCCGGTTCCTACGCCTATGGTCCCACCCACAGTCTCAGCTGCTAGCCAGCTGTATATCACCCATCACCAGCAGCATTGTGCTCTTACAGAGCAGCGACTCATCTCGAGAGAGCAAGGCCAATTGTGCTCTCTCAGGGCTCCGGCAGCTGATAGCAAGCTGCATAGCCGGGATTCAAACCAGTGATCTCCTGATCTATAGTGGCTTTATCGCCTTAGCCCACTGGACCACCCAGAGACTTCTGCAGCTGTTTCTCTCTCTTAATCTCTTAGTGAAAACAAGAAGGATCAAGTGTGAGCCTACCGTTCATGTTGTCGAAGACTGTGGTGTGCTTAACGAAGGCCACATCACCAAGATTCTCCGCCACACATCTAAAGGAGTTGAGCACAGTTTAATAGTTTAATTTTGTGATGTAAGAGCTAAAAATCCATACCCCAACACACACACACACACACACACTGTACCGGAGTGCCCCTGCCTCCCCGTAGTGGCGTTCTCTTGGGTTGTTGGCACAGATGTGCCGGTCGTTGTCGTCTCCTATGCAGGCTTCACACAGGTTTCTGGGATTGGTGCCTTTGGGGTCGTGCTCCGGGTCCTTCGCTCCTGGGACACAGCTGTATCCAAAGAAATCCCCCACCGCTGCGGACCACCGGAGTGAGGAAAGAAGATTAATGGTAAAGTTACTGCTGAAGGTTACACCTAGAAAACCCCTACCATGGGCCCATCTACTGATTCACAGTTTGGACAAGCCCTTGGTCAGGGCTAGTCTATCATTTTACACCATTATACAGGACCCATAGAGGAGGAGGAGCTAATAATAAAGTGTTCATGACGGTCATTTTGCATGCTCTTATCTTCAGGCCTGTGTCTGTTACATGGGTTCAGATTATTTATGGATTACACTGCAGGTGCTGTCTCTCACCATGAGGGAAATTACACTGCTCGTTCACACTGATCTGTGATGTGTTGACCAGGAAGCCGATGGGTACAGTCCAGCCCACGGTGGTCCTGATCCCCGGGTGACAGGAGCTCCGCTCATGCATCTCCAGCAGTGACAGGTCGCCAGAGGATCTCCGGGCCAAAGCCACCACATAGTAATTTATACCATCTAAAAAAAAGAGTCGCACAAGAAGATATTACAAACATTAATAGTCTAACGTTGACAGAAGAGTGAATATCAAGTGGTTTTGAATCAGAGATTATAGAGCTAAGATTTAGTTTAATTTAGAAACTTAATTAGATTAGAAACATATTTTGTCCAAACTCCAAAAACCTGAAACTGGTTCAAACTCTAAAATTGGCCTAAAACCACAATATTGGTCCAAACCCTAAAATTATTTTGAACCCTATAACAGTCTAAACTAATTTAAATTGGCCCAAAAATCAAACTCTTAAATCAGCCTAAATCTCAAACTTAATATAACCCCTAAAAATAGCCTGATATCTTAATAGCCTGCTTATTAAAATCAGCCTTAAACTTAAACTAGAAACACATTCCTTGCACTTCCACTCACAGGACCCTTTATTAGAAACATTTTTTTTGTATTTACTTTAAATGGCAACTTTATTTGAAACACATATCCTGTATTAAAATGAACCTTAAAATTAGCCTAAAACTTTAAAATGCTCTAAACCTTTCCCAAAAACTAAACATTATCCTAAAACTGGACAAACCCCCTACATTGCTTCTACATTGCTTTTAAACTTAAAGATTAGGTTGTGCCAACCTTAAAACATCAAAATTAGCCCAAACCCTAAAACTGACCTAAAACCATACTGTTGGCCCAAAAATTATTAAACTAGCCTAGAAGCTTAAAATTGGCCTGAAGCTTTAACATTAGCCCAAAATATTTTATCTGAAACCCCAATCTTTATAGCCTATAACCCTAAAGTGCCCCAAACCTTAACTGACCTAAAATTTAAAAATGGAAACAAAACAATTGACCCTAAAAAAAAACTAAAAGCAAAACACTAAACACAATCTCTAAAAGTAGCCTAAGACTACAATATTGGTCTAAACCCTTAAACTTGTTCTTAGCTGAAATTTGCTTAAAAGTAAAAAAAAATAATATAGGCCCAAACCCTAACATTAGCTCAAACCTT
The DNA here is from genome assembly GCF_023375975.1 of Astyanax mexicanus. Lineage (NCBI taxonomy): Eukaryota > Metazoa > Chordata > Actinopteri > Characiformes > Acestrorhamphidae > Astyanax > Astyanax mexicanus. The sequence goes on from NC_064415.1 coordinate 54,442,138, forward strand.
AAAACTAGACTAAAATTGAGCTCAGTATTAAACTTAACTATTGAACCAAACTCTAAAATTAGATCAGTACACTTGGACTGAAACCTTTAAATTGGCCTAAGATCTAAAATCGATCTCAAACCATAAAATTAGCCTTAATTCTAAGATTAGCTTGAACCCTAAAAGAGCCTTACCATTTAAATGGGTGTTAAACATTAAAACTGGCCAATTATTAAAAAAAAAAATATATATATATATATATATATAAGTCTGTACTTACCCACTCCATTATAGGATTCTCCCACTGCAACATCCAGTCCATGACAAACCCCTGCAGTGTAGATCTCATCTGGATACATTGAGGCGGCATCTGCTGTACCGTTCTGATAAAAGAGTAAAACAATGCTGTGACTGTGATTTTTATACATTTCTTTTTTTTTTTTTTTTTTTTTTTTGCATTATCAAGGTCCACATTACTTTAGACCTTGAATGACAAAGGTGTTGCATTATTTAATCTTTCTTTAGAAGAAGGAATAAAATTTTCACCCACCTTAATCCTCTGCATGCAGTCCGCTGGGCTCTGGCCGCGAACACACTGCAACGTTCCGCGAATGTTCTGTGCTGTGGCGTTCCCGGCCAGATCCAGACACTTCTGCTCCTCCGCAGCCGACACTGCACACCAGGTGACTGAGAAAAAACAACAGACCCACCTTTACTTTTAATATCCAGACAAATATGCTAACAACTGAAACTGGAAATATGATAGTGTCATAATAATAACTGTGAAGATGTGTTAAAGTGCCAATGGCCAATTTATTAGAAACACACATCCAATACATCCACTCACAAACAACTTTAGAAGAAACCTCTGTATTGCTATTTTACTCACTGACCACTTTTTTTAGAAACACCTACCTTGTACCTCAGTTCACTGGTCAATATATTAAAAAACACTAACCCTGTGTGTTCACTGACTGGCCACTTTATTAGAAACACTTACCTTGTATTTCCAATGACTGGCCACTTTATTATAAACACCAATCATATGCTTTCACTCATTGACCACTTTATTAGAAACACCTAATTCTTTCCAGGTTTATTTTCACATTCCAAGTACATCCATTCACTGAAAACGTCTACATTGCTCATTCACTCATTGGCCACTTTATTAGAAACACCTATCCTGTACTTCCACTCTCTGGACACTTTATTAGAAACACTTTCCTTGTGTTTAAATTATTGGTCTCTTCATTAGAAACTCCTAACCTGTACTTCAACTCAATGTCCAAATTATTAAAAACACTTTTCTTTTACTTCCAATGACTGAACACTTTATCACAAACACCTATGCTATGCTTCCACTCGTTGGCCACTTTATTAGAAACACCTTCTAAGTACATCCACTGGAAACACTTTAATAGAAACCCTTAAATTGTACATCCACTCACTGGCCACTTTATTAGAAACGACAACTGCATACTCTCACGTTTTGGCAACTTTATTAGAATCACATTTATTGCTCTTTCACCTACTGGCCACTTTATAAGAAACACCTTTCCTGTACTTCAACTCACTAACCACTTTAGGTCGATAGGTCATTTTATTAGAATCACATACCTTGTGCTTTAACTCCCTGGACAATTTATTAGAAACACTTGTTCTAGTACTTTCCATGACTGGCCAATTTATTAGAAACACCCACATTGCTCTTCCACTCACTGGCTGCTTAAGAAACATCTTCCTTATACATAGGTGTCTACTCACTGACCACTTTATTAGAAAACACCTAATTTCTACTAATTGTAGTACCTAATTAGTACTAATTGTCAATTGGTCTTTTACTCACTGGACATTTAATTCGATATCTGGATTTCCACTCCCTGGCCACTTTATTAGAAATATTTACCCTGCACTACCACTAACTGATCACTAAATTAGGAACACCTATTTTGGACATATTACAGCAGTGTAATCCAAATTAAGCCACATTCACAGCTTAATGTAATATTTATCCATTGGCTCTGAAATATTAAATACTCACTGATGCTGTTTTGGCTGGACCCTTCGATCTTTGCCAGCAGGAGGAAAGCCAGAGCCAGCAGGTGTCCTGTTGTTTGGTCCATGTTAGCTTTGTGCAGCAGCGTCCCAAATGCTCTCAGAGCCACACAGGTACTGTGGGAAGTAACTGTGAAAAAAAAAACAACAATCCCATAGCAGGCTCACATTGGCTCCCAGTGGCCAAAAAGCCAAAGTAGGAGGGCACCAGGGGTTGGATGAAGGGGAAATTTTCCATTAGGCTCTTACCAATAGCACTATCCCATGTTTTTTTTTTTTTTTTTTTTTACCATTTCTAACGTCCGGCAGTTATTTTCCACTTACGGGTCTAGTGTTTCCCTCTCTATCCGCTGGGACTGGATGGCATGCTGCTTTCTTGCACACTTCACCTCCCCTGGTCGTGGCAGGTCAGATCGTAGCGGAGGTTATAATTAAGTAAAGCACAATGGCTTTTTGTGGGACGGTCACTAAAGCCTCGGTGGATTAACCTGAGGGCCGAGAACAGGCTTAGATTATTGATAGAGAGACAGGAGATGCTATTGTCCGAGCGGCCGGCAACTTTCAGAAACGTATAGGCCACTTGATACTAGATCTGCACCATAATTCCCTTGTTTTCTACCCTATAATCAATGGGTTATTAGACGATGGGAGTCATGGGAGATTTGGTTTTTAGGAGCTAAACAGACATGTGTACAAACTTCTACAAACAGAACACTGAAAAACAAATGGCCACTTCATTGAAAAAAACCCTTTATTTTATTACCTTTTATTCAAAACACCCAGCTTGAGCTTCCACTCAAACTGGCAACTTTATAAGAAACACCTAGCTTGTCCTTCCACCCACTCACCACACTGGCCACTTCCAAGCTCCTTGGATTTCTGTTCACTGGCCACTTTATTGGAAACACCTACCCTGTTCTTCCAATACCAGCCCACTTTATTAGAAACACCTACCCCATAGTTCCAACAGCTAGCCATTTTATTGAAAACACTTGTACACTCCTTGTACTTCTGCTAGGGCCATGTTAAAAGAAACCCCTGCATTGTAATTCCTCTTACAACGGGCCACTTTATTAGAAACACCTATGCTGTAGTTCCATCAGCTGGTCACTTTACATACTGGAAACACCTACATCATTCTTTAATTCACTGTTCACTTTAATAGAACTATTGGCGTTGATGGTTCATCGGTCTAAAGCGCTGACACTATGATCGGGAGATCATATTGCAGGTACGAATCCTGGTAATGCAGCGCGTCATCAGCTGCCAGAGCCCTGAGAGAGCACAACTGGCGCTCTTTCCCAATCAGCACAAGACATCTGTGAGCTGATGTATCAGAACCGACCGCTGCGCTTTTCTCCGAGTGCTGACCTCCGAGTTCCTCCGAGGACTGACTTAATATGTATCAGAGGAGGCATGTGCTAGTCTTAACCTTCCTTGTGTTGTGGCATCACTAGTGATGGGGTATATACAGGTAAGTAGCAGTGAAATGGATAGGACAATTGGCCTAGCTAAATTCGGAGAAAAAACTCAAATAAATTTATAAATAGGTATATCTACCATGTACTTCCAATCACTGGTCACTTTATTAGAAACATGTACCTTGTACTTTCACTCACTGGCCATTTTATTAGAAACACCTACCCTATAGTTCCATTAGCTGAACACTTTATTGGAAACACCAATTAGTACTTTTTTTGTATTTTTTTTAGAAACAACTTCTATGTACATCTACTCACTACTGGCCACTGTTTCAGAAATGCTGTACTTTGCCATTCTGGCCATTTTATTGGAAACATCTACCAAAGAGGGCAGTTTGGAGTACAGGTATCCCAGGGTGCACCTGAGGCCTGTCAGAGGCCTTATCTCCTTTCCCTTCTGGGCCTCTGACATCATTTCCCTTTCTCTCCACACGGAAAATGACATCGCCATTAATCAGTGGCTATTTTAGAACAAAAAAAACCCTCGGCTCACGGCCTCCTTCAGTCTTATCACTGCAAGGACGCTTCGCTTTTTAACATCAGCCGTGTGTGTCTCCGTGTGTGTGTATGTGTGTGATTTCATATCTGTTATTAATATATTATTAAAAAAGGTAGTGTGTATGTGGCATGTAAAAACCTTTCATGTCCTACATTTACAACTGACAAATGTTCTATTACATTATTTCTCAGAAATAGTATTTAAGCTTGTTACAGTCAGATTGTATTTTTGAGTGTTTTTAACAGATGATAATTAATTCAAAGAAGAGTCTCTGGCGTCCTCTCCAAGCTCGTTTGGAGGGACTTCTTCCTCATTTTGTACTTCTGTTTCTCCAGTTTTATTGTTTTAAATTCTCCAATGATTGTAAAAGTAAGTTTGTTTCTGCTACTTTCACTGAACGGCTCACAGTAACTATACCGTAAACATGGTGCTTTTGAGACGTTGCGCCTAGTAAACACAATTCGCTAAAACGAAGAAATATTGAAGTAGAATAAATAATAAAAAGCCTAAAATCAGAGTGGAGGCCTTGCTACAGCTAGCTCACTGTCCCATACAGAGAACTATAATTCCAGCGCACATGCGCAGTTGTAGAGTACATGTAAAACCACTATGAAAATAATATATTTATTTTTCTTTGTTCATTATAACTAATTACCTGTTTTTGTATTGCATTTATGTAATATATCAGTTGTACACGATAAATGACACAATCCGTTAAAAAAATAAATAAAGTTTACATATTATTAAAATAATAAATAATTTTCTGAAATTAACAAATCATTCCCTAAAATAGAAAATGCACTCAATTGAATAGCTATAAGAGAAGGTTAAACTTGGGGTACGTTCACATTGCGGGACTAAACTGACTAAAATCTGATTTTTTTGCTCAATGTGGCTCAGATCTGATTTTTTCATAGCTGTGTGAATGTGCCAAATCCTTTTTTTTTTTTTATCAGATCTGAGTCACTTTGGCCTCGTTCACATTTAAAGCCACATTGCTCAAATCATATTTTTTGCTTAGATCGGATTTGGATATGCATGTATGCATTTATATGAATAAATGCATACATGCATGAGCATGTATGCATTTGGCTTTTAATGTGAACGTGGCCAAAGTAACTCAGATCTGATAAAAAAAATGGATTTGGCACGTTTACACAGCTATGAAAAAATCAGATCTGAGCCACATTGAGCAAAAAATCAGATTTGAGTCACTTTAGTCTCGCAATGTCATCAAGATCTGATAAAAAAATCGGATTTTAGCAATGTGACTTGTGAACATTTGAATGTAGCCTTTGTTTATAAACGTAAGATAACAGAGAGCTGTTTATCTGTGTTGTTTTTGCCTGTACAGTTTGCCTACATTACCCACAATGCCGCGCTGCTCCGTTACTGTTGTTTACGGTGACGTCTCTGTGGCTGGTCTCTGTGCAGTATCCGTGGGTGGCGCTCCATCTGCTAACCTCCTGATCTGCTCCCAGCTTTCCCCTGCAGGAGCGGAGCTCAGCGCCGGGCTGGGAGCGGCACTGTGTGGATTATATGCTCTGAGGTGAGGACAGACCCGTGCTGTTATTTATTAGAGTTATTATATTAACAGGAGGCTGAGGAGAAACAGGAGCGGCGGGCGGAGCGCTAGGTTAGGTTAGCTAGCGGGGAGCTAGCCTGGCTAATCAGCCCGCCGGTGTTCTGTCGACATGTGTTACCTTGTCAAACCGTGCTACCCTAGTGTTTATACAGCTTTGGAAAAATTAAGAGACCACTTCAGTTTCTCTGATTTTGCTACTTATAGATATATGTTTGAGTAAAATGAACATGTTTTTTTTTTATTTCAATAAGCTACCGACAACATTTCTCCCAAATTTAGAAATCAATATTTGGTAGAATAATCCTGTTTTTTATACATTTTGGCATGTTCTCCTCCACCATTCTTACACACTGCTTTTGAAAAACTTTATGCCTTTACTCCTGGTGCAAAAATTTAAGCAGTTCAGTTTGGTTTGATGGTTTGTGATCATCCATCTTCCTCTTGATTATATTCCAGAGGTTTTCAATTTGGTAAAATAAAAAAACTCATCATTTTTAAGTGGTCGCTTATTTTTTTCCAGAGCTGTATATAGAAATGAAGCAGCATATTAGAGCATGTTTCCAGTAGAATTCCCAGTAGCTGTAGCGTTTGTAACAACAATGTTTTTTTATTATTTATTTTTTTATAATAATTATTGTATTTTTTATTATTATTAATTTCCATTAACCATTTTTTTGAAGTGACAGTGAGTCTTTTGTAACAGATTTATTATTAAAAAAACACGATAAATAATTAATAAGTGTAGGCCAGTGCATGCGCAGTGCCATTACGAAGCACGTATCGATGGCTAGCATAACTCGACACAACACAGGGCTCAACGCTGACTGACTGTAGCCTGCTGTAGCTAAAGCTGCAGAAACGGGGGCTATCAGTATTAGACAGTTAGCTATTTGGGTTTAGACTGCAGGAGGAACGCTGTTAGTAGCGCTTGAGGTGAGTTTTGGGGTTTAATAAACGTTAACGTTAGAGTAACGGTTCAAGCTTGCACCAATTAGCGACGCTAGCTAGCTAACTTACCAAAAGATGTATTTCTCACAGAGTGATCTATTTTAAGCGTTTATTTGTTTTATTATTGATAATTATGGCTTACAGCCAATAAAAACCCAAACATCAGTGTCTCAGAAAATTTGAATATTAAAAAAGACCAATTAGTACTTTTGGCAGTGTGGGCAGTGTACCAAGTCCTGCTGGAAAATGAAATCCGCATCTCTATAGCATTTGTCAGCAGAGGGAAGCATGAAGTGCTGTAAGATTTTGTGGGAAAACAAAACTGCACTGACTTTGGACTTGATAATAAAACACAGTGGATCAACACCAGCAGATGACAGACATGTCTCCCAAACCATCACTGATTGGTGTAAACTTCACACTAGACCTCGATCAGTTTGGACTGTGTGTCTCTCCACTCTTCCTCCAGACTCTGCTCCCTTGTTTTACAAATAAAATGTAAAATTTACTGATGATCAGTGATGGTTTGGAGAGACATGTCAAGTCCAAAGTCAGTGCAGTGTTTTCCCCGGAAAATCTTATAAAATGCCATCCTGATCCACGTCAGGAGGAGACAGGAGGAAAGGCCTAGGAGGAAATTTAGAGTTATTAAGTTCGATTTCCTTCAGATTATGCCAGGTTCACACTACACAATTTTAGTCCATTTTTTCAGTCTGCGACACTTTTTCGTTGATTACTGACAAAAACTCTGCACAGTCCTTTTCCATAGACTCTAACTTATTATCAGCAGGAACTGTCTAATTGTGTGAAATTAGATAAGGACCTTCAGTAATGATTCTCTCTCTATCTTTCATTTTCAGGAGATGACTGTGCTGGAGAGGATTGATGGCTGTGCAGATGTATATATAAGGATTCATACCAGTAAGATCTGCTTATTAGTTCATGTATTTATTGCAGATTTTAAATACACTATATATATATATATATATATATATATATATATATATATATATATATATATATATATATATATATATATATATATAGACTATATCCTTTTCAAGAATTTGCCCCACTGATGTCACAATATGTTTATACAGCTCTGGAAAAAAAATGAGACCACTTAAAAATTGAGTTTCTTTTTTTTATTTCACCTGATTGAAAATCTCTGGAATATAATCAAGAGGAAGATGGATGATCACAAGCCATCAAACCAACAAACTGAACTGCTTGAATTTTTCACCAGGAGTAAAGCAGCATAAAGTTATCCAAAAGCAGTGTGTAAGACTGGTGGAGGAGATCATGATGCCAAGATGCTTGAAAACTGTGGTTAAAAACCAGGGTTATTTTACCAAATATTGATTAATGAACTCTTAAAACTTTATGAATATGAATTTGTTTTCTTTGCATTATAAAGATATACCTATAAATAGCTAAATCAGAGAAACTGATTCAGAAACTGAAGTGTTTTCTCAATTTTTTTCCAGGGCTGTGTATAGTATATATTGTGGAAATATCATGATACGATATGTTTACAATTTTAACCATCCCTAAAGCATTACACAAGCCCTTTTTAGAGGGCATTGTTAATGATACACAGTGTTTTCTCCTTCTAAATAAAAGAGGTTTTAATACGAACACCAATTGTCTTTGAAATAACATTGACCTCGTTATTAAAATTGTGCTTTAAAACATTCCTAGAGTGCTTTTTCAATCACTGAAGACATTCATGCTTTGGTGTTTCTTTCTGACATCCTGAGAAATCACTAGGAATTACTGTCCGCTTGGCCGTAATGTGTAAGGAGTCAATTTAGCGAGCGACTGGGAATGGTAATTGCGCTCAGTGTTCTCCAGCGAATGATTAAATCTTTCCACATAAAAGCTTTAATGGTGCCCCTCCAACCCCCACCATATCAACCATTTCTATCTTTTCACAGTGTGTCGCTCTGCACCAATCGCTTTGATGCCATTCAGAACCAAGCCTTTTACTTCCTGGTTGCTGTATAGAATTTATAGATATACAGCTCTAGGAAAAATTAAGAGAGCACTTCAGTTTCTGAATCAGTTTCTCAGATTTTGCTATTTATAAATATATGTTTGAGTAAAATGAATATTGTTTTATTCTATAAACTACAGACAACATTTCTCCCAAATTCCAAATAAAAATATTGTAAGTTAAAGCATGTATTTGCAGAAAATGAGAAATGGCTGAAATAACAACAAAAAAGATGCAGAGCTTTGAGACCTCAAATAATGCAAAGAAATTCAACAAGTTCATATTCATAAAGAGTTTTAAGAGTTCAGAAATAATCAATATTTGGTGGAATAACCTTGGTTGTTTTTTGATCACAGTTTTCATGCATCTGGGCATCATGTTCTCCTCCACCAGTCTTACACACTGCTTTTGGATAACTTTATGCTGCTTTACTCCTGGTGCAAAAATTCAAGCAGTTCAGTTTGGTTTGATGGTTTGTGATCATCCATCTTCCTCTTGATTATATTCCAGAGCTTTTTATTAATTTGGTAAAAGTCAAAGAAACTCATCATTTTTTATTGGTCTCTTATTTTTATTACTATAGGAGGACAGTAAATGCATTGATAGCTGCATTATTCGCTTCAGCCAGAGTGTCCCTTTAAGAATCGCATTAGTCCAGAGTCTCGTAGTGCTCCTCAGTTCAGCAGACAGATCTTCTTGCAGGTTGTGGATCTAGGCTAAGCATGTGCATCTCTAACTCGCTGTCTCTCTTCTCCAGTGCAGTGAACCAAATGGGTCATTGCTGCACCCGAGTCATTTTCCTCCTGCTGCTCCAGGCGTTGCAGACGTTAGCTGAAGGTAAGGATTTCTCACAGGCTTCCTTCAACATGAAAAGACAGTTTATGATTCTGTGTTAAATAGGGGTGTCACGATTCTCGAAATCCTCGATTCAGATTTGCGGGAGGGATCGTTGATCATTTTTTTACTTCGATGCTCAAGACCATGACATAATTTCGATCGATTTCGATGAAATATCGAAATCGTGACACCCCTATGCTGTAGCCTGACATGCTTTGTATTTCTGCAACTATTGACTAAATTAGTAATCAAATAATCTAATTAATCATGATTATTTTTATTTTTTATTTTTTTATTACAACCTCCATTTGTGTTCCCCATTGGTGAGACTACCAATCCACTGGATGTTTTACTGCATCTCAACAGCTAAACTTTTAGAGCTCTATAGAGATTGTGCAGGACATTGACTAATGCCCAGATCAGACTACACAAATTTAGCCTGGTTTTGACCCGATTTCGTTTGAATCGATCTGAATTTCAGTGTTGCGAGCGACAAAGGTCCGTGTAGTGGGACATAGTCACATAGCCATCGGAGCATTCGATAAAAAAAAAAAAAAACTAGAATGTTTGTTTTTTAGAAATGTTTGTATTTTATCGCCTAGTTTGACATGCTCCGCGACCTGCTCCCTGACTCTGACCAATAGGTAGACAAAGCGTTCTTTGGCGCACAGATAGAAACATGGTGGAAAAAAAGCAGGACTGTGCTCCTGCAGTTTGCTGGACCAGTTTTAAGAATACAGAAATTTTTAAGAGTACAAAATTCAATATCTGGTGAAATAACCCTGGTTGATTTTTAATCACAGTTTTCATGCATCTTGGCATCATGTTCTCCTCCACCAGTCATACACACTGCTTTTGGATAACTTTATGCCTTTACTCCTGGTGAAAAATTCAAGCAGTTCAGCTTGGTTTGAGGTTTGATGGCTTGTGATCATCCATCTTCCTCTTGATTATATTTCCGAGGTTTTCAATTTAGTAAAAATCTAAAAAAAACTCATCATTTTGAAGTGCTCTCTTATTTTTTATTTTTTCCAGAGCTGTATATACTGTGTTGCCAAAACTATCCACTCGCCTGCATTGCTGGGTTTGATAATGTGAGGCTGGGTGGACCTGCTTAACCTTGGAAACTCATTTCATGAAGTTCTCTACGCTCTACTTTTCTTGAGCTAATCTTCAGCTACATGAAGTTTGGCATAATTAAGTGTTTGCTTTTATACTTTTGCAAATATAATGTGTATAAATAAGTATATAAATCAACATTTAGTCATTATATGTCTAATTTCAGTCTGCTAGTTTGTATGAAACTGTATTCTGAGCTCATTGAGGGACATCTAAAAGTTTCCCTGGTTTGTGAACTTGTATTGGAGGTGATTGAAGCAGGACAAAGGAAATAAACAGGCTGAATTATCTGTCATGAAACACTTATCTATAAGTATTCACGTCACTCTATTCTCTGCTCCTCTTCCTAAACTGATTGCTCTGTTTTCTCCACGATTGTGTGTTTCTCCAGATGGGTCTATTGACTGTGTGTGTGTGGGCAGCGACTGCATGTCGCAGCTGTGTAAGGGAGACCACTGCTATGCCTCCGTGACCGTCAGCAACGACGTGCCCTCGTTCCGTCGTGGGTGTCTGATTGGCCCTGAGAGCAGGCACATGACCTGCTTGTCCGGCCCCTCGGCTAATCGCGCGGTCGAGTGCTGCTCTCAGCCCATGTGCAACGTCAACGCCACGGTGGAGTCTCTGCTCCAGCTGCTCACCAGTAAGATTGTGACTCGACTATGAGAAATTGCTTTTTCTAAACAAAGCATGTCCTTAGTTTTGACAATATACACACAGTGACATGCAGTTATTTGTGGATTACCTATCTAAATATCTGACTGTGTGAATAGCTCAGTGATTAACCTTCAAAAGTAAGGATTAAATATTCTTTTCAACATCTAATCATGGTTTATTTAGCTTTAGTTCAATTTTAGAGGCAAAAAAGCAACAAAGTACCAAAGAAACGTGCACAAAAAAAATCGTAACTCATAAGATGTGTTTTTACTGCATGGTACCTTTTACTATTCAACTCTGCTTGCTCTTTTTTGTTGCCTGATAGCTTCACCCCCCCCCCCCCCCCCCCCCCTTCAAAAATTAGCTGGTGATGTAGCAAAACTCAAAAAGTCACATTTGTTACCTTAGGTCTGAGAATTTGTAAAAGTTATCCGTAAAATAAAAGATTAATCTAAGACTCATCTAACATTTTTTATCTACAATGAGAGAGAGAGAGAGAGAGAGAGAGAGACAGACAGACAGACAGACAGACAGACAGACAGACAGACATACAGACAGTAAGAGAGAGACACACAGTAAGAGTGAGACAGACAGACGAGAGAGAGACGCACACAGTAAGAGAGAGACACACACACAGTAAGAGAGAGAGACGCACACAGTAAGAGAGAGAGACGCACACAGTAAGAGAGAGAGACGCACACAGTAAGAGAGAGAGACGCACACAGTAAGAGAGAGAGACGCACACAGTAAGAGAGAGAGACGCACACAGTAAGAGAGAGAGACGCACACAGTAAGAGAGAGAGACAGACACAGTAAGAGAGAGACAGAAAGAGAGAGACACACACACAGTAAGAGAGAGACGCACACAGTAAGAGAGAGAGACGCACACAGTAAGAGAGAGACACACACACACACAGACAGAGAGACACACACAGCGAGAGACACACACAGAAATAGAGAGAGAGAAACACAAAGAGTGAGACAGACAGAGACACGGCAATACTGAGAGAGAGAGAGATGCAGAGAATCACTGAGACGGAGAGAAACTTTGAAAAGAGAGAGAGAGAGAGAGACGCTTAAAGTGACGCAGAGAGAGAGAGATGGCCCAATTGATGTTGTTTTAGCAACACTATGGATTCTCCAAGTTGTCTCTCATTAGGTCTTTAGAGATGTAGATGTTTCTTAATGTTTTATTTATTCATCAAACTTGAGTGCTTAAGCTTTAAGCATTGAGAAGCTCGATTTCACTCTATTTGATTCTCCATTTCTGCAGATCCAGAGGGTGAGCCTGTGCGCTATCGAGTGGAGACCCTGGTGCTGTTCGTGCTGGGTCCCTTTGTGGTTCTGGCTCTGCTGGCCACTCTGGCGGTGCTGGTCTGCCGCAGGCTCCACCCGGGCCGGCTGGAGAGACTGCACGAGTTTGACCCGGAACAGGGCGCCATCGACGGCCTCATTGCCCCCAGCGTGGGGGACGGGACCCTGGCGGTACGAGATTAACCTGCTCCTGTTTCCTTATACAGATACATCTGATCAGCTAGGAGATTTTGTAATGTACAATGTTCACTTCTTTCATTTATCTGTAAAGTTATGAGAATACATGCAGAGTACAATAAATAATATGTATTAGCTAAAGTAGCATTTATTTTAACTCTTCTTCTGTTGTTTAATGCTTTGCAGGATCTATTGGATCACTCCTGCACGTCCGGCAGTGGATCAGGACTGCCCTTCCTGGTGCAGAGGACCGTGGCCCGTCAGATCAGTCTGGTGGAGTGTGTTGGTAAGTGAGCCACTTGTTGTCTAAGAAAACTTCATTTATTACACATATCTAGAATGTATTTACTCAGATTTTTTTTTTAACATATGTTTATTATTTATTTTATTTTTGTATGTGAATGGTGTGTGTTTTTCCTCCCCAGGGAAAGGGCGGTATGGGGAGGTATGGAGGGGACAGTGGCAGGGAGAGAATGTAGCTGTGAAAATCTTCTCCTCTAGAGATGAGAAGTCCTGGTTTCGGGAAACCGAGATCTACAACACTGTTCTGCTGCGGCATGAAAACATATTGGGTGAGCCACACCTGTTTGCTGTATGTGATACGTTAATGTGTTAATTTTTTTTGTAAAAGTCCTGAAAAGTTTTTGGAAAAGTCATGAAAATTTCTACAAAAAAAATCTACAAATCTTTTTTTTTTATCTATCAATGGAGAAAAGCTATTTGAGCTAACAAATACAGTAATTTAGCCCTACATAAGGAAGCTTTTAGGATTTTACACACATTTTATTATTGAAGATTGTGTGTCAGCATTGCTTAAATAATTGTTTTATATCAAATTAATTTTAGGCCTACTGTACTCAATTTTGATCATACTTTTAACAGATTTTTGGTTTTATTGTTCAATTTCTACACTGATGTTTGAAAAATCATATGGTCATAAAATTTGCCTTTCCTAAGTTTTAATAAATAAAAAAAAGAATAGCTATGTGTTTTTTTTGTGTGTTTTAATTGTATTTAATTGTGTTATTTTAAGCTAAGGGATGCTTTAATAAACTTAGGATCAATACAGTATCTATCCATCTATCGAATAGAAAATGTATATGTGAAAGAATGACTGACTATCAACTGGAATATTTTTTTTCTTTATATGTATAAGTTTATGATTTTAAGTAGATTTTTTATCACTGTTAAATGTCTTTTATGTCTGTAGGGTTCATGGCGTCGGACATGACCTCGCGGAACTCCAGCACCCAGCTGTGGCTGATCACGCACTACCACGAGAACGGCTCGCTGTACGATTACCTGCAGCGGGTGGCCGTGGACATGGCCCACGGCCTGCAGATGGCCGCCTCAGTGGCCAGTGGCCTCGTGCACCTGCACACTGAAATATTCGGGACGGAGGGTAAGCCGGCCATCGCCCACCGGGACCTGAAGAGTAAGAACATCCTGGTGAAGAAGGACCTGCACTGCTGCATCGCTGACCTCGGTTAGTTAATATGTGTCTTTATATCATATATATATAAATCAAACTGCCAATCGTTGGGGACCAAGCACTGAGAGTCACTATGGAGCCAATAGAGCTCAAAAGAGCAGTGTTTTAAAATGCTTTTGTTTATAATTAAAATAGTTTGTGCTGGGTCAGGTTCAGGTTAAGGTTTGGGGACATGGTGTAAACACTAAAATGCATACCACAGAACACCTCCCATTAATAACGTAGCTAAGGCTCATTGCGTACTACACCAAATCAACAAGCTCAAACTAAACGTTTTTTTTTTTGCAAATAAATTAACTTATTTTTATATTTGAAATATATTTTGTACCCTGCAAAATACAGCTTTGGAAAAAATTAAGAGACCATTTCAGTTTCTGAATCAGTTTCTCTGATTTTGCTATTTATAGGTTTATGTTTGAGTAAAATGAACATTGTTGTTTTATTCTATAAACTGCAGACAACATTTCTCCCAAATTCCAAATTAAAATATTTCAGAAAATGAGAAATGACTGAAATAACAAAAAGATGCAGAGCTTTCAGACCTCAAATAATGCAAAGAAAAAAAGTTAATATTCATAAAGTTTTAAGAGATCAGAAATAATCAATATTTGGTGGAATAACCCTGGTTTTTAGTCACAGGTTTCATGCATCTTGGCATCATGTTCTCCTCCACCAGTCTTACACACTGCTTTTGGATAACTTTATGCCTTTACTCCTGGTGCGAAAATTCAAACAGTTCAGCTTGGTTTTTCCCTACTGAAGAAAAGCAGAATGATGCTGCCTCCACCATGTTTCACAGTGGTGATGGTGTTTTCAGTGCGATGAGCACATTTAAGTCAAAAAGCTCAGCTTTTAGGGAAAAAATAACGAGGTTAATGTGGGAGATTCAAAATGTACCACCAGTTCTAGAATTACCTAAAATTATTTCCTTCTCTTTCCAGGCCTGGCAGTCACCCACTCTCAGGCAGACAATCAGCTGAACGTTGGGAATAACCCCAAAGTGGGCACCAAGCGCTACATGGCCCCCGAAGTGCTCGATGAGTCCATTCAGACGGACTGCTTTGACGCCTACAAGAGGGTGGACATCTGGGCCTTTGGTCTGGTGCTGTGGGAGATCGCTCGGCGCACCTACAGCAACGGTCAGCCACCTTTTCTTTTTAAAATGCTGACGTTGTCAATGCTGCTGAATTAACAGTGATTAACAGTCCTTTGTCTGTTTTAGGGATCGTGGAGGAATACAAGCCTCCATTCTATGACCTGGTGCCTAACGACCCCAGCTTTGAGGAAATGCGCAAAGTGGTGTGTGTGGAGCAGCAGAGACCATTCATCCCTAACCGCTGGTTCTCAGATCCGGTACGCATCACTTGAGTATTACTATCACTATTACGTCTATTTTTGCACATAAGGCGCAATGGATTATAAGCACATTTTATGCGACACTAGTAACTAGTAGTTGGAACAGTCGCCAAGATTTTCTTCTATATTCAGCAGGTCTCGCCTTAAGCTAAGCTAAGTTAAGCTAAGTAAACAAAGCTGTAATTCTTAAAAAAAAAACAAAAAAAAAAAACATCTCATACAAACAAACAAATCAACCGAGCACAGTATGTTAATCTACACAGATTTCTCTCCTGAAAACTGTTTATTTGGGTGAGTAAAGCACTTCCGTTTATTTACAGTAAGCTTAAATTTCCTAAATTTCGCTAAAGCTGCAGCATTAGCATGTGTTAGCATTGGCTAACGCCACTCGACAGAGTTTCACTGAGAAACCCTGAGTGTTCCAGTAAGTTAGGGTGATATTAGCTAGGGATTTGTTCCAGGTAGCTTGTTTTAACATAGTAAACACGCAGACTACAGTCCAATATAATCACCTCTGGACGGCCAAAGAGCTAGTGCTTCTTCGCACGGCTAGCAGCTAATGCTAATAGTGCTGGAGAACTAAACCGAAACTCCTGTATAACGCTGTACTTCAGCAGAGTGGCTTTACTGCTCCTTAATACCTGACTGGTAGAATTCATACATAAGGCGCAACGGATTATAAACGCATTTTAATGCGACACTACTAATTGAAACAGTCACCAAGATTCTCGCCTAAAGCTAAGCTAAGTTGAGTAAACCAAATTGTAATTCTTAAGAAAAACATCTCAGACGAACAAACAAATTAAACGAGTGCTGGATGTTAATTTACACAGATTTCTCTCCTGAAAACTGTTTATTTGGGTGAGTAAAGAGCTTCTGTTTATTTACAGTAAGCTTAAATTTCCAGATTTCCACTAAAGCTGGAGCATTAGCATGTGTTAGCATTAGCTAATGCCACCCGACAGAGTGATATTAGCTAGGCATTTGTTCCAGGTAGCTTGTTTTAACATAGTAAACACGCAGACTACAGTCCCATATAATCACCTCTGGACGGCCAAAGAGCTAGTGCTTCTTCGCACGGCTAGCAGCTAATCCTAATAGTGCTGGAGAACTAAACTGAAACTCCTGTATTAAGCAGCAGTACTTCAGCAGAGTGGCTTTACTGCTCCTTAATACCTGACTGGTAGAATTCATACATAAGGCGCAACGGATTATAAACGCATTTTAATGCGACACTACTAACTACTAATTGAAACAGTCACCAAGATTTCCTTCTAAATTCAGCAGGTCTCGCCTAAAGATAAGCTAAGCTAAGCTAAGTAAACAAAAGTATAAAAAGAATTAAAATAATTATCTCACACAAGTAAAAAAAAATCAATCAAGCACTGGATGTTAATCTACACAGATTTCTCTCCTGAAAACTGTTTGAGTGAGTAAACCGCTTCCGTTTATTTACAGCAAGCTTAAATCTCCAGATTTTCACTAAAGCTGGAGCATTAGCATGTGTTAGCATTGGCTAATTCCACCGACAGAGCTTCACTGAGGAACCCTGAGTGTTCCAGTAAGTTAGGGTGAAATTAGCTAGGGATTCGTTCCATTCTACAGTCTGATATACTTACCTCTAAACGGCGAAAGAGTTTGTGCTGTGGTTACCGGCTAATGCTAATGCTAATGCTCCAGCACTGCCAGCTGGGGTTAGCAGCAGACTACAGGTCGATAATACTCACCTCTAAATGGCCAAAGAGCTAGCTCTTAGCACAGTTAGCCACTGATGCTAATACTGCTGGAGAACTAACTTGAAACTCCCGTATAACGTGGTACTTAAAGGTTTTTAAGTGCGCCTTATATTCTGAAAAAAAATTCACTAGGTTTATTAAGGTGCCACAAAGGAGACGTGACGTATACCTGACGTATGCAATTGAGTTCTTTAGCTTCCATGTTCTTTAGCTGTGTGTGTGTGAATGTGTGTGTCTCTCTCACTCAGACGCTGTCTGCTCTGGTGAAGCTGATGAAGGAGTGCTGGTATCAGAACCCGTCGGCTCGGCTCACGGCGCTGCGCATCAAAAAGACTCTGGACAAAATCCACAGCTCCTTAGAGAAGGGCAAGCCAGACTGCTGAGGCCTCCAGAAGCAGGAGCATCAGACACTGGAACTGTGTTTTTACTGTGGGCCTGATGTTCTACATCATACTGGGACATTCTGGGAGCATCACCCGGGTCAGGAAGGAGAAGAGCTTACCCTTGATCTTCATAAATCAGTACAGAAACATTTTTTTTTTCTGTAATTTGTTTGTGTTTCTTACGGTTTCTCTTTTATCTTCCAAAACATTAACTGACTGGCTCCAGCAACAGGATTGGACGGTGGCCGGACTGTTTGAGCCAATAGAATAAAAGCGAAGCAGTGTGTTTTCTTCCAAGAATGTGGATTAAACTCCCAACATCTGACTGATGCACTGAGATGCACTCTTCTAGATCCTGGATCTTTGAAGCTTTGCCTTCCACTTCCTGTAACAGAAGCTCACAACCAGATGGAGGAGATGATGGTGATTCTAAAGCACTATCTGGACGGGATTAGTTTCTCAGGGGGACATCTTTAAAAAAAAAATAATAAATTAACAGGAGGACCAGTGAGTTTTTAGGCTTTCTCAGTCACCTGACATGAGGTGTTCAGTAGCTCCTCCATTTCCACTCGCTTTTGTGTTTTTAAGTGGATCTCCGTGGAAACGCCCAAGCGCCCGAAGTGTAATTATGGTGCACGGCGGTGAACAAATAGCTATTTTATTATTAAACGCAAGGTGATGAAACTCAGAGATGTGCGTCCGGACTGGAATAAAATTAACGGAGGACCACGGAAGAGTTCAGAGAAAAACAGTAGATAATTCAGCCTGTAATTTTCTTCTCAGAGGATGTCTGAGAAAAACACGTACATGGTCGTTCCGGACAGGAATAAAATCACAGAGGATAACCCCCCCCCCCATAAAAGCGAAAATTACCCCAGGACCCCCTGAGAAACTAATCCCGTCCGGATAGGGCTTAAGGCTTGTTTGCTATAACTTGGATGTTATGGAACTAATCCTGGATCCCAACCTTGGATATATATATATTTTTTTTTAGATTTTGATACGTTTTTTTTTTTATTATTATTATTATTTAATGATCATTATTCTAGACAGTTACACTGGATAAGACTAAACGAATACAACAGACACTACATCATGACCTGCTTCAGTACTACACTACTGCTGTGCTTTTGGGACAGAACTGATCTGAACTCAGTCCTCCACACTGTTTGTTTGATCTTTGGCCCAGAACTGGGTTTACAGGCTGTTCTCAGTTCAGTGTTTGTTTAGAGCTCTGCTGTAGTTTTTGCCTGTGCCTCTCTCTATCTTCCTCTTCTTTCTTTTCTTTATCCCTTCCTTTCTTTTCTGTCTCTACATATTCATCCCTGCTTTTTTCTGTATCACTTCATCCTGCCCTATTTTTTAATTTCCCTTTCTTCCCTCATACTTTTCTCCCTACATGCATCCCTTCAGCTTTTGTCTCCTTTGTCTATTTTTCCTCTATTCCTTTTCTATCTCTCCCCATCACCTATTCATCTTCCCTCTTTTTCTATCTACTGTCTCATCCCCTGTATTTCTTCCTCCTGCATTTCTCTCTCCCTTTTTTCCCCCAAGTCTTTCTCTGTTCATCCCTCCATCTTTGCCTCTTTCTTCCCTTTTTCTGTCTCTATATTCACCATCCTTTTTCTCTCCCTTCATCCTGCCCTACTTCTTAGTAGCTTTTGTACCTCACTCCCATTTTTCTTTCCCTCTGCTCTCTCTCTTTTTCTCTTTACAGTCTTACCCCTTTATTGCTTTCTCCTTATTCTTTCTCTCGGTATCTCTCTCCATTCATCCTCCCTCCTTTCCTCCTCCTTTTTTATTTTTCTGTTCATCCCTTCATCTTTGCCTCTCCCTCTCCCCTTTTCTGTATCTTTATCCTTCCTTTTTTTCATTTCACTCTTATACTTTTTCTCCCTACATTCATCCCTCCTGCTTTTCTACCTCACTCTTTTTTCCTTTCCCTCTGCTCTCCATGCCTCTTTTCTCTCTCCCATCATTCCTTCATCCACCCTCTTTTCTTTTCTTCTCTCTTCATTTCCTCCTCCATCTTCCTCTCCATCCTTCCTACCTCCTCCACTCCCTTTCTTTTGTGTTTTTCTATTCATCCCTCCATATTGCCTCTCCCTCCCATCACCTCTTCATCTTCCCTTATTTCTCTCTACCCTCTCACCCTATTCTCTCTTCCTCCTCGTTAATTTTCTCTTTCCCTCTCTCTCTCTCCCTGCATTCTGTCTCTCTCTTGCAGCCACACTAAACACTAAGTGACAATCACTGCTGCTGCTGCTGAGTCAGTGCTGCTTTGTTGTTTTGTAGTTTACACTAAATCATGAGCAGGTTTTTCTTTTTCTGTCATTCATCAAGTGTGTCTCAGTCGGAGGGTTGTTCTGTTTTTGTGTGTTTATGTTTTTGCTCTCTGGTTGCAGGAAGAGCAGAGCCGGTGCAATTTACCCTGGTCTGAGTTTCTGAAGATATGAATCTGCTTTATGAAGGACGGAAAGTGAGTGAGTGAGTTGGCAGTAGAAGAGGTAGAGTTTTTTTTTTTTCTTTTGTTAAAGTTTTGGTAGTGTTGAGAGAGTCCGCTTTAGTCTGCAGTAGACGGATGTATTTATAGTGAAGGAGGACGGAGGAGTAGGAGCGTCACTACACAGATGCTGAGCTGTAAACTGTGACTGTAATAGAGTGTTATATATATATATCGTATTTAAAGATAGGAGTAATGTAAGAGTAACGTAGCTCGGCTAAGGCACCGATAAGGCTTCCTCGCCGCGCCGGTTTAAGGCGTGCACGTTTTGGTTTCGTTACGTTCTGCTAATCTGCACTGTGCTGGGGGAGAGGGAGGGGAAAGGGGGCGACAAAACACCCCCTTTCAGAATCGCAAAGCATTTATTATTATTTTCTTTTATATGAATTCAAGCTAAACAATGCCTTATAATGCTGACACTCTCAGCTCAGGGTTTACCTGAGGGCGGGTGATGTTTAAAAGACGTGGGATTCCTCACACTGAGGTCTTATCCACACTTAAGCCCTATCCGGAGGGGATTAGTGTCTCAGGGGGGCGTCTGTAAAAAAAAAAAAATATATATATATATATATATATATATATATATTTCACACTTCTACTCAGTGATAAAACTTCTGCATCCGGATTGCAATTGGGGGAAAAAAACAAAAAAAAAAACAGGACGACCAGTGACTTTTTTTTGGTCACATGACATCGTGTTCAGTAGCTCCTCCATTTCCTTTCGCTGTTGTGTTTTTACATGGTTCTCCGTGGAAACGTGCGCCCAAATTGTAGTTACGGTGCGCGGCAGTGGACAATTAGCTATTTAATTAAACGAGAAGTGGCGAAACTCAGAGATGTGCGTCCGGACAGGACTAAAATTACTCGAGGACCACAAAAGAGTTCAGCGAAAAACAGTAGATAATTCAGCCTGTAATTTTCTTTCAGAGGACGTCTGAGAAAAAAAAAAATCATGGTTGTTTTGTAGGACCCCCCCCCCATAAAAGAGAAAATTACCCCAGGACCCCCTGAGAAACTAATCCCGTCCTGATAGGGCTTTACAGATACAGATATTTCTGAGAACACATGTTTTTCTGTTTGATCTTGAAGGAGTTATGAAAATATTTCTGGTCACATGTAGGACTTCATTTATGATGATTTTTTTTTTATAACAGTTTTTTTTCTTTCTTTTTTTGTCACATTTTGGATTTTTAGATTTTTTTTTATTTTATTTGTTTATTACATAAATGGACTTAAACAAACAACACCAAATGGCAACTTTGTATATACAGAAACTGCTGCAGTTACATTAAGCAACAGTAAACATTTTAAAGAAAAGTTGTGAAAAATAGACTCATGGCACATATACTGTATTACATCTATGAATAAAAGTGCAATTTGTAACTTACCAATTGTCCGAATGCAGCAATTCTTTTTTTTCTTTCAAACAAATCTCCTTTTAGTGATTCCCTTAAAGTTGCTCTGGATAAAAGCATCAGTTAAATGTAATAAATGTGAATACTGATAAGACTATGCTTTTCCTCATTAAATAAATACAGTTTTTGAGCATCAGTCAAATCACTCAAATATACCACATGGTACTGTTGTGCCCTGAATTTTTTTATTTAAAAATTTTGTTCTATGCTTTTGGCTACTGGAAGCACCTGGAAGTCATTTGGACATTTCCACACCAGCTAGTCGGCTATATGCACACACACCCTGATGCTAGTGTGCCAAAAAAAAACAAAAAAAAACAGAAGCATTGTGTGATTTGTAGTACAAATAGAAAAAGAACAAATTCCCAGTTTGTGGAAATGAGATTTTCTAATTTTGTATTCAGTATTTCTATGCATTCTGTGATTTATATCTTAATTCATTCCTCAATTTCGTGATTCTGTCTTTGTTCTCCACATTGCAGAAATATATAAATATAAATCCATCCTGAAATGATAGCATAAGCATGGCACCCCACCAAGGGGAGCTAACAGCTCTCCAAAAGTATGATGTCAAACACTTTAAAAACAAAAAAGGTGCAACGACCAACATAGACCTAAATATAAAGTGATTTTAACTGTTTGTTGTTCAAAAAGCAGGTCTCCATCAGTTCGCTAAAATCTGAATTGTACTATTCTGAAAGCACACACCCTCCAAAACACAGAAAAATTTAGTTTTTGTAGAGTTTTCGAATCCAAATTTGATCTTGAGCATGATTTATCACAGTGTAATAAAAAAACTTAAAGGTGTATGTATTTCATAAGACCTGTCATGCCTTCATGGTTCATCAGTCTCTTACTGCAAATTGTGCAAAGAGCATTTTGTACATTGTACAGTAATTTCAAGCGCTTCTATGATGACCGTATTTTTCGCACTATAAGGCTTTATATACCAGATTATAAGAAGCATTATTTTTAATGTCAAATGAGCGCTAGCTGGTAATCTACACAGATTTCTCTCCTGACAACTGTTTATTTGGGTGAGTAAAGCGCTTTCGTTTATTTACAGTAAGATTAGATTTCCAGATTCACACTAAGGCTAGGTGCAGCAGCATATGCCGCCCAACAGCACTACACTAAGGACAGAGCTACACTGAAGAGCCCTGAAGAGCACTGAAGTGTTCCGGTAAGCCAGGGCGATATTAGCTAGCTGTTTGTCCCACATAACTGAATGGTGAAAAAGCTAACTAGTGCTTACCGTGTTTAGCGGGTAATGCTAATGCTGCTCCAGCAGTGCTAGCCAGGGTTAGCAGCAGGCTCCAGGCTGATAATACTCACCTCTGAATGGATAACGAGCTAATACTTAGTGTGGTTAGCAGCTAATGCTAATACTGCCCCAGTCTCGAGTGTCTGTGCTGGAGAACGAAACTATAGAATTAAACAATAACTCTGTACTCTTTAATGCTTCTTATAACCTGACTGGTAAAATTCATACATAAGGGCGCACTGACGATTTTTTTTTAAATTAAAGGATTTTAAGTGTGCCTTATAGTGCGAAAAACACAGTATGCTGAACGTACTGCAGTTTATTGGTGCTCATGGATTTATGATACATAACAATGTGTTAAATCTAGTGGCCTTTAGTGACAAACTATTGTAGTTTGCATCCAGTTTCAGACAAACAAACAGACAAATTAATACCAATCATTTCTTCAGGACGACAAGTTATCTGGGCCAGCCCTGGTCACAGCCCCAGTTCTCAGAACTAGACGAGTATTGAAAAAAAAGCTCTGCCTAAAGCTCGGGTGAACCTGGGCTCAGCGAACGCTGTCTGGTAGTGTTTTGTAAGGGTTAAGAATCCCTTTAGGATCCAGCATGGCCTTGATATCACCCATGAGAGTCACAGCTTCAGGGGATTTACTGTAGTAGATGTAGTTCCTCTTCTTCAGGCCCAGGCCGTGCTCCGCGCTGACGCTGCCCTGGCACCCGGACGTCCACTCGTACACGTACGGCTCAATCGCCGCCAGCAGCGCTGGGTCCTTCATGGGAGACGTGATGTTCAAGTGGAGGTTGCCATCACCTGTAAGAAGACCGAGAAGATTGATTAGG
The DNA here is from genome assembly GCF_023375975.1 of Astyanax mexicanus. Lineage (NCBI taxonomy): Eukaryota > Metazoa > Chordata > Actinopteri > Characiformes > Acestrorhamphidae > Astyanax > Astyanax mexicanus. The sequence goes on from NC_064415.1 coordinate 54,465,773, forward strand.
AGGGCAAATAGCCAGATTAAAGAGTGTGTGTGTGCACCAAAACTAATTTTATTGTTCAAAAACTAATGTTTTTTTTATTTATATATATATATATATATGTATATATATACATATATATATACATATATATATATATATATATATATATATATATATATATATATATATATATGTTTTCATGTTTTACTTTAAAAAAAAAAAAGGGTTATTAAACACTTAACCTTTTTAATATCACTGCAGACAAAGCACAATACATTTACCTCAGCAGTGCTGTTTTAAATCAAGAATTTACTTCAGCAGTGCTTAAGTAACAGGTACATTTATGACTGGACTGGAGCGATATTAAACATTTTGCTGTAGCTGCTTAAAATTCTTCAATAAAATTTCTGAAATTGTTTGTCACAAATTATTCAATCTTTTCACAACTTTAGCAGAACAAAGAAAAAAAATATATATATATATATATATATATATTGTAACTTCCAGACATATTTTTGGTTGCCTAATCTGGGGTGCATCTCTAGTAACCACTCTAGTAACTGTAAACTCATAGCCCGACAATTGGCATCATGCATCATCACACTTCACTCAAACCACATCAATTTGTAAGGCTAAAGGTTTCATCATACCAACATGTCCGTAGCCAACCACGCTTTTGGCTCTGTATCCCAGACGCTTCCTCATGTCAGTGACCAGATCATAGATCTTCTCCACAGGCAGGGAGACGTCATACTTGTAGGTGTACCCATCATGCCTCAGGGCCTCCGTCACCCGCTCCCTCATGGACCAGAGAGCCTGCAGCCAGACAGAAGAGGAAAATGATAAATGAGGATACACAATACAATAACATGTCAGCAGTAAAATGTAATTATTGAAACATGAACAATGATCCACAGGCCTAAACATCGGCATAATTGGCTACAAGATTTATAAGTGTAACTTGTGCAACTTTTTTTGTATGATCACAGTGTGATTTTATACTTTTCTATACTGTGATTATCACAGTATATATATGTGTGTGCGTGTGTGTGTGTGTATGTCAAAACAGCATTTAAAAAAGTAGGTCTAATTCACAAGACTTAGTTTTTTGAGTCTGACCCAACAGGTCTAAGGTTAAAAATCTATACTCTAATTATGATATAGTATTTTTTCTATCATGTATAGAATAGTTATGAATGTAAAAATGATTAGAATATACTGCCCAGTTCGCTGTTTAACTTAGGTGTAGGGCTGGGTATCGTTTTTAAATTTTCTATACCGTTTACCGGTACGATTCTTTTTTTTTTTTGGATACCTTTTTCTAAATTGTAACCAAAAAATACAAAAAATAAATAAATAAAAAAATTCAGCATTAATAATCTCATTCTCATACTGTCTCGATGAGACTTAATTTTTCTGGATCTTGATGGAACAAACTGAGCATGTTTGTGGCGCTTTATTAAAAACAAAAATCATTGCTTGTGATTAAACTACAAATATTTTTTTCTATGCTTATTGCTTTATGCATTTTAGTTTTAAGAGTTCTTTTTAAAGAAAAATCAGCATTAAATTAACGAAAATTTAATTACATTAGTGGTGTCAATCACTTAAAAATGAATTTAATCATTATTTTTTTATTATTATTATTCCTGTATTTTTTTTTGGTTAGGCAGACAGTATTTTTTTTTTTTTTACTGTATTTTACTCTTTTTATCAGGGAATTAAAAGACATATCCTGCTGAAATTAAACTGGACTGCAACATATGACCATACCTTAATTTTAGTCTCTTCTGTCGCAACTGTGCCGTCTATTACAAGTGCAGAAGCCATGACTGTATCTAAGAAGTTGTGCAGTTTCTCCTCATCGTGGGCTGGGGTGGATCCAGCAGTCTCAATAACAATGTAGAACGGGCTTTCTGAAAAAGAAATAACTTAATTATACACTTTAGAAAGACATGGTGTGATATGGTGTGTGTTCCACCATCAACAGGGAGCGTTTACTATTATTCCCGTACCTGTGATGGGATTTGTGAGCTTGAGATGTTCCTCCAGAAGGCTCATGCAAGAGGCGTCCAGGAACTCAAACGCAGAGAGGATTTCTCCCAGCATCCCCCTGCAGATCTGAAACGTCTCCAGCAGGTTTTCGAAGCTGGAGCACCCTGCAGGAACCAGGAAGAGCCAATTTTTAACTTAGTTAAGTTTATTCAAAACAAATAAATCAAAATATACTGAACTTATTTGTAAGAGATGTTAATGAAACAGCACCTAAGAAGGCCACATTGACAGATTTGGGTTTGCGAGGACACAGGATGGACACAGCAGTGACGACCCCGAGCGTTCCCTCAGAACCTATGAAGAGCTGCTTCAGATCGTAGCCTGTGTTGTCTTTACGCAGTGTGGAAAGACAGTCCAATACTCTGCCATCAGCCAGCACCTAGAGAGACAGAGAGAAGACTAGTCACATCTTATGAACTTAAGATAAGATGTCCAGATGTTTGTGGACATCCTTTCTTAAGGACATTGTGCATCTAAACACGCATTCTCGGCAGCTACAAAGAGCTAGTAAAATTTTTTTTTACTGAAGGCACTGCCAATAAAACGGGGTGCTCTGGAGGATTTGCACATTAACTTAAGGTCAAAAATCAGTGTTTTAAAATAAATAGAATATTATATAAGACCAACTGGTATTTTTGGCAGTGTGGGCAGTGTGCCAAGTCCTGCTGGAAAATGAAATCCGCATCTCCATAAAAGTTGTCAGTAGCAGAGGGAAGCATGAAGTGCTGTAAGATTTAGCAGTTTAGACTCTCCAAACCATCACTGATCATCAGTAAATTTTACATTTTATTTGTAAATCAAGGAACTATTACGTCTGGAGGAAGAGTGGAGAGACACACAGTCCAAACTGCTTGATGTCTAGTGTGAAGTTTCCACCAATCAGTGGTGGTTTGGAGAGACACGTCATCTGCTGGTGTTGGTCAACTGTGTTATATCAAGTCCAAAGTAAATCCATGCTTTACTCTGCTGAGAGCTTTATGGAGATGCAGATTTCATTTTCCACACGGCCCACACTGCCAAAAGTACCAATTGGTCTATAATATTATTCTTATTTTTTTTATTGGCTGTAAGCCTTAATCATCAACAATAAAAGAAATAGATCACTCAGTGTGTAATACATCTATATAATTTATGAGTTTCAGCAGTGTTCTAGGAATGACATATCGGCTCTCATAAAGGCCTACGCACCACTTCCAACCCCAGCACTGTTCCTCTGAGGGAGCCATAGCGCAACAGCCGCAGGCCACCAGCATTGGTGGACACATTCCCTCCGATGTGGCAGCTTCCCTTTGCCCCCAGGTCCAGCGGCATGATGAAGTCTCGCTCCTCCAGGTACTGAGATAGGTTCTCCAAAACACAGCCAGCCTGACACGTCAGGATACCTGCCAGAAAGCACAGCAACTGAATCAGAGACAACTCTTGGTGTTCTCTAACAGACCAGTACCCCTTTTTACACTGTTCCAGGATCCACTTTACCAAATTGAAAAACTCTGGAATATAATCAAGAGGAAGATGGATGATCACAAGCCATCAAACCACCAAACTGAACTGCTTAATTTTTTGCACCAGGAGTAAAGCAGCATAAAGTTATCCAAAATCAGTGTGTAAGACTGGTGGAGGAGAACATGATGCCAAGATGCATGAAAACTGTGATTAAAAACCAGGGTTATTCCACCAAATATTGATTATTTCTGAACTCTTAAAACTTTATGAATATAAACTTGTTTTCTTTGTATTATTTGAGGTCTGAAAGCTCTGCATCTTTTTTGTTATTTCAGCCATTTCTCATTTTCTGTAAATAAATGCTCTTAATGACAATATTTTTATTTGGAATTTGGGAGAAATGTTGCATGTAGTTTATAAAATAATACAGCGATGTTAATTTTACTCAAATACCTATAAAAAGCAAAGTTATAGAAACTGGACTTCAGAAACTGAATTGGTCTCTTAATTTTTTTCCAGAGCTGTATAGGGGTTATGCTGATGTGTTAAGGAATTCTTGAGTTAAAAAGCTGAGAAGACGACAAGGTGCAATTTTTGTGTTAAACACGGCACCCAGTGCTGATTGGGTTAAAGTACTAGTACTAATTAAATGGGGTATTGTACAGTTTTTTAATGGCGAAGTATTAAGAACCAACTGAAGAAGCAACTGATTTGCTTTATTGAAGAGAAATCACAGTCATACCTGAGATGCTGTCGAAGGTGAGGACCTGGTTCATGAGTGCTGTGGAGAGAATTATCTCATCAAACACGGGAACACTGCCTCCCACCAGCCCCGTGTTCCCACCCTGAGGACTCACCGCCAGGTTCCACTCATTACAGTACCTGTAACAAACACCAGAACACACACAATACAACTAATATATGATATATGTGTGCCACAGCATAAAAAACACCGTGTATAAAAAGACACAGTGAAAGGAAGTATCACCTGAGTATCTGAGAGACTTCTTCTGTAGTTTTGGGTCTTAATAGAACTTCACTGCTACCTGAACACACAAAAAAGAAACAATAATAAAATGTATTAATTTATTTTTTAAGTAAGAATTGTGTTGAGTGATAGCAAATGAATAACTAGTTACATAACATCATGTGTTACCTCACATCTGAAACACTGTTTTATGACAGCTATAAAAGTTTAAATATAGTTTAAAATATAGAATAAAGGTACAAAGGTATAGAGACACCAGCTTCTTCAGGGATAAGTTGCAGAAACTGTCTCCACTGTCCAGTAAAGTCTTTTGATTTTGATTGCATTTAGCAACTAGAAAGGAAAAGTTTGTGAACAAACTTTAAGTTGGCTTTAAAAAGCATTCTAATAACGATGGGAAATTTGAATTTTCTGTCTTAAAAATGTGAAGAGTGGTTGCTATGCTGTTAACTTTTGGTTAAATGCTAAAGTCTAAAAACTTTTTTCTCAACTTTGGATATTGGAGTGGTGTCCAAAAACATCCTGATGCATGGTTGCTATGGAATCCCCTCTATCTGCTCTCTCTCCCTTTTTTCTTTACCTCTGTCTGCTGCCTCCCACCCCTCTGTCTGCTGCCTCTTCTCTTCTGTCTGCTGCCTCTTCTCTTCTGTCTGCTGTCTTATCCCTTCTGCCTGCTGCCTCTTCCCCTCTGTCTGCTGCCTCTCCTTCTCTTTCTGCTGCCTCTTCCCTTCTGTCTGCTGCCTCTCCTTCTCTTTCTGCTGCCTCTTCCCTTCTGTCTGCTGCCTCTCCTTCTCTTTCTGCTGCCTCTTCCCTTCTGTCTGCTGCCTCTCCTCCTCTGTCTGTTGCCTCTCTCTCTTTATTTGATACCTATCCACCTCTGTCTGCTGCCTCTCCTCCTCTGTCTTTGTGCATTTTCAAATCTGTGTCAGCAATGGGTTTATTTAATAGTAGATAATTAAATTCATTAGAACCCCTTCTAACAAACATTTGGACATTTAGTGGATAATTAAAAATGTATTTATGGTGGATACATGCCAGTATCAGTGTATGGCAAAACAGCCCCCAAAGAAAACATAGTTCACCACTAATTGTCCTATTATCACTACTGTAAAGTAAGAAAATTAGTCATAAAGCATTTAACATCAAAATTTATCCACAGAGTTTAAGGTTTACCGTCTGTCGTGCAACTTCACCTACGAGAACTTCACAAACGCACTCAGACCCACCTTTCACTGACTTCAGCCAGTCAACGTTGCTGGACTCCAGCACATCCGGGTCTGTGATGGTCCTCCCCGGCAGAAGCCGCGTGAAGAAGTCCAGGTCAGCCGGGGTCACCTGAGAGAAAGGCCGCCGAGGAGGAGCAGCACTTGGGGTCTCAGATCCTCCGCCATGGACCCGTCTCTGCTGGATCCGTGCTGTTGCTGTGCATGGGTGTGCTGGACACAGACTGGTGGTGTATCGTAGAAACCTGCTGGTGGACTTCAGCCGGGTCAATCTCTCAAAGACAGCCATAACTGTGTGGTAAAAAAGTAAAACAAAAAAAGCATTAGCTTAGGTTAGCATTAGTGCTGTAAGATTTTGCGGGAAAACACTGCACTGATTTTGGACTGCTGGTGTTGGTCCACTGTTATATCAAGTCCAAGGTCAGTGGAGACTTTTATGGAGAAGCGGATTTCATTTTCCAGCAAGACTTGACACACTGACCACACTGCTAAAAGTACCGATTTGTCTTATATAATATTCTAATAATCTGAGACACTGATTTTTGGGTTTTCATTGTCTGTAAGCCATAATCAACAATCAACAATAAAATAATTAAACGCTTTAAATAGATCACTCTGTGTGTAATACATCTAATTATATAATAAAATGTACTTTTTAATGTTTTTCTAATTTAATGTTTAAGATGCGTTAGTATAATTATCTGTACGTACAACATTTAGTGTGATAAAACTGGCTTCTAATTTAGAATTTTCCTGTTCCACCTTAAATGGTGCAGGAGAATTAATGTAACTGCTGCACCATTTAAGGTGGAACGGACAATTTGAGATAAGCTAACTGGCTAAGTGGTGAACTTTACTCAATTCACTTCTACTGAAGAACAAGTAATCACAAACAATACAGCTATACGGTTTTAAAAGTTTAGTAGTTTTAAATGAATGAATAAAATAACTAAAACCTAAATAATAACATTAGCTAGCGAGCTAACTAACTTGAATTTAGTGGCTAAAGCTTCAATACAAGCAACCCCCTTAACTACCTAGCTAAATAACTAGCTAATAAATTAATATTACTGACTGACAACAAATTTAAAGGGAATCACTTACTGTCAGCTATGATTTTCCATTATTTCCACACTTTATAAATCCCTAAATTCACCTATAATCCACCTACTACTGCCTGCTTACCTTATTAAGCTAACAATCTCTGGAGCTCTGTGAGCACTGGCTGCGTCCCAATTTGCACACCATCAATCTAGCGAGACTAGTTAGCTAATGTGCTTAAACAGATAATGCAATTATGTTTTCCCTGGATTTCCCTCTTTCTTTATAATAATTTGCTAGCTTGTTTATAACTACTATATCTATAAATCTATAGTGCTTTTTATCGTTGCTGATAAATGATACTGATAAATGTAGACTTCCTAGTGTAGTAGTGTATGTAAGGGCAATCGGAACACAGCCATATTGTGGCACTATTGTTATTGAACTTGAACGTCGCCACCTACCGTACAGGAGCAGAATTTGAAGGATTTAGTTTTTTTTTTTTTTAAATCAAGATTAAAAATGGTTTATCCTCTCTTTAAATAACAAAAATAATGGATATATCTCAAAGTTTTGAAGCATCACAATTTCAATTTTACAAATAAAATAAAAATATAATAATTAAAAAAAAAGCTGTGGCGGGTCACACTTATATTTTTATAGAATTATTTATAGACACTTTCTCTGGCTTATGTTTATTTACTTGCTTTTAAAATTCGATGTATATATTTTTGTTGCTGTTCTCTTTTTGTTTCTGTTTATACATATGTACGGTGGCCGAGAAAGCCCAACGCAGTACGAATTGAAAAGCGCTGCAAAAGCACAAAACACATCCATCAAAATTACAACACAGGCGCATGCAAATACAACCACAACACAACGGAAGTGAGTCACAACACAACGGAGTTTTCCCGGGGGACCTTAAAAGAGGCTGTACCAGCTAAGCTGCGTCTTCAGTAACGTCTCGGACTTGTTTGTGAAGCAGAACTTTTAATAATATGCACACAACCGTGGTAATCACAGGTAATAAACATAACTTACTTTTCAGAAGCTTGTTTGCCACTTATTGTCCTTTGTACACAGCTGGTACAGCATCTTTTAAGGTCCCCCGGGAAAATTCCGTTGTGTTGTGACTCACTTCCGTTGTGTTGTGGTTGTATTTGCAGCGCGTTTTTCTATTTGCTGCGCCTGTGTTGTAATTTTGATGGATGTGTTTTGTGCTTTTGCAGCGCTTTTCAATTTGCACTGCGCTGGGCTTTCTCGGCCACCGTACTACATATGGATGTTTCTAGAACTTTTATAAAATAAATAAATAATTGTTCATACAGGGACGGTGTGCTAATTAAATATTAATCATAAAAATAAATAAATAAATAAACAACATACAGGACCAGTCAAAATTCGGACACACCTTATATTCCGTGTTTTTTTTTTTTTTTTCATTATATATTTAGTTATATCTTAGATTAATACTAAAGTCATCAAAACTGGATTATTTAGTAAACAAATAGTGTTGAGTATGTTGTATATTTATGCATATCTTGGCTGGATTTTCTCAGTCAGTTTTATGAGGTAGATTCACCTGGAATTCAGGCTTTCAGTTAACAGCTGTGCTGAACTCATCAAGAGTTAATTACTTGAATTTCTTAATGCGTTTGAGAGCATCAGTTGTAAAGTTGTGAAGAGTTACAGGTATACAGTGAATAGCTCTATTTGAAGAATGTTTTAATAATCCATATTATGGCAAGAACTACTAAACTAAGCAAAGAAAAAAGTCAGTCAGGGAAAAAGGAAGAAATTTATGATGAAACTGGCTTTCATCAGGATTGCCTCAGGAAAGAAAGAGTGAGAGTTTTATCTGCTGTACAGGATGAGTTTGTCAGAGTTACCAGCCTCAGAAAGCACAAGTTAACAGCTCCCCATATAAGAGCATCTAAATGCTTCTTCACAGAGTATTTTGGTTTGTTTATCACTTTTAAGTTACTACATGATTCCTTATGTGTTCCTTTATAGTCTAGATCACTTCACTATTTATTTTTTATTTACAATGTAGGAAAAAACAGCCAAACAACAATTACACTAATCAATTGACCAAATATTTATTTTATTAGATAAAGATATTCTGAGCAAAGATTTACAACATTATTAGATACAGAGAGTGTGGTTATCAAACAAGCCTCCTATTCACCACCATTACATTAGAAATGTTCAGATTTTTTTTTTTAGAAAAATCTCAGAATCAGAACAGGTTTTAATCTTCTCATTGATTGGGTTAATAGCCTTGATCAAGTGGTCTTCTCAAACAGAAGCAGATTTCTAATGACAACATTTCTCAATCTGGAAATCTTGAAAATCTCTAAGATTATACATGTTGTACTTTATGAATAAGTACGTTATTATTACGACACAGATTTTTTTTTTTATTATTATTGATTTCATGCCCTCCCTTTAATCAAAGCAGCTTAACATCCGTAATCCTGGGTAGATCTGTTGCAGTAGGACGTCCACCTCCTGCTGTTCTTAATGTAGATTCTGATGTAGAAGGTCAGGATGTCATTTACAGTCTCAGAGCAGAAAAACCCCATTATGTAGTATTGGAGTCGAGTTTCTGGATTGTACTGAAGGTGAATGATCTGGAAGGTGTTTAGAACATGACTTGGGCTCTGAAGTGGGCCTGCTTGGTGGCGTTGTTGCTCATGCTCATCTTCAGCATCCACTTCGACTTCATCCTCTGAACGTACTGCATGTCCTTCTGCTGCTGATTGACGAAGCCTTTACCTGAAACAAACAAACAAACACAAATTTGAGGACAACAGCGAAGAGGACAACAACGAAAACAACAACTACGTAGGTGTGAAAGCACCAACTTTCAGCTAACTGTATTAGACTGCCTGGCCAAAAAAAAAAAAAAAAAAAAAAGTCTCCACCTGGATTTAAGCAAGTAAATGATGTGGGGTTGATGCAGGTTTAGGTTCAGCAACAGTATGTGCTGAAGGAATGAGATCAGCTGACTACCTGAATATACCGAATATAGACCAGATTATTCCATCAATGGATTTTTTCCATATATATTCCAAGATGACAATGTCAAGATTAATGGGTCTGGAATTGTGAAAGAGTTCAGGGTTCAGGCAGCATGAGATCATCATTTTCACACATGGATTGAGAGAGAGTTCACCACAGAGTCCAGAGCTTAACCTCATTGAGAATCTTTGGGATGTGCTGGATGGAGAAGAGCTGCTTTGTGCAGTGGTCAGACTCTACCATCATCAATGCTGCTGCAAGAACTTGGTGAAAAATGAATAAATTGATGCAACACTGGATTGAAATAAATCTTGTGACATTGTAGAAGCTTATTAAAACAATGCCACAGTGAATGCCTGACTCAAAGTTAAAGGCGGTCCAACCAAATATTAGAGTGCGTGACTTTGTAATTATTTCTTGGTGGCGATTTTTTTGTTTTGTTGGCCAGGCAGTGTAGCTTCATTGATGTTTAACAACGCATTCCTCACCTGTTTCTCCTCCCCAGCCCAGGGCCCGGTACTGTTTCAGGACACGCCCCACCGCCCGCTGGTTGTGGGCCAGAGCCACGGCCTTCGGTGCCCCGAAGCGCTGCTTGTAGTAAATCATCAGTGAGCGATGGCCCACCTTCGCTCCTGCAAACCAATCAGAGTGAAGATTCAGAAAAGACAATGGAAACTGGAGAGATCCATAAACACAACCATAAACCACAACTGTTCTAATGAGTTTATAATAATTCAGAATAGAACATAACACTAGCTGTCAGAACCAGAATATATAAAATTATACCAGTGATAAATTAGCTTCTACAAAAGGACCCATAACTTTACAAGCCACCTTCCGTATTTTTCGCATCATACAGCGAAATTAAAATCCTTTAATCTTCCCAAAAATTGACAGTGCAGATTGTGTATGAATTTTACCAGTCAGGTATAAAGGAGCAGTAAAGCCACTCTGCTGAAGTACAGAGTTATACAGGAGTTTTAGATTAGTTTCTCCAGCACAGAGGCAGTAGCAATACTAGCATTAGCCGCTAAGCAGCTGTGTAGAAGCTTTATTCTATAAACCCAGAATTTCTATATATATATATATATATATATATATATATATATATATATATATATAAAAAGTATAAAGATTATATACCTGAAGGCAGCGTGAGCTCTAGTGTTTCATCATCAACCTCCACTGTCTTCTCATCAGGCAACTCTCCGTCCTTCATCTCCACATCTCCTCCCTCTTTAGCGTCCGGGTAGCTGCTCCTAATCACCAGCACACACAAGTGTTTTAGCACAAAGTATATTTTATTTACCTGCTACATGAATGAATTTTTTTTTTTTTTTATAGTCGGCATTGTTGATTATGTCAACTAATCATTGCAGCCCTTTTGTACTGTATAATATAATGTATAAATTACACACTGTGAAATGGGTCATGCTGACTGTATCAGTGGGTGTGCAATGGGTGCTATTTGTAATAATAAAAAACGCTAACGTCTCAGTGCACCTGAAATCGTAGAAGTCGGCGAACTCCAGCGCTGCGTCTCCGTCAGTGAAGAGTTTGCAGTGGCTCTTGTCCGTCATGTGTGCCTGAACTGCCTCTGTGCTGTAGAACGACTTGCCTTTTTCATTACACCATAAACACACCTTCCCAAATCCAACCTTCTCTCCTATAAGGAGGGGAAAACACAACTTATGAGCAAATTTAATGTAAAAATTTAACTGTCGTTTTTTATAATTTACAGGATCGTGTTGCTGTAATATAACATCCAGCGCTTGTTTGACTTTGAAATATTATTATTATTTTTTTAAATATAAGAATTACAGTTTTGTTTACTATTAATCTAAATAAATTGAAATCTGAGGTTTGGAAATGTATTTTTAAAAAATGTGATTTTTTTATGTGAGCTATTATCTGTAGTAAAGCTGTAGTGCTGGAACAGATGGTTTTACTGCTGTTACTCTCTATTTCAGCATTTACACACTCACACACAGCACATTCACACTTTCATCATTATAATAACTAGAAAAAAGACACAGATAAAACACAGAGAACTCTTTAAAATAGAAGGTTTTTTTTTTTTGAGAAATTACAGATGAAGCCAGAGAGCTGTGAGTACTGTTTCATACACCTTCAAAAGACTCTGATACAGGAAGAGTCACGTCTGGCTGACCCACATGGAAACAACAGCTTCAGCCTTTAGCTCAGATTAACATGATTGAACTGAGACTCAGTTTCAGCAGTGAAGAAAATAATTAGTTAGTCTGAGAGGTAAAGTGTTACGCAGTAATATAGTCATTATTAAGATAAAGATAAAAAATAAAAAAGCAGCTTGTCAGGATCATTCAGCACTGTTACTACACTACTAAACCAGAGTGATGTTCTAAAACTTTTGACCGGGAACGTAATCCAGGGTAAATACTAGTGCTGGGCGATATGGGAAAAATCATATATCACAATATGGAATTTTTTATATCAAGCTAATAACATCATGTAAATAATATCATGATATACCACATTTATTTATGTTTTTAGTTATTCTTCGAAATATATGACCAAAAAAAAAAAAAAAAAAAAAAATATATATATATATATATATATATATATATATATATATATATAATTGCTTACTTTTTTCCAAATTTATTTCAAAGTGACATTAAACCAAACTTTCACAAATGAGAATTACGACCTTTTAGTGCAGCAGCATATATGTATCAAGTGAAAACAGATGAGGTAGATGCAGTAGCAATGTTTTTTTTAATTATACAAGTATTTAAATTGAGTTATCATAATAAACTAATAAATAACATTTTTTAAAGTATCCGTCAAATAACGTACAGCAGTATCATGTCACAAAACCACATTATGAAGCTTTTTTTGCAAAGATTACTTTATTATCACTTATATAAACATAGTTTATGCGAAGTGACCACGCCAATACATTTCATCGTAGCCTACTTTATATATTTGCATGAATAATTAATGAAATTACTGTAGAAACGATAGGGATAACCCCACAATATTTATCGTCATATCGCACAGCACTAGTAAATCCATAGATAATTAATGTTGAATCTATTGATCTATGTATATTGCTGTTGATCTATATATCTATGGTTGCTGCATTTATGTGGTACTAAAAATGGAAAAGTCATTTTTTTTTTTTAATGGCTCTTCCATAAAGGTTATGTGTGTACAGGTGTTGCTGCACAGTAGAAAAGTGCACCATCCATCCAAATTCTGCTAAATCCCTCTATTTATATGCATATTACACACGTTCCACATTTGCCTGCATCTAATTGGTTTAGTACGTCTGCAACTCACCCAGATATGCGATGAGTCCTCTCAGATCTACCAGGTATTCTATGTCAGGGATGAAGAAGCTGTGTGTGCTGGTCATGTGAGCCATGTTCTTGCTCAGAGATCGTGAGTGGTGAGAGCAGAACAGACAGTCCGTTACTGAAATGGTCCCTGGAGCGGCTGCTGTTGTAGCTTTTCCGTCCTCCTCCATCTGCTCCTCTTCATCGGCCTCCATGTCCTCATCATCGCCGTCATCTTCAAATGCATCAGCATCCTCGCCGTCAACATCCTCCCACTCTTCTGAAACAGATGATGGATATGAGTACCTGCTCTACTATTGGCTTCGAGTAGAAGAGAAACTTAACAGAATCTTATTTTAATGCAATATTTGGCAACAGGACAACTTCTAAGTGAAACTGTAGTGAACTGTAGTAAAAAAAAGAAACAAGTGTAAAGGCAAAATAATTTACACCAAACAATGACTAACTTATTTGAGATCACATTGCAGTGTTTTTGCTAGCAGCTCAATACTGATTCGGGCTTTACGATAAATTATATATTAAACATTTGCGGTATTAAATTAAATGATATTTCTCTAATTGAATCGGCCACAGTGCTGTTTAGTGGCTGTGCAGTGTCTGGCATGCATTTAGCATATCTTGTGGAGGAAAGAGAAATAGTTTTAACCCAACTAACTGGATAACCCTCTCAAGAGTACATCCCTCAGCCAGTACAGTAAGTAGTTATTAGCACAGCAACACAGCAGAGCTAAGGAACACTACAATCCACAATCCACCAAAAGTGCAGTTAAGTTAGGTTTGGACAAAGAAACAAAACAGAGGGACAGAAGAGTAGAGAAGGTATCAACATTTAGCACCCACCTTCCTCCTCCTCTCCTTCCTCTCCCTCTTCCTCTGCAATCTTCTTGGCCTGTTTCTCAAACCACTGCAGCCGAGGCGCTTTGGCAGGCCGTTGTCTGTCCCGCCCCTCTGAGGGCGTGGCTTTGGAGGGGGTGTGTCTCTGCTGCTCCCTCAGCACTTGCTGCAAAGCTTCGTTCTGTGCATCCTTGTCGAGCTCCGCCCCTTTCTCCAGGTTCTTCTCGTTCATTCGCTGCACCTTCTCCTGGGCGGCTGCCAGGGCCTTCCTCTCGGCCTGCAGGTGTTTGTTGGACTGCAGGTGGTTGGTGTAGGCGTTGGTGGTGGAGAACTTCTTGTTGCAGGTGCTGCAGGTGGAGAAGCTGGTCAGGTTCTGCTGCTGCTGCTCGGCCGCCGCCCGCTGAGCCAGCACTCGCTCCTGGAAGTTCTCGGCCGTGACCGGGGGCATGTCGGCCACTTTGCGCTTCAGGTTGTAGCGGTGCCAGTCGGTCTTGTAGTGCGCCCGCTGCACCTCGCCATCCACAAACTGCACACGGCAGCTGATACAGGTGTAGGCAGACATTCCTGCTGAATTTAACCAAAGAAACAAGCTTAGGATTAATAGGAAATATTACACAAAAAAACACAAAAATGTAACTGGAGGACTCTAGCAAACCCCTATTGTTGCTGTCCAATAAAAAAAAAAAGTATCTCTATTTTTGACTATTTCTAGTTTTCTACAAAATTCGAACACAAAAATGGTCCCTAACACTGTGGCAAAATCTCTTGATAAATTGACAAATAGAAGTTCTCAAAAATGACCTGAAATAAAGTATTTTTACATTGACTTACATTGTTAAAAGTAAGGAAGGTTATTATTCAAATGAGGATGTTCCATTAGAATCACTATAAAGTTACCTTAACCAAACCCTCACACCCCCATGTTACATATTTTTTTTTATTTTAAAATATAACTGACAGAATTACTGTATACATTATACATTATATATATATATATATATATATATATATATATATATATATATATATATATATATATATATATATGCAAACATTTCACTATTTTGTTTGTTTTTGTTTTGTTTACTAGAGATGCACAGTTAATGAGAAGAAAATGAGAAGAATTAGAAAAAATTGAAGAATTAAGAAAAAAGAAATGTGAAAAGACCAAACTATTTATTCTAAATTATATATGTCTGCTGGGATAAAAAAAAATGGTAAATTAGTTAAAACATTTGATATTCAGTATTTTATCTTTGGCCAAATGTTACATTTTGTACAGATACTTTTTTTCTAACAAAAAAAATATATATATATTTTCCTTAATTCCATAATATATATATATATATAAATATATATAAAATATATATTTTCCATAATTTCCATCATGAATGTTAGGCTAGAATTAGTCTGTTATTATAACATCAAATAAACCTTTAGAGTATATTGTAAATTTTTATATTACATTCGTAAAAATTATTTATTCACAAAGGTTTCAGACGCAAAACTAAACTTCCCTACCGATTTAATTGAGTTAAATTAATTTCTCAAATTGTTAAGTAGCATCAATACAAAAAAAATAGAAAAATATTTTGCTATTATGATCTATTTTATAATGATTTAACGTAATGTTATATCGATTAGCCTTCCGCAATTAATGTAACGTTATAAATATTGTTATTAATATTTGTGTTAACCTTTCTTTTATGTTGTTCTATGTTGTCTAGATAATGCTGTGTATTTTCCTGTTTTATGAGTAACGTTATGTTGTATCCATGAGTAACGTTACTTAAGTCTGTACCAAATAATATAGATATTACGGAAGGTTTATTTGTCTGGCGTTATTTGTACGATTTTTAGATATTTGCTTGTTAAATACATTAAAAAAGCTAAGTTAGGTTAGCCATTAGTTAGTTAGCTTAGCTGGCTAAATAATAAACAGAGGAGGTAACGTTAAATTTAGATAACACAACATTGTCTACATAAAACTACATTACAGTGTAACTTATATAATAAGTTGATATAAGATCTTATGTAGGGTCAGAGCGTCTCCTCACCTGTTTATAAACGCTGTTCAGCTCCTCCACTGTGTGTAAATATCCTCAGCTCCAGCCTCTGTAAACCTCCAGCAGCTCACACGAGGCTGACACAGCGCTCAACCCGGACAGAAACAGCCCGAGTCCGGCCAGGTTCAGCCCACAGCGCCGCCAGCTGCCTGGCGGACCCCGGGTCTCCTGATCTCAGAGTTGCCAGGTTCGCAATTTTTTACGCCAAACTGGGCTTGTTTTTAAGTCCAGTCGCAGGTAATAAAAATTTAGTCATTATAACGGCCGTCAAAAAACTAAACAAAAAATTTGCCTTTTTATTATATAATATAAATAAATAAATAAATAAATATTATCTTTTTTAATGATACTGTATAACCTCTTATATTGTTGTTTGTGCTTCTGTGTTGTTTTTCTGTAACTGCTTCTGGCTGCTAAATTTTCTTTAGGATCAATAAAGTATCTATCTAAACATCCGGAAGATGGATTACAACATTAAGAATCAGGAGAACATTATTTTCTAATTATGTTACTATTAAATGTTCTTGACTGGGATATAAAATGGTTATAAAATAACTAATAAAACACTAATGTTACAATATTATTAATGACTACGATAAATAAATGCCTTATAAACAAAATACTAAGTCGTACACTTATAGTTGTTTTGATATTTGCTTCAAAACGTGTGACAGACGGCGGGTTTTAGACTAACTTTGGGCTGGACATTTTTGTTGGACCTGGCAACCCTGCCTGACCTGCCTGATCCAGACCCACACATGAAGAAAAAACATATGAAATTATTAAACAAACCAGAATATGTTTTATATGTTACATTCTTCAAAGTAGCCCATATCTGGTGGATGTTCTCAGTCAGTTTTATGAGATAGTGGCAAGAACTACTCAGCTAAGTAATGAAAAAATACTTTGAAGAAATGAAAGTCAGTCAATCTAAAACTTTTCAAGTATCTTTTGAAAGGATCCTTCACTGCAAAGACAATCAAAAACATTACAATGATGAAATTGGCTCTCATCAGGATCGTCCCAGGAAAGCATAATAACAATATCCTGACTGATCTGTGTAGAAATTAAGACAAATACCATCTTACACAAATGTGTTAAACGCATACAGCCAACACGGTTAGCAAGAGTACAGCCAACAAAAGTGGTTAAAATATTTTAGTATTAGTGATCTGTGTACGTCTTCAGGCTTAAAAAGGCATTTTAATCAGTATTATAATGGAATGACTGCAGATTCTGTCCAATATTAGATTTTATATAATTTTAGGCCAGAGCATAGACTGTGTATAGCTGGACAGAGCATCGTCTCTTAAAAGTGAAGCCACCACAGGTCGGGCGCCCCCTGCTGTTCGGCTGCAGAAAGCTGTGTAACCCCACCCATCCCCATAGGTTTCAATGGCAAAACAGACAACTTTCAATCACGTTTTTTTCTAATATATTGTAATTATATCTTCCTTTATTTAAATGTATCAGCTAGTGTAACCTCTGCTTATATTGTTAAATTTTTATATCCCCACAGAATTCGGTTTTTAAAACTTTATTCGGCTCTATTCATGGTAAAAGGGCTGCTTATGGGCGGTACCAATAACAGACCGTCAGCTCCGCTCCGCCCCGCTCTGCAGTCTGTGACCGCGAGGCAGCCCTCAGGGGCGGGGTTATTTAAATGAGGAGGCGTCTCTCCACAGCCTTTCTCCCTCCTCTGGTCTCTACTGCGCAGACTCTGGTCTCTGAATCGCCAAAATGGTGGAAGATTTTGGCTTCATTTTCATTGAATGAATGGGAACGGCGACACGGCATCCATCTTTATATACAGTCTATGGGCCAGAGAATGGAAGCATGCAATTCCTGAGATCCTTAAAAAAAATAGAAAGCAAGAGTTCTTGGTAAAAGGGGTTACGTTATTTTATTAGTCTTAAATTTGTATCTACAACGAAGGGACACAAGCAAAAATAAGTGACGACTCCATGAAAAACAGAAACAAAAAAACATAAAAAAACTAAACCAAAACATTTATTATTGATGCAGTTTTCCCATTTTTTAATAAACGACATCTTTCAGTCTAAAGAAAACAATTTACAATATAAAGAAACATACAAAGGACTTCTGTTAAACTACACGAGACACGGAGAAGTCCCTAAAGACGAGGATCCGAACTAGCCTAACATGAAATACAAAGCAAAAACCGAGGAGGCCACTGCTTCATACTCAATACTGCTGCTGCTGCTTTTCTTGTTGTTTTGTTTCTCATAAAGAACGACAAAAGAAATGGCGCAGGAGGAAAACCACCGTCCCCATCATTATTGTGTGTGACCTCATCTACCCTGCTGGCAAACAATAGAACCATCATGATCATCATGATCATGATCATCATCATAAAGATCATCATGATGATCATCACGAAGCACGACGGTGGGAACGATGGCCGGTGAGTTTTACACGGAGAACAAGAGCAAGGACAACGGCGACCTTAGAAAAAACACTTCTTCCAAACTTCTGCCAAACGCCTCCTCCCTAGTTCAGTTCTACTTTTTTACAAGTACGCTTTTTCTTAATTTTATTCTTTTTTTTTTACATTTTTACTTTAAATACATTAAAAAAAAAAAGAGAAATCCTTCATAGCAAAGTCTGTTTGTGGTCCCTTAATGTTTTGGTGAAACGCTGTTCGCTGCTTTTATTGGTTTCGTTGGTTTTGTTTCAACATGATTTCCATGGAGGCGAAAAAAAAAAAATTGGAAGAAAAAGAAAAAGCATAAAAAAAAAAAAACAGTCCAGGAATATTTTGCCTTTTAATGAAAATGTTGACTGTATCAGTCTGGACATGGTTTCCCTAAAGATAAAAAAAAAAAAATAGAAAAGCATCCAGGAAAAAAAAAATAATAATAAAAAATGAAAAAGAGAAGTTAAAGTTTTCCCAGTTTTTCAAAACTAAATAGCAATTATTTGTCAAAAATGAAATCTAACATTAGCTAAAAAAAAAGGGGGATAGTGAATAATCTCAGGTAAAAAAAAATAAACGAGAATATTCACTTCAGACAGAAAAACCCTTAAAAAAAAAGGAAGATATGAGATTTTAGATCAAAAATTTAAAAAATGAAACGGGAATAGTATGAAGCTCTTTTCTGGGGAAAAAAGGTAGCATGAATATTTTTGCAGAAAAAAAAAGAAAAAAAAAGAAAAATTGCACCATTTTCTTCTGTCCCTACTGATACTGGTTCTAAAAATGAATGACAGAAAAAAAAACATAATGAACACATAAAATAAAACAAAAAAAATCACCTCCATGGAAAGAATGTGACCCTTAAACAGACAGATGCAGATCCTGAGCTCTCGGTGAAGGCTGAACGTCAGTCCGTCGGGAGTGAGGACTGAGGAGGGACTGCTGCCTCTTAAAACCTGGTACCTTTAGTTTAGTTTTCCTTTTTTTCCCTTGTGTTTTGTGTGTGTATTTAATAAAGGAGTCACTCAGTATAAAAATGGGCTCGTCTTACGTTCCCTCCTTCTCCCTCCTGTTGGTTGTGTGTTGGTGTTACAGCGAGAATAGGAAAGTGGGGACCGTCAGGGACAGGAGATAGGAGATAGGAGACAGGAAGGGGATCAGATCAGAGGACTACACGGTCTGTTCAGCTATAAAGATGATTTTTTTCATTACATCCTTTTCAGTTTTTTTTTTTTTTTGTTCTTCATGTTTTCAGCGCTGTGTTGATTGGTTGTGACAGAAATATCAAAACATGTCAATGATATCAAAATGCATTGTACAGTATTTACAACAACAGCCAAACATGACAGACATAAAAGAGACACGCTATGTTTGGGGGTTTAGTGTGTTGAGGGTGTTGGAGTGTGTGTGTGGGGGGGCAACCAGTTGAGTTACAGTTAAGTCAGATTTTTTCGTATATGTATACTGCATGTGGGAGTGTGTGTGTGTGTCTGGGAACAGGTTAGAGGGATGCTGTTTTTAAGCAGGGGCATGTGGATCCCTCATTAACTCGTACTGGCCATTCCGCACACCTCTGCTGGGTGGCTTATAGGGTATAGCGAGAGCACTTTTTGAATCTGAGAACACATTTTGCTTAAATTTTAAAATTTAGGAAAGATAAACAGAAGGAACATAAACGTAGGAACCTTCAGACAGAGAACAGTCCAGTTTTGAGAAGGTGGTGGTGTTGCGTTCTACGTCCAAACAGTAGAAGCCTGGCTTGGGTGGACGTTACAGCTTAGCAGATCTAGGTAGTCTTGATTTCGGCTTAAAAAAATTCCCGAGCCGCGCTCCGAAAGGAAAAAAAAAATCACAGGATTCAGATGAGTCTGGCTAACACAACATAGCACAAGGTAGGCCGAGGAGTATTTACAAGCAGCGTCCGTCCGATTTCCACTCCTGTGGTCCTGCATCAGAACGTCTTGAGCGCCCAGAACCTCCAAGAGCATCAGCGCAACCCATTCTCGAGCACAGGGAGGGGTTCAAACAAAATGTGTTCCAGGAGCCGAAGCCGGGATGAGGCCTCTGTTTAACAGGAAAGAACCAAAAGTCTGTTTCTTCCCAGAGACGCCTCGATTTCGTGAACATGCTGGAGGAAAGGGGGCCAGAAACATGGCAGTCAGAGTATACAGAGGGTATCAAATCAGTAGGAGGTATCTTAGACTGGAATATTTACATGTGTACAATATGTCCTGAAGCGTTGCGTGTTGCAAGACATACAAACAACAACAATTCAATAAAAAAAAAAGAACAGAAAACACTAAAAAAAAAACAGGTAAAATAATAAATAAAAATATGACTGAATCGATTCGAGTTATAATCAGAGTTATAACAACTATATATATAGTACCACAATAATATGCCTTTCCCGGGTTTCGACAATGAGGGGCACAAGCATTTTCCTCTTTCATATTTCTTAAAAATATAAAATAAAATAAACCAACAAACAATAAAAGGACAACTAAAACAACAGACTCTCTAGAGTCTAGGAGTGAAATTACATCTCTGTACGAACTCTCTAACCCCATGGTGTTCTCTCAAACAGGACAGAAACAAAATTCCCAAAAATCAAGATTCCCCCTCTTAAAAAAAAAAATAAAACAAATTGACTAAAAACATAAAAAAAACTAACACAGAGACCTTAAAATAAAAACAAAGACAAAAAAAGAAAAACAAAAAAGAAAAGAAACAGCTTTCACATCCCATTGTCTCAAAAAACAAAACAAAAAACAAAAAACAAAAAAAAGTGTGCTTACTGTGTCGTCATTTTCTTGTATGTGGTGTGGTTACTGAGAATACATATAATGTGCCCTTCTGAGGAAAGAAAAAACAAATACCCTAAAATCAATCACCATCATTACAATATTGTTACAAAATAACGACAAAAAACACAATAATTATTAATAATACAGTACATACACGAAAAACAAAACAAAACAAAAAAAACATGAAAAACGTCCGTAGCCCATCACATCTTCATGAGTTTCACGCATTTGAAAATGTACACGATGTACACGATAAAACGAGAGGACGAGGCGAAGGATCGCAAAATCCCGACGTGGAGAAACAAACAAATAAACAAATAAAACTACTGCATTTATAAAGAAACGACAGAAAATCATCGAAACAAGACACGATGAGGGGTGAGTTTAAAAAGGAGTGGAGCAGCCCTAGACCAGCGCTGCAGCCTCACACTCTCCATCAGTCCGTCCTTGCATCTGTGAATGTGTGTGTGTCTGTGTGTGTGTGATTGTGTGCGTTTGTGTGTATCTGTGTAGAAATACATATCTATGTATATGTATATATACACGCAGTCCTGTAGCCCCCCTTTCAGTGTCCTGAGCCAGAGAGAAAGCCCGGCAGGCAGGGCGAGTCAGTCAGCGTTCTCTTCCTGTGGCATGGGGGGGGCTGCTGCTGCTTCCTGGTGCCGGCGGCAGCGGCGAGTTTGCACGCCCCGGGGTGGGCCACCTTGGCCTGCGTCCCAGGAGACTGCGCAGTGCGTTGGGAGAGGAGGGGGGGGGTCCCGGCCCAAAGTCCCGTGGGCAGGGGTGTGTGGAGAGGGAGGAGAGGGTCAAAAGGAACGAGGGTCGGAAGGATACAAAAGAAATCCGAATGAAAAAAAGCAACCAAAAAAAAAATTTAAACAAAAAGAAAAATCCAATAAAAAAAGGAGAAATCACACACTCATCGTCATGTTGGGTGAAAACTGGAAAGAGAAGAAAGGGAGGGGGGAAGAGAAGTGAGATGAGATCATGAAGAGATGGTAATGCCATTACTGTTACTGAAATACGACAACAAAACAAACAAATGAGCTCGGTTTTGTGTGGACGAGGCAGCTGAAATGGGATATCTGGTTATAAATATGCTGGAAATAAGATCTGGTCATTCTACAGAAACTTTTTTTTCATAATGGACAAAGTAATTATTTTGTACCTTTTTTGCATTTCTTTAAATACTGTGGGTACCACGGAAAGGAAACAGCGGTGAGATTTTTTTAATAGAAAATGCAATTCAGCTAAATGACTGTAAGTGACCATCAAACCACACATTGTTAGCTTTTAGAATTTCTTGTATATCTGCTCAAATATCTTAAATAATCTAGTTGTATTCAACATTTCCCAAAGAAAAAAAGCTTAATGAGCTAAATGAGAAAAAAATCAGATGAGCTATATGAGATATATGAGATATATAAAGAAATTAAGTGCCATCTGTGTTTTATTTTATTTTTAAAAAACAATTTTTGTTTTCCTTTTTTTGTTTGCTATGCATTAACACCAGTCATCACTCCATCACTAAGGTAGAAGTATAGATACTAGGGTTTAAAATACTTCTGTATAAGTTGAAGTATCATTTCAAGCTTTTTGTGTGAAAGTGAAAGAGTAAAACTACTGGTTTTAAAATTAAAAGTAATGTAAGGGGGAAAAAAAAGCCATTAAGGGCAAAAGCATAGGCCGCGCCAGAGGATCCTATAGTGCATTACTCAACAAACACTCATATTTCTAAAAGCCATAATAACTATAATGTTACATTAAAATTTAAAGTTGATAAATTTGGGATCCACTAAACTGCCTGTTTCAGCAGCAGAGAACTGTAGAAACATCCTCACATCACTGTGAGGATAAACACTTCTGAGATGCTTAGAATACTATATAATTAATAACAAAGTTTTAAATTGTTAAAATAAATGTTTAAATTTTAAATTTATATTAAAATAGA
This sequence comes from Astyanax mexicanus, assembly GCF_023375975.1. NCBI lineage: Eukaryota > Metazoa > Chordata > Actinopteri > Characiformes > Acestrorhamphidae > Astyanax > Astyanax mexicanus. The sequence goes on from NC_064415.1 coordinate 54,488,959, forward strand.
AATTGTATCCTCAATATGTTTTTCAAGTGTCACTTAATGTGAGACCACAAAAAAAAAAAAAAAAGATGTTTCTATAGAATGACACAAATAAAGAACTGAAAAGGCTGTGGAACATTTCTAAAATAGATAACATCCAGAATTTATATTTTTAAATGTTCCAAACGTGCATCTCCAACAGAAACACTACGGTATTATACACTTGGTATACTTAGTATTATATACTACATATGAAGAGGCCTCTATTAGTTTCAGCAATGTCATAGAAGAACCACATTTTGTTCTATAAAGGACTATTGTGATTAAGTTGTGATGAAGACAGATCATCTTTCCCAGTAACTGCTGGTCCGTCACAAGACAAGCCACTTCCAGCACCCACTCCAACAATCAGAATTTTGGTAAAACATTTAATAATAATCATTATTGTCTTTGTTTATTACGAAACTTCAGACAAACTTCTGGTTGAATAGTTAGTTTGGGGTCTCCAGAGTGCCTGCTGGGCAGAGCTGTATGATTGGCGGGTGAGGGAGTGGCAGGGCCGGGGCGGGGCGGGGCTTTACTCACACTTTCGCTTTGGAACGGGTTGAGGAAGTTTCCGCCCATCTCTCCGTCGTCGCGCGGCGTTCCCGGGGGGTTGTTCATGCCTGCCATGTTGTTGGGCGAGTTCTGCAGAAAAGAGCCGCATTCAAACATTAACAGAGGCTTTAAAAGTGACTTTTAGCATGTTACAACAGTAACATACTAATAATAATAATAATAATAATAATAATAATAATAATAATAATAATAATAATAATAATAAACTCAGGGACCACACACTATTAATCAATAAATTTCCATTCTTTTTTCCATGACTTTTCCATGCCTTCAAGGCAAATTTTCATTGACAAGAAAAACAAAAAGCAATTAAAACTATAATCAAAAATCAAAAAGTTTATTGATGGAGAAAATCTATTTTTTAGCTAACAAAGATTTGTTTTGGTCACATTTAAAATGATTGCAGGAGATTAATTAATTGAAATTAATTAACGCATATCCCACAAACTGTTCAGCTTACTTTAGCTTTAATGGTATATGGCAAACGTCATGGGACATGATCCTATCCTGTGTCCCATGACATGTGGCATGTCAGTATGTTAATATGGACAAAACATCATTTTTATATTGCACATTTGCTTCAATATATAACATTCAGCAAATGAAAACTGGAAAACCAGTTTACTAAAATATTTAGAAAAAAAAAAAAAGAGTGACATTTATTTTGGTTGCAATGTTTTAACATTTCTTGAATCATTGCCATGAACAGTAATTACAATATGAGAAGCAATATATAATAATAATAAGATGTACCCTACTTTCACCTGATCACTAAACTAATTAGTCAACTTTCACATGTTTTAGGTAAGCATTTTATTTACCTTTGGCAACCCATCCATGTCACCAGAACCTATAAATAATATAAAGAAAGAAAAAAGATTAGTAACAGCCCACACACCACCAGCAGGGGGAGACTCAACACAATGACTGAGACTCCAGTTCCCAGAGCGCACTGACTTCCTGTTACCAAGCTCACCTAATGATCCATTCATATGATGAGGTTCCATCGAGCCCATCCCTCCCATCGGGCCGTCAGGGCCAGGACCCATCGGGAACTGTGGGGAGAGAGAGAGATGGAGAGAGAGAGAGAGAGAGAGAGAGAGAGAGAGAGAGAGAGAGAGAGAGAGAGAGAGAGAACAAACTCAGATTACATTCAGCCAAACAACACACACCTCCTGCCATTCATCCAGCTGCATACATGTGATTATGTGTGAACACATCACCTTCATTCATAAAAATCATAAACAACTACTAGATAAAACACTACTAGGAGTAATCTCATATTTTGTTCTTTTTTATAGTAATAAGGACATTATGCAGTGACAGGAACATCCATAAATTAAATATATGCACATTCTATAATTTAACAATTATATAGTAATATTTTTCTTCTGTAGGTAAAACACTTTCAGATGCTATAAATATATAAAGTGCCCCTATTTGGATTATTAAAAGTATAAACTTCAGAAAATATAATGCTTTGTCTGCTTATCTTCTTTATTTTATTTGTTAATAAAATACATTCCTGGATTTCATGTCAGCAACACATTTCAAACATGTTAAAACATTAAAACATTGATCATTTTGTTTTTTTGTTTCCATTCATTGTAAATTAGCCTAAATTGACCCAACTTTAACTTTTAATTTTCATGTTTTTTTTTTTTTTTTTTAATAAGTCAGGAGAATACTCACATTGGGCCGGTTTCCTCCAGGGCCAATGGGGTTCATCATCGTGTAAATGTTTTCACTGGAATTCGTTGAATCTGCAGGAAGAAAATATGTATACATAACTTTTAATAGAAGTTAATTTAAAATGATTTTATGCCAAATCAGAAAAATATATTTTGGTCCAATCAACATGAAATTGAGAAGAAAAAAACAACCGCTAGATTAACAGCATACCAAATAAAAAAAAAGCCACAGCTTTGGACACAGCTTTGGGAAAAAAAAAGAGAGACCACTTTTTTTTTATTCTTTAAAATAATCAAGAGGAAGATGGATAATCACAACTGAATGAACTGCTTAAATTATTGCACCAGGAGTGCAGGCATAACATTATCCAAAAGCAGTGTGTAAGACTGGTGGAGGAGAAACACCAGGAGGGTGAAGACTAGCACATGCCTTCACTTGTTTGTAAAGGTTCTTCAACAAGTTAGGAGTTCTTTATATTCGTACATCTCTATTGCAAACATTGTTTTGTTTTTTTTTCGTTTTGAAACCAAAACAGTTCCTTTATATCTTTAGATCTTTTAAATTAATTTAAAACAATATAAAGGATCTTTACACTCATAACCATCTCTATTAGAAACATCCTTTTTTTGGTACCAAAAGTGGTTCTTCTATGTTGTTTGGATATTTTTGTGTAGAGAATGCCTGGAAGAGAAAATGAAACATACTGGTACTTCACTTCACTGCAATTAAAACACAGTGTAACCCATTATAAGGGTCTCGCCCCGTGGGACAAGGGTCTCCCCTTTGCTCGTTTCCACACTTTTGAACGCTGTGGCCGATCGATGCGGCGCTCGGCCAGGTTTTCATATCTATAAATGTTTGACGAGTCTCCCGGAGCGAGAGAGCGAGCGTCCGACCCCAGGTGGGGCGAGGGTGGCTGTGTGAGGATTACGTCACTCTGAGCTGGGGGAGGGGAACGAATGGAGCGCAGTGTTTTTTCCCCCTCTCTCTCTCTCTTTCTCTCTCTCTCCGTCTCTCTCCGTCTCTCTCTCTCTCTCTCTCAGTGCTGAAGTGCTTCTGCCGTCCACAGAGCCTCAGTGAGATAATGCAGCAACCTTGTGCTGACATTGGCTGCTGCTACTGAGGGGAGGGGTTAGCGTCATTCTGGGGGAAAGAAGCGCACAGCTCCAGTCTATGAGCTGATTAGAGGAGGAAGGCTGAGGAACTGTATGTGCTCGAGTGTGGCTGCGTGGGATCGTCTTTGTTCCATTCGCAGTCAAAAGTTTCAGAACCCCCCCACCCCAATGTTTTCAGCAGTCTGCTGTTTTCAGAGCTGCACGGCGCAGGCAAACCTGCTTTGCTTATTTTACCGTCTTAGCAATGCCCCTCTACCTGGTGTAAAACCTTCAGCTCCAGTTCTTCTCTTTACAGCATCCCAATAATGTCTTAATTACTAGTATTACCAGGTTTTCCAGTATGAAGAATGTGTGAGCCATATGACAATTTTTAGTTTATTATACTGTAATAAAACAGAGTTTGGTATTGTGATGCATATAGTACACCTTTCTGAGAATAATGTGGTGATAATCAGCTGCTAACCACTCCGGGCATACGTGCTCACTGTATCACTGTGTGCATGTAAGAGTTTACTAAGCATATGGATTAAAGGCAGTGTTCAAAAATACCTGCAAAAAACTTTTGGCCAATAATGTAAAATAAAAATGTGAAAATAATTTATTGTTTTAAACAAGGAGGGTAAAATAAAGTTATAGTAAATAGTAATACTTTCACTCTTAATTGACAACTTGGGAGATGTATGTTATGCTAGTGCATGTGAAAAAAATAGAAAACGTTACATTATTTCAGTAATTCAGTTCAAAATGTGAAACTCACATATTATATAGATGTATTAAACACACAGAGTGATCTATTTTAAGTGTTTATTTCTTTTATTGTTGATGATTATGGCTTCCAGCCAATGAAAAGCCAAAAATCAGTGTCTTAGAAAATTAGAATATTATATAAGATCAATTGGTACTTTTGGCAGTGTGGGCAGTGTGCCAAGTCCTGCTGGAAAATGAAATCTGCATCTCCATAAAAGTTGTCAGCAGAGGGAAGCATGAAGTGCTGTAAGATGTTGGCCTTATATAATATTCTAATTTTCTTAGACTCTGATTTTTGGGTTTTCATTGGCTGTAAGCTTCATAGTCATCAACAATAAAATAGTCTGTGTGTAATACATCTATACTCATACATTCATGAACACAAATGTGTGTGTGTGTGTGTGGGAGGGAGTAAAGTATGTGTAGATTTTACCCACCTCCTGGACTTGGCATGATTGGAGTTCCTGGAGGACCCCCTCCTCCTGGAGGACCCTGAGGAAAAAAGACACAGATTTCACTTTTTTTCATTTTTAGGAACCCCATGAACACTCTCCTCAGCTCCAGAAAAGCTGGAGGAGTCATTTTAAACAAAGCAGCAGAAGGCGCAGGGGAGCTATTACAGCATTATGACTAATGCCCACATACTCTGCATGTGCATCCAGCGTCGCCTGCAGCTAAAAACAAAAAGAATGCTCCGGCCCAAAATCAATACTTTCAGAAACTTAAATATGTGCTTAGGCATCCTTTTTCTTCCCCAAAGTAACTATTAACTTCAGTTTTAAAGTTTGCCCCCCGAGGTAAAGCAGGCAGGGGCTGACAGACTGGGTGTAGGATGGGTACAACCCTGTTACTCACCACGTAGTTGCCTGGAGATGAGGAGGAGTAGGCTATCTGTGAGGGAGGAAGGAAAGAAGGGATGAATAAGCACAGATGAGTTTAGCCTTTATGGGTTTCTAACTTCTTCATTTTATGTGTTTTCTACTGTTAAGCTAAATCAAGTCTGAGACTTACAGAGTTAGCGTTGGGGTTCGGCCACGGACCTCGTCCTCCTGGACCCCTGCAAACATGAACGAATAAACAAACAAACAGAATTAACAAACAAAGTAATATATATATATATATATATATATATATATATATATATATATATATGTGTGTTAAAAAGTTGGTTCTTTGGCCTCACCTACATTTTTATTGGGTTATTGACATTCAAGCTCTTCAAGCCCGTCAACTACATTAATTGCTACATAGCTCAGTGACTTCAAATGGTACAAAGGTCAAAAGAACAAAAATGAACAGTAAAATGAAAAATAATGTCAATTGTTCCAAAAACAAAAACGTTTGAATAAAGATTAATAATTAGATCAATCCTTAAGGGCTTGCTTTTATCTAATTATCCAATATCTTTTTCTCTCTCTTTATTTGGTGTAACTGAGATGCTTTATCCTTTTTATCTGTATCTGCCTATGTTGTATTTTCTCTTTTTTGTACTGAATTGTTAACTTTATACTTTTGTTTCAAAAACAATAAAACATTGATCACAAAAAAGATGGAATAAGTCATTGGTTAACAACAAACAAGTCTTATACTACTGTTATATCAAGTCAGTGCAGTGTTTTTTATGCTTCCACCTGCTGATACCAACTTTTATGGAGATGTGGATTTCATTTTCCAGCAGGATTTGGCACACTGCCCACACTGCCAAAAGTACCAATTGGTCGTAAATAATATTCAAATTTTCTGAGACACATAATTTTGGGTTTTCATTGGCTGTGAGCAACAATAAAATAAATAAAGCCTTAAAATAGATCACTCTGTGTGTAATACATCTATATAATATATGAGTTTCACATTTTGAACTGAATTACTATAATAAAGTAACTTTTCAATGATATTCTAATAATGTTCTGAGATGCACCTCTACCACTGCTCGTGGACTTTAACTGAAATCACTGGGGAGTTCCAAAACTTTTGCCTGATAGAAAATATAAGTGGGTTCTACTGACAATGAATTTATTTTGAACATGCTGTAACAGAAGATGTTGTAAAGCTACGTTTTGTTGCTTTTAAATATGCTTAATATGACATCAAGGCCACATTATTAACTAATTATCAACACCTTCTTCAACTGAATCAGGTATATCTAAACTGGGAAAAAAGATCACTATCACAATCCTTGCTTTACAGAGGGGTTTAGGGACATTACAACATTGGTTTAATAAATTAAACAAGTTTAATAAATAAAGTAAAGTAATCAACACAATGCTGATGATGGTAGTGATGCAGTGGTTTTGGTGGAGAAGGTTAATACTGGTTACTCACATGTTCATCCCTGGCATGACGGGGCCACCGAGAGAGTTGGGCGGGGGCCTCATTCCTCCGTAGTTCTGCAATAAAGGAAAAGATGAGTGTTAATTATCACAGTACAGCTGGAGTTACAGTTCTGAGTTGCAGTTCTCGCAGGTCAGGTGATACAATAAATTGGTGTAATTCAATATGATTCATCTCTCACTCGTAGCTCATTCAAACAAGTGGATTCAAACTGAAGTGCGTTTTGTGTTCAGTGCCATTTTCAAGGTATTTTGTGGTCAGGGCTGTTCTGTTCTGAGCACTGAACTAACAATCAGACCATCTACAGTGTGTAAAATAAAAAATCATAGATAAAGCTAGTGTTCTACTGTTAGTGATGAAATGTCAAGATTAATATTCATTTATTATGAACTTTAGACTTGATAATAAAACACAGTGGATCAACACCAGCAGATGTCTAACATGTCTCTCCAAACCATTGGTGGAAACTTCATTCTAGACCTTGAGCAGCTTGGACTGTGTGTCTCTCCACTCTACTGATGGTCAGTAATGGTTTGTTTATAGTTTTACACTCACTGTTATAAACTAATGAATGCGACAGTAGGTAAAATCCAAGTATGACATCAGAGGCAGCACTGATAGTAATAACTTGGATGTTTGCTTTCACTGCTCTACTTACTGTATACATTGTTGTCCAATGAAAAACACTCATCTCCAAAACAGCAACTTTACAGGACAGAGAAAAAAATCTTGTAATCTTTCAATGGAAGTCAAGGTAAAAAGAGTTTATTTCAGGTCATTTTGGAGCAATTCTATTGGTCTGTTAATCAAAAAAATGTTGGCACAGTGTAACGGACAATTTGTCTGTTCAGATTATGTAGTAAACTAAAAATCAACAAAAATGGAGATAAGTATTTTTAATAGGACAGCGACGATAAGTACCAATTCTGTTATATCAGCTATTGGAAGATGTTTGGCTTGCATTGTGCTCATTGATGGGGAATCAGCAAGACCCAGAAGGAGTAAGGCCAGTTCTGTGCTCTGGAACTCAAACTCTAAAATGCATGCCTCTTTTCACTCATTAGCAGGAACACTGGTGTGCTTTAAACCCTGTGGTTAGGAGCCAAACGCAGCCCAGGCTTCAGTGTTGACAGAGGCCAAACCATACGGCATGCCCACCTGCAGGACTAATACTGGGCTAGAAGCTGACTGGACCAGAGGCCTGGAGGTCCCAGTCTGCTTTGCCGTTCTCCCCCTCTCTCTCACACAGACACGGCTTCACCAGCAGCTTTGTTCTGCTCTCGAACCAATTTGTCTAACAGATGCCGCACCAGCTGCTGATTTGCAAGCTGCCACGGCTGCCAAACCCAAGTAGGAAAGTGTGTGTGTGACAGATTAAGTAAGAGTGGCGTTTTGGTGTAAGGGACGAGAAGAACGAGGTCGCCAGTCCTGTTCCAGCCAAGCGTTTCCTGTGCACTTTACTGATTAAAGAAAGGGGCCTACAATGTCAGAAGAGACAAAACTTTTTATCTTTAAATTGTTATAGGTGTGTTTACATTTTATTAAACTTAGACCTGTCACAATAATTGTAATACCGATTTATCGAACAATAAATGAACATGACCTCAATATTTTTTTTGATGATCGTGATATTGTCTATTGTGTTTATTTGTATGTTTGTTCACATATAAAACAGAAAACAGTATTTTAGCCAGTCATGCTTTAATAACTGTGACTCCATACACACAATGTGAACTGAAGTAGGTGAAGAAATAAGTCTATAATTCCCAAACTAATTGTTAGTAAATGATTCTTTAAATTTAAAATTTTTGATGTCTTCAAAAAGTGTTTAATTACTTTTTTATGCTATTCTGTTCTCATTATGTCAGTGGCATTTAATCTTAGTCTTAAAATTACAAAAATATTGTGTATCGAATACTGTGTATCGCAATTGTGTATTGGCTAATTTAAATTTAAAACAGAGTGGGGTTAAGTTTACACATGTCAAAAGTAGTGGTGTCAATCTATTAAAAAAAAAACGTTGGATGGGAGCGGGGCAGATTGCGGCGAAAGTCAGGGCCAAACTTGGTGATATAATTCATTTTAATTAGCATTTAAAAATAATGTGTTACTGATTCCAAATTAATCGTGTGCATTAACGCTTTAACATTGACAGCCTAGTCAAAAGACATTGGAGAGTGCTACAGACTAGTAGCTCTCCAGCCCAGAGGGTTGTTGAACCCAATTGCAGAACAGTTGAACTCAAAGCAGGTAAACGGAAGAAAAAAGGATTAAAAGAATAAATAATTTAAATAAACACACCGCTTCTCACGCAGGATCGAACTTGTGTCGTCAGGGTTGCGGTCAAATACACTAATACTGCTCTAGCAAGTGAATTGGGACACGAGTGGAGAAAAACGCCCTCATAAGGAGACAGGGAACACAAGAACGGGCGGAAAAACGAAAACTAAAGTCACGCCGAGCGAGACAGAGAGAGACAGGGGAGGTATGTAAACAAAAGCTCACCAGAGAAGCATTTTATTAGCAATTATTATCGTTCATAATAATTCAAAACAACCTCACATGCCAGATGTTTCTATTTTAGAGCCCTGGCCTAAAGGATTAAAAGAAAAATATTTTCACACCTGTGGGCCCATGCCACCCATCCCTCGAGGTGGATTCATTCTCATTGGGCCGCCCATGTTAGGATGCCCTAAAAAACGAAAAAGATAAGAAAGACAGAATCTGAGATGCTGCATTTACTAAACTACTGCAACTAACAACAGCATGTAATGACTCAATCTCAGAGCTCGAGCTGAGAGCCGGCCGTGTCGACTGATACCTTGTGGTCTAGTGGGATCCAGACTGTTTGGCAAGAGCGGCTGTGACCCTGGAACTCCGACAGGAGGCTGAAGGAAACAGAACAGAAGCATGTACTCATTGAGCAGCAGAACAAAACCTACGCAGCTACCAAGAAAAGCTCAGCGCAGGCTGAGCAGAAACACTGTAAAGTGATTAATCTGAAGGACAACCGGTACAGGAGGATGGGCTGGGGATCTATACAGATGCTTAGTTATAGTTATACGGCACAGTGACAGTAAAGACAGTAAGACAAAGTAGGACAGTACCTTACTGTTATATCAGTGTTGGGATTATCTAATGATTTATAAATTGCTCCAAGATCTGATACTTAAAACCCTTCAGGATAAGTGTCTTCAATATTTATTAGAGCATCTATTTGGCTGTTATGACCTGACCTACTGCAAACCTCACTGTCATTGTCTTTGTCAGATGTTTTAGCAGTGTTCTCAGGTTAAATAATTCTGAGAAAGCACTTATAGTATATAGTATCGTTATATTAGTTGTGTTGGGCAACTTTAAATAGTTATTCTTTAATTAGTTTAATTGTTTAATAGCAAAGAGCTTAACATTTGTAATTTTCAGAAAATAACCCTAATTTTCAATTGGGGTTCAATCATTTTGATTGCAAATGTAATTCTATATGTAGAAGAGGCCAAACCAGTGTCCAAACCTAGGTTAACTTGTTTGTTGCATTGTGTACAAGTACTGAATTTCAGCACAACACCAGTTCATGTTCTTCTTTAGCTGTTTAATGAGTTATGACAGCCTGCCTCAACTTCTTGCAATTGGTCCAAAAGTCAGAACCACTTGAAAAAAGTGCGTTCACATTGCAAACAAACTGGATTATCGCTAACTGTTTAGTTATCACCGTTACGCTGTTTAGAAATATTATTCTCACATTAATGAACCTCATGGAGGAACATCTGAAATTAACAGTGTTCACTGGCTCGCAATGTTGCCAGATTGGATTGTTTTATTCCAAAAGTCGAGTGTCTAAAATTATCTGGAGGAAACGGAAATTGGAAATTTTAGTAAGCAGTGTTTTTTTTGGTTATTTGGTTATTATGTATGAGTATTTACCTCTTTCATTAGTTGCAAGTTTATTTTTATGTACTGTAATTACTTTTCTGTTTGCATTGGTTCTTGTGTCCCACCATACAACACAGTAAACACATGTATAATACATACAGATAATGTTTTTTGCCTATTAGTTATATTTAAGATAAGCTATTTTATTTAAGTTGGTTATTTTTAACTAGTTTATTAATGGTTACTAATTAGGTTGTAAATGCCTTAAAATCATTAATAATCAGTTGTAACACATACGTAGAACGGGCAACATTGACATGTTGTTTGCCAAATAGTGTACCCACAGCCATCTATATTGTTGCCCTTTCTACGTATGTGTTATAACTGATTATTAAAGATTTTTAAGCCATTTACAACCTAACTAATAACATTATTAATATAATTGTAAAACATTTATAAACCCTTTATAAAGGTAGTCTTATTTTAAAGTGGTACCCATGTTTTATCCAGTGACCTGTTTTTTTTTTTTATGGACGCACTCTTACAATCTTACAATCTGGCAACCCTGGTGGCTCACTTATTATAATTATAATAAGGTGGCTTGCTTATTAGTGAGACTCACAATGCATTCTGGGACACATTTAGCTCATGTAGTATGTATGCAGCGATGTTTACTATAAATCAAGATGCATTATGGGAGTTTATAGTGACATAAATATAACATTCCACAGCCGTAATCTTAATTTTTCACTTTAGTCGCAGGTAGATGCAGCGCCACATTAAGAAACTGGGATCCGTACCTGGTTTGGCATGCGGAGGGACGGCCGGGGTCCACCTGGATACCGCGGAGACATGAAAGGCTGTAGAGAAAGAAGCAGATGTTTTGTCTTTGTTATTAGCGTAGTGTTGCCTTCAGTACAGTGCAGGAAATTCAAAATAAAGGCTTATAGAAGAGCAGCTCAGTAAAGGCTCAATGAATGGCAGCAGCGAAGCCCAGCTGGAGCAGGTGGAATGCAGCAGGCAGATGCACAGAGCGGGGCGAGAATGGGGATGACACTTAAACAACGGACATAAAGCATCTCTGCCCATCAAAAAACACACTCTCAACAGCTGTTAATATTGTATTTCATTCACACACATATATACACACACACACACACATACATACACAAACACACATTTTTTTTTATATGTCTTTATTTAGTGTCATAATGTAAATTACATAAGAACACATTCGTCCAGTCAGGCGTGAACCAGTGGCTGTCTCTGCAACAGTATGCAATTTTTTACGGATAAACAAAAAAGTTCTCTCTACAAATGTGGCGAAATCCTAGCGCCCTATCAAAAGCCCCGCCCACAGATACGCTCTTTTACACAACCTGCTGAGAAATTGGAGTGATGTGGACTAAAAACAGGCAAGAGTTAGGATGCCCATATTAAAAACTCTAGAAACTCTAAAGCAGTTTATCTCAATAAGAAAAATACATGGATTTTTATTTTCCAGAAATTGCTGCTTCCTGGTGACCTTTCCAAGCTCCGCCCATGGATGAGCTCTTCTAAAGCAGTTTATGCTAGACAATCTACTGAGAAACTGTGATATGGGTTAAACTGAGGAAGGTTACAATGTCAGTATTAGAAACTCTGGTTCTAGGCATATAGTTTATTTTTATAGGAAAAATAAACAGAATTTTAGAAAAAAAGTAGCCAGCATGCTCGGAGGAAAGCGCAGCAACTCGGTTCTGATACATCAGCTCACAGACGCAGCCGTGTGTTGATCAAAATCACCCTAGGAGTAATGAGGGGAAAAGGCTGTACTGCATCTACTGTACCCACCCAGAGAGAGAGACCAAGGTCAATTGTGCTCTCTCAGGGCTCCGGCAGCTGATGGCAGGCTGCATGAACAGGATTCGAACCAGCGATCTCGTATCATTAATAGCTCAATTATTCCTACAGAACAAGAGTTCCTATACAGTTCCATTCCTGTATCCTTGATAAACTAGAGTAACCTAGAAACCAGCCTAGACTGAGACTGTAAGAAATACAAGGTAGCCGAGGTATTTCATTGACTGTACAGAAAATATATTTTATACATAACCACACACACACACTCACACACATACACATACCCACACAGGTTTCAAATACATGGTTTAATATCATGATATCATCCACCAAAGCCCTGGAGTGCGGATTCTAATACAAAGGTGGGTTTCTAAAAGTCGCCCTGAGGAGAAAGCAGGCCTGGTGTGGTCAGGCCAGTGCGGAGAGACGCTGACCGCAACACGCTGCCCGGACGTACAGAGAGACGAACCCCAGCAGACAGAGACGGAACAGGAGCCTGTCTGTTGGGTAAGAACTCCGGTGGGCACTGCCAGCTTGAGGATCTCAGGAAAACCAAGTTTACACTGTGCAGAGAGTGGACAAGCCACACGGGCTGCAGACTGTGTGCGTGTGTGTGTGTGTGTGTGTGTGTGTGTGTTGGTTTGGCTTTCACAGCTAAGTGGAGTGCTGTTACCACTGGATGAGCTGGGCAGGGCTGGGAAGAAGCGCAATGGAAGCAGTGTCAGATATCTGACCGTCTAAAAGATGATGATGATTGTGTGTGGACTCAGTACAGTAACACCAAACCACCCACAAGGAGTACCAGACCAAGGCAACCACCTCTGGGATACCAAAGCAACCACCTAGAAACACTAGCAAACCCTATAAAACTCTACAGAAACCACATAGAAACACCAAAAAGTTTTTTGCTTAAATACAGCAGCTGTACCCCCTAGCAAGCAATATGCAACTCCACACCAACCACCTAGGATACAACAGTAGTGGTAGTAGTAGTCACTTATCAACAATACATCATCCATCTATTAACCTCCTAACAACTAGAAAGCACCTTTTGTTAAACCATAGCAACCATGCAGCAGCCAGTTGAAAACACACTAGCAACTACATAGACAACTGCATATATATGATATAGCAACCACCTGGGATACCATAGCAACTACACAGCAAGGGTTCATACACTTTTAACCCAATACATTTCCATGCTTTTTCATGACTTTTACAAGTCTTCAAGGCATATTTTCATGACCATACAGTCTTTAAAACATCACTACAGAGATTGTCAATAAAACTGCAACTAGAGCTCCATCGTGTGGGACTACATTAATGAGCAAACTCTGAGCTGATGTATTTGTTAGCTCAATATAGCTTTTTTCAGTCGATAAATGGAAACACAATTTCCGTGACTTTACCAAAACTTTCTGGGTATTTTTATTTTTCCTAAACTTATCCAGGCCTGGAAATTCGTATTTTAAAATTAAAGCACTTTTCCAGGTTTTACATGACCGTACGAACCCTGAACTACCTAGCGAATACTTAAAAATCACCTTGCAACACCTTAGCAACCCCCTAGCTTAACATATTAACTACCTTGCAACAACCTGAGCAACCCCATAGCAAACACCTATCAATTTAAACACAACACATAGAAGTAACTAAGCTAGCTAGCAGTAAATGAGCTGACTTTCTGAGGAATCAAACTATGATGACGGAAATCATTCTGTTATCAGTTTTAGCTGCTTTATTGTTATGCAAATTACATAAAGAGGCTGTGCAACAACACAACTATGACCCTAAACTAAATCAGTTCTCCTACAGTGTCAGTCTACCATATTCAAGCAGTGAAGAATATTTGACTTCTGTCTGACTATTCCTTCCTTCAGTCTGTCTGTCTGTCTGTCTGTCCGTGTGTCTGTCCGTGTGTGTGTGTGTGTGTGTGTGAGGGCGTTGTACAGCGTCAGGCTGTGCAATATTAATGTGCTACTGAGGGTGGGTGGGTTTGAGTGGAGGAGAGTCTTCAGCAGTGGGGAGGACCCTGAATAATTCATCTGCTCCAGAGCCAATGACTTTAGGTATGGAGACTGTGTGTGTGGGGGGGTGGGGGGGGAGGTTATGAGAGAAAGACAGAGAGATAGATAGTGAGAGATAGTTAGAGAGATAGTGAGAAAGAAAGAGAGAGAGAGAGAGAGAGAGAGGGATGGGCACAAAGCGTCCTCGTCTTACACGAGGGCAGATGAAACGATGTAGTGATGTTTCAATTATTAAACCCTTGGACTGACTACAGGGTTGTGTATTTTCCTGGCCACTTTATTGGAAACCCCTATACCTTGTAGCACAGTTGGGGTTGGACCTGCTTCCCTTGTCTGTGGTCAGTTTTGAGCTAGAGAGCAACTCCATACTGGATGTGTTTGGATGGAGGACCTGTTCTCAGTCTAACAGTAACATGCCTGACACTCTTTGTATGAATTAAGGATGCACCAAAATATGTGACAATATATATGACATATATATATTTTCACCACTAAATAAACGCCATAAAATGCCATAGTACAAAATTACAATGTAAATATTTATTGACATAACAACAAAGCACAACACATTTACTGCATCGGTGCTATTCTAATCCCGAATTTACCTCAGCAGTGTTTTTTAATCATGAATTTTACCCAGTAGTGCTATTGTGGTCACACATTTAGCTACCTCAGCAGTGCAATTTTAGTCATATATTTAAATCAATAGGGATATTTTAGTCATAGATTTATCTCAACACTGTTATTTTAGTCATACATTTACTTCAATGTATAAATGTACCTCACATATAAGCTCAAATAGCTTATATGTGCAATGTACAGCTTGTAACTTTTTGATGGAAAACAGACAATCTGGGAAAAAGTATGAACTGATACCAGGTGGTGATACTGTGATGCGTGATATTGATATATTTAATTTATGAGAGTAGAGTGTAAAAAACATAACATTAACATAAACCTTCAGTTTGTCAGCTATAAAGTTGTCAATCTGTAAATACACAGAAAGTGCATTTATTTATTTATTTTTTGCCATTTTTAGACAAATAATTTTGGTTGCCAAATATTCATTGCATCCCTATTATCAATACCACAAACGCTGCATATCAGTGGCACTGCTGTGCTTATGAGAAAGGTCCAAAGCCTCATTTGGTCAGTGTTTTTGAGTGGTAGACTCAAAAAAGGCCTACCAATAGATCTTTTTTATATAAAATTGCTGACAGCTATGTACTAGGTGGGAGCTTTGAATAAAGTGGCTGTTCTGCGAGTGGATGTGTGTATACGTGTGTGTATATATGTGCGTGTGTGTGTGTGTGTGTGAGGGTGGGCGGTGTATGAAAGACTTCTGAGATCACAGGTCTCCAGCACGATCCTTAACTAACCATCCAAAGCGCCGCATCGCTCCCTGAGCGCGCCCCGGGTCCGTTTCCTCAGCGCCATCGTTAATCTTCGGGCTCAGTGCTACTTCCTAGGGTCAGTTCATTAGAGGATGTGTGTGTGTGTGGGCGAGTGTGTGTGGGTGTGTCTTACCTGGCCGTGGGGTCCCATCATGGGGTTGCTGGGGTTGTGTGGGGGAGGCTGTGCGTGGGGAGACGGCTGCGACCCGGGAGGGCCCTTTAAGAGAGAAGAGGGAGATGAGACACGAAACGAGGGCGCTAGTGCTGCTGTTGGGGCCTGCTGCTGCTCCATCGACACACACACACACACACACTTACTGAGATATATACACACACACACACACACACACACATACAAGTGCTGCACTGGGGAAACCACCACTACTGAGTCCGTCCTGCTGGGTACAACCTAATAGCAAAGACATTTACGGTACTACTTCATGCTGCACCAACTGCTGACACAGACGTGCAAATGCACTCGTGCACACACACACACACACAGCTAAACACACACCATATTATTAAGTGCATCAACAGACATCTATTTTCTTACATAAGGCGCACTGGATTTTAAGGCACATTTTAAGGGGCTGGGTAACTAAGTTAAGTAAAGCTAAGCTAAGTAAACAAAACTGTAACAAAAAAAAAATACATTCTTTAAAATCCAACGAGTGCTGGATCAACTTTCATTTATTTACAGTAAGCTTAGATTCCCAAGGCTAGAGCATTAGCATTAGCTGGCTAACCGCTCCAGCAATGCTAGCCAGGGTTAGGAGCAGGATAAAGGCTGATAATACTCCTCTCTGAAAGGGGAACTAGTGAGCCCGGACAGCGAGTAATGCTAATGCTACTCCAGCAGCGCTTGCCAGGGTTAGGAGCAGGCTACATGCCCATAATAACCCCCTCTGAACAGGGAAACAGTGAACCCAGATTTCATGTTGAAACAATGAATGAGTATTTGGTCCAATACATCTGTAATACACTGTTCTTTCCAACCCAACTACTTTCAGAGGGAAAACCACAAATCTGGCAACCACACATGGAAGCTCAGAAACCAGTTCCCTGAAGCAGGGTCTGATGGCATCAGTTCTAGTCTAAAAGATTTGCTTCCTTGTTTCCACTAGTTGTACTGATGCTACAATGGCACAAAATGACCCTATCATTAAATTTCAAGACAGATGCTCAGCCCAAGTAGTTATCCACTTTGTTTGGGAAACAGCAAATCTGGCAACCGCATGGTGAAAAGAACCAACCACTCATTCACCAGTCCTCAGTAGTGGGGTCTGGCAGCATTGTTCCTAGAAGAATTCTGTACTTTGGAGATTTCAGCATGGAAACTTTACTAATCTATCATAAAAAAAGCCAGTCTAAATCCATTCCCCCATTGGTTCTACAATGTCGCAGACTGCTTGGACCGTAGTGATTGCCACTTGCAATGTAATTTGAGGATGATCAGTAGCAGTTATCCAATTTACTGGGGAAACCCGCAAATCTGGAAACCCCACAGGGAAAAGAACCAGCGAATGCAGAGAACAGTGAAAATAGCGCACTGTTTCTGGTTGCTGTGGTGAAGCTGTAGCTTAAAATCTGCTTAAACTGTTTACACAATCTAAATACAGACTCATTACTGATTTCAGACTGTTAGGCAGTTACACTACAATGGATTTTCTCAAGCTTACTGCTCCCTTTATTTACTTGTGTGTTTGTTTTGTGACAGTAATGATACAAATACACACATTTCTATTTGCAGAAAATGAAAAAAAAAATAGCTGAATTAACAACAAAGATGAAGAGCTTTCAGACCTCAAATTATAATAATATAAAAAAAGTTTAATATTCAGAAATCAGTATTTGGTGGAATAACCCTGGTTTCTAATCACAGGTTTCTCGTATCTTGGCATGTTCTCCTCCACCAGTCTTACACACTGCTTTTGGATAACTTTATGCCACTCCTGGTGCAAAAGCAGTTCAGTTTGGTTTGATGGCTTGTGATCATCCATCTTTCTCTTGATTATATTCCAGTGGTTTTCAATTTGATAAAATCATGGGAAAACAATCATTACGTGGTCTCTTATTTCTTTTCCAGAGCTGTATGTGTTGTCTGTACTTATTTATGTTTTGCTATGTTGAATTGTACACCTTACATACCTTCATACATACTTTATTCATGTTTACCTGCTTCTGTTATAATATTACCTAGAAATTTACAGTGAACACTCGTGCAGATAAAAGCTATTAATTAATTAAGCAATAAACAGAACTTTTTATTTACTAAATGTATTGCAATGCTGCTCCAAATGACAACACAAATATCAAGGTTCCATCATAAGAACTGAAGAGCCAGAACTAGCAATGCAATGCCCTTCTCTCGCTCGTATCTGAATGAGAAGCATATGGTCTTTACAAGGCCTCGGATGCCAGAGGGAAGCGTATCAGTCTCAGCCAATGGCCTGGGCTCTGGAGTGTCTCTCCCTCTTTCTCTCTCTCTCTCAGACACACACACACTCAGCAAATCATCTTCATTCCCTACCCAGCTAAAGAGATAACAGCCTGCGAGGCTATCAAAACAGTGCCCTCCATTCGCCTTTCCTGCGGTCCTGCAGGGACAGTTAGTGCAACGGCATTCACTCCAACATGCCCTCACACACACACACTCTTCACCAATGCCCATCTACACACACACACACACACACTTCATTTAGAGATGTAATTGCTTGTCTCCACCACTTGGGGGCACTGTTGACAAAGCAAACATCCCTTTATCATTCAGTAACTGAATGTTACCAAAAAGAAAGTGGCCGAAAGTTTGTGGACACCTGCGCGTCGAAATCTGTTTCTCTTACAGCCAAACATTTATTTTAGAATACACTGTTGTGAGCATGCATATAAACTGCAAACAAACACAATTAAACTTAATACAATGAATAGTAAATTAAACACAACACAAACTGCTTTTAAGAATATTACTATTATCAAAATATCAAAAAAAAATTATTGTGTCAAAATTTGCATTGTTAATCGCTTAAAAAAATTAATCAGATTAAAAACAACAATATTCTGTGATGAACTGTGAATCATCTCATTTGTTCTTTTTAGGACGCAAGTTTTTATAGTGGATATTTAAATATAAATGAAAGAATGAATTATAAGAAATGTAAAATGCAATTACATTCATATTAGTGCTGTCAATTTAAAAATTACTAGCATATACTTTATTGTATGTTTGAGGGGAGATAAAGTCAATGTAGGGCGCCGAAATAAAGAATGCATGATACATTGGATAAATTAAACTTTTTTTTTTTTTTTTTACTTTATTGGAAACATTTCAGCTTGATTGTAGAGATTTCTGAAATAGAACTTTATTTTTGCTGAGCATAAAAGAGCGTTTTCACACCTGTAGTTGTGAAAGTTTCTATGGTCCGGAACAGCTGATGAGTTTCTTTTACTTGAAGCTTTTCTCCCTTTGTTTGGTTTGGTTTGGGTTCACACAGGCATAAACCTAAATGCATCTGATTGCACACCAATTAACCACGTGAGCTCATTGTCTCCTCTGATTGGTCAGAGCTGTCTGGTGAGTAAGAGTAAGAAAGTAAATATAGTGAGAAGATTCTGTGCAGTGTGAAGCTGCTGTGCTTTCAAATGCAGTGTTTTCAATGGGATGTGCAGTGCAGACATGAGCAGTGAACACAGCACAGACTGTGCTCAGTGTGTAAACAGCATGGAGCAGCAGAGACAGCCTTTGTTCATAGCAGTATTTTATCTGGCTTATATATAAGATTAAATAGCACCTTATCAGCAGCTTAGCTCAATCAAACCTATAAAAGTATAATTGATAGCTGGTCGGTCGAGACCAGATCACAACTTCCTCAGGGCAGATTACTGCAGGAGTTGGGGTAAAACTTGGAGGCGTAATTAATTGCGTTATAAAAATAATAACATGTTTCTGATTCTAAATTAATCATGTGCATTAAAGCTATGTCACTGACAGCTCTAGTGAAGATCCATTTAGTGATATTATTGTGTATGATACAACATGGCACACCTAGACATATAGACAGACTCTCTCTCTCTCTCTCTCTCTCTTTCTCTCTCTCTCTCTCTAACCTCTTGCCCCTCAGACAAGCTCTCCAGCTGTAGAGCATCATGATCTTTATACCACATTCATCTGCATACGACCAACGTACGAGTCCCCTGTCCGTGAGCAGGAGGCGGGCTATGACTCAGCTGTGTACACACACACACACACACACACACACACACACACACACACACACACGTTGGTCTTAAACACAAAAGCTACTTTCTTTTCTATGAAATCCAGAGTTAAATCAAGCATTAACAGCAGGTGTGGACTCTAGTAGCGTATATGAACCAAACTGTTAAAACAGGCGACGCACTGATCCCACTTTTTGCTCATATACTTCATGTTTAAACTCAAAAACTGGCCTAACGTTTAACGCAGCAAGCTGTTCCACTCTATCTGGTCTGTAGAGATTGCAGTCGTTTAACAGCATTATCCGATCAGCCACCCCTCAATATCCAGCTGAAAGAACAATACCACATTATCTTTTTTCCAATACCAACACCAATATTTAAAGATCAGACATCAGGCACCACTGAACGTATTAAGAGAATGTCTTTTTTTTTTTTTTTTTTTTTTTAAGACCGTTATCTACAAAAGTTTAATTGGACAAAATATCCACAGCATATAGACACCAATTTTATATACACAGCTCAAAAATGTGACATCAAAAGAGAACACTTCAGTTTCTCCAGAGCTGTATATAGAAAATTACAGAAAATGAGAAATGGTTGAAATAACAAAAAAAAGATGCAGAGCTTTTAGATCTCAAATAAAGCAAAGAAAACAAGTTCATATTCATAAAGTTTTAAAAGTTCAGAAATCAATATTTGGTGGTTTTTAATCACAGTTTTCATGCATCTTGGCATCATGTTCTCCTCCACCAGTCTTACACAC
Organism: Astyanax mexicanus; assembly: GCF_023375975.1. Classification (NCBI taxonomy): domain Eukaryota; kingdom Metazoa; phylum Chordata; class Actinopteri; order Characiformes; family Acestrorhamphidae; genus Astyanax; species Astyanax mexicanus. Next base: position 54,509,549 of record NC_064415.1, read on the forward strand.
TGCTTTTGGATAACTTTATGCTGCTTTACTCCTGGTGCAACAATTCAAGCAGTTCAGCTTGGTTTGATGATCAGCTTGTGCTTATCCATCTTCCTTTTGATTATATTTCAATTAGGTACAATCAAAGAAACTACATTTTTCCCAGAGCTGTAAATATTGAAACATGTGGACTTTAAACTCCTTAAGACTCTTAATTAGACTTTCTGAAGTTTCTGCGTCATTACTCCACATGGTGGCGCTAATTAAATGAAGTTAAATGGAGTAAACCTGCGCTGAAGAATATAAGTAGTTTGATTCAGTAAAACTGACACCACCAAGTCCATAATTCCTGAAGTAGGTTGTGAAAACTCAGTCCTGATCCTTAGGAGCTTTTCCACAGTTTTCCCGCCTCCTCACTTAGTATACAATAGAAGATGTACAGCCAATAGCCAGGAACCTATAGGCAGAACCTGTCATTAATCTGCATTTTCTGAAGAAGCAATGAATAAGAAAGTGTCCCAACACTTTTGCCCAAAGAGAGAGTGAGTGTATGTGTGACTTTGAATTTTTTTGGAATCCAAAGTAGAAATGGAACAATCTGATGGACAGCTGTACAGAGCCTGAACTGTACTGAGTCTGTGTGTATGTGTGTGAGTGTGTGTGTTCACGCTTCGTGGTGTGTGTTTGAGTGTGTTTCAGAGTCGGATGAGGAAGGTGTTTGGTTCAGATTTAGCTGTGACCTGTCTGTGACCTCTCTGAACCCTGTGGGTTCTGACGTTCCACTCACTGTCCCAGAAACCACACGCAGAACAGGAGCACCGCACTGTTCCCTCTCTATCTATCTCTCTCTAAAAGAGGGAGAGAGAGAGAGAGAGTGTGTGTGTGTGTGTGTGTGTGTGTGTGTGTGTGTGTGTGTTCTGGCTGCCTGCCTCTCTCTGAGTGTGTGACAGAGGAGTGGGGGTGCAGCGGGATTAGAGAAGTGAGGAGATGCTCAAGGCCTGTTTAACTCACAGCAGCACTGAGGTCATGACTGTTCATTACACCTCATCTCTCTCACTAACACACACACACACACACTTGGGCTGGACGACATATCGTTTAAAGCATCGTCATCACGATGTGCGCATGCGCATACAGTCACATCACAGGACGTGCAATGTCACTTAAGGCAATTTTTAACCCAACACATCATGTTGTAAAGTTTTGATTCTTGAAATAAGAAGTAGATACACAGCGCTGTCTCTGTGTCTGTGTGAGTGACAGACTGCTGCTGCCTGAGAAGCTCAAAAAGGAGTGCATGCAGAAGTAAACACGAAGTAACACGAGGCATGGCCTCAATCCACATGGTTGAACACATGCTTGTAAACGTGAGCACGTTTCGAAAGCTGTGCACCTCAGTCCAGCACAGTTTTGCAGCGCAGATATTTCCAGTTACAGCTGAATTCACACTTTTAATCCCTTTTAAAAAGCATTTAAATGCCTGATTAAAGGGTCGTTTACTGTTGTTTTGCTGTTCTGTTTTCTTAAGGGTTTGAATGCTCGGCGCTGACTCAGCTATTGACTATCGCAATATTTATAGTCGAAAAAAGAACATTTGCACACACACACCACCCCCCCATCCCTCAGTTTTCCTTTCCTTTCTCCTTTCTTCTCTTCATATTTTCCATCATCTAACCAAGCTCTCCCACTCCATCTTCTCCATCTCTCTCCCCATCATCTCACCTTCTTCTTCTTCATACCTTCCTCGCTCGCCCCACGCGACACGCGCTCAGCCTCATCTCCATATTCATAAGCTCAGGCCGACTCTCTCTGGAAGCAAATGCCAAAAGAACCGAATCTCCCCTGGCTGGTGGGCAGATGTATTAATAGCATTTGCCTGTGTGTATTTCTCTGTGCGTGTGTGTATATGTGTGTGTGTGTGTGTGTGTGTGGCAGAGGAGGTGCGTAGCTTCATCCACCGCCACAATGGAGAAGCAGACTTGTGCAGTTCGATTGCGTGTGTTCGCAGCAATACCCCCGCCCCCCCCACCTCACCTCTAGCTTATCACCAGCGCAGCCAAATGCCAGACCTGTCCGTCACAGAGCGGCAGTCAGGGGTTCTTTGTCATAAAAGTCAATACAACTTTCCTAGACATGGATTAATCCTAGTCTTGGACTAGACCTATTTTAAATGGAGATTCTCCATTAAAAGAAAAATATCAAGCTTTTTCATAGACTATACCTAACTTTCAATGAACGGAGGATCTCCACTCAACATGCTGTGTATTCGAAGGCTAAAAGCACAATTTATAATTTATACTTCTTTTTTTTTTTTTTTTTTTATACTTTCACCGAACCGACACCATAGTCTACGCGTATCCTACGCTGAGGCTCTGAACACCAAACAAATTATATATATATATATATATATATATATGTTGTACAGGTAAACCTAGATTTTAACCATTTCTTTGTCATATGTAATTTAATTTTTAGTAGGGGCGAAAAAAAATTGTATTTTGTATTTTGTACATTGAAAATCAGATTTTTTGTAATAAAAATAAAAATAAATAAACAAATAATTAGATATACCCAGCAATACTTATACCGCAGTGGCTGTTCAGTTGTACTACAAATCTCATAAGCACACCGCATCCAGAAAACTTTAGCTGTAAGCGATTGTAGTCTTGTTTGTCACCTACCTCTAGTCCTTCTCTCTCTCTCTCTCTCTCTCTCTCCCTCTCCCTCTCCCTCTTCTTTTTTCTTGTCTCTTACCCTCTGGCGGTCTGGAGCAGAGAGTGTGACTCTCATTCACTATTTCTTTATATCTTTTTCTTTATTCTTTCTCTTTTGCCATTCACATTTTTGGATTCTAAATTAAAACGACTGAAAATAAACTATTTATTATTTTACCAATATTCTTGTACTGTAACATTATAACTTATTTAGACTGAAGAAATTGAACACACTAAAGACTGTGCTAACTACATGATGGATTGCTATGTGTCACTAGATGAGAAAAATAAAAAACTGGGATGTGAACTGAACTTTTGACTTTTGTGTACAGTAAAACTTACCCTACTATTAAAACAAATACAATACTGATATTGTTCCAGATTATCGTATTCTCATCATATACATAATTATACATTAAAAAAAATCTTTATATTGCCTGTCAGTACTGTGCTCTGCACAAGCATAAGAACTTTCTACTCTGAACTTCACTAAGAGCACTTGAATAGAACTTAATTTAGCAAATTCAGGCATTTTTTTCTTTCATTTAAAGCACTTTTTTGTTACACAATCAGAACACTTTGTTCTGAGAATGAACAAAAATACACGAACAAACAAAGACAAAAAAAAAACAGGCAAACTTGAACCATGGTGCTCCATGGTGAGATATGTGTACAGGCTTGTTTTGGGGTTTGAGAGAAAGAACAGGCTGCTTAAACAGAAGCAGCACAGCTTGGTTGATAGAAAAAATGAAGGGAAGGGAGAGGAGGGGAGAGGAGAGGAGAGGAGAGGGAAGGCTGGAACCTCAGTCAGACTAAAAAAAGAGAAGACTGATTTAATTCATGACCAGATATCACAGCTACCCAAAACACATACAGGAGTCTTTTCAGTTCATGTTGAAGCTTGGGAACAGTCATGATACTGGTTGTTTACCACTAAACGGTTAACCACAGCCACCACCCACCCACCTACCCACTGTCTGTCTGTATTTGACTGTGCAAGTCTTTACCTGCTGTACCACACCGGCGTCAGATGACCACAGAATAATTTCCGTTATCGTCCTATCACAAGGGAAAATCTCTAGTACGACAAGTGAAGACAAGTTTTTGTGTTTCCCTTAATGAATGTAGAAAACATAGGAACTCTGTGGATCCATACTTTTTCATTCTAGAGAAAAGAAGCTAAAGTATGTTTAATTTTCTGTCAAATTTGCAGCCAGATCCTGTGCAGTAGAGTCAAAATTGTATACTTTTCCCAGACCAAACATATCAGACTGACCCTCCATTGAGTTTACAACACAGCCCAAAGAAGTGGTCCCCAATTAGGTCAGATATTTTCCATTATTTCCAAGCCATTACGTGGCCAAATGTTTTGGAAAATGAAGTGTAATGGGATGGAGTGCTGCTACAGACTAGTAGCTCTCCAGCCCAGAGGGTGGTTGAACCCAAATGCAGAACAGTTGATCCCAAAAAAGTTAAATCCAAAAACCATTTAGCGTGTTTTTACACCTGTAGTTAATGGGTTTGTTTATTTGGAGCGTTTTTCCCTCTGTTTGGTTTGGTTTCACACAGGCACAAACCTTAATGCACCAAAATACACACCATTAAACCCATGCAAGCACATCGTCTCCTCTGATTGGTCAGAGCAGTCTGGTGCAGGAGCAAGAAAGTAAATATAGCGAAAAGATTCTGTGTAAAAAACACAGAGCGCTAAAATTTTTCTATAGTGAACGCTGCACAGACTGCGCATGTTAACAGCATGGAGCAGCAGAGACAGCATAATTTGGCTAAAATAGCAGATTATCAGCAGTTTAGCTCAAGTAAAATTAGTATAATATTTGATATCTGGATCAGATCAAGACCAGGTCACGTGGTCACAACAAGTGAAACTCTCCAGAGTTAATTTGGGTTGTTTTGATCCGCACCTCAGTGTGATTACTGTTTTCACACCTGCTTAATCGAACCACACAATCGAAAGTCTTTAACCAGACACAAGTGAGCTGGTGTGAAAACTCTCTTAAACATTATTGTATAAATATTTTTCTTTTTTTATTATTGTCTCACTGGCCGTGGAAATATAGTATATTGGCTGTTTTGTCCACATAATCACACTGTAACCAGCCAAAAGAGATGCTACACTTTTGGTTGCTTTACTTTTGAGAGACAACGCCCTGTTCATTCTTATCTACAGTCATTGATTTCTCTCAAAACTCTTGATAATGTGGCCAAAACAAACAAATACAACTCAACTTAACATTTTAACACACTGCCAGATTAGACATGCCCAGTAAAAACACTTCATCAAGCCATTCTCCAGTGCAGTCCAGTCCATTGGCGGCACTTTCTAAAGGTCCTTTGTCTCCACCGCTGCTCTGTTAGGAGTGTAGTTGGCACGTTTATCCTGTGGAAGAATGCTGTGTGTGCTCCTCAGTGCTTGGGCCCCTTGACATCGCTAGTGGACTCTTGCTAGTGTATTTGTTTCACTGCTTTGACACATCGCAGACCTCTGACAGACTCTGAAGAGTGACAACAGCGAACAGCGATGGTACACAATGCAGAGCGTGTAGACACAAGACGTGAGCAAGCGAGCAAGTGTGAGAAACAGAGAGAGAGAGAGAGAGAGAGAGAGAGAGACTGAAATAGACAGAGAGAACACAAGCTGCTCATCCAGAACTGCGCCAGAGATTCCAATCTGCAAAGACCCTTCCCTGTTCCATTACAGCACCCCACCAACCCCCAACACACACACAAACACACACACACACACATAGTTATCCCATCTTCAGCACACTAATCTCCATCCACTTCCACAAAGCAGAAGCCCCTGATCGAGAAATTCACCACCATCTCACTCACTATACTGCTGTATTTCTCTTTACTGTGTTTTAACCAGTATCCCGCATTCTCCACCACAGTCCAAGGCAAACCTCCACTGTTTAGTACCAGTACTGTCAATGTTAAAAGCTGACTAGTCCATGTTCGGTTGCAAGGATCAAATAAAGAAACAAAAAAGCTAATTCTAACTGATTCTAACTGAGTTTAGAGTTTGGCTGGACTTCCACAGTTCCCCTGAACTGTCATTGTCGAATGCCAACACGACTGTGCTGATATATATTTTTTTTAATATATATTATTGATATCTTTATCTGGTTTAAAGTAACTTCACAATGACACTTTAACTAATGAATTACTATATTTTATTTTTTTATATTTTAATAAAAGTGACCTGGTAATAAGAAACAAATGCTTTATAGATGTGTTTTCCCATTTTTTTGAAGTTTTTAACAACTGATGGACAGCGCGAGATCCGAGAGCGCAGAGGCAATGTGCTTTAATGTTTTTCAAATATAACAAATATAAAAGAAATTTATGTTCAGTTCAAAAGTGCTTTTCACTTTTTTTTTATTTCCTAAATTGCAGGATTTAAGAGACAAACAACAAAATGCCTATATCTGCTATATTAAGATACAATAATTAAGTTTGTGTACTGAACATAAATACAAATCCTTATAAATGTCAGACAAAATATAACTAGAAATTTATAATTACTGTACACATTTTTTAAGTATATTTTTATTTTATAATTGATTGCTAAAGGCTCTGTGTCAAAGAAGTGATTGTATGTGCTTGGGGTGCGCAGTGAGACATGAGTGTGAGGTGCCCAAGACATGATTGGGTGGCTGACTGTTGACTGTTTTCAGGGTTTTAATCAGTCAGTAGCACACATGTATTTCCCACCACCAAGATAGAAACATGCCAGATATTTACCTGAACACACCTCACTTCCAGACCACCACAATCAATTCCAATGCTATTTTAACGGCACGTACACAAGACGTGAAAATAGACTGTTGACAGGGTGTAAGATAGCAAAGAACATTGAGGCGCGCCTTTGACAAACTGTCTAATAACATATTGCAATCAGAGCAGGAGATCCATCTTCTCTTAGGTGGGTTCCTCCATCAAAACTGTTTGACCCAAACTGTGCTAGAACATCTCACAAGGCCCAATATGCCCCCCAACAAAGTTCCATAAAGTTTGTCCAACCAAGTAACAGCTGGCATTAAAGAGCTGATTCGTCCGTGAATCACCCAATTGCCAAACTAAAAAAATAAATCATGAAAATAAACAAATAACAAATTAAAAATATGTAAACTTAGCAGGATCGAACTGAAAAATGACTGTGCAAATTCTTGATGATGCAAAAGCAGCAGGTACACTCGCCGACCCCCCCATCAGAAGCCCCCACATCAGCAGCCCACACAGAAACGGCAGCAAGCAGACAGACCCAGTGCGAGAGAGGGAGAGAGAGAGAGAGAGAGAGAGAGAGAGATTCAGAGACAGAGAGAAAGAGAACAAAAAACAAGAAAGAGACAGGGAAGCATGAGGATGAGAGGAAGACATGAATGAACAGAGTGAACAAAGTGAGAAAGCTAAAGCAGGTAGCGTGAGGCCATGAACAGGAGTGGGGAGTGAAAGAGAGAAAGATAGAGAGGGAGCAAGAAAGAGAGAGAAAGAAAGAAAGAAAGGAAGAAAGAAAGAGCCTCAGTTGTCTTACCTGAAAGAAGCCAGGGGGCATGGGTCCTCCAGGCATTCCATCATTAGGGGGCATATTTCCCATAACCGGACTGGGGGCCGCCGCTGCACTCTGAAACAACCGAGAAAAACAACAACAGGTCAGTTCATAATTTCTCATACAGCCAAAAACAATGAGTTTATAAATAAATATCTATACTATATATATATATATATATATAGACAAAAGTATTAGCACACCTGTTCAATCAATAACAATATTCTATAAGACCAATTGGTACTTTTGGCAGTGTGGGCAGTGTGGGCAGTGTGCCAAGTCCTGCTGGAAAATGAAATCTGCATCTCCAAAAAAATAGCAGATGACATGTCTCTCCAAACCATCACTGATCATCAGTAAATTTTACATGTCATTTAAAGTAAATCCAGGGAGCAGAGTCTGGAGGAAGAGTGGAGAGACACACAGTCCAAACTGCTTGAGGTCTAGTGTGAAGTTTCCACCAATCAGTGATGGTTTGTAGAGACATGTCTGTCATCTGCTGGTGTTGATCCACTGTGTTTTATTATCAAGTCTAAAGTCAGTGCAGTTTTGTTTTCCCGCAAAATCTTACAGCACTTCATGCTTCCCTCTGCTGCTGACAACTTATGGAGAAGTGGATTTCATTTTCCAGCAGGACTTGGCACACTGCCCACACTGCCAAAATACCAATTGGTCTAATATAATATTTAAAAAAAAATGTAAGATTCAGATTTTTGGGGGGTTAATTGACATTTTGAACTGAATTTCTAAAATAAAACAACTTTCACATTTCAAATGACTTTCAAAAAAAAAAAAAAAAAAAAAACTTTCATTCCACATGCTCAGTTAGCTAACCCTTGTAGGTTAGTATTGTAACTTGTAGGGCTGCAGCGATTAGTCGATATAAATGACAATGTAATTTTTTTTTTTATTTGACGACTAAAAATTTCAGTGCAATGGGAGATGAGTAAATGGCTCACACACACAGTCTTTGTCTCCAACAGTGCCCAAACACAACAGAATACACATTTACTCACTAAATATCAGTACTTTACACATTTAAACAACATCTAGACGACATTTAAATGCCTTTTAAATCTCATGTTCAGCTGTTTCTATTAAGGTGTTTTTATTATATATTAGTTGTATGCAAGTAAACAAACCCATCAAAATATACTGCTTGCTTATATTAATCGGAAAACATTGCAATATCATGATACAAGTATTACATACAGATCATTCATCACATGTCTGTAGGTCAAGACGAGCGTATGCAGGGCTCATGTAGCTCTATAACCTTTGTCCTTAAATAAAAAAAAAAATGCAGCACACTGTTCTTACTTCAATATCTGCTTGAAAAGGTGCAGATGAGGCCACACACATACACATACGCTTTCACCCCACACATGGATAAAAGATGCACATCAGTGGCACCAGTCTCCAGTACTGCAGTCCCAAGACTAAACCACTTCAGTCAGTAATAACAGCACGTTTATGTGCTCTCCAAAAACGCCTTTATGGAGCTGTTCTACTGCAGCGCTGAATTTCACCATGTAAGGGAACATTAAACCAGCAAACTGAGGGAGGGCTATCGCCAGTATACGATTCTGCAGTGTGTGTGTGTGTGTGTGTGTGTGGTTTTGAATGAGACTATACAGCTCTATATAGCAGAACAGGACTGGTGGGGGAGTAGAAGAAGAAAAAGGAGAGAGAGATAGAGAGAGAGAGAATGAGAAGGTATTGAGGAGAGTAAGTGTGTGTGTGTGTGTGTGTGTGTGTGTGTGTGTGCGCACGAGTGTGTGGTCAGGGGTGACAGGGCTGTTTGCATGACTGCTGTGGAGAGGCTCGAGTTACAGCAGGCGGAAGAGGAGTGAGTGCACACACGCATAATCAATCTCATGATCTATAATTATAAACCCCCTATGAGTTTATACACACTATTACACTATATTTTCTAATGTTTGTGGACATCCCTTCTAACGAAATATAAATTAAGTTGCACCCATTGCTGACATAGATGTGCAAATTCAAACACACAGCTTGTCTAATTCCTGTACAGAAGTACTGCCAATGGAATAGGACACTACAGCGTGAATAAACATGATCCTATTGACACCGTGCCTAATGCCAGGTGTGGGCTAGAAGGGTATAAAACTCCCCATAAAGAACTGAGCTGTGAAGCAGTGGAATTATGGGGTTCCATGCACTACTTTTGTTATGGGGCAGTAGGACCAAAAATGTATTTTAGGGTATTTTTCAAGATTCGTACAATTTATATATATATATATATATATATATATATATATATATATATATATATATATACATATATATATATATATATTAGGGGTGTCACGATTCTCTAAATCCTCGATTCGATTTCATTTTCGATTTGAGGGTCACGATTCGATTCGATTCTCGATTTTCTTGTTTTTTTTTCTTGTTATTATTTTATGCCTCATAAAATTTAAATAATATATTTATTATTATTATTATTATTATTATAAATATTATAAATATTATTATTATTATTTATTAAGATATATATGGTAATGCCATCTAGTGACTTTTTTTGGTAGCAACAGTGTGCACTATTAAAACAAGCAGTTTATCAGAGCTGTGTGTGGATGGCTGGTGAAACTGCTCATTACATGAAGCTGCAGTTCTTCATCCAACCACTAGCAGCAGCAGCACAAGCCCCGCTCTCTTCACTCAGTCACTACTTCAGTACAGCCCAGCCACGGGCTACAGAGCTCAGCCAGTCCATTTTTACTGTTTCTGTAAACAAATAAAGGTTTTAACCCCACTAACCGGATAATACAGCTCACTACAGTTCATCTTTCAGCCCAAGCAGCTAACAGCAGCAGGTTAGAACAGCCGACACGGAGGCACTGCTCGGATTACATTATAAACAGGTCAGTTAGCGCGCTGCTAACCTCAGGATGTTTATAACTACGGAGTTTAGTGGACACACCACGGCCGCCAGGTAAGTCTTTTAAAGGCTACTGAAGACTATTAAAGGCTATTAGAGTGTAACCCCTGGCTCCCAGGGGTTACAAGAGGTTATTGAAAGCATTATTGGGGGGCAGAAATCAGTACAGGCTGGTTAGATAAGTGATGTGGGTATTGTCTTATAAATATTTACACATAACTTATATCTCTCCTGAAAAGCTTTTATTTTAGTCAGAAACACGCTTGTGTTTACTTTATCTGAGAGAAAGATGTTTTTTTAATTCAATGGAAAGCAACAGGTGTAGTCAATTATAAGTTTAAGATTTTTAATCCACCTCACTGTGATCTATAGTCAGTGTTCTCAAGTCACACTGACACACGCATTTCAGCGAGTTCACACGCTCTCACCTGCGCGCACCCACCCCTCCGTTAGATACAGATACAAAACCTGCGCGCCCAACCCCCGCCCCCCCTCCCCCGTTGGACAGATAAAAACAGTGATCACACTCCCGCCGACTGCGCTCATGCAGTGGCTATCTCTATTTAAATGAATAGGATGCGCTGTGTTGGTGCCGCGCCATTTGCGTAGCGCGCTGCGCTATTTGCGTAGCGCGCGCGGGAGGGATCGTCGATCCTCTTTTTGACTTCGATACTCGAGATCGTGACCTCATTTCGATTCGATTTCGATAAAATATCGAGATCGTGACACCCCTAATATATATATATATATATATATATATATACATATATATATATATACGTATATATATATATATATATATATATACGTATATATACGTATATATATATATATATATATATATATACGTATATATACGTATATATATATATATATATACGTATATATATATATATATATATACATATACATATATATATATATATTTGTAAGAATCTTGTAAAATACCCTAAAATACATTTTTCGTCCTACTGCAAAAAACAAAAACAAAAAAATAAATAAATAAATGATAAAAAAATAATAAAAAGAAGAAAAAAAAAAAAATATATATATATATATATATATATATATATATATATATATATATATATATTTTTTTTTTTTTTTTTTTTTTTTTTTTTTTTTTTTTTGCATGACTGGACTTTTATATAGGTTTATGACTTAATCTACTGTTAGGAGTACATATAACATAAAACTCTAAGGCTTTAAATTAAGGCTTTGATTAACATTGGGTTTACTTTGTCCCACAAAATTAACCAATATATAAAAACATTTGACTTCAATAACAGAAAAACATCTGAAGAATGCAAACAAAACACTTAAAAAAAAAAAAGAGATACGCCAACAACTTTAACATGGCAATTTTAAGTAGTTCCATAAAGACTATAAATGGTTCCATAAACCTAACATACTCAAAGTTTAAGTATTCAAAATAGATACTTCTCAAAAGCTAGCTCTATTGCACAAGACAGACACGAGTTTAATATAGTTAACAAATAAATTTAGTTCGGTGTACATTAAAATCATCCTTCAAGCTACAGTAAAGTATTAATATATATATAAAGAGTTTTATCTTGTGTGCTAAATAAATGATTCCGCATCGCAAGACTGTTTCTGGGCTTCACTGGGGGACGAGACACTTGTATTGCAAGGAACAGCAGCAGGAGCTCCTCAGATAAAGTGCTGTTTTAAGTTCTCTTCAGGCAGGACACAGCAGGACAAAAGTTTGACTTCCCAGACATTACAGAATTAAAATACTGTACACAACTTCCTTCTTTCTGCCTAGTTAACAAATACATTCAGTTCAGTGTGCGTTAAAATGATCCTTAAAGCTCAGTGAAGTATTAATATTTTTAAACAGGGCTAGAGTTACTGCTCTTGAGGTTTATTTGCACCTCGTATCCAGTTTTAGTTTTTTATTTGGAGCTTTATCTTATGTGCTGAACAAATGATTCCACACCCCAGGACCGTTTCTGGGCTTGTCTGGGGGACGAGACATTTATATTGCAAGGAACAGCAGCAGGAGCTCCTCAGATAAAGTGCTGTTCTCATTTCTATCTTCTCTCCAGGCAGGACACAGGGAGTTGAGCTACAGTTACTCTAGTGTGTTAGACTGTTATGCTAACTGGCAAGTGAGCTGTGCTAGTATGCTTCTTTAGAGGTGCTGTTCTACACAGCACTCTACAGCGCCTCTAGTGGTATGGCAGTATGTAAAAAATGCATATCACTTTTCATTTCTGCAAATTAACTAAATGCATGATCTCACTGGACATGTGAGACTGGGAAGATACAATTAAAGAGCAGGTGCCCAAATACTTTTGGTGGATGTACAGTATGCATGTACACGCACTATATGGACAAAAAAAATCCACTGCTCTCGTCTGTCCAAACACACCTACTATAGAAATAAACACAGAGCGAGCTAGACAGAGTCTGACACACAGGAGAGAGAGAGTGTGTGTGTGTGTGTGCACAGAGAGAGAGAGAAAGCGCGAGAGAGAGAGAGAGAGAGAGAGAGAGGCCTCCTTCGCCTTGTTGCCATGACAACCCCGACCTCAGCTCTCTCTCTCTCTCTCTCTCTCTCTCTCTTTCTCTTTCTCTTTCTCTCTCTCTCTCTCTCGCTCTCTCACTCGTTGGTTCTCTCTCTCTCTCTCTCTCTCTCTCTCTCTCGCCATTCAAACCCTCAGGCCGTCAATCATCCGACAGTGAAAAAGAGAGAGAGAGAGAGACCGAGAGAGAGGGAGGGAAAGAGAGAAAAAAAGAGAGAAAAAGAGAGAGAGAGAGACGTGTGTGTGTGTGTGTGTGTGTGTGTGTGTACGTACGTACAGAGGGAGGGGCTGTGGCTTTTGAAAGCTCATCGTATACACACTGATTACTGCCATCATCTCATCAAGCCATTAAACTGCACCTCCATTCACTACAGCTCCACCACACCGCCCGCTCAATAACGCTTAATACACACCGCACGCACGCACTATAAACACACACACTCTCTCTGTATCACACACACACACACACAGCTCCACCTCACACACCCTGCCGATACACACTCAAAACTCGCGTTAATATAAACAAACAACAACAGCAGCAGCAGCAGCAGCAGCAGCATCAGTAGCAGCTCACTCTTATCCATCCATAAACCACAGAAATCAGCCTGTTTTACATAGAAAAAAACTATAATATATAATACACCAACCTGATTCAACATCCATTAACAACTAGAAACAACCACACAACTGAAGTAAAGAGAAATTGAATAGATATCTATAGCTAATAAAACACCAGGTGGCCACAAGAGGGCGATACCATCCCATTTAATTTTGGCCCCAAACTGAATCAGAAGTCAGGTGACCAATCAAATCAATCAATACAAAAACTATACTCTAAACTGTTTAATCAATATACTGAGAGTAAATTGAGCCAAGCTGATATGGGTGGGCAAAAGCATCAGGATTCCTGCCTTTCTACTTTGCAGCATTGCTGTAAAGACTAGAATTGCATCCAGTAAAAAGTGAAAGCGATTGTGAGGTCAGAGTGTTGGACCCCATTCCAAAACTATTGGATGGAGCTCCATCCATATCATTCCAGAGAACACAGTTCCACTGCTCCACAGCTCAATACTGGGGGCTTTAATCTAAACAACTTCTAGCTCCCGCCTTTTAGACATCTGGCATAGTGCTAATAAGTCCATGTTTATCTGCTATTTATACATTATTCAAAACTTATTATATGCAAAGTAAATAAGATAAATCACCCATCAATCTTCTCATCTACTTTATCGTAATCAGAGTCGCAGATGATTTGGAGTTTATCATCCATCATTGGGCGCAAGGCAGGAATACCCAGTTAGTAGCACACAGCACCAGTGCATCACATCAATTGCATCACACAATTTAGAAAAGCCAATTAATGTTGCCAGTAGTGGTGTGACGAGATCTCGTGGCACGAGATTTCACAAGATTAAAAAGTGACAATATTTCTCGTCACTGGGAAGAAAAAAACAGTTTAGTATGGACTTTTTAAGAGGGATCTGGCAACACAGTAGCGATAGCGGCAAGTACAGCGGCTGAGCAGTCAGAGCAGCTCTCAGCAGAAGAGGAAAATTTTGGTATTCGCATAGAAGATGCTCCTGCTACTTTTAAGTCGTATGTCTGGCTGAATGTTGGCTTCCCAGTGGAAACAATAAACAGTAACGAAACATATGCAAGTGCTGTAAGAAAACTGCATTGTACACCATGGCTAATACAAGCACAATGCACAAACACTCTGTTCCAAGTGAGCTTGTCTTTTCAACTGTAGGAGACATAGTTAGTGCCCAAAGGTCTCAACTGCTTTCAGAAAATGTAGACATGCTGATATTCTTGAAAGAAAAAAAAAACATGACTGTATCATAGGCAGTTTTACCAATCCATTAAAAATGTTCTGTCCCTGTTTGCACTTCAAGCATAGTCTTACTATGACTGATTATGGTTATACGTAGTTAAGTTACAAGAAACACAGGAGAGAAAAAAAACAGAAACCATAGGCTTAATATAAACGGTTATCTTTTATTTAGATTGTTTCTATTTTTTATAGACTCAATTTGTGAGAGAAACCAGTCAGTTGAGTTTGTGTTCATTTATTTTGTCAAACTCATTTTTTCCAAGTAATTTTTTTTTGTTTTTTTTAAGTTTACTTTAAAATATTTTAAAATCTCATCTCGTCTCGTCCTCGTAAACCCAGCCAGTATTGTGTCGTCTCGTGAGATGAGCGTCTCGTCACACCTCTAGTGGGCGATATGGCCTAAAATAATATAATGATATTTCATGGTATTTTAGCGATAACGATACTCATGGCGACATGACAAAACACTGAATTACTTTTTTTTGTTGTTGTTGCAAGAATAGCCTACTGCAATAAAACAAAAATTACATTTTATTATTGCATACGATATACGACACACCCCTAACTGAGATATAAAAAAACACAAAAATTTTATTACATTTGTAACAGAAGTCAATGATCCAGAATGCCATGATACTAATAATGCAATCCAAATGTTTTCATATATATATATATATCCAGGAAGGATTAAAGTAAAATAAATGATACTGGACAGATATATAATCTGTCTCTAGTAGATATACTGTATAACGGGAAACGAGAACATTTTTTTTTTTTTTTTTTTTTTTTTTTTGCAAAAACGTATAATAGGGTATAATACCATTCACGACATTCAAAATATAATATATTGGTGATATTATTGTGTATGATACGATATGGCACACCCCTACGTATTTACACTGTAAATATTTTATTAATATAAAATCTGGGTGAACTTAAACAGTGTGTCTATGCTGTGGGGCCCTGAAAACACACACACACACACACACACACACACACACACACACACACACACACACAAACACACACTGACACACACAGACACACGGTCGCTGCTCAATCTGACACAGAAAATAGCTCTCTTTTTTATGGGGTTTACTGATAGGGCTGCGTCACTGCGCACATACACTCAGCTCTGACTCATAAAGACAAACAGCGGCACTACTGTTGAACCGGACTGAGGCCGCGGGGAGCCGTGCCATTATCAAGAGGTTTAAAGTGACCCGCTCCTTCTGCCAAGCATCGTCTCTACCCGGCACGCTGCTGAAGGGTCACTGACGCAACGTCCATTTTAGGACATGAGCACGTAAAGCAGCAGGTTTACAATCAGCAGCCTGAATTAAAATGTTATGAAGGTTTGGTACAGCTGAACAAATACACTGTACCACCTGTACCACTGTAATATTGACTATTATACTGGAAACAGATATTATAGAGGTGTGACCTAACAGATTTTTATCTACTGCTGATGGCATCAGCTATATTATTATAAACTTTTAAAAACATTAAAGGGGGCACATTAGAAGTAATGTAAAGTAGAAGTGTGTATAGAAGTTAGAATATGTCTATGAGATATACAAAACATGTTAATGAAGTTCTTCATCTGCTGATCCCTCCTTCAGAAGAAGTCTGCTGGCTAATCCTGCTGTGTGCTGTCTGAGGTTCTCAACCAGCAAAACCAAATGGCAGATCTTCAACTGATCTAGCGGGATTTTTTTGCTTGTTTTTTTCCTTGTTCCATTCAACCTGCCTCTATCTCTCTATTCTCTCTCTTCTGTCTCTCTTTTCCTCTCTCTTTCCTTCCCTCTCTCTCTTTCCTTCCCTCGCTCTTTTTCTCTTTTCCTCTCTCCCTCTCTGTTCCTCTCTCCATCTCTCTTTCTCTTTTCCTCTCTCCCTCTCTCTCTTTTCCTCTCTCCCTCTCTCTCTTTTCCTCTCTCTCTCTCTCTCTTTCCCCGTTTCTGTCTCTCTTTTCCTCTCTCCCTCTCTCTCTTTTCCTCTCTCCCTCTCTCTCTTTTCCTCTCTCTCTCTCTCTTTCCCCGTTTCTGTCTCTCTTTTCCTCTCTCTCTTTCTCCCTGTTTGTCTCTCTCTTTTCCTCTTTCTTTCCTTCCCTCTCTTTTTCTCTTTTCCTCTCTCCCTCTCTGTTCCTTTCTCCCTCTTTTCCTTTCTCCCTCTCTTTTCCTCTCCCTCTCTTTTCCTCTCTCCCTCTCTTTTCCTCTCTCCCTCTCTTTTCCTCTCTCCCTCTCTCTTTCTCTTTTCCTCTCTCTCTCTCTCTCTCTCTCTCTCTCACTGTTTCTGTCTCTCTCTTTTCCTCTCTCTTTCCTTCCCTCTCTCTCTTTCCTTCCCTCTCTCTTTTTCTCTTTTCCTCTTTCCCTCTTTTCCTCTCCCTCTCTTTTCTTCTCTCCATCTCTCTTTCTCTTTTTCTCTCTCCCTCTCTCTTTCTCTTTTCCTCTCTCCCTCTCTCTCTTTCTCGTTCAGTCTGCAGAGTTGACTCTATAAAGATTAGCTGGAAGGACCTGCATGTATAATCAGGCGGCTGCTGGACGGACGTGTCTGTTCAGTCAATAGGAGAGGAGTGTTTGGCTGTGGACTAAAGCTCTTGATGAAGAGAGCCTGTTCGAGTTACAGCGTTCACACAGCCACTCAAAAGCCAGGTCAGGTAGGGGCTGCTTCAGTGGCTGGAGAAGCCCAGCTACAGCTAAACCGGCCCGAACACAGCAGCCCACGCTGGCTGAGGCCTTGATGAACTGGTCTAAAAGCTGCTCCAGCAGACAGCAGGCCCTCCAATAGTGCTTGAAGAATGGTTCAAGTGTTTTCGACTGTATAGGAGTCTATTTAGAGGGGTCTGGCTGCGTGTATGGTCTGGCTGAATGTTGTGGAATTATGTTATTTTTAATCATTTCTACTGTTACTACTGTTTTTTTAAACCTTAAGTCTTTTAAACCTTAAGTCATTTTACACTCTTCTACCCTGTGGTTAGTCAGATTAAATTCCGAATGCTAAATAGGTTTGAGAGCTATAGAATAAACAAACTAATATTACAAAATTATACACCCTTCTCAGTTTTGTACGGATAATGTTTAAGAGAGCACACTTATGTATGAATAGAGCAAGTCATTTTCTGGACAATTCACAGTGGTTCACGCCGTGCCTCCTATAAGGTCTACTCTTTCCCAACCCACATTTAATGTAGGTAGTAAATAGGGGTGGGCAATATTATATCGTATACAATATATCGTGACAAAGAAATATCATGATATTAAAAATCCATATCTTGATAATAGAGATGTTGTGTCTTAAAAGTAGTCTATTATTTACTGTGAAGCTTTAGGAGTATTTATTGTATAATTGTTTTAGTTTGCAGTTTATATGCATGCACTAAATATTCTCCAATATTATTTGCTGCATGAAATTATTTTATGCTATATTATTTATTTTGCCACATTATGATTATTCTGTTATACTATTATACTATATTCCTGAAATGAATTAATTATTTTTCTGTTTTCCTACATGGCCAAGTATATCGTTATCGCAAAAATACCCTGAAATATCGTGATATTATTTTAGAGCCATATCGCCCACCCCTAGTAGTAAATCTCTGGTTGTGGGCTACATGTGCAAAAAAGCAACTCCAGATAATGTTCGTACCTGATTCCCTGGACATTTCTCATAAGATTATCACAGTTTCTGCCATAAAAACTAGATACAGGGACGCCGATACAGTACGGTCTTCCCGGGTTTTGTATCTGACCGCTGCAAAAGAGACCAGAACTGATTGGACGACTACCCTGCTTGTCCCACCTCTCCACCTATGCTAAAGTAGTAGTGATTTGATCTCTTCCTAACTGCTCCCTACCTTTCACATAACTAAATCAGTTCTGATTGGATGACGTCCCTTCCAAACATTTTTTGTCTCGTTTTTATTCGTTAACGAAAATGTCAGTTGATTTTGTCATCGTTTTCAAAATGTTATGCTGTTTTATCTAGTTACCATCTCATTTTTGTCTTGAAAAAAAAGGGTTATTAACACTGGATATTAACAATGGCTCGAATCCCAGTCATGCAGCTTGCCATCAGTTGAGAGAGGATGGTAGATGGATCTCTTTCACAGCACAAGGTTGCATCTGTGAGCTGATGTGTCGGAACCGAGCCGCTGCACTTTCCTCCGAGCGTTAGCGCTGTGATGCTACTCGGCAATGCTGCATCAGCAGAAGAGGAGGTGGCTGACTTCACATGTCTGAGGAGCCGTGTGCTGTGCTATGGCATCACTAATGATGGGGAATATACTTAAGAGTAGCAGCTGAATTGGCCTAGCTAAATTGGGAAAAAAATGGGGAAAAAATGTATTAATGACCATATCTGCTCCTGCCTTGCGTCCAGAGATGATGGGATTCACCCCCCCCAAAGCACGTCTTAAGCAGCAGCTGGAGCCGGTCTGCAGAGCAACCCCACACCGACCTCAGCAGGAAGGTTGATGTTGTGTTGGTTTGTACAGCATTCAGTGTGTTATCAGATAAGTGCCCTGGGGTGAAAGCAGGCGGTGTGCTTTACCTGGAGCATCAGTTAGGTCTGCTCAGTCGCTCGGCGCCCTGAAATCTCTCCAGCCCAAACAGGCCGCTGTCCCTGTGTCTCTACACACCGGCTTGGCAGGTCGGAGCGCCACGAGCACAGGGTGTCTGCTTGCTCTCACCTGAGGAGAGGTTAGACACGGTGCAGCACGGCCGGAGGGCAAAGGGCAGTGGCTTAACAGAGCTGGAAGCTGTTGCCAATGATGAAGCTGGAGATAACAGTTACAGAATGGCCTGAACTGTAATGAAAAGTGTCAAAATACCAATCAGATAATTGAATAATATAATTTTCTATAGTTAAAAAAAAAGAAACTTTATGTTCAAAATATTCTAATACTGTCTAGTATGACAAATATGACTCTAACCTGGCACATGGGAATATCTGTAACATGTGGTTTATTGCTATAAATTATTTATATATCTGTCTATATCAGTACGATTGTGATAAGCTATTGTGTTATAAGTGTAAATATTTTGACTAAGACTAGAATTAAAATGAATATAATTTATAAATTTTAGTGTAAAACTCCAGTGTCATTTAAACATCATGCATTGGCGACTAGCATCACAGCACACTCGGAGGAAAGCGCAGCGACTCAGTTCTGATACTTCAGCTCACAGATGTCTTGTACTGATCTACATCACCCTAGGAGTGATGAGGGGAAAGAGCGCCATCTACTGTACCCACCCAAAGAGGGCAAGGCCAATGGTGCTTTTTCAGGGCTCTGGAAGCTGATGGCAAGCTGCATGACTAGGATTCAAATCAAGCAATTTACTTTTTCGATACTAAAATAATAATGAAAACAGTGCATAGACTTTTGCGCTCTACTGTCTCCATAAAGGTGTAATACAGTTTGGGCCCAATGACTGTCACTTGTACTGTAATCTGAAGATCTGTTCTCTGCTCTTCAAGTTTTGAGTTCTAAATCAACTTCAAATCAGACCAAAACTTGTTTGTTAATAACTAAAATATTTTATTTTTAATACAAATTACCCCACCCCTCTTCCCACAGTTGGAAAGCCAATGAAGAAATAATTTTTTTTCACATAATATTAATATTTAAAATTATCATAGTAATTCATTTATATGACCAAAACTATTACACACCTTGCTGAGAGTTGCTGATGTATACTAAAAGTTAAAAAGTTACAAAGTTTTTTCTATCTCCTGTAAAGCTGCCACTTTTGGAAATCCATCTACGATACATACGGCACACTCAATTTGTCAGTTAAACCAACATACAAAGAGCGAGAGAAGAAAAGAGCGAGAGTAAAAGAGAAAGAAAGAGTGCGCGAGAGCAAGGGGTGAAAGCCCGGCCTCGTTGCCTTTCATTAGGCCAGTGACAGCCCCACAGGGAGCGTATCGTGTCACGGAGCTCCGTGAAACAAAAGGAACGCAGGGATGGGAACGGCTGCCAAGACCACACTGCTAATTGGAGATAATTAATGCCATTAATTAGGCACCAGAAGGGGAGGATGGAGAGGGTGGGGGGGGGGGGGTATGCTAAAGAGAAAGGGGAGACAGACAGGGGATGAGACCAGGAGTATGTGGAGAGTTTCGGTGTTCACAGTGTTCACAGTTACATCCTGAACAGGGAAGACTGGGATTCCATTATTAAAGCATCTCAAAAAAATTGTAATTAGAATATCATTGAAAAGTTACTTTATTTTAGTAATTCAGTTCAGAATGTGTCTTTTATTGTTGATGATTATGGCTTACAACCAATGAAAAACCAATAATCAGTGTCTCAGAAAATTTTAATATTATATAAGACCAATCGGAACTTTTGGTTAGCAGTGTGGGCAGTGTGCCAAGTCCTGCTGGAAAATGAAATCCTCATCTCCATAAAAGTTGTCAGTAGCAGAGGGAAGCATGAAGTGCTGTAAGATTTTCTGGGAAAACAAAACTGCACTGACTTTAGACTTGATATAACAGCGTCCAAACCATCGCTGATTTATGATGAAACTGGCTCTCATCAGGATCAAGAGTTTCCTTTGTTCCACAGGTTAATCAGAGCTTCAGAAACCACAAACTAACAGCTCAACCCGAGATAAGAACCCACCTAAACGCTTCTTCACAGAGTATTTTGGTTTGTTTAACACTGTTTTAAGTTACTATATGATTCCTTATGTGTTCCTTCATAGTCTGAATCACCTCACTAATCATTTACGATATGAGAAAAGTTTGGACACACCTCTTTTCATCACCTATTTTCTACATTGTAGCTCAATGCCTAAACATCCACACTGTGAGACGAGCAGCCAACAAGAACAAGAGCATCACATGGACCTCCTGTGGGAATTTCCAGGTCCTATTCCAGGTTTCACCACATGAAGCTGACTGAGAGAATTCCAGAACTGTGCAAAGCTGGCATCAAAACAAAAAGTGCTACTTTTTTTTTTTTTACTTGAGTAGAATCTAAAGTATAAAACGTATTCTGGATTATATTCTGTTTACTACATAATTTAACATGGTCTGTCAGGTTTAATCTTCAATATTAATATACAATGTAGAAAATAATACAAATAAATACAAAACTTTTAACTGTTACTAGAGGAGAGTTTAATTTATTTTATTTTTAAGTCAAACATTGAAACTATTTTGATATTGTTGTGCAAAGTGTACGACTGGGCCCTTTATTTAAATTTAAAAACATATATAAATAAGGGAAAGAAACAGTGTAAAGGGGGTCAGTGTAATGTTTATTAATTTAATTTTCTGACCGTTTGACCGGCTAAATGCAAATACAGAAAATTGGATGTAAAAACTGATTTTTTGGGGTTTTTTTTTTAACGTAGTGCAGGAAAAAAAAAAAAATATATGCATTTTTTCAATATTAGTTTTTTCATCTTCATTTCATCGGAATTGCAGGAAAAAAAAACTAAAATATGAATCTTTTATTTTCTGATTTTCAATTATTGCATTTTGCAAGTTGGATTATACCATCAGATTTGTGTTGCAAGATACAAAACCTGACAAATCTGAAAATAGAGAGAAGATTTTACTTTTTTCTAAATGTTTTCTTTAAATTGTTTGTGAAAGGTTGAAATTAAAAAAAATATAATAGATAAAAATTGGATAAAAAAAATCATTTCTTCTTCATTTCGAATTTCGTTTGATACAGTCAGAAAATTAAACTGCTAAATGTCACACTGACCGAAGAGCTACAGGAATATTTACCGGGCTGCGTTTTTCTGTAGAACAGGGAAACCGCTAGGAAAAATAAACTGACCGACAGGGAACCACTCAAAGGCTGT
Source organism: Astyanax mexicanus (assembly GCF_023375975.1). Lineage (NCBI taxonomy): Eukaryota > Metazoa > Chordata > Actinopteri > Characiformes > Acestrorhamphidae > Astyanax > Astyanax mexicanus. The sequence continues at coordinate 54,531,932 of NC_064415.1, forward strand.
AAATCCTTCTTTCGCACTGTAAAACTGTGCCTTGAAAAAAATTAAATCACTTAGGATCTGTCAGACTCCCTGACAGGTTCCCTCAATAACCGCCCAAAATGAAACTGTAGACCAGCGGAGGGACCCGCAGATTTAGTGACACAACAAAAAGCTTCAAACTATAACTTTTCTTATCACGCTACTCTGAGATGAAGGGCTGAGAGGAACGTCTGCACAGTATGAGTTTAGTTACAGTCAGCCTGCACGATTCAGAGGTGCAGACCTGCTCAAACAACACAGGTTGGCAAGAGCCTACAGTGGCTTGCAAAAGTATTCGCACCCCTTGAACTTTTGACATTTCACATTTTGTCACATTACAACCATAAACATAATTTTTTTTTATTTTTTTTTTTTATTTTTTATTAAACCATTCCACTGTAGCTCTGGCTTTATGTTTAGGGTCATTGTCTTGCTGGAAGGTGAACCTCCGCCCCAGTCTCAAGTCTTTTACAGACTCCAAAAGGAGTCTTTTCCTTCAGATAATGGATTGAACAGTGCTCCGTGAGATGTTGAAAGCTTGGGAAAACTTTTTTATAGTCTAAGCCTGCTTTCAACTTCTCCACACTTATTCCTGACCTGTCTGGTGTTTTTTTTGGACTTCATGATGCTGTTTATGCTGCCCAATATTCTCTTAACCAACCTCTGAGGCCATCACGGAGCAGCTGTATTTGTACTAAGATTAGATTACACATAGGTGGACTCTTTTTAGTCATTAGCAGTCTTCAGGCAACTTCAGGATTTTTTTTTTTTTTAGTTTTTATTTGTAAAATAATAAAAATATCACTTTGTGTTGGTCTTGTAATGTGGAAAAATATGGAAAAGTTCAAGAGGTATGAATAATTTTGCAAGCCACTGTACATACACTATACAGCAATTAATACAGTACAGGCCAAACGTTTGGACACACCTCTTTTTCAATGCGTTTTCTTTATTTTCATAATATATATATATATATATTCTAGTTTCTTCAAACATAGCCACCCTTTGCACTGCTTTGCACACCCTTGGCATCATTCTCTCAATGAGCTTCAAGAGGTAGTCACCTGAAATGATGGTTTTCCAACAGTCTTAAAGGAAGGAGTTCCCAGAGGTGTTTATTAGCACTTGTTGCCCCTTTGCCTTCTTCACTCTGTGCTCCAGCTCACCCCAAACCATCTGGATTGGGTTCAGGTCCGGTGACTGTGGAGGTTCAGCTCATTTTTTGTTAATACATACAACTCCACAGGTGTTCATTCATAGTTTTGATTCTTCAGTGAGAATCTACAATGTAAATAGTCATGAAAATGAAATGAAAAAATGAAAACGCATTGAAACAGAGAAGCTGTGTCCAAACTTTTGGCCTGTACTGTAAGGACTATAAGATGTTTAATAATAATCAATATCCGACTCAATCTGAAACAGGGCTAGAGAATAAAGTTAAAATAATAAAATAATTTTTTTTATGATTTTTCACATTTCACGAAGGTGCAAACTCAGCCATCCTCCTCCAGAAGGGGAGTCTAGTCTAATAGATATTAGACGCTGCCTGCTGGAAGCGAAGGCCTGGGAGAGTGATTTAATCACAGTAATAAGGAATACGCTCGGGTGGGTTAGCTAGCGGCTGCTGGGACGGGGCTGGGGTGGTGGTGGAATTTCCGCAGGTTCGACGAGGATAAGTCGTCTTCTCCCGACTTTCAACTAGAGATTTAAATAATCAAACTCTGTCAGGGTGAGACCTCCCAGAGGCCTAATTAAAAATGAAAAGACTTCCTGGTGGGACTGACGTGAACAGATATAGATATATATAAATATATACACAAAAGTTTGAAGAAAACTACGGCATATCTCCACATTGTTTCCCTGCATCTCTCTCCTCCCTCACTGTTCGGGTCTTAAACGCAAAAAAAAAATAAAAAATAAAAATACACCACTGTCTAAAAGAGGCAGGGCTACCACTTCATATTCAGAACCTCAGGTAGAGCAGTGTCTAGGCTAGGGCGGCACGATATATAGTTTAAACAACGACATCGCGATGTGTGCATGAGCAATAGTCCTGCGTGCAATGATTTCATGTTGCAATGGTTTGATTCTTGAAACAAGAAGTAGATACACAGCATTGTCTCTGTGTCTGTGTGAGTGACAGGCGTCTGCTGCCTGCGCGAGAAGCCCAAGGGGGAGGGGGTTGGCCACTTCGCCAAGTATCAAAATAAAAGTCCCCTGCTTTTAAATTAGTCCAGAGCCCTGTATTTCATATGTAACTATTTTTTTTAAAAATTAAATAAAAATTAAAATATTTAATTTGAAAGAAAACTAGCGTATGTTTGTATATAAAGTGTGTCAAATAAATGACTTTGGAACGCATTTACATTAAACGCAATTTTGTATACTCTTCAAAGAGCTGTGTGGTCTGTTTCAGCCTCATTATGTAACCTTAATCATAGTACTAATAATAAACTAAAAGAGCCCTTTTATCGGTATTGGCAGTTTTAGATCAGTTTTAAATCAGAATCAGATCAGAGCTGAAAAAAGTGGATCGTCCAATCACTACAACCCACCACAAAAAAGCGCACGTAAGCCTTATTTAGTACTTCAAAAAATGGTTCTCATTGTTTTATTTCAGTGTAAATCACATTTTATCAACACTGTAGATTTGAAGATGTAGATTTAAGTAAAAACAGCAAAGTCTTTTATCAACACACCTCGCTAGAAACGTCCAAAAGGTTGGGCTACGTGACATCGACCAGTCCGAAGCCTCTGCTCTGTCTCTTGTCCTCGGTGGGAGATGTGATCAGAGCGGTCAGGTAAACAAGCGATGATCACACCATCCCTTAATCCAGCGCCAAGCCCCTTTAAGTCCCGTAGCAAAGCGCTAAGCCGTGTGGGCGGCACACACAAACACCCAAACGCCAGACGGCCTGCTGAGGGCCCGCGGCTCCGCTGGGCTCAGCACACCGCATCGCTCGCTCCAACAGGGGGCGGCCTGCGTCAGAATTACGCCCCTCCACCAAAACCCTCTGAAGCTCTGAAGCTCTGCTTAACAGCAAATAACAGCTACTGCATATTTGCGTCGGAATCAATTAGCTAAATGCTGGAGCTGGAAGCTACGCTTCTGAACGAGGGATGCAACACGATCAGCCCAAACACGGACGTTTGGCGATCCAACAAATGCTGAAACATGTAGCTTTGGGAATCAGCTCAGCCAATATTCAGCTGGCAGACGCACTCTGAAATCAAACACTGCTTCAGGTGCTGTAAAGCATTAGGAGCTCGTTTACTGAGCTACAAACTAAGGTACTAAATCTGATGATTCCAGAAAAAAAATTTAAGCACTGTATATGTATATTTGCAATAACATGAAGGAGGTTATATGTCAAGGTTTTGCAATACTCTACAGATTTTATTACAGTTATTTATTTATTACATTTAAATTTGCAGATTTCATTTTCCAGCAGGAAGTGCCACACTTTCCACACTTACAAAAGTACCAATTGGTTTCAATAAGAATAATATTTAAATTTACTGATTTTTGTTTTTTTTTTATTGGCTGTAAGTCATAATCAACAAATCAAAAATAAAAAGCAATAAACACTTTTTTTTTCAATAAATAGATCACTCTGTGTTTAATACATCTATATAATATACCAGTTTTACATTTTGAACTGAATTACTGGAAAAATAATTTAAATGATATTCTTGTATTGTCGAAGTATTGTGATATTAAGTTTTACAATATTGTACTGATAAAAAAATAGATATTGATTTTTAATCATACGTTTAGATGTAAAGATTGGTGTCAGATGGGGGTTCATTTTGTGTTGTGTTTACACTCAAACCACTAGATATATTTCTAGATAGTTCTATTTCTCTATTCCACTGTTATGATTGGATATTTTTTTTTTCTTTTACTCAGATTTTACTGAGCGTTAAAAAAATGATGTGTTTGTTATACTATGACAAGCAATTACAATACATCGCCTTGGGTCCAATATAACGTATTGCAATATATGGAATCAAAGCTGTTGTATCATGATGAGTACTGTACTGCATCATCATGAATTTCTTGCCAATACACAGCACTAGGGGTGGGCAATATTATATCGTATACAATATATCGTGACAGAAATATCATGATATTAAAAATCCATATCGTGATAATAGAGATGTTCTGTCTTAAAAGTAGTCTATTATTTACTGTGAAGCTTTATGTGTATTTATTGTATAATTGTTTTAGTTTGCAGTTTATATGCATGCACTAAATATTCTGCAATATTATTTGCTGCATTATATTATTTTATGCTATATTATTTATTTTATTATTTATTACATTATGATTATTCTGTTATACTATTATACTATATTCCTGAAATTAATTAATTATTTTTCTGTTTTCCTACATCGCCAAGTATATCGTTATCGCAAAAATACCCTGAAATATCGTGATATTATTTTAGAGCCATATCGCCCACCCCTACACAGCACTACTGTTTCCTGTTTACCACAGGGTGCAACAATTGTTCATAGAATTACACAGAATTCCAGTTCTGACCCGGAGTTCTTGACATGAGCAGAAGGTCGACTACATCACCGAGCTACAAACTACAGTGATCACCTTGCAGATGCTAATCAGAAGTTAGGGGCGGAGCAGTCTGCGCTCGGTGACTGCGCTTGGCTGCCCATGTAGGGGCTCTTGCGTGTCATTGGGCTCGACCTGCACCGGCATCTCCATGAATAAATAAACAACACACCTCCAAACATCCCTGTGGGCCTGGAGCTGCACGCTGGCCTGCTCCGACACCCTCTCAATGTCATGGAATTCCACCCCCATGCACCCTCCCACCACCACCAGCCTCCTCCACCCTCCTCCTTTTCTCTCTCTCTCTCTTTCAGTCTGCGAGAGGGAAGAGAGAGCTTCATTGAAGGGGGGATGCGGGTATTATCCGGGTATGTTAACCCCCTGCTCGTTTGGCATTCCCAGCCCTGTAAAACGTTCCGAAGTCTTGGAAAAAAAAGAAAAGAAAAAAAAAAAAGGGGGGGGGGGGGAACTCCCCCCTCCCTCGCTTCATTCTCTTCTTCTCTTAGTCCGGCTTCTGGATTTGATTTGTGTTGTGGGGGCCCAGTCAAGGGTAGCAGTAGACATGTGTGCATGAGCTGCTGGCACACACACACACACACACACACAGCAGTGTTCTAGAAGAGAGTGTGTGAGTGTGTGTGTGTGTGTGTGTGTGTGTGTGTGCTTGCTTAGTGCAGTGTTACATAACATGGTTACAACACACCTCAACAAACAACGAGTCAACAAACACAACTGAGCCTCGTGCAAAAGAAAAAGAACCCAAACTTAAAATGACTCCAGCTTGAGCTCAAGCACACCAACACACAGACACACACACACACACACACACAAACACAAATACAGCTCTGGAAAAGATTAAGCAAACACTTCAGTTTCTGATCAATTTCTCAGATTTTGCTATTTATAGGTTTATGTTTGAGTAAAATGAACATTGTTGTTTTATTCTTTAAACTACAGAAAACATTTCTCCCAAATGCCAAATAAAAATATGAAATAGTCATTTAGAGCATTTATTTGCAGAAAATGAGAAATGGCTGAAATAACAAAAAAAAAAGATGCAGAGCTTTCAGACCTCAATTACTGCAAAGAAAACAAGTTCATATTCATAAAGTGTTTAGGAGTTCAGAAATCAATATTTGGTGGAATAACCCTGTTTTTTAATCACAGTTTCCATGCATCTTGGCATCATGTTCTCCTCCACCAGTCTTACACACTGCTTTTGGATAACAATAGGCCACTCCACTCCACAAAAATTCAAGCAGTTCAGTTTGGTGGTTTGATGGCTTGTGATCATCCATCTTCCTCTTGATTATATTCCAGAGATTTTCAATTTGTTAAATTCATAGAAACTCATCACCTTTAAGTGGTCATTTTTTTGTCTAGAGCTGTATTAGTATAAGAGCATACAATATATATATATATATATATATATATATATATATATATATATTATCATAACTTCTTTTGATTTCAATCTGCACTGATTCTTTTGACTCTTTTTAATTGATTCAGAATTACATCTAAAACAATGAATTCACAAAAGTGTCCAATTAGTATTTCTAAATCCTTAAAAACAAGGGTATTAATTAAGAGGAAGTCTCCTGCGATTGCTTTCACTAAAATTTTGGAACTTTTAGTGGTACCTGTGAGAATTTCATTGCATTCAGCTACAAATGAATCAGGCGGAATGAATGACAGAGCTTTATCACTCCAGACAATTCCAAAAAAGTTCCAAAAAGCTCCATATCCCAAAGCCTGGGAGGGGGTTTATATGCCCCCATAGCCGGCTCAGCATTGGGCCCGGTGACCTTAGGGTCATCTATACTGAGCTGTTCTATGTGCTATGGCGTCTATAGAGATGAATGATATGAATGCAGCTGAATGTCAATATGAAGATCCAATGAAAATTGATTATTGATTTAAAGCTCATAACTGTCTACTGATCATCACTACAAACACAACACACACAATGACTCTGCACTCCTTCAGACACGCCACTGACCTGGAACTGGAGCTGTTTAGGACCCAGGGGAGAACCTTCTTCTACCCTTCTCTCTCTCTCTCTCTCTTTCTCTCTCTCACACACTCTTACACACATACACACACGCTCTCTCTCACACACACACACACACAAACATGTCTTTAAAACCCCTCCCCCTCTCTGTATTCTAATTCTGCGAAGTGAACGCACAGACCACCGAATCCCAAGGAGGAGAAACAAGAGTGGCCTGCCACACTCCCTCTCTCTATCCCTCTCTCTATCCCTCTCTCTTTCTCTCTAGCCTCTCTTTCTTCAACCTCCTGCTTTTTCTTTTACTTCTCTCTTCCATTTTCTTTAACCTTTCCTTTGTCTACATTCTCACACTCATCTTTCACCTCTTCATTTAACTTTTCTCACTCTTTTAACCTTCTATCACTTTCTCTAACCTCTCTTTCCCACTTTCTTTAGCCTCCCTCTTTTTCTTTAACCTCTCTCTCTTTCTTCAGTGGCTCTCCCACTTTCTTCAGCCTCTCCCTTACTTTCTTTAACCTCTGTCCTTTTAGCCTCTCTCGCTTTCTTTAATCTCTCTTTCTTCAGCTTCTCACTTTCTTTAACTTTTCTCTCTTCTGCCGCTTTCTTCCTTTCTTTAACCTCTCTTTCTTTAACCTAACTTCCTTCAGCCTCTCTTCCTTCAGCCTCTCTCACTTTCTTTAACCTTTCTTTCTTTCAGTCACTGACTTGCTTTAACCTCTCTTTCTTTCTTCAGCCTCTCTCTCACTTTCTTTAACCTTTTTATTTTTCTTCAGTCTCTCACACTCATCTTTCACCTTTTTTTTACTTTCTCTCCCTCTTTCTTCAGTCTCTGTTTATGTACTGTAACCACTTTCTCATACTTTCTCATTTTTAAGCATTCCCTTGTTTTTTAAACTAGCCACCCTTTTAAACCTCTCGCCTTTTGCTCTATTTTAACCTCCGTCTCTCGTTCAGTCTTCACCGCTGTCTCTTTCTCTCTGTAGATTTTTGACCTCTCTCTCTTTCTCTGTGTAGTTTTTTAACCTCTTCCTCTTTCTTTTTGTTCTTTTTACCCTTATATTTTTTACATCTTTTCTCCTCTCTTCTGTATTCTGGGATGACTTCCACTAGACCACAAAAGAACCAGTAGTTGATTTTGGATGATTTGTCCTGAAATCCTGAATTCCCTTCTCTCCTTTCTTCCTGTTTTTGTTCTTTCGCTCATTCATCTCTCTCACCTTCTTTGCCTCTCCATTCTTTTTTCTGTTTGTTAATTTCTCCTATTTCTATCTCTGCCTATTCCTCTCACTCTTTCTCTTTCCTACATCTCACAGTTTCTCCTCTTCTCCCCCTTACGCTCCCTCTATCTTTCTCCTTATGCCTCTCTCTCTCTCCCTCCAATAGGGGATGGGTGTCAGCAGCTTGCAGAAGCTGTTGCTATGGAGACGGGTCCTGTCTGCACTCTGTCCCCCAGGCCTCCAGGATCGAGACGGAGAACGAGAGAGAGAGAGAGAGGGGGGGGAAGAGAGAGAGAGAGAGAGAGAGGGGAGGAGAGAGAGAGAAAGGGAGGAAGAGGGAGAGGGGAGTAGATGCCACAGCAGACGATGATGGACAGGACATGAGACAGCAAAACATCTTCACACACACACACACACACACACACACACACATACAGCCTGGGAACAGTGTTGTTTTGTCCTTTTACTTCCCAGCTTTCTGTTCCAGAAAGATCACAAATAACACAGCAGTCTGACAATGCTTTCTCAGTGTGTGTTTGTTTACATTACATATGCTTACTGGAGTATTGAACCCAATAAATCACATCATTCCAATGTGAATAATTCATATTTCAAAAACATTTTTCATGCAATTTTAATCAATTCAAATTCCAGTAGCTAAAAACACCACACTTCACACAAAGCTCACAAAGTAGGGCTGCCTGCTATTGGAGAAATTTGACATTGCAATGTTTTTTTTTTTTTTTTTGTTTTTTGCCAATATATATATCTCGCAATATTAAACAATTCAGGACCCGTGACATCACCATCAGAGATTCAGACCGACGGAGAGCTGAGTCAGCGCTTTAGATTCAGCCGAGCACTCAAAACCTGAGAAAAACAGCAAAACAACAACAACCGTCCCTTTAATCAGGCATTTAAATGGCTTTTTAAAAGGTAAATAAGAGTGTTTTTTTAGGATTAAAGCATGAATTCAGCTGTACCTGGAAATATCTGCACAAAGCTTCTCAGGCAGCAGCAGCCTGTCGCTCACACAGACACAGAGACAGTGCTGTTCACTGTTCACAGTGCTGTTCACAAAATTACAACTGTGTATCTACTTCTTGTGTCAGGAATCAAAACATTGCAACATGACGTTTGATCTAATTGCCTAATGAGACATCACATGTCCTGCTATCTATGATTACTGTGCATGTGCAACACTGCAATGACTACTGCTTAAGCGATATATTGTGCAGCCCAACTAATAAGTACTTCCACAGAATCCTTTGAAGCTTCGCTGCACATGCAAAATCAATGTACAGCTCAACACGCTTGGAGGAGAACACTAACCACTGGTCCATTATATCAGTTAGTGCTGATCAGCATCACCCTTTGGAGTGATGAGGGGAAAGAGCGTCATCTACCCACCCAGAGAGAGCAAGGTCAATTGTGCTCTCTCGGGGCTAAAGCAGCTGAAGACCACTGCCTTTTTTCAAAACACAAAATTTCATCAAAATTTTTATTTTCTTTTAAACATTAAAAAGTCACCCAGTTTCTAATGTGGAACCCCACCTACTCTCTTGGACCTGATATCTGCCTGCTTTCAGAGAGCGTGTGTGTGTGTGTGTGTGTGTGTGTGTGTGTGTGTGTGCGTGTGTGTGTGTGTTCTCAGTAGCAGGCAGTATCCGGCAGTGAACAAGAGGGCTTTCCCTGCTGTGGCTTAAGGGAACGATATGTCATAGCAAGAAATGTGAGATGTCACTTTAAACTCTCTCACACACACTCTAACACACACACACACACACACACACATACACACTTCTACACGCACACTCCAACACTCTCTCACACACACACACACACACACACACACATATGCACATAGGCAGGGAGGAGGGAGTTTTTGGCCTGCGGAACAATAACAGATGTCTTTGTCTGCTGACTGTGGACCATCATTTAGACCTTCATTACCTAAACTGCAGTTTGGAAACGGCTCTGAAGTGCTTAAAGGAGCACTCGGCTGGGGAGGGGACCGCGGTGCATCGTCTCAGGTACAAGAGTTAAGGTCTCCCTCGTTTCTGGAGCTGGAAATAAAGTGCACACTTATTTGAAGTGCACTGGAAAAGCTTCTAGAGCTTCTTGTCCAAAGAGTCTGAACTAAAGTTCTGCAAGCAGACCTGTTCAAATAACTATTCTGTTTTTAGATCCAGGATTGTTCGCTGATATCAGCTCTAGGGCTACAATTATTTATTATTTGGTAGAAAACTTATTTAAATATTTTATTTTTTATGATTAGTCGATTGGTCAACGATAATTTCAGTCAGGTCTAGTTTTTTTGTGGGTATGACTCCTGCTCCCAGCTTTCTATCACTTCAACACAGCTGAACGAGGACTTTAAATATCCTTTAAAGGGGCACTAAAAAATAGGAGAGGTAGTGGGTGATGTATGGGTTTAGAGGCAGGGCAGGAAGGACAGCTGATTGGCCGAGCTGCAGCAGCAGCAAACCACATCCCAACTGGGCCAGGCAAATATATAAGGGGTTTGGGCTGGATTTAGATTGTGTTTTCTTATTTAATACATTTGATACATTTGATATTGACCAAATGCCTACATCAAGACTGTGACAACAACGCTAGACCGAATATAAAAAAAAATAAATAAAAGGTTTTGGCTGAATTTTGACTACTTTTTCCCCCCTTCCTTAGTTGATAGAGCTTTTGTTTTCCAATGGCAGCACAAAAAATGTATTGCTGGACTCTACCAGGGCTGGAAAAATATAGGTTTTAGGCAATTTTTTTTTTTATTATTTGCACAAATCAACCCAAAGCCCATACTAAAGTAAGTAAGTTCTTATACAATATCTACATATCTTTTTTAGATTAATATTGGCCCAGAAGAATGCTTATAAAGGCCACATAACTGTTTAGAACAGAATTTGGGCCACCTTTACTCTCTCTGAGCTTTTCCACTAATATAGGCCCAATGTCCAGGCCAGAAGAGGACTGCTAGAAAAGGCCACCAAATTGGTTTAAGCTCTGGATACGTGGATCAGGTTCAGGTTTCAATGTAATGCCCATGAAGATAACCAGACTAGAAGCAAAATTAGGCTGTATTACTGTTACCAGTGTTTGGCAGCAGAAAGAGCTCTTCACTCTGCAGACTGTGATCACATGACATAACTACACTGGAGGTAGAGTGAGGTAGAGTGTGGTAGAGTGAGGTAGAGATCCACAGTAAGCACACACAAACCAAACTACTTCTTGGTCTAAAATAAAATGTCTTGTGCAAGTACAAGACATTTTTTGTCCATGTTGTACACCCTTATTTTATTCTTTTATTATAGAAATTGAAAGGAGGGGAGGGACAATACAAGAGGGCAGGCAGCAGCGAGTGAATGAGGCAGAGTTTGGGGGAAAGATGGGCAGAGAGAGAGAGAGAGAGAGAGAGAGAGAGAGAGAGGGAGAGAGAGAAAGGACAAAAGACAGAGAATTCTCGGTGTGGCTGGGCCAGATTAAACTGGCTTTGTAATCGCTTGGTTTTCACCCTCTTGTCCTCAGCTGTGTGTGTGTGTGTGTGTGTGTGTGTGTGTGTGTGTGTGTGTGTGTGTGTGTGTGTGTGTGTGTGTGTGTGTGTGTGTGTGTTAAAAAAAAAAAAACGTTCAACACACAAACCTTGAATACTTTTTGTCTACAACGTCTGTTAGACAAGAAACAACACACAGACTGCTGTAGTTCTCTTTGCTACATTAACTCTCTATTAGGACTAAAGGCTAACTGATCCCTGAACATCTAAACAACACAATCTGCCTCTAATATAAACAACCTGCCTCTAACATACACAACCTGCCTCTAATATACACAAACTACCTATAACATACACAACTTGCCTCTAACATATACACAACCTGCCTCTAACATACAAAACCAGCCTCTAATATACACAAACTGCCTCTAACATCCACAAACTGCCTCTAACATACACAAACTGCCTCTAACATACACAAACTGCCTCTAACATACACAACCTGCCTCTAATATACACAACCTGCCTCTTACATACACAACCTGCCTCTTACATACACAACCTGCCTCTAATATACACAACCTGCCTCTAATATACACAACCTGCCTCTAATATACACAGCCTGCCTCTAATACACACAACCAGCAACTAACATACACAACCTGCCTCTAACATACACAACCTGCCTCTAACACACACAACCTGCCTCTAACACACACAACCTGCCTCTAACATACACAACCTGCCTCTAACACACACAACCTGCCTCTAATAAATACAATTTACCTATGACATGCACAACCTGCCTTAAACATACACAACCTGCCTCTAACATACACAACCAGCCTCTAATATACACAACCTGCCTCTAACATACACAACCAGCCTCCAACATACACAACCTGCCTCAAACATACACAACCTCCCCTTTAACATACACAACCTGCCTCTAACATACACAACCTGCCTCTAACGTACACAAACTGCCTCTAATGTACACAAACTGCCTCTAACATACACAACTTTCCTCTAACATACAAAAACTGCCACTAACATTTATAGTTTACCTAAGGCATACACATTTTGCTGTAATCTACACATCCTTCTTCTACTTTACACACCCTGCTTCTAATCTACACAATCTCAATCTACTATAAAGAGCCTGGCACGAATCTACACAAACCTTCCTCTAAACTACACAACCTTATAATAAACATTCTGCATCTAACATTGCTCTGTAAAAGTTACTGCCTCTAATAAACACAGCTTGCTTCAAATTAATAATAAACAGCAGTTTATGAAAAGCTTGTTCAGCTTTTACAAGTGTGTGTGTGTGTGTGTGTGTGTGTGTGTGTGTGTGTAAGAGACATGTGTTGAGCTCAGTGACCACAGGGCTGAGTGCAGGTGATGGGACAAATACAAAAGAAATGGCAGGTGGAGCACACAAAGACAGAGTGTGTGAGTGTGAGTGTGTGAGTGTGAGTGTGAGTGTGTGTGTGTGTGTGTGTGTGTAAGGGGCACTGGGGGGGCGGAGCCTGACAAATCTGGTCCATTCAGCTTTTAGTTCAGCCTTCAATAAACTAATCTGACTGTTTTCCAGCAGCTACACTCAGACAGAGCAGAGCAGCCTTTACTCAGTCTGTTCAAACACAGAGCAGCTCAACACAACCTGCCTCTAACACACACACACACACACACACACACACACACACACACACACTGTTATACAAACTGTCTCTAACACACTCAACCTGTTATACAACCAGCCTCCAACATGCCAATAAATACAACCTGCTTCTAATATGCACAATTTGCCTTTAATTTGTCTTTAATCTGGCCTCTAGTATGCACAACCTGCCTCTAATATACACAACATGCCTCTAATCTGGACCCTAGTTTAAACAACCTGCTTCTAATATACACACACAATTTGCCTTTAATTTGCTTTTAATCTGGTAGTATACACAACCTGCTTCTAATATACACAACCTGCCTCTAATCTGGACTCTAATATACACAACCTGCTTCTAATATACACAACCTGCCTCTAATATGCACAATTTGCCTTTAATCTGGTCTCTAGTATGCACAACCGGCTTCTAATATACACAACCTGCTTCTAATATAACTACCTGCCTCTAATCTGGACTCTAATATACACAGCATGTTTCTAATATAAACAACCTGCCTCTCATAAGACTATAATATACACAACCTGCTTCTAATATACACAACCTGCTTCTAATATACACAACCTGCCTCTAATATAAACAACCTCCCTCTACTCTGGTCTCTAGTATACACAACCTGCTTTTAATATACACAACATGCCTCTAATCTGGTATCTGGTAAACACAACCTGCCTCTAATATGCACAATTTGCCTTTAATCTGGTCTCAAGTTTACACAACCCGCTTCTAATATACCTATCCTGCCTCTAATCTGGACTCTAATATGCACAACCTTTTTCTAATACACACAACCTGCCTTTAACCCGATCTTTATTATACCCATCTTGCCTCTAATCTGGTCTCTAATATAAACAGCGGATCTGTAACACACAGAGGCGTGTGGTGAACTGAGGGTGTAATGAGGGTGTAATGGCTGAGAGTCAGCTGTGAGGGGCTGCTGACCGCGGTGGGCTTTATTAATGAACGACTGCTTAATGCTCTCGCCCAGACGTGTGCAGACACCGGCCGGTGGGGAGCGCAGGCAGGTGGACTCAGAGCAGCAGGAGGTAAGTGTGTGAGAGTGTGTCGCGACCCTCTCTCGGACCCCTCAGCCACGGCCCCGGCGCCCATGAATAATTAAAACCCACAATGAAGACAAATGTTGGGCGTGCTCGGTCAATGGCCTGACTGGGAGGCTTGCATTCAGCTCCATTGATCAGCGGTACGAGCTGGTCGTCATCCTAGGAAACTAAATGGCTCTGATCAATGCTGCTTAAAAGATTATTGACCGGTGACTGCCCACTTTCCTTCAGGACTTCAAAGAACCTACAGAGATGTCGGGCTGAGACGAGAAAGGTGGCAGAGCGACTGGTTAGCAATAGCATAACAGAATATTTCACAATTATTTTACATATTTTTTAGATGACTCAAATTGCTTATTTTAACCCTTTCAGACCCTATGTCCATTACAATGGACAATTGGACATCATGTATTTTCTTCCATTTTTAATGTTTTGATGCTCATATCACTATTTGAGAGTTATTGGCCATCCATATGGACCATGAACCAGCCAATGAACAAGTTTATAAACCAATAAAACAGTAGAGCTTGGTCCCATCCACCGCAAAAACACTGGAAAAGGTAAATATTAAATATCAAATATCACACAGGCTTCCAATCCGATGGAAATTAAAACAAACTATTAAATATTTTAGTTAATTGTATTTATTTGCTATACAGATTTTATTGTACAATATTAGAGTCTTTTTTCTGTGCATTACAGAAAAAAAACATGATTTTTCTTTCCCATCACTGGAGATACTTCAGGTCTCAAAGGGTTAAAGTTTCTTGGGCTTTCCATTAGTTTGTGGTATCATATTATCTAATAAAGTGTGCTTTATCATTGCTCATTTTTCCAAGGAAACTGATCAGCCAATGAAACATCAAGATGTTTTATTGAAGAACAGGGGCAAGATTTTTTAGTGTTTTTGATCAATGTTCAATGTAAATCTATTTATATTGGGTTTATTTATAGTAGATATAAAATCCACATCCTCTAATTCTAAGGGTGCATACTCCGAACCGAGACGAGTTTTGAGTATGGTCACAAAATGCTAAATGAAAACTCATATCCTTATGATAATAAATATTTGATTATTGATATGTAAAGTGTGTGTAGTGCAGCAGTGCTGCTGGAGTTCTTAAACACCAACACCTCATACACCACCACCTAATGCTAATCAGTGCTAATCACTGCACCATTAAAAGGTCAGCAGTCAAGGTCAGGAGCTACTCAGAGACCACCTCAAGAAGCTTGGAGATATACTGACCACCACAGCACGGACCCCCCAAGACACAGTCAGGATCCCACCAGACACAGATTCTCCAGTACTTCTCTGGAGATTTATAATTCAGTAAATAACAAACACTTAAAAACTTAAGACCACCCACACAAGCAGGCTCCCCACACACACACACACACACACACACAGTAAACCTAAGACCTTACATTCTGAGTCATTCTGAGACATGCCCAGTTACACTGTGTGTGTGTGTGTGTGTGTGTGTGTGTGTGTGTGTGTGTGTGTGTGTGTGTGTGTGTGTGTGTGTGTGTCCGTACATTGGGAGGGAAAGGAATTCCAGAGCAACAATGCTTTCTGATGACACAGAACTGGGAGGGCCAAGGACAGAGGAGTACTGCTACCTTTCGCACCGAGGTTACCATGGACACCAGTCCAAAACTGTGTGTGTGTGTGTGTGTGTGTGTGTGTAGGCCACTCTATGCTTATGAAGATAAAGACAAAGACATGAACACATGAATCAGAAATCTCAAAAAAATAAAAAATAACAAAAAGATTTAAGAGCTGGAAGACTCTTCCAGAAGCTCTGATATGATAGCTAAATGTCTTCTTCAGGTAGTGATGTCCTCAGATCATAATGTAATAAAGACAAGTCACAAAATTGCTATATAGGCTCATTAAAATCTTTGTTTGACTGTAAAAGTCCTTCAGGAATTTATAAGATTTATAACTCTGGAGACTCTGGAGTGGTGGTGCACTGCTCTACTGTGCAGCAATACCTGCACTAATATGACCTTCCCCAGAGTAGCCATCTGGCATGTCCGAGTGTATTGTTTGGCTTTCCCAGCAGTGGTAGCATCATGGTATTGAGAAAGTTCAAACTAGTGAGTGGGAAATGGAAATAACTACAAATAAAGAGAAAACTGAGGGGGGAAAAAACAATGTCACTCAACTGGATCAGAGACACTCCCTGATCAAAAGTCACATATCACAGTATGGAATGAAAATAAGCTATGATATCCGATTACAGTCAACGTTTCGGAAAAGGTTATGAGCTGTTAAAGCCACACCCTCGCTCCAGGGTATTTACATTGTAGATTCTCACTGAAGGCATCAAAACTATAAATGAACACATGTGGAGTTTTTTATGTACTTAACAAAAAATGAGCTGAACCTCCACAGTCACCGGACCTGAACCCAACCCAGATTTGAGGTTTGGGGTGAGCTGGAGCACAGAGTGAAGAAGGCAAAGGGGCAACAAGTGCTAATAAACACCTCTGGGAACTCCTTCCTTCCTTCAAGACTGTTGGAAAACCATTTCAGGTGGCCACCTCTTGAAGCTCGTTGAGAGAATGATGCCAAGAGTGTGCAAAGCAGTAATCAGAGCAAAGGGTGGCTATTTTGAAGAAACTAGAATATAAAACATGTTTTTAGTTATTTCACCTTTTTTTGTTAGGTCCATAAAACTCCACATGTTCATTCATAGTTTTGATGCCTTCAGTGAGAATCTACAATGTAAATAGTCATTAAAAATAAAGACAACGCATTGAAAAAGTGTGGTTATGTCCAAACTTTTGGCCTGTGCTGTACATATCTAGCTCAGAGACCCTCCCTAATACAGTGTTTTTGCTCAAAAATCACATATCACAGTATGAAAGAATGAAAATAAGCTATGATTTCCGATTACCGTCAACGTTTCAGAAAACGAAAAGAGTGATCACAGTGATTCTGTAAACACATCACTTGATCTGGTTCGATTTGAGCTTTAGAGCTAGTCATAAAATTCTAGCAACAAAGCAGCATTACGCAAGTCAGGGATTCACTCCGAGAGTCCGGCTCTTCATGCCGGTTTTGTAGACATGCCAACGCGCTTCCTGGCAGCGAAAAGAGAACTTTTACTTATCCACCCATCACACACAGCTCCTTCTGCATGGCACAGCACCCTACATTAGCGGGCGGGCCGGCCGTATTGATTTCGAGCGGGCGGGCCGTTTCCGGGAAGCTCCTTTGTGATTCAGGTGTGGATAATACGCAGATTTACCCTGTGGAGCCATGGGTACTAATAGTTCACAATACAGCAGGTGAAATTAATTATTACATCAATCAAACTGAAAAATTTGCTGTAAGTTAGAATCTTAGAATGTTATAATCACGCATTACGCACATGACTTGCAGCACTGTGTGTAGCTGTTCTCAATATTTTTTTTTTCTTCTTAAATAATAGGTCTATGCTTCTTCAATGTTGCAATGTTAATGATAGAGCTAAGCGATTAATCGTCTTTTAATTGAAAAATCATGATTTGAATAGACGTGATTTTTTCCATCCCAGGAGCTGCGATCTGAAATAGCCAATAGTCTGCAAGTGTGTGTGTGAAGGCGCAGCCTGCTCACTGTGTTTGTAGTCCGTAGAGTGCTGGGGATTGTAGTCTTTGGGCTTGTAGTCACTCCAATGTTAACAAGAATGACAGGAGATCCAGAATGAGCCGTGGCCGGCGTGAGAATGGCTTAATATATTTGTCTCTTATGATTTAGTTCTGTGACTGTTTCAAATGAGTTTTTTTTTTTTAAATAAGTTTATCCTTTTCTTATTATTTTAATTTTGAACGTATTTAATTTATTTGTATTTATTTATTATTACTTTTAGTTTTTTTTTTATTCTAACGTTTAATATTTTGATTCATTTCATATTTTCTGATCATTTTTATCATTTTATTTTACTTAAATATGTTAATAAATTAAATAAATTCTTTCTTTTTCAATTTTCTGTTTCTTTTTCTATTTATTTGTTTTTATGGTCTTTTAGAATTTTCTGTTCATTTTTCTTTTTATATATATTTTTTAATACTTTTTTGCAGCAATTTGTTCTGAGTTCCTTTAAGATCTGCAGAATCCGGCTGTTTGCACTCTTTCGCTCATTAAAAGAACGACTTGACCAAACAGGCTAATGAGGCTAACAGTGAATAGTAGCCTAGAAGCCATCAATTAGCTGAAAGGATGATGTTCTTTGCATCAGTAATTATTATTAATTAATGTTATTACTGCTCCTTCAGCAACACAAGAAAAGGATCCAGCCTTTAGGAAGGGAGGAGGAGGAGTTTGTGGCTTCAACTGAAAGAGACCCAGGTGTTCTTTCTTTTCTGCTCTCTCTCTTTTTCTCTTTCTCTCTGTTCTCTCTCTTTCTCTCTCTGCCACCCAACACACACACACACAGGTGCTGCTGCGGTCAGCAGGGAGCAGTTGGGGAGGAGATGTAGAGGGGCTGTGAGGAGCTTTAAGTATAAAAATAGTAATCAGAGAGCATTAGAGTCACCGTCTGTAAATACACCCCCGAACGACCATAAAAGCTGCTGCGCTGAACCTCCACACAATCCAGCTCTGAGAGTGAATGTGCGAGAGTGAGTGTGTGTGTGTGTGTTTATATATTTCTAGGTGAAAAAAAGCATTACATATATTAGTTTTATTAATATAAGAAAAATATTACCATTATACTGATGAAAATGACAGTTATTTACATAAAACGCACATAATAATATCTACTTTTCTTGGATGATCCAGACTCCGTTTACACCTGATCACTTCATGAGACTAGTATCTGGATTATATCCTGATTAGGTTCGAACTGCATGCATTTACACTTGGTATTTAAAAGCGTTTTCATGGAAAAAATGGAAATCTGCTAATCGCACATTGATTAATACTGGTGATTTGATTATATTGGAAGCAGTTTTAATCGTTTGATGTGTCTCAGACAGAGACAGATGAAGGAGTTTACACTACTATAACGTGGCTCAATCGTGTCTCAGTCTTCTCCAACTTCTAAAACTGTTTGAATGATCAGATTTGTGTCTTGTTTGTGTGGACTGATCTTATCTAGATACACTGCCTACATTTTTTTTTTTTTTATTAAAAAAAAAAAATAATATAGGTAAATAAATTCATAAGAATGGAATATGACATAAGATCATTTGACTCCATAATTAATAAAATATACAATAAATAAAACCTATAATACTCTGATTAACGTCTGTATATAAATTAAAAAATAAATAAATAAATGCAAGCTAACATGTATACACTCATTACAGCTTCACTCATTCTACACACTTCTTCATCACCAAGTCTTCCTCCTTACAGGCGGCACGCTAACACTCCACGAGGGGGTGTTTATAAAAAGTGTGTGTGTGTGTGTGTGTGTGTGTGTGTGTGAGAATGTGGCGAGTGCACAGATGTAGAGTGTTTGGCCACACGGCTCATGCCAGGCTTTTTGGTGGAGACAAGAGGCAAACACACACATTTCCACGGCATATGTGTGTGTGTGTGTGTGTGTGTGTGTGTGAGTGTGTGTGTTTGTATGTGTGCGTGTGTGTAAGTCCACAAACACAAACAGGCACAAACACACACAATCAAAAGTGGGCTCTTTCTTGGGTAGTTTTGGACGGGCAGCTGGTACTTCAGATTGATCTACCACACACCACACACACACACACACACACACACACACACACACAAAGTCTTTTACACACACTCTCACACACTCACACACACCCCATTAATATCAGCCAAGACACTACAACAGCACCAGACACACACACAGCCAAGAGGATACTGCGTGCCTGCCAACACACAGAGAGAGAGCACGAGAGAGAGAGCGCAAGAGAGTGAAAGTGAGAGTAAGCAAGAGAGTGAAAGTGAGACAGTGAGAGAGAAAGTGTGAGAGAGAGGATGCTAGTGAGAAAGAGAGAGAGCTAAAGAGAAAGTGAAAGTTATAAAGAAAAGGTGTTAGTAAGAGAGCGAGAGCTAGTGAGAAAGAGAGCTAGAGTGAAAGTGAGATACAGTAAGAATTGCTGTGTGAGAGAGAGATAAAGTGTGAGAGTGATAAAGAAATAGAAAGAGTAAAAGAGAGAGCGGTTAGAAAGTGAGTGAAAGAAAGAAAGCGTGTGAGAGACAGAGTGAGTGAGAGAAAGCCAGAGAGAGAATGTGTGAGTGTAAGTGAGATAGTGAGAGAGAGTGAGAGAGTGATAGAAAAATTGATAGAAAGAGTAAAAGTGAGAGAGAGTGAGTGTGAGAGACAGTGTGAGAGAAAGCAAGAGAGAAAGAGTGTGTGAGTGAGTGTGAGAGAGAGAGATAGATAGATAGTTGCTAGATGGTTGCTATGGTGTTGCCAGGTGCTCTAGTGCTGCTAGGTGACTGCTATGGTCCCTCAGGTGCGACTGTATCGCTAAATGCTTGATCGATGGATGCTAGGGTGTTGCTAGGTGGTTGCTATGGTGTTGCTAAGTGCTCTAGTGCTGCTTGGTGGCTGCTGTGGTCCCTCAGGTGCGACTGTATCGCTAAATGCTTGATCGATGGATGCTAGGGTGTTGCTAGGTGGTTGCTATGGTGTTGCTAAGTGCTCTAGTGCTGCTTGGTGGCTGCTGTGGTCCCTCAGGTGCGACTGTATCGCTAAATGCTTGATCGATGAATGCTAGGGTATTGCTAGGGTGTCGCTAGGTGGATGCTATGGTCTTTCAGGTGATTGCTCTGATAAGAGTCCCTAAGAGAATCTCAGTAAGAGTTTGTGTGACTTCCTGAGCACCATGTTTCAGGTGTTTCCAGGAGGAGGTTTTGTCTGAAGTGTCTGATAGCTGATTAACTGCTTCACTAATAAAAGTTTTACATGTTTATAGTTTGAACAGAGGCCTGAAATGCTGTTCAGTCACGTAAGATCTGGGTTTGTTAACACTGTTCCCTGCACATAGAGTACGGCTGCGTTTATTAGCAATACAAATCTGTTATTGTTCCTTGATAAAGGGCTTTTCACTCTTTACAATACTAATTGTTATGTATATAATGCCTCTGTAAATCTCAAGGACGCGCCACAACAGCTACAAATAAAATAGAAGAACAAGAACAAACAAAACACACACAGAAATGCATATTAATTGAGCTCGATTTATAGAACAGATATTTTTTTTGTTTGTTTTTATTTCAAAAACAACACTAATAGACAAATAACAGTGTTTAAACAGGCCTCAAGCAATCCGCATCATCTACCCACATCAAGCAAAAATCTTTTGTATGTATGTGTGTATGTATGTATGTATGTATGTATGTATGTATATATATATATATATACACATGTATATATATATATATATATATATATATATATATATATATATATATGTATATATATATATATATATATATATATATGTATATATATATATAAAATAATGTATGTGTGTATGTATGTATGTATGTATGTATTAGGGGTGTCACGATTCTCTAAATCCTCGATTCGATTTCATTTTCGATTTGAGGGTCACGATTCGATTCGATTCTCGATTTTCTTGTTTTTTTTTCTTGTTATTATTTTATGCCTCATAAAATTTAAATAATATATTTATTATTATTATTATTATTATAAATATTATAAATATTATTATTATTATTTATTAAGATATATATGGTAATGCCATCTAGTGACTTTTTTTGGTAGCAACAGTGTGCACTATTAAAACAAGCAGTTTATCAGAGCTGTGTGTGGATGGCTGGTGAAACTGCTCACTTACATAAAGCTGCAGTTCTTCATCAAACCACTAGTCGGAGCTGCAGCAGCACAAGCCCCGCTCTCTTCACTCAGTCACTACTTCAGTACAGCCCAGCCACGGGCTACAGGGCTCAGCCAGTCCGTTTTTACTGTTTCTGTAAACAAATAAAGGTTTTAACCCCACTAACCGGATAATACAGCTCACTACAGTTCATCTTTCAGCCCAAGCAGCTAACAGCAGCAGGTTAGAACAGCCGACACGGAGTCACTGCTGGGATTACATTATAAACAGGTCAGTTATCGCGCTGCTAACCTCAGGATGTTTATAACTACGGAGTTTAGTGGACACACCACGGCCGCCAGGTAAGTCTTTTAAAGGCTACTGAAGACTATTAAAGGCTATTAGAGGTTATTGAAAGCATTATTGGGGGCAGAAATCAGTACAGGCTGGTTAGATAAGTGATGTGGTGAAACTGTGACTAGCGCTGTCACAGTGATGTTTATTAACGTCATTAAAACAGATTTTGTCAGGTATTGTCTTATAAATATTTACACATAACTTATATCTCTCCTGAAAAGCTTTTATTTTAGTCAGAAACACGCTTGTGTTTACTTTATCTGAGAGAAAGATGTTTTTTTAATTCAATGGAAAGCAACAGGTGTAGTCAATTATAAGTTTAAGATTTTTAATCCACCTCACTGTGATCTATAGTCAGTGTTCTCAAGTCACACTGACACACGCATTTCAGCGAGTTCACACGCTCTCACCTGCGCGCACCCACCCCTCCGTTAGATACAGATACAAAACCTGCGCGCCCAACCCCCGCCCCCCCTCCCCCGTTGGACAGATAAAAAACAGTGATCACACTCCCGCCGACACTCAAAACTTGAGAGCCCTGTCTATATTTCTATAAATCCGTTTTCAGTTTCTCCTCCGTGGTTGAAAGGCAGCTGTCTCTCACACAGCAGAACTGAAGGCGGGGCTGCGCTCATGCAGCGGCTCTCTATTTAAATGAATAGGATGCGCTGTGTTGGTGCCGCGCCATTTGCGTAGCGCGCGCGGGAGGGATCGTCGATCCTCATTTTGACTTCGATACTCGAGACCATGACCTCATTTCGATTCGATTTCGATAAAATATCGAGATCGTGACACCCCTAGTATGTATGTATATATATATATATATATATATATATATATATATATATATATATATATATATATATATATATATATATATAAAATAAGGCAACATCACTGGAAGATTAAAAAAAGGCTAATTTTAATAGAAGCCAGTGTAGAAAACTTTTAGAAATCCCTGAAATTATGAAGCATTTCTATTGGCCCACTCATCATGAAATATTAATACAAGTCTAAGACCTAAAACACTAGTAACTGTATTTATTTTCTATTGGCTGTTTCTGCAGTCGAGTGTCTGTATATGGACTGCTGAGCTGCTGCAGAGTATAGTGTGAGGTATAGAAGCTGTTATATAAGACTGGACTGTGGCCTTGACCCTCACCCAACCAACCACACACACATATTATATATGCACGCTCATCCAGTGAGCCTGGATCAAATATTAACCATGGCTCTGAGCATGCTCAGCAGGCCCTCAGAGGATAGATCCAGTAAACAGCCTGAGGTTTTAACTGGGAGAGTGTTGGGGGGCACACTGACCAGCTCCATCTGGGTACTGATAACGGTACTGATGATTTTCACCATCACAGTACAGTCTTTATATCAGTGACAGATCACCAGGATCCATGTGTGAGAACTGGGCTGGTTCTTCTAATAAAATTACAGCAAAGAGATCCAGTATAATTAATGGTGTTCCCCTTCTTATGTCACAATGATACAAATACACATGAAGTATTACAGAAAAACTGCAGCTATACGAAAGCAAAAGCAAAGTAAACACCTTAGCGACCACTTTGAAAGCCATAGCAACAGTCTAGCAACCAAGCAACACTACAGAATCTACTGTGCAGCCCCTTTATCAACTCTACAGCAACCAGCTAACTTCGACTAGTTCTAGCGGTTAACCACTAATGCTAATGCTGCTGCACCCAGCCTTAGTGGAAATCTGGAAATCTAAGCTTACTGTAAATAAATGGAAGTGGAATCTGTGTAGATTAACATCCAGCGCTTGTTTAACCTTTAAACATGGCAGCACCCCTGTTCCTTACTAGTGTTACATAATGCAAATCATGATCTAGTTATATGCACCTTATGTATGAAAATAGGACAGAAAATAGATGTTCATAGCCACTTGCAAGCAACCTACTCGCAACCTATAAACATCCAAGCAAGCACATATAGTGTTGCATGGTATACAGATACAAGAAAAGTGTGTCAATACATCTTCATTAAAAATGTTACAATACACAGTTAATATTTATTTAGTACTGGTATTTTAATCCAATCACCACCATAAAAATTGCACCTTGTCGTCTTTTAAGCTTAATAGCTAAAGAATGCGTTAATACATCAGCATAAACCATATCGCTAAAAAAAGAGCTAGAAAGAAATCCTTTCATTTTTTCAACACTCCGGCATCATTGCTCTCCAGTGAGGATCTGTAATTAATTAAATACACAAAAAATATAATAATCCTTCTTTCTTTAAAGTAAATTAACTTTAATTTATTTCTCAGTTTTCAGCACAAACACGTGTCATGTTGCCCTAACGATAAAAATACAGTATATACAATAATACAGCCCTTTAAATATTTAATGGTGTACCCAATATCGTAAATCAAACCAAAGTAAGAACTAAGTAATTAAGTATCGTTACAACTCTCAAATCTCAAATCATACAGCACTCAGATCTTTGCCAGTGTGAAGGAATCATTAGGCAGCCGCATCAACAAGATGAAAAGCAAAATGAATGCTCCTGTTTTTAATATGATTAATAATTTAAAGGCCTATTACTAAAGTAGCAATAGTAGCATTTGATATATAATCATCCTCCTCCTCCTCCTCCTCTTCACCCAAGGGTGTCAAGCTGCCTGTATGTCTCTCCTTGCCTGGAGCGAGCGACTGACTGAGTGAGCATGCATCATAGAGAAAGAGCCAGATTACCCAATCAATCTTCCTCAGAGAGAGAGAGATTGAGAGAGGGAGGGGGAAAGAGAGTAAGAGAGAGAGAGAGAGTATGCGTGAGAGAAAAGCAGAGAAATAAACTCCACCAGAGTCGACCTCCTGCTCTATAAAGCAGCCTGTCTTATCATGGCCATCAGTTTGGGCGATCCCGTCATTGACGTCACGCGGCAGGGCCGAGGCTGATTACTGAAATGACTGCGTAAACATCGCAGAGGACTTAAAAAAAAAAAAAAAAAAAAAAAAGCTTTCCCACTCCGAAGAAAAGAAAATATTTACACTGGTATTACACAGGACGAGGGGGCGGCGGGGTTTAGATGGCCACAAGCATTTCTGCCACACTTCTAAAACTATAATAATCTAAGAAGCTAGACTGAACAACACAATTCATCTAAATGCTTCACTAATGGCAAAAATAATACAGTGACTGAATCCTCGAGACCATAGTCACTGTGAGACCATCAAAATCTTTACCTCTGAACTTATTTTCCATATTTTCCGCACTATAAGGCGCTTAAAATCCCTAAATTGTATGAATTCTACCAGCTGCTAACCGTGCTAAGCGCTAGCTCTTACACAATTCAGAGGTTAATATTATCGGCCTGTAGCTTGCTGCTAACCCCGGCTAGCACTGCTGGAGCACTATTAGTATTAGCCATTAACCGCGCTAAGCACAATTTTTTTTCCACTGTTCAGAGGTGAGTGTATTAGATTGTGTGGGATAAAACGCTTTCTAATATTGGCCTGGCTTACTGGAACACTCAGGGTTCCTAAGTTGACTGCCATCAAGTGGTATTATCCACGAACGCTAGTGGTTAGCCTCGAATGCTAATGCTGCTGCACCAAGCCTTAGTGAAAACCCAGAAGTCTACAGAAGTTTTCAGGAGAGAAATCTGTGTAGATTAACATCCCGTTTGACTCTGAAAGGAAATAATTACGAGACTTGCTGAACTACAAGGGAAACACAGCAATACCCCTGTTCTTTACTAGTGTCACATAATGCGCCTTATAATCTGGTGCGCCTTATGATAAGAGATGCAGTTATTATCTGGGTAATAAATCAGGTTAAGCTGCACCTGAACAGCTGTTTGGCTCAAATATGTGGATTTCATTGGGTAGTTTGGGACTGGGCTGAGTCCACTCTCACAGGTCTTTGTGCATTTTTTTTTATCTACACCAGAGTGCGATTACTTTTTTTCACACCTGCCGTCAAAACAAACCACACCAAGAGTCCATTTTAACCAGACCAAATAATTCTGATGTGAAAACAAGCTTAACTATTAGCCTAAATGTGCCAGGATCAAGCTATTCACAACAGGTTGGATAAATGTGGACACTTCACCTTTATAGAACCACTGTTCTATACCTGTTGGGATCAAAAGTCAACCTGCAATCAGGCTAATTAAGAAATGTAGTCTATTTAAAAAAAAGTTTACTACAGAATTTCAGGCTTTCTATAGAATTTAGTTCAGCTGCATTTAGGACTTCATACAAGAGATGTTCCCCAACATTTAGCCACGTTAGTAACCCCTTTATTGCATACTGTTTGCAAGTTACAAAAGGAAGCATGACTGAGTGGGAGAAAACAGTGAGTCAGTGACTGTATGGAGAAAGGCAGCAGGTGAAAAAGAGAGAGAGAGAGAGAGAGAGAGAGAGAGAGAGAGAACACAACAGAGCCAGATGGAAGTAGACACAGCAAACAGTTCAGCGGGAGTGTGTGTGTGTGTGTGTGTGTGTGTGTGTGTGTGTGTGTGTGTGTGGAGCCGTGCCAGCTCATAACTAGCCAAGACCTTTAGAAAGGCGCATAAACTCAGCAGCATGCCCCACTCTGGACAAAAACCCAAAACACAGGAGCCGGGTCAAGAGCTAGCTATTGGAGATTATGTACCTCTAACAAAGAGTGTGTGTGTTTGTGTGTGTGTAGATGCTCTATTTTCTGGGTTTTCCAGTGGAGCTCCAGTAAAGCTCCAGTGAAGCTCCAAGTAAAGCATAACTAATGCTCCAGTAAAGCTTTAGTGGAGCTCCAGTGAAGCTCTTGTAAAGTTCCAGAGAAGCTCTAGTAAAGCTCCAGTTAAGCTTTAATTGAGCTACAGTAAAGCTCCTTTAAAGCTTCAGTAAACCTCCAGTAAACCTCCAGTAAAGCTGCAGTAAAACTGCAGTAGAGCTCCAGTGAAGCTCCAGTGAAGCTCCAGTGAAGCTCCAGAAAGCTGCAGTGCACACCAGTAAGCTCCAGTGAAGCTCCAGTAAAGCTCCAGTAAAGCTCCAGTAAAGCTTTAGTGGAGCTCCAGTAAAGCTGCAGTAAAGCTGCAGTGCGCTCCAGTAAAGCTCAAGTAAAGCTCCAGTGAAGCTCCAGTAAAGCTTTAGTGGAGCTCCAGTAAAGCTGCAGTGCACTCCAGTGAAGCTCCAGTGAAGCTTCTGTAAAGCTCCAGTGAAGCTTCTGTAAAGCTCCATTGAAGCTCCAGTGAAGCTCCAGTGAAGCTTCTGTAAAGCTTCAGTAAAGCTTCAGTAAAGCTTCAGTAAAGCTTCAGTAAAGCTCCAGAAAGCTGCAGTGCACTCCAGTAAAGCTCCAGTAAACCTCCAATAAAACTCCAGTGAAGCTCCTGTAAAGCTACTGTAAAGCTCCAGTGGAACTCCAGTGAAGCTCTAGTGGAGTAGAGGCCTGACTCTCCTCATAGATCTAGTGGTGGTTACTCTGGGGCAGCTCTGATGAATGGTGCTGGATGGTGAACTGTCTGCACTGAGCTCCAATCAATGCTCATTATGTTGGGTCTGGGAGACTCCTCCACAGCGGAGGAGAGGAACCAGGAGCCTCTGGCGTTCTGGCATTTGGAGGTGTCTCGCTGTGCAGCTCTGGGCTGCTGGCCAAAGCCTCCAATCCCACCAAATCCCTGGTTTAGCCCCTCAACCGCTCCCGGGATTAGGAGATTAGAACGCTGTATTCCATTATCTCCTGAAGGCTGGGAAGAGAGACAGGGCAGAATCTTCACAGGACGGAATTCTCGTCAGGGCGGAAGATTCAGGACCGTCTCCAATTCCAGCAGCGGGAAGGAAGGTGTAGGACAGATACTGACACAAACAGGTCGTCAGATATATTTACAGTATCATTTATTATTATTATTATACAAGGTTTTATTAAAAAGTATTAAAAAGGCTGGAGTATGTAAATAAGCCTCTAACCAATCAAATTATTTTTTTCCTATTGTTATGATTTTATGTACTCATTGTTTAAAAAAAAAATACTCAACCAAGAAAAGTACAGTCATTTCAAAAAGTCAAACCCTGACTCACTAAATCAGACACTATTTCATATATTTATTTTTATATTTAACTGTCTCTCTTTTAGACTAATTCTCTGACACACAAATATTCATCTGACTCACTGACTGATTCATATTTGACTGCCTGACTCACTGATTCATATTCAACACAACAAAAGACTGAGTGATTCACTAACTGAATGACTCCTTGGATAACTCAATTTACTGATTCATATTTGACCAAGTGGCTGATTCATATTTGTCTGACATTTGGGCTCAGTTTTATTGATCATAGACGACTCACTGAGTGACTGATTCATGTTCAACTGACCTGTGATTCATATTTAAATGCTGTCATCTTCATCTTCCTATTAGTCTCACCGTTTTATTCATGCTTGATTCATATTCGGCTGACTGATTCATATTTGATTGACTGAGTCAAATCTGATTGACTGATTCAATTATATACATACTTGACTGACTCACTGATTCATTAGTGACTGACCGATTCACTCACTGATTCGCTATAAAACACAGGTAACTTCTTTCTATTTTAAAATGAACCCTCCCAGTAAATCCCATCATTATCTAGCTAACTATTCACTAGTATGCATTAATGCACAAAACTGTAGACGGCTTTGATGCTAAATGAACCAATATTACACACACAGAGACTACACACACACACACACCTCTGCCACCCAACAAGAAAGAGCGGTGGCATCGGCCTAAGACCATCATAAATCACCCGACTCAAGGACATGCTAGTGGCCGAAAAGACCTTGCCAAGACAGACACACTGAGTACAGCACCTCTTAACACACACACACACACACACACACACACACACACAAACACACAGATATGCATGTGCACACGCACACAGAAACCCACACATACACATTCGCACGCAGTGCAAAAACAGCAGCTTTAAGAAGATAAATGGAAATCTTCAGAGAGTTTCGCTGATAAAAAAAAAAAAGAAGTGTTAACTCTCAGTTGTGATTAGAGTGCTTAGTTCAACACTTACACTGCTGATGAAAGAGCCGTCTATATTAATCATATTTAACCAGGATTTAACAAATAATAAACTCTTGCCTCATTAGCAGTGAAATCACTTCGTCTGGCCATGATAATTAGAGTAGATAAGCATTTTAAGTCGTTAGTGGTGCACGTAGAGAAGAACCAGCATTTGAGGAACCAAATTCTCTATATTTGCACTGAAGATACTGAACCCAAAGCCCTATCCGAACGGGATTAGTTTCTCAGGGGGGCATCAGTGATAAAACTATTGCGTCTGGACTGCAATTGAAGAAACAGGAGGACCAGTGAGTTTTTTGGCTTTCGTGGTCACATGTAATAGCGTTCAGTAGCTCCTCCATTTTCATTCACTGTTGTTGTTTATGTGGATCTCCGGATCATGGTTGTTCCGGACAGAAATAAAATCATTGAGGACCCCCGCCCGCAATAAAAAAAAGAAAACTACCCCAGGACCCCCTGAGAAACTAATCCTGTCCAGATAGGGCTTAATACACAAACACCTCACATAAGTTCTGAAAAATATCTGAAAAAATGAACTTTCCAAAAGATTCACTCACTTTATTTTCCACAACACCAGGAGGCACATGTGAAGTCAGACTCCGCCTCTTATTGAGCTGCTGCTGATTCAACATTACCAAGTAGCATCACAACGCTAACGCTCGGAGTAAAGCGCAGCGACTCGGTTCTGATACATCAGCTCACAGACGACTTGTGCTGATTGACGTCACCCTAGGAGTGATGAGGGGAAAAAGCGCCATCTACTGTAACCATCCATAGAGGGCAAGGTCAATAGTGCTCTCTCGGGGCTCTGGCAAGCGGATGGCAAGCTGCATGACCAGGATTCAAACCAGCATTGATCTCCCGATCAATCATAGTGGCAGTGCTTTAGACCGCTGGACCAATCTGAGCCAAAATTCTAAAAAATAAGTTCAGGCTGTTTGCTGCTGGGATGATCGCAGACTTTGTGATACAGTGTTTTTAAGCACATCTGAATCAACTTGTAAGGGTTATTCCCTCTCCTCTCGTTAAAGCATCTTCTCAACACGTCTCAAGCACCCCATCTGTCTTTCAGAAAGACCAAATTTGTAAATCTAATTGATGTTTATCAAGATGCCACTCCGGCAAAGCCGCCATGAGAAACGTCAGCGAGCGACGCGCTCTTCACTTCCTAATGCAGACGTTTGTGTGAGAAAGAGTGCAGCAAAAACAAGCCGAAGAGTTTCTTTCCAAAATCTTCGTTTAGGTAAACACCCAACCTCATTTTACTTCCAATAACCTCCATTCATAACTTCTCTCACTACCCCATTGTGAGATTGTTTAAAAAATATTAAAATAAAATAAAATAAAATAAAATAAATACATTTAAAAGTCGTCATCCACAAAAAAAATTATCCATATCTCCATTAAATGGAGGATGTCCTCCTCCTATTGGACAGCGGTTAAAGCCCTTCCCATCCAGAACAGCCCTAACCCCAAAATCTTCAGCAGCAGGGATTGGTTGAACAGTTGGTTACTTACATAGTCGTGGAAGGCCTTGGCCTCGCTGGAATGCTCGCAGGTTTCGCGTCGGTCCGGAGCCGCGCAGTAAAGGTCCCAGAATACACTGCAAACACATAGATAAACTGTTAATGACAAATCATTTGGGAAAACACTGCACTGACTTTGGTATACTTTGATATATCACCGTGGATCAACACCAGCAGATGACAGACATGTCTCTCCAAATCTTCACTGATCATCAGTGAATTTTACATTTCATTCGGAAATCAAGGGACCAGAGTCTTGAGGTCTAGTGTGAAGTTTTCACAATCAGTGATGGTTTGGAGAGTCATGTCAGCTGCTGGTGTAGGTCCAGTGTGTTATATCAAGTCCAAAGTCAACAACAAGGGCAGTTTTGTTTTCCCACAAAATCTTACAGCACTTTATGCTTCCCTCTGCTGACAACGTTTATGGAGATGTGGATTTCATTTTCCAGCAGGACACTGCCCACACTGCCAAACGTACCAATTGGTCTTTTATAATATTCCAATTTTATGAGACACTGATTTTTGGATTTTCATTGGCTGTAAGCCATAATCATCAAGAATAAAAAAAAATAAAAAAAAAGAGTAAGCAGAAGTATAAACCAGCGTTTAGTAGTAAAAGTAGTTTTGTCCAAGGCTATCTAGGGAGCTAGCTACACACTTGGGTCTGCCAATCCAAACAGGATCCAAAGCAGGAATTTAGCTACCTTAAAGCTTTTTCCAATTCTACACCACAGACACACAATTAGCATGTTGCTAAATGTTGCTGAAAGTGTGCAACATCAACTTCAGACTTTCCAAAAACAGGACTTCTTAGAGATAAGGGCTGAAAACCTACAAATGCACAGTGGGAGCAGAGACGAGGAGGCTGGAGACACTTGAGAAATGTCAGGAGTGTGATGTGTCCCTGTGCAGCTCTAGCAGAACTCATCAGCAGAATAAAAGCACAGCAGTGAAAACACCTCCTGACAGCGCAAGGAAAACACATAGTAGAGCCTTCAGATGATCCCTACCAGTTCATACACACATCCTCAGCTCCCAGAAACTGATTCCACTTCTACACTCTAATGCAACATTTAATATATCAATGTTTAACATGAACAATAAAGCATGGAGAGGTGTTTTTTACCTGGTTACCTAACAACCTAACTACCCAACTACCCACCATCCATGCACCCAACTATCCAACAGTGCATCAAACCATTCATCCATCCAACTAACTAATCCTTCATCCAGTTAACCATACATCCACCCATCAATCCATCTGTCTAACCACTTAACCCACTAATAATTTATCCAACCATCCTTCCATCCAACTAACTAATCCTTCATACACTAAAACATCCATCAATCTATCCATCAAACCAGCTATGAATTTATCCAACCATCCATTCATCCAACTAACTAATCCTTCATCCAGTTAACATCCATCCACCCATCAAACCATCTATGCAATCATCTATCCAGCTATGAATTTATCCAACCATCCATTCATACAAATAACTAATCCTTCATACACTAAACCATCCTTCAATCTATCCATCAAACCAGCTATGAATTTATCCAACCATCCATTCATCCAACTAACTAATCCTTCATACACTAAACCATCCATCAATCTATCCATCAAACCAGCTATGAAATTATCCAACCATCATCCACCTACCCAACCAGCTATCAATTTATCAAACCATCCATCCACCCAACTAACTAATTCTTCATTCACTTATCTATTCATCCATCCATCCATCTATCAAACCATCAAACCAGATAAGCTAATGCACTATATAGTGAACTTTCCAAGACTTATCCTATACATAAAGTTCAGAGAAGGGGTTTGTGGTGTTCTTTAGCATTCCTAATGATTAGCTGCTGTTGAGTCATGTTCATGACCTGCACACTCCTCACTAAGCTCCGCCCCTATGTGCCTGTTATGGGAGCTCTGGTTAAGGAAACCAGATTTTGAGGGTGGTCATGCTGTTCAACAGCAAAGCAAATAGATAAAAAAAACAATATAATAACCGGTTTCACGAGCGAACGCAGGAGCGGCATGAGGTGACTCGACCACGAGAATCATTAAGCAGTGCTTGTCGGACAAAGGTCCAAAACCCCCGCTCTCTCCCGCAACTCCCAGCCCACTTGGCACAAGCAGCGGGTTACGGATCAATTAAGCCGGGGATTTCCTCAATTAAGTCCACTCAGGTCCTTCAGGGCTGCCGGGGGGGGGCATGAGGTTTCCTTCCAAATGGCATTTTAATTACTGCACTGAAACTAAGTACCTGTTTAACACATCCAAATTAGATCACTCCTGGTCTTCAGATATCGATTTAATGGATATCCTGTAAAACCTTCTGAAGGGGGAAAAAGGCTAAAGCTAAAAATGACTCTCTGCAACATTTCAGAGCAGCTTAAGCTGCAGTTTTTAATGGAAAACCTTAAAAGATTTTATCATCATCACAGCAACAACATGTTGTTTGTACCCCCCTTTCATTCCAGCTCCAATGGTTACCAGCATAGAAAACACTCCAGTACAACATTTGTAGAGCAGGAAAATAAGAGAGGGAGATGCAGAGTCTTACTGGGTGGGGGTTGGGGCCATTAATGGGTAAAAGGAAACCAAAAACAGACACGGAAGAGAAGAAGGAGAGAGAGAGCCAGAGAGAAATTAAGAAAGTGCACAACCAGCAGCAAAACCAAACCCAGTAACCCAATCTCAATATTAAAGGATACCAAGCTGTTCAATCCATACAAATGCTGTAATCTAAATGTAGCACAATTTGCAAGACAGACAAATCCAAATCACTGCAATATTCTGGAATATCAAGTATCAGGCCAAGCGTAGCTGCACAATATATACAGTATTTTCAGCATGGTTGTTGCCATGTGCTCATGCACTGTGGTAACATGTCAGCAGGATGGGCACTGTCATGATGGACAAAAATACAAAACAAAAAGTCATACCCATATTCAAATTCTTATTTTCCTGAATATAAATTCCCAATATCATTGCTTTTATAACAAATTACAAATCACAGACAGACAGGTAAAGGGTGTGGCGATCTTATGAACTCATTCTGTTTAAATGTTTGCATCTTTAATGCTGCTTCTGTATGGTTGCACCGTTTCAGCATCGTTGCTAGGTTACATACGTATGTGGCGAAGTAATACCTGGTGAGCTTCAGTTAAAAGTGCATTATTATAAAATAACAGCACTCATAGAACGCCCCTTAGCCAATCACATTTCAGTGTTGGAAATGACTGTGGTACAATATTTTTTAATACAGTACAATACAGTATGCACCTCAGCATCAGCGGTGCTAGTTTAATCATGAATTTACTTGAGTATTGCTATTCTAATAATAAATGTAGTTCTGCAGAGTGAAATTTGCTGTCTCCCACCTCTCTCTCTCTCTTCTGAGATATGTATATATTACACTACACTATTATTACTGCCCATCCCTCTCAAAAATACAAGGAACTAGCAGCATTAAAAAAAAGAATCACGACGATAATTATTTTTTAAGTGGATGATACCAATAATATAATTTTATTTTGTTAGTGTAATGCTGATATATATTTTTTAAATAACTGAAATGCATTTAGCAACATTTGCAGAAAAAAAAGTAGTATTTCCTAATAAAAAGGTGGAGAGTCTCTCATGGTGACAGCATAAGAAAGATTTCTCATATCAGCTGTTAAAAATGTTGTAAGAAAATCTTTTTTTTTTTTTTGTATTTTTTGTTAAGAATTTAAAAAAAAAGTATCGAAAAAAGTATTGTTTGGTTATCGCTACTGAATTAAAAGTATCGTATTGGGACTGTATAGAATTTTTTTTGTTGTATTTTTTGGTAATAATTTCAAAACATTTATCGGAAAAAAAGTATCGAAAAAAAAAAGTATTGATTGGGTATCGGTAACGAATTAAAAGTATGGTATTGGTACCGGCATAGAATTTTTTTAAACGATACCCTGCCCTACACATTCAGTTTTAAAAATAAAGTAGAAAGCCATTTCCCAAAGATCTCAGGTGGGTCCTGTAGCTTTTAATTACTCCTGATTGGATGAGCAGCTGCCCACAAATATTTGCACATTTAGCACAGTAGTAAAATTGCAGACTGAATTGAATAAAAACATTAAAAACTATAACATCAGAATTTGTCTCTACTCAACTCCCCAGATTCTATTTTCTCACAGAGGCCTAGACTAAAGCGATCCCTGCGGACTGTCTCAGTGACATCACTGCTGCTTCTTTAACAACACAACAATACCTCAACAATAAGCTAAGCTAAAAGAAGAATAGCTGTAATGTTAATGGCAGGAGCAACATTTTCATGTCAATTGCTCCTCCATTTGCGCTGGGCTCTACCTAAGGGCACTAAGCCCGGCTCCTAAAGACAGGAAACAACAGAGGACAAAGGCCGGCTAATATCCCTACATCCCTTCCTCTGTGGAGTTTACAGTTGGCTTTTGCACGTGCGCGGCGGGAGCGTTGTGACGCTTCATTTCCATAAAACAAACTGGAGAAAAGCCACAGCCTCAGGCCAACACTGTCCACTGGTACAAAACAGTAGCCTGCACTGTAATCCCAGATTTAAGGGGTAAAAATGTGTAAAAACTTGGAATGTGTATTTTGTTTTATATACAGCTCTGGAAAAATTTGATCCCACTTAAAAAGTATGAGTTTCTTTGATTTTACCAAATTAAAAACCTCTGGAATATAATCAAGAGGAAGATGGATGATCCCAAGCCATCAAACCAAACTGAACTGCTTGAATTATTGCACCAGGAGTAAAGGCATAAAGTTATCCAAAAGCAGTGTGTAAGACTGGTGGAGGAGAACATGATGCCAAGATGCATGAAAAAAGCTGTGAATAAAAACCAGGGTTATTCCACCAAATATTGATTTCTGAACTCTTAAAACTTTATAAATATAAATTTGTTTTCTTTGCATTATTTTTTCTTTTTTTTTTTCATTTTCTGCAAATAATTGCAGTTTAAATAGTTAAATTAAAATAAATTTATTTCAAAGTGGGCATCATTCTTAAAGTAATGAGAGTTTATACAGAAAACAATTGCTTTCTGCCATTTCCACAGTTCTCAAAATTTCCAAAGAGCACATCTGCCATCACTTCTAGCTCTTTTTTACAAAAAAATGTAAAGCACTTAATTTGATTTAGGTTTTAGGTTTAGGTTGATTTTTACTGAACTGTAAAATAATAGAAATTTTGCTTGTAGCCTAAAGGAAAATACTAAGAGGTTATTCGATACTTTAAAATAATATTATTTGAGAAATCAAACCTTTTTTTTTTGGAGAATTGCAATGAAGAAAAACAAACAAACATTTAACAAATATCATCTCTAAAAATGTTGCTAAATGCTAAGTTCTTAAAAAGTAAAGGAATAATGTAAAAACTATTACCTACTGGAGGATTACCTCCACTTAAATGAACTGCAACATCAACAGTCGCAGATCTGATTGAATTGATTTATTGGCATCGTACCAGAGCTTTATAATAATCCCCAGTTTAAAGAAAATATTGAACGTTTGAACAGTTTTAATGTGAATCAATGAAACAGTGAAACACCTGTATTGACATCATAAGTGAAATCCCAGATAATGACTAAAGAGGGCAGACTAATGAGTGATAAATGAGATAATGTTCTGAGTGAACCTTGTGTTTAAGTACACTAGTGTGCCAATCAGGAGGCAATCGATTAACTCAATCCCTTAATTAAGCTCGGAGAAATAAAGGTTAAGTGATGTAGTCAGTAGCGGGCATCGATTGATTGACACGCAAATGAATCAGGAGGGATTTGGGAACTTCGCCCGCTTTAATCGAAACCTGCTCCCATAGTGTTCCCACCGCAGCCCCCGGGGACCTCCACAGAGCTAAAGGCTGTTGACCCCATCCAGCCTGAGACCAATGAGGGCCAGGCTGAGGGCAACGAATGGAGAGGGAGAAGAAACCCTCGGCAGGGAGGTGGGGATTTGGTCGTCGGACACAAAGGAGAGTGGTATGCAAAGAGTTAATCCGCTCGGGGTCTTTTGCCGGAAACAAAAGGACACGACCGGAGACAGAGGTTGGCGGGGGTGAGAATGAGGTGGTCTCCGCCTTCTCCGCACCATCTGGGGCTTTTGTTTTCAGGGGGCAGGGCAGGAGAGGCAGCCAAAAAGCCCCGGCAGACACAGCCTCTACTGGGCCAGCTGACCTGGAGACCCAGCCAGAGCCACTGGTCACATACAGGCCAACGTCTGATGATGAGCTGGACAATTTGCACTGGACTGGGGGGTGATAAATGCACGGATGCATCATGCTGCTTCAGCTGCTTCAGGGTCACAGAAGTCATAGAAGAGATTCTGAACCCTTACAATGATACTGAATGAAGTGTGTGGCTTGAATACAGTAAATTAAGCTGTTCTCAAATGCAAAAGAAAATCATGTTTATTCTGCAAACAGAACCAAGAATAAAGGATTTATCTAATCAAATGATGTGGGGTTGGTTGGTTGATGCTGCAGTTGGTCTGCAGGTCTAGGTTCAGTAACAGTATGTGCTCAAAAAAACGAGGTCAGCTGTGAGGTTGTTTGAACTATAATGAACGATAATAAAAAAAAAATATATAAATAAAATGCTTCTCTGGTGAGCTTTTGTTTACATCACTCCCCTGTCTCTTTGTCTCGCTTGGCGTGACTTTAGTTTCCACATGCTCTCGTTTTTGCACCAATTCTTGGGCTTCCTATCTACTTATAAGGGCGTTTTTTCCCCCAATCATTTCCCAATTCACTAGCCGGGGCAGTGATAGTGTATTGGATCGCGACCCTGACGACATAGGTTTGATCCCACGTGAGGAGCGGTGTGTTTTAATTTTTTAATTTTTTCCATTTGCTTCTTGGGTTTACCTGCTTTGAGATCAAATGTTCTGCAATTAGGTTCGACAACCCTCTGGGCTGGAGAGCTCCTACACTTTATTTTCCAAAAGAATTTTTTTATTTTTTGTGGCCCGCCACGTAATGGCTTGGAAAATATCTGCCCCGCTACAAAACTTAATTGCCGACCCCTGCCGTATAGTGTTTGAGTCTTCATTGAATGAGCCAATCAGAGTTCCTGGAGGTGGCAAAATAAAGAGAAAAAAGGCAAATAGAAAGCAAAGAAAAAATATATTTATATAACAGCAGAAATGTATAAAAGCTATAAATCTGTAACTCTCTTCACAGAGCACAAACAGCAAAAAAAAAATGTGTCAGACTAAGTGTGAAGATTCCACTACGTTTAAAATCACATCTGTTATTCCTACCTGAAAAAAAAAAAACCACACACAACATACTTGGTGTGAATAGGCCCTTATACTCCTTCATTCCATACTCATACACTACTCTCAGCACAGGCAGTGTAAGGGATAAACTAAATGAATGGAGATGGTGTATATGGTGTATATAAAGACGCAGCCCTCACTTGTAGAAGAGTGAAAATGTGAAAGATATCCCTGTTATTATCCGATCATTTCTTTGGCTGTATTCAGATATGAGCAGCAGGTGCTGAGACACAGGATTCCCCAAGCGGGAGGAAATCAATGGCAATAAATCAATACTGGCAGTGAGGAGGACAACATCATCATGATCATCATCAGGTTCCACAAATGTTCTGAGGTAGAGAGAGAATGAGAGAAACAATACGTACCACCACCATGAATGCAAGAATCCTGGGGGCTCTCCTAGAGTAATGTTCTTCTCCCACCGAATCTGAAACAGAAGAGATCGAAACAAATGAGACAAATGAGTAACTAAATCAATGATAAAAAAACAATACCTTATTTCTACTGAAGTCAACTGATTGAAAAATGCAATCAGGTTAAACACAAGTAGTTAGTTATGAGATTTAATCCATATTTCAACATCCTATTTCCAAAGTAATCTGCCTTCAAAACTCGACAATAGAGGGACAGTGTTAAAATTAATAAATTATCCCTCACATTCAGTAAAAAAAAAAAAAAGAAGATTACTGGAGGAAGTCAAAATCAAATCAAATCAGTTTTATTTAATTATTATTTTTTTCCTTTCTTCTTAGGTTTACCTGCTTTGAGATCAACTGTTCTGCAATTGGGTTTAACAACCCTCTGGGCTGGAGAGCTACTAGTCTGTTGCACTCCATCCCATTACACTTCATTTTCCAAAAATTATATATATTTTTAGTGGCCCGCCACTAATGACTTAGAAAATATCTGGCCCGTGGCCGAACTTAATTGCCGACCCCTGCCCTAAACCTATTTTTTTCCAATAATATTTAAAATGTGTTCCTTTCAAGTAATGAAACATATCAGTTCTATTTCCTAACCTTTAAAAAAAATGCTTTTATTGAGGTAATTTCTGCCTATGCAGCATATAACACCGACCCCCTACTGATGTCCAACCATCTGCGTCTCACCTCTATCAGAGACACACTGCTGCAGCTCAGCCAATCAGCTCTCCTTTCTTTTTTTTTTTTTTTTTTACCTTTTTCAAATTTAAGCTAAGGGTGGAGTCAGCTAAAATCAGGGGGTTTAGTGCCCCTTTAACACATTACATGAAATATTGTGCCATTTTAATCTCGCCACCTTGAATCAAATATTAAAGAATGCAATGCAGCGCTTATACAGTGGAATAGGTGAAATGATGACAAATGGCAATTAATATGTTACACAGTTACACAGTGAGAGAGTGTATAAAAATTAGTTTGTGTGCCGTAATTTTGTGTAAAATTAATAAGCAAGTTTCAGCAGCCAACGAGGATGTCTGACTCCCTGTACTCCCGCCCCTCCCACAAAAGGATGATTATGATTGGTTCTCCCTTTGATTTTATCTCGCCAGGTGGAATGGCTAAGCTGATTGGCTAAGATGTAGGTTCCCCACGTTTCGTGTGGTTTAAGGAGAATGGATTTCTGTTAAAAGCTGCTGTTTAAACCACTGAGAAGGTGTTCTAAATTTACCTGCAAGATTAAAACCCTTTATCAGTCCGGTTTTAACCCACGGGCCAGATTTTTGACACCCCTGATCTAAGTACTACCCTGTACTTACAAAAGAGCTAATCACAGTTATAATAGAAGCTAATGGGCAGGTACTAAAGCTGAGATTGAGTATCCTTTTAAGCTCTTTCTCACCCAACAGCCAGACTAGTCCCACAGAGACATGCAGACCAGCTCCTCACCCCATAAATCTCTCTCCTCTCTCACTGCTTTCAGGACATTTTCATTCTGAAACTTCTCGCTCTCTAGGACCAGCCCTTTCCCCATTCCCCTCCTGTACGTGTGCAGAAAGGGCCAGAGCAGCTCTCATTAAAGACATAATCTCCCTTTTTTTAACGGGTGAGCAGAAGGACCAGCTTGTGTGTGAACAGAATTAACCTATTATGACCATTACGCACGGATGATTAAACAAGAAAATGTAACTAAGGCAGAAAAAACTACGATTGAGATCCGCAGGTTTGTTCACTGCACCTCAAAAGAGGATTACTGGAGTGGATCTTAAGGTTAACAACACGCTATTAGTTAATTTCACCTTGTCCCACGTCCAACCGGCCTGATAAAAATCTGACCGGTCCGCCGCTGTGCTTTCTGAGACGCAACTGAGACGAAAGTTCGGAAAAATACTGCCAGAGTACAGAAACGTACAATCAGCTCTTCGGTCTAGAACACTGCATTCCTCCACATACACAGAGAAGGGTGTGGTACATACAACACAAGAAAAAAGTCTGAAACAATCATCTATCAACTATCATGACAGACCTACATATTAACTACCAGTCATGCTTCAAATCAATTGTTTATAGTTATTACTAGAAATGCAACAATACAACAATTTTCTCCATCTGATTCTGATACCTACTCAAAAATAAGCAATGTGTTTTTTCTCACAATTTTAGCTAGGCCAACTACTCCAGCCACTCAGTCGCTACTCAGCTGTATATCCCCATCACTGGTGATGAAGCATCAACACAAGGAGGGTAAAGACAAGCACATGCCTCCTCCGACATGTGAAATCAGCCACCGCCTCTCAGCGCATTTGGAGAAAAGTGCAGCGGCTCAGTTCTGATACCCAAGCTCACAGATGCTGATTGACATCACCCTTTGGAGTGATGTTGGGAGAGACCCCCATACCCAACAATTTAAAGAAAGAACAATTTTGCTCTCTCGAGGCTCGGGCAGCTGATGGCAAGCTGCATGACCGGGATTCAAACCAGCAATTTCCCCTGATCATAGTGGCAGCACCCAGAGCCCCATAATGTATACTGCCCCATAATGTAGAATTTTATTACTACTTTATAAAGTAGTATTTTTAATTTTTCCAAAAAAAAAAAAAAAAAAAAAATACCATTGGATGTATGAACTCTGATGTTAAGGTAATTGATGATCATTAATTAAGAAGAAGATGGATGATCAAAAGCCATCAAACCAAGCTTTTTTTTTTGCACCAAGCATAAAG
Organism: Astyanax mexicanus; assembly: GCF_023375975.1. Lineage (NCBI taxonomy): Eukaryota > Metazoa > Chordata > Actinopteri > Characiformes > Acestrorhamphidae > Astyanax > Astyanax mexicanus. Next base: position 54,573,136 of record NC_064415.1, read on the forward strand.
GCATAAAGTTATCCAAAAGCAGTGTGTGAGACTGGTGGAGGAGAACATGATGCCCAGACTCATGAAAACTGTGATTAAAAACAGTGTTATGCCACCAAATATTGATTTCTGAACTCTTAAAACTTTATGAATATGAACTTGTTTTCTTTGCATTATTTGAGGTCTGCAAATAAATCCTCTTTATGACAATATTTTTATCTGGAATTTGTCTGTAGTTTATAGAATAAAACAACAATGTTCATTGTACTTAAACATAAACCTATACATTGAAAAAAAACAGAGAAACTGATTTAGAAACTGAAGTGGTCTATTAATTTTTTCCAGAGCTGTATATGAAAGAGATTTAAGAAACACTAATATAACGTGAACACACCAGAAGTTTCTCCCATTTATCATGTTGGAATTGTTATATTAGTGATCATTTATCTTGGATTAAATACAACAACATCTATGACCCACCAGAAACACAGTTTTATATAATTCCAGGCTTTAATTAGAGATGTTCTCATATTTTCTATATAATATGCAAATCACTTAATTTTATTCAAGATATTAATACTCTAAGAGAATTATGACACCCAATCAAACTCGCAGGTAAGAACCACTGATGCTGGATCTGGGCAAAGTGGAGTCAATTAATTTCACCCCAAATTAAGGCGGCGTTATCATTTTCACAGGCAGCTGTTTCTACAGGGGGTTTTATTTAAACCCGTTAAAAGAAGCAAATATCTGCGAGCGCACTAGATTGCATAAGTGTTCTTGACCTGAGGGTTCGACTGCCATTATGATGCCTGTTGCATGCCAGGCAACACAAAGGCAGGCTAATGCGATTCCCACTGTGAAAAATAGCTGTAGACCAGACTCACCTCAGACAGGAAGGTCTGTGCTGACTTCTGAGCGCCGACATGTAGCAAGTACTCGTAGACGTATAAAGCTAACCTAGAAAAAGAGAGAAAAAGAGAGAGAGAGATACATTACTAAATATGCCTGGAGATTATAGCAATGCCAAGCACTTCTATAAAATAAAAAAAAACTGCTGCTGAAGAGATTCCAAAAATTCAAACTCAAACAAAACAAAAAGCCAACTTTAACATGGCTAAAAATGAAAGTGAGTGAGCCAAGTCTTACAAAAAAAGTTATTTTTTTGTGTGTAATGTACAGAATCAGGACTGTGACAAAAACAACATTATCGATTAATCGAGTACATTTTTTACATCCAAATTAACTTAATTTAACAACATTTCAACCAGTTGCACAGCAAACAATGAATCAAAATGTTCACTTCACTTTAAATAGTTGCAATTGCATTATTTTACTCTTATATTATCATGATATCAATGGCATAAAATGGTCTTAAAAAGACAGAACCTATAATACCTGTTTTTACAGGTTATATTAGGTCTACGGACTGTACAAAACATGTTAATGAAGTAATTTGCACAAAATTACTCTCACAAAAAGACAGATATCAACAGCTCTAATCTTAATGCAGTTTCAGTCCCTTTCAGAATGAGCCGTTTAAGAGCTCGGCCAATTTTATGCAAATAAGCTGTTGCTGGCCACGCCATTTGTGACTTCCAAATCACAAATGAATCATAGAATCATATGATTCCAGACACCAAACTTCAGAATTCACAGAAAACAGAAAACAAATGGATAGTTTTTTTTTTATAAACACTTGTGGTGTTTTAATTTAATTTTTAAAACAAAAAAGAGAGAGTGCGCCAGTTGGGAACAGAGTGCGCTCTTTAAAATACCAAAATATGTCATTTCTATAAAGCTAGCCGGGTAGTGGTAGTGTATTGGATCGCGACCCTGACGACACAGATTCAATCCCACGTGAGGAGCGGTGTGTTAATTATTATTATTTTTTTTTATTTCTTCTTGGGTTTACCTGCTTTGAGATCAACTGTTCTACAATTGGGTTCAACAACCCTCTGGGCTGGAGAGCTACTAGTCTGTAGCACTCCATTCCATTACACTTCATTTTCCAAAACAGTTTTTCTTTTTTTTTTGTGGCCTGCAACGTAATGGCCAAACTTAATTGTTTGTATCACCCAGCCCTAATCTTAAGCTTCTTCAGCTTTAGACCACACTCGATATCCCTGCCCTTCTGCATGCACACAATCCAGCAACATTCCAACTCAAGCCACAGAACTACTACTGAAGACCTCGTCTACAGCCCAGCAGCTTTCTGAGAGCAGCGCCTCAGCAGCCAAAGCGAGAGCAACAAGAGTTGTCGCAGAAATCCACATTTGCTTCGTCATTTTGCCACCTCAGGCATTACGTCTGCTGTTTGGCGGCTCAGGACAGCAATTACCCAACCCTCCGGCGCACCGCGGCGGAGTCTGCAGCGTCGCCCTGCTCTCTCCTCTCCGCTTCCATCTGCGGGGAAAATAGCTCTGCCTCTCCTGGCCAAATTGCACCCAGAGATGCACGCAATTTTTTTTGTTGTTGTGCCCGGCTGGAGGAGCGATCGGCGGGCGTGAATACTCCAAGAGCTTTGATGCAGGAATGATCTGAGCGCACGTTTCATAAAGTTTAAAGTGTTTTGGATGCACCCGAGTGACGTTTCCACACAATACATTCAAAAAGTTACCTAGAGCTGGGCGATATGGATCAAAAAGGATATCTAAATTATTTTTTTCATTTATTTATTTATTTTAGCTGAAAGGCGATATACAAAATGACTCAATATTTTTTTTTTATCCTGTACAGTAAAAACAAAGACACTTCTGAGAAAAAAATGTCTAAAAGTTTTTTTTTTGTTTTTTTTCCCTATTTTTCTCCTAATTTTAGCTAGGTCAATTGTTCCACCCATTCAGCTGCTACTCAGCCGTATATCCCCCGTCACTAGCGATGCCACAACACAAGAAGGGTGAAGACTAGCACACACCTCCTCCGACAAATGTGAAGCTAACCACCACCTCTTTTTAAACTGCTGCTGCTGATGCAGCATTGCCGAGTAGCATCACAGCGCACTCGGAGGAAAGCGCAGCGACTGGGTTCTCGTACATCAGCTCACAGACGCAGCCTGTGCTGATCCACATCACCATTGGAGTGACGAGGGAAAAGAGCTCCATCTACCCACCCAAAGATAGAAAAAGGGCCAATTGTGCTAGTGGTGTGCCATATCGTATCATACGTGATATATCGCAAACATATTTAAATATCGTGAACGATATTACACCCTAAAAATATCGTGCCATATCACCCACCCCTAATTATCACATCAGGGTACTATTTTTTTTTTACTGTTTTTAACAAAAGAAAAATTCACACTGTTCTCATTTCCCATTATATATCTACTAGAGAGTGATTATTTCTGTCCAGTATCATTGATTTTATTTTAATCCTGGATGTATGGGAATATTTGGAGTGCATTATAAGTATCATGACATTCTGGATCATTGACTTCTATTACAAATGTGAACAAATTCTTGTATTTTTTAATATCTCAGGTAGGGTTGTGACAAATTTTTCATTTTGTTGCAGTAGTGTATTCTTGAAAGAAAATAATAATTAATTTATATCGCCAAGAGTATCGTTATCGCGAAAATACCATGAAATATCATGATATTATTTTAGGGCCATATCGCCCACCCCTAAATTGTGCTCTCTCAGTTCTCCGGCAGCTGATGGCAAGCTACATGACCAGGATTCGAACAAGCGAGCTCCCGATCATAGGGGCAGCGCTTTAGAATTCTGAACCACTCGGTGCCCTACACAGGCACGTGTAATATCTAATCTAATAGTATAATGTCTAATCTTATGTCTTGTACCAAACTATATCAATAATTCATAAAAAATCCAATATATCGTCCAGCCCTACTGCCACCTCTCTCTTCCTCTGTACCACTGTCTGTCTTTCTCTCTCTTTCTCTGGCTGCGTGTTCAGACTGGTCACCAACGTCCTGAAAGCTCTGAATAGGTCTCTGCAAGGAGAAGTGAGGGCCTTGGTGTCTATAGACATGTCTGTACAATATGCGGCGCCAAGCATGTCAGACAGGTAAAGGTCACTAACGTTTAGAGCAGGGAAAGTGTTCCTTCTTAAAGCGAAAGCCTTACACTATCGTCCTCTTCAGACCACAGAGCACAATGCAGAAACACTCCAGTCTGTGGTACTTTCAAACAGCAATATGGGCAAAATGACGATATTTTATCAAGTTTTTCTTTCTTATCGTACCAACAATATACTTAAAAAAAAAGTATAAGTGGATTAAATAGCGCTGCGACTAGGGGTGTGCCATATCAAATCGTATGCAATAATATCATAATATAACATTTTTGAATATCGTGAATATCACCCACCCCTAATTATCACATCAGGGTACTACTTTTTTGCTGTTTTTAGCGGAAAAAAATCACACTGTTCTTATTTCCTATTTTATATCTACTAGAGATATAAATTATTATTTTACTCTTCGCAGTGTTTTCAATGGGACATGCAGCGCAGATGTGAGCAGTGAATGCTGCACATACCACACTCAGTGTGTAAACATCATGGAGCAGCAGAGACAGCATTATCAGCAGTTTAGCTAAAAAAAACGAAGTATATTTGATGGCTGGATCAGATTGAGACCAGATCACGTTCTCACCACAAGCGAACCACTCCAGAAAAAAAATCTGCACATTGGCCGGGAAGTTGAGGTCAAACTTGGTGGCATAAGTAACCAATTTCCTGTCCTTGTAGTAAACCTTTTACACCATCATCCAAGCTTTAATGCACAGTGGACCTGAAACACATCTGAACACAAACACAAAGCCGCCCGAGCGAGCATCACTCTGAACCCTCTCTCTACACTAGATGAAGTAATGTTCCAAGATGCTTTGGAGAAACTGGGCCTTAATCATTTGTCACAATGAAAAGCCACAAATATTTACAGCTTTTAAAAGTTACTGCAATCTTTCTGAATGACTTTCAATGAACAGACTCCCAGAGCACTCCCAGAGTACAGAGCTGTCTTCATTAGAAGATCCTTCACCAGCGGCACGTCATAAATAGCTGTGGAGAGCCCTGTGATCAGCTGGTCAATGGCTGTATGATAAGGCAGGAGACAACAGACAGTAAGGCATTTCTCTCTCTCTCTCTAAAACACACACACACACACACAGTGCGGGAAATGGCAAACACCTCCCGCAGAGACAAGATAGAAAGGAAAACTCAACGACCGCCATAAAACTCTGAGGATAAGAGCTTCAAACAGAAAACACAAGCCATTGGAAAAGCTGCCACTATTTCAAAGAGACCAGCCAAATCATGGGAGCTCCACATGGATCACCAGTACATCATCATCATCATCCAACCAACAATATTTCAGCTCATCCAATGTGAATTAAAAAGATTCATAAAAAAGGAAAACCCTCAGTTCAGAAGGTTAACTGTGCTTTTTAGTGTGAATTACACAGCAACAGCCTTCATACTTAGTTCTGCTTCAGGTTCTGCTATTTGAGACCTCGTTTCTGAGAAAAATCCTTCAGAGTAGACTAAAAAAAATAAATTTCTAATAATCACTGGAGAGGTTCCTGAAAAATACAGACAATACCTTAACTTTTTACCTACAGAAATGACCAGAATATTTTATTGGGGTTGTGTATTGTCAAGTACCTGTCGATACAGGATACACCTTCTCTTTTTCAATGCGTTTTCTTTATTATTTTCAGGACTATCTACATTGTAGATTCTCACTGAAGGCATCAAAACTATGAATGAACACATGTGGAGTTTTATGTACTTAACAAAAAAATGAGCTGTCCTCCACAGTCACCGGACCTGAACCCAATTCCAGATGGTTTGGGGTGAGTGGACCGCAGAGTGAAAAAGGCAAAGGGGCAACAAGTGCTAATAAACACCTCTGGGAACTCCTTCCTTCAAGATTGTTGGAAAACCGTTTCATTTCAGGTGACCACCTCTTGAAAAAGCTCATTGAGAGAATGATGCCAAGAGTGTGCAAAGCAGTAATCAGAGCAAAGGGTGGCTGTTCTGAAGAAACTTCAACGTTTTTTCACCTTTTTTTGTTAAGTACATAAAACTCCACATGTGTTCATTCATAGTTTTGACGCCTTTAGTGAGAATCTACAATGTAAATATATGTAAAAATAAAGAAAACGCATTGAAAAAGAGAAGGTGTGTCCAAACGTTTATCACAGCTTGAAACTCACTGCAGCGCTGCATTGAGGTGTAATAGGAGGAATAGCGGTGCTCTCGTGTCTGTGTCGGAGCCAACGCTTGCGAAAACTGCGACCTGCTTTCCGACCTTTAGTTCTAACAGTTCTACGAGAACTACTGGTTCATTCTTTACAAACTAATATACAGACACTCTGGCAGAAGCTGGAAAGAAACCAAATACGTCTGTAAAAGCCAGAAAACGAGAAAGAGAAACTAATCCGCCTGAAACATTTATTAGTTTACAACACTCTACAACTGTAGGGGGAGTCCACAAGCACTAAATCTCAATCCTACCTAGTGGAGCTTTAGTATAACATTACAGCTGGGAATGTTTAGGTATATATCCAGGAGCTGAAATGAACACCCCTGGACTATATCCAGGGAGATCCATCCTGGCCCTGAGCATCTATAGCCCTGCAGGATTCAGCCCCAATCCTAATCCAAAACCTTAATTAAATTAATGAAGCCATGTTGTCTCAGACCCTTGAGAGACACCAAAACAACCACGAGAGAACCATAAAAACAGAACTGTACAATGCCTCCAACAAGGCTAGATCAAAACCCAGATCCTCAGGACAGAAGAGTGATGAAATTTTCATAACGCAGAAGCCCATGTGATCAGGGAAGGGCAGGGGTGGGTCCCAGTACCTGGCCCTGATTCATTATTCACCAACGCTCTTTCAGCCGAGGCTTCCAGGGGCCACCTCACGTACCACCATCAGGGAAGTGAAGGCAGGGGCCAAAGGAACAAGGCCTGGATCTGAGGAGAGAGGAGCTGAAAGAAGAAGGCTAGCAGGGTAGACCAAAAGATCTACCATAAGACAGACAGTCAAGTAAAGAAGGGTTCAGCTAGAAGGTTTGTGCCTATGGGGATGCCCACATACTGATCTTTTACATTCCAATATGATACCTGATTTTCATGTATCTGCACACAAACAAAAGTCAACAGCTGGTCAAAAGTTTAAGCTAACTACATGAGAAGTGCATATAAATCTTGATATTTATATAATCAATTACTATATACATTTACTTAATTACAGTACATAAAAAGGCAGTAATTACGTATATTCTGGGACTACACAGCTTTTTTTTAGGACATCGTCCTGTTTGAGGTAACTGACCTAGTGTTCTAGATCAGAATCTCTTAACTCTGGTCCTGGAGAACCACCCTCTCCTTTAATGCACCCACCAAAAATGAGGAACGCACTGTTAAATGGGCTGATTAGTTGGATCAGGTGTGCTGGAAGCAGGGAAAGCTAGATATAGAAAATATAGAAACAGAAGGAAAACAAACTACTGGCTCACATTTTAATGGTTAGAAAAAATAAAATAGTTTGTATAAAACAAATGCAAGTAAAGCCTTCTTCTTTACTGGATTTTTATTGGATTACTTAACATGTTACATGTTCTCTGTCATGCATCTGCTATGTCACTGCTGACAATGGTTGCAATCAAACATCGTCAGTCACTCATTTCAGTTTGGGAAGAAACTCGTGTCTTCAAAAATGTTTTGCAATTTTAGAAAAACATTCATATCTAGTTAAGAATGATGGGTATGTGTGCTAAAAGTGTTAATATAGTCTAGGGATGCAGCTATCGATTATTTTAGTAATCGAGTACTCTACTAAAAAATCGATTCAATTAATCGAGTAATCGGATAAAACATTTGTGTAATTAAAAAAATACACAAGAGAAAACAAAGACAATTCTGAGATTTTCTCAATCAACTTCACAAAGTCAAAAGAGAGCCTTTTCAGGTTTTTAGTGAACTCATCAGTGGCCTGATACTTTAAGTCCTGTCAAAATTCACTTCATTATTCCTGGTATTTGGCGCCTCAGTTTGAGGTACATATGCTGTATCTAGTCTCAGGGTGCGTCTATCAGAGATCCTCCAGTAAATATGAAATACTTTCTGAATCTTTAAAGCAGCACTATGTAGGATTTTCTTGATTTTTGATCTTTTTAAAGATCAAGTTTTCCGAGGAGGCCGAGGCGCCTCGGAAAGGCACCTCGGCGGCCGCAACCAACTCTCGTGAGAACTGCGACCTGCTTTCCGACCTTTAGTTCTTACAGTTCTACAAGGACTACTGGTTCATTCTTTACAAACTAACATACAGACACTCTGGCAGAAGCTGGAAAGAGACCGAATGTGTCTGTGAAAGCCAAAAAATGAGAAAGAGAAACTAATCTGCCTGAAACATTTATTACACTGTGCAACTGTAGGGGGAGCCCACGAGCACAAAATCTCAAATCCTACCTAGAGGAGCTTTAAATGATAAAATGCAGTCGTTGAAACTATGTTTCACACAAAGCTGAAATAATCAAAAAATGTTCATATGATACTGTTGCGAATGGACTGTACTCAAAAGAACATGAAATTCAGTGTTTCCAACTGCTGAGTTGATTTGGTTGAGAACAGAAGAACATTTGAGCGCAAGGTAAAGCAAACACAGCTGGCGTTCACAGATGCTTCATGACTGTTTCAGCACTGATCGACTCCTCAAATGGACCAAGCTTGAATTAATGGTTTGATTTCTGAGTCATGGTAAACTACTGTTCAAAAGTTTTAAAACACCACGATTTTTTTGCCATTTAAGCTCTTCAGGTCCAATCAATGACAAAAAAAAGGGGTACAAAATCAAGCGTACAAAATTTTGGCAGTAAACTGCCCGAGCCTTTAAGGACAACAAATGAACAAATTTTTTGTATTGTTGTACTGGTTCCTACACCTTTAAGAAGACTCTTGGAAACTGGAGAAAAGAAAGGGACTGGTACAGGAAGATGTCTGGCTGACCCGCATGGCAACAGCTTTAGCCTTTAGCTCAGATTAACCTGATTGGACAAAGTCTAAATTTCAGCAGAGAAAATAATAATTAGAGAGAGGTCTGACGGGTGAAGAACTGCAGTAATAAAGTAATAAACAGAAAATTAAAAGATTTTATGGACCCCTACTAAAAATCTACAGATGACAAAAAATGGTTCAAAACTAGGTTTAGCTGCAAAGAAAAAATATATAAATAAAATAAATAAATAAATAAATATTGCCCAGCACTAACAGGGGTGTTCTTAAACTTTTGATCGATAGTGTATGTCGTTTATGGTTACCAGCACAAAAATGCTTTCAATCGAGTTGCAAATCTACACAACTCCCACTGAGTGTTGGGATGTTGTTGGCTGTGTGTTCTTTTCTGTAAGGTACTGGAGTGTTGGAGTAGTTAGAGCATGATGGCCTACTTTCAGACTTTCAGATGCTCACCTCAAGTGAAAAGCTTTAATTATAAACATTCATTTTTTTTAAAGCACACGAAGAAATGTCAGATCAGCGTTGATTCAGAAATGTAATATCAATTTAAGCCTGTATTTTAAAACACATATATAAATATGCATAATATGCTTTTTCTTTTACCGGCTTAAAAGGGGATCATGTACTGCATAAAACACCCTCGCTCACACACACACACTTACACACACCCTCCTCTATTCAAATACACGCATTCAAATATCAACTAACCCTATTCAAATCTATTCCCAGAAACATGAAGAAGAAAAAAAAGGAGTTATTCGCTATAACTTTAAAATAAGACTACCTTTATTAAGGCTTTATAAATGGTTTACAATTAGTTTATTAATGGTTACTAAATAGTAATTAGTAAATGCCTTAAAAATCATAAATAATCAGTTATAACACATACGTAGAAAGGGCAACAATGACCTGTTGTTTGGCAAATAGTGAACCCACAGCTATCTATATCGTTGCCCTTTCTACGTATGTGTTATAACTGATTATTAATGATTTTTATAAACCCTTTATAAAAGGTAGTCTTATTTTAAAGTGGTACCAGTTATTCTAAGCTCTTCAAGCTCATGTCCATCTCTTCCCACCATTTAACCCTCCTTTTATGTTCATTCATCAGGAACAACATTCATGGTGTTCCTGGGTCAAGTTGACCTGTTGCATGTTTAATAATCTAAAATATGTCTAACACAAAAAAAAATCCCTAACAAGCAGTGTGAGTATTTTATTACTACACCATTATTTAACATTATTCTATCAATATTTAGTGCAATAGTGTTCCTTACCTCTGACAGGTACTGGTTTAATTAGGATAATTCAGTTGTTTTTACATGTTCAAGTTTCACTACTTAATTACGTTTGAAACAACAATATATATATATATATATATATATATATATATATATATATATATATATATATATATATATATATATAAAAATCACAATAGATTTACAAAACATTAAAACATAACATTGCAATTTAGATAAAACTCGACGGACGGACGGACGGATGAGCTGGGCGATATGGCCCAAAAAAAAAATCTTCGATTTAAAAAAAAAAAACAAAAAAAAAAAATCAAATTTTCTATTTAAATCGATTTTTTCCCCTACTACAAATCAAACTAAAGATGATAAAGAAATGGTTAAAAACTAGTTCTTACGGAAAAACTCAGAGAAAATCGATTTTCATAAAACACATCGTCCTTAACTGTAAATTCGAATTAATCGATAAAATCGATTAAATCGCCCAGCTCTGATAGATAGATAGATAGATAGATAGATAGATAGATAGATAGATAGATAGATAGATAGATAGATAGATAGATAGATAGATAGATAGATAGATAGATAGATAGATAGATAGATAGATAGATAGATAGATAGATAGATAGATAGATAGATAGAATAAGAAACATATTCAAACATAAATTAAAACACAGAAGAATAGAAAATGTATAAGGCTATGAAAAACTTATTATACAAGGTAAAGATCTATCTGTAAATGGAGCAGTGCAATTAAGGCAAGCAGAAGAAGTTTCAAACTTTAAAAAGGGTCAATTTGACCTGTAACATAACAGGGGGGGGGTTTAAACAGTGAAGCAGCAGTGGGGAGGTCCAAAAAACAGCACAATCCCAATTTCTACCCTCTATCTCTCCCTCTCTTTCTCTCTCTGTAGGAGAAGAAGACACACCATGGCCGCGATGACGAGATGCCAGTGACGGGAGGGTGCTCGGGAGCCGGCGGCTTGCCGACTCAAAGCTCGGCGGCTGCTCTAAAAACCTGAATGGAGGCTTGCTCGGGGGAATGCCCGGGGGGACAACCCAGAACAATCCCTCGACTCGTTCCCCTCCTCCCTCGCCACCTTACCCTCGAGAGAGCTTCAGCAGAGTGAGAGCAGGGAGCGATGAGGAACGGTGTGGAAGTGCTGACAGGGACTTACAGGTTTTTTACAGAGGAGTGGAGGCTACAGTGCGGAAGGCCAGGAAACACTGATCCCATTAAATACAAGCCAAATATATATGAACGTTTGGGATTGTACAGGGCTTTATAGGGCTATTCAGCTCCTGGAGAGCTGGTGTCCAACACAGTTTTGCTACTTTGCTGCTTAAGCACACCTAAACCCTGCTCATCCATAGATTAAATTAGGGCTGCACAATATACATCAATTAAGCATAATCATTTAAGCATTGTGTCAATGCGCAATAGTCACATCGAAGGAAGTGTGATGTCAACTAAGGCTATTAAATCAAACACGTCAGTGTTGCAATGTTTTGATTCTTGCCACAAAAAAAGATACACAGCGCTGTCTCTGTGTCTGTGTGAGTGACAGGCTGCTGCTGCCTGAGAAGCGTGCTGTTGAAAGCTGTGCTCCTCAGTCCAGCACAGTTTTGCAGCGCAGATATTTCCAGTTACAGCTGAATTCACGCTTTTAATCCCAGATTAATAAAACTTGTATTTACCTTTTAAAAAAGCCATTTAAATGACATATTAAAGGGCAGACTACTGTTGTTTTGCTGTTTTTCTCGGGTTTTGAGAGTTCGGCGCCGACTCAGCTCTTGATCAGTCTGGAAACGAGACAGCACGCTGGTGGAGGCGGTGCTGGTGGCATCAATGGCCCTGCATTGTTTATTATCGCAATATATATCGGCTAAAAAAAAAAAATAAAAAAATAAACATTTGCAATGTAAAATTTTTCCAATATTGTGCAGCCCTAGATTAAATGAATCTTTTCCATAGTTTTTTTGCACAGTTTTCCTTTCTCCAAACATAACGCTTTTGGCCTCATCCGTCCATAAAACTTTCTTCCAGTAGCTATCTGGCTTGTCCATGTGACCTTTAGCAAACCGCAGATCAGCAAAAACGTTCTTTTTAGCTTTCCTTCCTTGCAAACCTGTCATGCACATCACTGTTGTTCAGTGACTCTAGATTACAATTCCGATTCTGTCTGAAGAGGTTTTACAGTAAACCCTGTTTGCCAAAATAGGAACAAAACAGCATCATTTAGAGTTATCTAAGCAGCTTTTATTAAACAAGGTGCAAACATAACATCCTTGTATTTCAGGCAGGGAAAAGTGTAAAACACGAACATACACTGCCACATAAGAGTTTTTACATCTTTCTGACAGAAGCTCAAGCCTATACACTGAGATTCCCTCTGGCAGCTTCTACGCATAAAGCTTTTTTAATCTTGATTTATCCTGTTTCAAAAACCTCAAGATTATTTCGAATTAATAAAATTACATTACAATCTCATTAAATCATAAGCATTAAATCACAGTATAAGCTTTTATAGTATCATTTATATGACTAGACTAAACATCTGCCAAAGACAACAACAACAACTGCTTAAAATAACTGCATAGTAATATGTAGCTGATTGGATGCTCCTCCATTATAACATTATCCTATATCTATTTTCCAGTGTATAATGGCTTCAGGTCTTACTTAAACAGATTATAATATTAGACCTATTACAGGAAGATGAGACAAGTAGTCACCCTTTTAACAACGGGGGGAAAAAAATGCATCTCATCACCCAGTTATATGGGTACAACAAATTACGCTGGTGATTTCTGTATCTACTATAACTGTAGATTAAATATTATTTATAATCAGAAATAAAAGGAATCTAAGGAAAACTTTTTATGCGTTTTTGTGTTTTATGTATAAATTCTTACAGTTAGGTTGTAAAGAGCAGAAAAGCCACTCCGCTGAAGTGCAGCATTACAAAAGAGTTTCAGTTTAGTTCTCAAGCAGGCTAGCAGTGCTGGAGAGGCATGAGCATTACCCACTAATCTTGCAAAGTGCTAGCTAGCTCTTTGGCTGTTTAAAGATGAGTATAATCGGCCTGTCGCCTGCTACTAACTCCAGCTAGCACTGCTGGAACAGCCTTAGAATTACTGCTAGCAGTTAGCCACTAATGCTCCAGCTTTTGTGGAAATCTGTAAATCTAAGCTTACTGTAAATAAACAGAAGTACTTTACTCACCCAAATAAACAATTTTCAGGAGAGAAATCTGTGTAGATTAACATCCAGTACAAGAATTACAGTTTTGTTTTCGCTTAAGTTTTCGCTTAGCTTTAGCTAAATTAGAAGAAAAACATGGCCACACCCCTGTTCCTTACTAGAGTCGCATAAAATGAGCATTATAGTCCGGTGCACCTTATGTATAGAAAAAGACAGAAAATAGTATCGATAGTGTGCCTTATAGTGCGAAAAATATGATGCTGAAAATACGCTACGTGATGCACATGCACATGAATTGAGTTAAATTCCATATAACATTTGGAGAATGCAACTCACTGGTCTGTCAGGATTCTACAAACCAAAAGGTGCAAAGTATAGGGAGACGAATGCCACATAGGTGATGACAGCATGCATCACAGTTCTTTAGTCCGCTTAATAAACTGCAAAGTGCAAACTAAAAAATAAAAATAAAATAAAAAAAACTGAAACCACTAACCACTTGGTTCGGACTCTGGTCTAGATTCTCAGGTGTGAAAACGCCCTTATATGGTCGTGTGCTTCTACAGTATTAGTAAAGTACTGTTCTCAGCAAGCCACTGAAATCTATTATTGTGATGCATATCACATAGAGCAAAAAACACATATCTACACCACATATTCTCAACGTTCTGGATATTACATTTTCCTTCCATATCACCTCCCCTAATGAAAAACACGACACCCAGGTGATGGGAGAGCAGACCATCTATTAGCCTCTATTCACCGCATCTTCACCTGGACACTGCTTCCCTGTGGGGAGTCTTGTACACAAGGCAAGAATAAACACAGGTCAGGATGCTTGGCCTACAATGTAATGCCAGGTGCGGTAGTCACAAAATGCTATTCTCTAATCCCCCCCCCCTCTCCACCTTCTCAACCCCCTCTCAGCCCCCATCCCCCCATGCTTAGTTGGGGCCATATGCCACATATTACGAAACGACAGAGAGGGAAATCGGGTTGTCGGGGCGAGCAGGGAGAGACGTGACATCCTTCATTTATGAGAAATTACAGCGCTGACAAATTAGAGCTTGCGGAACCACAGACGGGACGCCAAAGTCCTGCGGTGTAACCGTACTAATCAATGTGTCGCGACAACACTCTCGAACCCAAAAAAAAAATTTGAAAAAAGAGAAAGAAAGGGGACCCCACACCAGGCCCCCCCACCCCCCCATTGCAACATCAAAGAAATCCCCCTCGAACACCCCCCCCCCCCCACCCCCGAACACACTCCTTGAACACACCTGACACGTCGCCCGAGGCCATCGAACAAAAGCCTGTGTTTAAACATGAATGAAGCCCGGCCACAAGTAACCGCCCTTCAAACGGACAGTTAGGAAATCGCATTTTCAACCGTTCCATCCATTATTCAGCAAGGGAGTGAGCGAACAAGCGCACATGGACGAGGGAACAGCCATGCTGTTTAGGCAGGGTGTACAGTAAAGACAGAGGGCTGGGAGGGCTGGGAAAAGTTTGACATAAGTTCTCAGATGAATACCTGCAGTGCTGTTGTCAAGCCCCCGCAAAGAAACAGGCACTCAAAAGATTTGTCAAAAAGCAGTGCAAGTCGGGTCAAATGACTCGGTAACGGTAATGCATTTTTCACAACCTGTTGACCAACACTGAGGTGCTCAGAGATGTGAGCGACATGAAACGTGCCTATCAAGACCAGTTCTAGCAATTTATAGGACTTTCTTTCACCTGAAATCTAGACAATTAGATGATAAGTAAGGATAAGGATAATAGCCAGACGACTAAAGGCCAATTTATACTTCTGCATTAGGGATGCACAATATAGTCATCGGGATGTGCGCATGGGCAATAGTCACAGGATGTGCAATGTCACTTAAGGCAATTAAACCAGTTAAATTAAAGTTTTGATTCTTGACACAAGAAGTAAATACACAGTGCTGTCTCCGTGTCTGTGTGAGTGACAGGCTTCTGCTGCCCGAGAAGCGCATGGCCTCCATCCACATGGTTGCGCACGAAAGGGTTTGAAAGCTGTCCCCCTTAATCCAGCACAGTTTTGCGCAGATATCTCCAGGTTCACACACTGGACAAGTAGCAGCATAGTTGCCTCTTAAACTCAGACCATACATTTTTTAAGGTGCATTAAAATGCCACGTAGTGCTTTTTCAATTCCTCATTCCCATAAAGTATTTCTTAATTATCACATTAAAATAAAACTAATCCAAATGCATAAAAATCTATAATATATGACCTATGACATAAGAGTTGAAAGGTACATGAAATGTACATCATGTCTTTCTCACAAGAAACTAAAGTAGAAACTAAAGTAGAAACTAAACTTGTTATATGTAAGTTTGTATAACCAGCAGTATTTATAGTAAAGCAGACTAAAACAAGTGCTTTAAAAAAAGATTATTAGCTGATGCTAAGTGGTTACTATGGTGTTGCCAGATGGTCACAATGTCATAATGTTGCCAAATGGATGCTATGGTTGTTGCTATGGTAAATATGCTTCTAAAAACTAGTCTAGTGAGTAAGTAGTTGATAAGAAAGAATGTATAGACACCATCTAATATCAGCTTAGATCAATACTGATCAAAGCAGAAAAACAGTGGAACTGTGTTCTCTGGAATGATGGGGCTCCACCCAATACTTTTGGATGAGGTGGGATGGAGATGATTAAACATCCTGACCTCACTGAAAAAACATTCAGCAATGGTTCAGAATCAAGTAGAAACTTCGCAGAGACAGTTACTCCAACAAAAGCAGGATAAACTCTAACATCTGTAATTGTGGAAATAAAAATGAAAATAAATGAACTGGTGTCCCAAAACTGTATTTACCTGGACCAAATGTTGGGTAGGCAAACATAGTTAAAAAGCATCCCTAAATCACAAGAAATCAAACAGTAGTAAGGTGACAGCAATGCAAAAATAATCATCCATCATAAAACTTTTAAATCATGCACAAAAAAAAATAATACCTACAGTACTGCAAATAAAAAAATGAAACATTCTATTATAATCATGGCAAACACTGTTCTCACAAAAAAAAACTTTATTCTAATCGAGCCAAACGATAATAACTCCAAGAAGTGTGCTGAAGCAGGGATTGCACTAATATCCCAGCTTTTATTGGTATTATATTTATTTCCCTGAGCTCCACTCGCGCTTTTATGGGTTTATGCACCAAAAACAGCCATAATTCATTTCTACACAACCATTCTCAAACCTCTCTTTATCCCTTAGAATAAAACAGACAGTTGCTGCAGTTACTACGCCTTCACGACTGATATATGTAAACGATGGGACTTTAACAGTTGTCTTTTTATTGCTTGTCACTTTTGACTTCATGTGAATCAGTCAGATTCACATTTTAAAGGGGTAAACAGAGATTGGAAACTAGAGTTGCAACAGTATATACAGCTCTGGAAAATAAAAAAACTCTTAAATGTATTAAAGAGAAAGATGGATGATCACAAGCCATCAAAACAAGCTGAACTACTTTAATTTTTGCACCAGGAGTGAAGGCATAAAGTTATCCAAAAGCAGTGTGTAAGACTGGTGGAGGAGAACATGATGCCAAGATGCATGGAAACTGTGATTAAAAACAGGGTTATTCCACCAAATATTGATTTCTGAACTCTTAAAACTTTATGAATATGAACTTGTTTTCTTTGCATTATTTGAGGTCTGAAAGCTCTGCGTCTTTTTGTTCTTTAAGCCATTTCTCATTTCCTGCAAATAAATGCTTGGAATGCTTGGAATTTGGGAGAAATGTTGTCCATAATTTATAGAATAAAACAACAATGTTTATTTTACTCAAACATAAACCTATAAATAGCAAAATCAGAGAAACTGATTTAGAAACTGAAGTGGTCTCTTAAATCTTTTTTTTTTTTTTTTTTTAGGAATTACTGTTTTGTTTACTTAGACACTTTCCCCAGCTTCCTCATTAGAATGGAAACGTGGCGACACCCTTGCTCACTTCGATGTAGGCATCCTTACTAGTGTCACTTAATGAGTCTTATAATGAGGTGCGCCTTATAAATGAAAATAGACGTTCACTGAAAGTGTGCTTTATAATCCAGTGCGCCTTATAGTCCAAAAAATAAAAAAAATAAGAAATAAACGACTGCATGCAAACTAAAGCTAGCCTTGTATATTTGGCAGCTGTTGTTGCTCTTTGTCATTGTATCACTGTATCACTGTATCACACTCATACAGAACAGTGACTTCTATATACACAATTACAACTCTACAAGAAAGAGCCCAGTAAAAATGAATTATGGTTGTTTTTTGAACATAAACTCACACAAACGTAATAAGCGAAGCTCAGCAGAACAAAAACACAGTGCAAGCAAAAGGTAGGACACAGATGCTTTAAAGTGTTCCTGAAAACTACAGCGCGTGAACTTTAATAGCACTGCAAGACGTTTCGCTGCAACATATTAAACCAGTCAGGGCAACTCTCCAACTCCGGCTTAGGGAGTGGAGGCACTGGTAACACTGTATCTGTAAACCGAGGGAGTGTGTAAGTGTAAACATTCGGAGCGGAGTGTTTAGCACACGCAGCGAGTTACAGAAGCACCGTTTCAGACGGGGAGAAGCTCCTCATCGCCAGAGGACATCTGGAGAAGAGGAGCTTCTTCAGCCAGCAACATTTAAAAGACTAAGCTTAAGGACTAAACAGCAACATTTATACCAACATTTCACAGTTAAAGGGCCCGTATACTGAAAATCAAACATGCATCTCAACATGTCAACACGTATATATTTTAACCATTATACATAATCAGGTCCATATACTAGGGGTGTTACAATTTCGATATTTTATCGAAATCGATCGAAATTATGTCATGGTGTCGAGCCTCAAAGTCAAAAAGAGGATCGACTCGCGCTGCGCAAATGGCGCAGCGAGTGGACATTCTCATCTTCTTAAAGAAAAACTAAAAAAATATATATAAAAATAACAGTTGTTTTTTCTAACCTCAAATATGTTAATAGTTTCGGTACCTTAAGGAGCATCTTTCTCTCAGATAAAGTTAACAATATATCTTTGTTAAAGAAAAAAAATTGTCATATTCATATGTCTTATTTATCATATTCACCCTGAAATCGGAAATAAAATTGAATCGAGGATTTAGAGAATCGTGATACCACTACCATATGCAGATATAAGTCTGTAAAACAGGCTGTTATTATGAATTGACTGTTTTTGTGATGTTCAAAGACAAAAAACGAAAGGCTGTGTGTGTATTGGAGCAAGATTTTGATGACGCGATACATATCACAATACAAAGCTTATGAATCAATATATTTTGCTATATATATTGCAATACAATAAACAAGATGATACATTGTGATTGTTTATCAAATCATATGCAATTATTCATCCAATCAGAACAGTGATATCGAAAGACAGATATAGCAGGAAATTTGCCTCCAAATAAATATAATAAAGTTCATAATTAGCAATTCTTTGGATTTAAACAATTTATACAGAGTGTGAGAATAAATACAGTATTACAAAGCAAAATATTAGAATACTACTACAGTGCAGCCAATCAAAACAGAGCTTCATTGCACAGATCAGTCTCAAAAGCACAGCCCGCTTTAATTAGAAGAGCTGAAGAGAGTAGCTGGAAAAGGTCAAGCTAAAGTGAATTATAAATGGTTTTGGTACATACAGCCATAGAAATAAATCCTAGGTTTAGTCAATCTCAGTCTGGATCAAAGAGAGAGAGAATCATTCCCTTTCTAGATGACTTGATTACCTGATCCCACCTACTCTTTTGATTAAATCACTCCTTTATAAACTAACATTGTGATAAACTGTGGTAAATTAAGATGGTGAGTCTGCCTTAGACTAGTTGCCATCCTCCTTTATAAACAATGTTTAGGCTACTTATATTCTAGTGCACCTCATAAAATTACCAGACTCTGATCCTGCAGATTCTGGTCCCTTGATTCTTACATGAAATGTAAAATTTACTGATGGTCAGTGATGGTTTGGACTGGAGAGCCATGTCATCTGATGGTGTTGAGCCACTGTATTAGATGAAGTCTATCACTTCATGCTTCCCTCTGCTGACAACTTTTATGGAGATGCAGATTTTATTTTCCAGCAGGACTTGGCACACTGCCCACACTGCCCACAAGTAACAATTGGTCTTATGTAATATTCTAATTTTCTGATACACTGATACACTTTTTGAGTTTTCATTGGCTGTAAGCCATAAGCATCAAAAATAAAATAAATAAATGCTGAAAATAGATCACTCTGTGTGCAATACAGAAGATGTATGAGATGGTACTGCGACATTTTAACGATAATTAATTAATAACTAATGAATAATTCATTTTTTCAACCATCTTTCTTGGTGGTGACACAACAAACAAACACTTTCTTTTCTTCCAATGACACAAAACTGCCATATATCCACAGCGGTGCCCTCCGTTAAAACGAATAAGCACCTAAACTACTCACTACACCAAGCTCCACATAATCCTTAATTAAATGCACCGCTGCTGTTCCCCGAGGCAGAAGAGACACGTGTAAAATGTCAGCCATCATGAGCGATTGAAGATATGCTCAACGAAAGATGGGTTTTCTATTACATTCTCAGACAACCTTTCCGAACCCTCAGAGTCTGAATAGTACTCCCGCTGCTGTTTAAATGTAATGGACCCGCGGTGAACTCGGACGTCCACTTCCACAGAGCGTGCCTAACTTTAGACGCATTCAATTGAGCAGAGGTGGAAGTGATGTTGCAGCAGAGTGTGTGGATGAAGAACATAAATTAATTAACTTCCATACAGAGCTGAGAAACCAGGCACTGCAAGGCTCTGCACAGCACAAGGTGGGCTGTAAACCAAGCCAAAGGTACCTCAGACATTGATAGAGGTGAATGGGAAAGCTGTACACTGGTGGAGCACCACTTCTCGCACAGCATTCAGGAGCACAGTGAGAGAGGCAGTAACAGTTAAGAGTCTTACTGAGTCTTGAATGTGGCTTTTACTGAGTTAATATGAGGCAGGATGAGGTGAGGCATCTCTGAGCATTCAGGTATTTTTATTCACTTACATTGCTCCCAAGCCTGAAAAGTCTAGAACTATTCAGACTTTTGACAGTGTTGACCCACTACTGTGCAAAACCAACCATTTTATCTTCTGATAAAGAACGATATTAACGACAATACATAAGAACCTTACAAAATGACGATAAAACAACAAAAACCATGGTCTACTTAGAATTTTAGCATGAGCACAACAACCAAGCTCACAAAAAGTGTGAGAGAAAATCCAAATATAACCAAGATTTTTTTTAAAAAGCTAAAGAGGAAACTATGATATAGTGATTCAACACCATCACTTCTAAAGCCCTGTGCGGACAAGATTAGTTTCTCTGGGGAACGTCTGTGAAAAATATTACACACTTCTACTCAGTGATAAAACTCTTGCATCCAGACTGCAATAAAAAAAAAAGGAGGACCAGTGAGTTTTTAGGCTTTCATGGTCACATGACATCACATTCAGTAGCTCCTCCATTTCCACTCGCTGTGGTGTTTTTTTACATGGATCTCTGAAGAAACATGCACCCAAAGTGTAATTACGGTGCGTGGCAGTGGACAAAAAGCTATTTTATTAAACGCGAGGCGATGAAACTCAGAGATGTCGATCTGGACAGGACTAAAATTACCAGAGGACCACGGAGTTCAGCAAAAAACAGTAGATAATTCAGCCTGTAATCTTCTCGGAGGACGTCTGAGGAAAACACAAACATGGTTGTTCCGGACGGGAATAAAATCACAGACGAAAAAAAGAGAAAATTACCTCAGGACTCCCTGAGAAACTAATCCCGTCCAGATAGGGCTTAACACAGTTAGACTAAGTCTGAGAATTGTGGCTTTTAGTGAGTTAAAATATCTCAGATCATCACACTATAAGCCCTAGTAGCAGCTTAAAAGCTCTTTGACCAGCCTGACAGTTATCAAAAGCAACAAGACAAGCATCAAGACTTAGACTGATCAGTGATTTCGGCTTCTAATTAGTTATATGATGAGTATAGATAAGGTGCAACATCTCAAAGCATCTCAAGCCCAGAACCCACTGAATAAGCTTTACTGCTTTCAAAAGCATCAAAACTGTGCAGAATAGTCTGAGAGCTGTAAATGTAGCTTTTAGTGAGTCTCATCTCAGAGAATGCCTCTAATTGCATTGTTCCACTATTCTAAAAGGCACTGGGTCAGCTTTATATTTTCTGAAGCACCAAGACACGGGCAGGTTCAGAGGTTTTATATCATCATTACAACAACAAGCTGAGAAGGAGGAGGAGGAACCTGAGAAGAACCAAACTCACAATAGGTCACCCTGGTCTAGTTAACTAGTATTTTAGCTAATTACCTAAAACAAACAGTTGTTTGTTTTACCTAAAACAAACAGTTGTAAACTCACAGATACACAAATACAGAAGAACACAACAAGCTAAAACAAAACAAGATGAGATAAAACATCTCAAAGCATCTCAGAGCATCCATCCTCCTGTACAGTTCCCCTGTAACCTAGGAGCCTAGAAGGTCCTGGAGCAGCTTCACAAACAGCAAGTTGTAGCGGAGGAAACAGAGAGAAAACCAAAAAGTTTCCATCCTCTTGACATCTGGACATCTGGAGAAGAGGAGCTTCTTCAGCCAGCAACATTTAAAAGACTAAGCTTAAGGACTAAACAGCAACATTTATACCAACATTTCACAGTTAAAGGGCCCGTATACTGAAAATCAAACATGCATCTCAACATGTCAACACGTTAATATTTTAACCATTATACATAATCAGGTCCACATACTAGGGGTGTTACAATTTCGATATTTTATCGAAATCGATCGAAATTATGCAAAACAAGATGAGATAAAACATCTCAAAGCATCTCAGAGCATCCATCCTCCTGTACAGTTCCCCTGTAACCTAGGAGCCTAGAAGGTCCTGGAGCAGCTTCACAAACAGCAAGTTGTAGCGGAGGAAACAGAGAGAAAACCAAAAAGTTTCCATCCTCTTGTATTGTCCCCAAAAAGAAGCTCAAAAGGCCCTGTGTTAGCTTTACAACTTGCAGAAGCAACAAAGCAAACAGCAAAAGTTACAGATTATAGAAGTTATAGAGTCTGTGAGATGTGAATTGTGAATGTGGCATTTAGAGATATTTTTCTCCTTAATATATATATATATATATATATATATATATATATATATATATATATATATATATATATATATATATATATATATATATATATATCAGTACATCACAAAACAGCTCAGAGCATCCCTTCCTCTCACATTCCAAGCTTACAAAAGAAGGTCAAAAAAAAGATGAAACATCTCAGAGCATCCCTTCCTTCTGCTTTGTTTCCTGGAGCAGCTTCACAACAAAATGAACAGCAGGAGGAACCAGAGGAGAACCAAACTCTCTCAAAAGAAGGGCAGAAAAGAAGAAATAGAAAAGAATACAACAAGCTAAAGTGACGGAAGATGAGATGAAACATCTCAAAGCATTCATTCTCCTGCGTTGTTCCCAAACAACCAAGAGTTCTGGAGCAGCTTCACAACTATCAGTTCATAGTAACGAAGTAACTACTGTGCAAACATGGCTATTTAAGTAGATTACTTTCTGTAAAGTATAAAATTATAAAGTTACTTAAGACAGCAAAACAACAAAATCTCCAGTGTAGTGAACCAAACTAAAATGTGAGCTAACACAAACACAACAAACTGAAGAGCAGGAGGAACCAGATCAGAACCAAACTCTCTCAGAAGAAGAATACAGCAAGCTGAAATGAAGCAAGACGCGGTGAAAAATTTCAGACATTCTCAGAGCATCCATCCTCCTGCACTGTTCTCAAATAGCCCAGTTATGAACCTAGAAGGTCCTGGAGCAGCTTTACAGCTTTCACTTTAGAGTAACTACTGTGTAAACATGTCCAGCTGACTTAAGACAGCAAACCAACAAAAACCCTGGTCTAGTCAACTAGCATATTACAAACATAAACACAGGAATCACAGCTTTCAGTTTATAGTAACTACAGTGTAAACATGGAGTATAAACAAACAACAAAACCATTCTAGTTTACTAACCAAGTTAGCATGTTTGATAACATTAACTACCTATAGAAACACAACAAGCTGTATAGCAGAAGGGACCAGAGGAGAACCGAACTCTCTCAAAAGAAGGACAGGAAAGAAGAAATACAAAAGAAAGCTAAAAGTGTAGCTACTGTGCGAACCTGGCTAGCTGCTAGTAGTTAGTTCATCTACTGGAAAGTGTAAAATTAAAAAAAGTGACTTAAGACAGCAAAACAATGAAAAGCCTCGTCTAGTCTAGTAGCTAGGTAGATAGCATGTTAACTAGCGTTAACTACCAAAAACAAAAACACAACAAACTTTAGAAGAGGAGGAACCAAAATTGAACCAAACCCTCTCAAAATAAGAATACAATAAGCTACAATGAAGCAAGATCATCTCAATCAAACCTTCTCAGAGCATCCATCCTCCTGCATTGTTCCCAAATAACCTAGGAGTCTATAATATCCTGGAGCAGCTTCACAGCTTCTAGTTTATAGTAACTACTGTGCAAACATGGCTCTGCTAGTTCACCCTTTGAAAAGTGTAAAACTTAAAAAGTGACTTAAAAAAGCAAAGCAACAAAAAACGCCGGTCTAGTTAGCACCTAGCATGTGAGCTAACATAAACAGAACAAGCTGTAGAACCGGAGGAACCAGAAGAAAACCAAACTCTCTCAAAAGAAGGACAGAAAGAAGAAATAATACAGAAGAATAAAACAAGCTCAGACCTTCTCTGAGTTTCAGTTTATAGTAACTACTGTGAAAACCTGGTGCTGAATTTAAAAAAGTGGATTTAAACAACGAAACAACAAAAACCCTGGTCTAGTTAACTAGCTAGCATGTCAGCTAACTAGATACCATAAACATAAAATGAAGAGCAGGAGTAACCAGGGAATACTCAAACACCCAGAAAATAAGAAATACAGAAGCAGCACAGACCTTCTCAGAGCATCCATCCTGCATTGTTCCAAAATAACCTAGAAGCCTAGAAGGTCCTGGAGCAGCTTCACAGCTTTCAGTTTACAGTAACTACTGTGTAAACCCAGGTGTAAAATTAAAAAGTGGATTAAGACAGCAAAACAACAAAACCATTGGTCTAATTAACTAACCCAGCATGTAAGCCAAACACAACAAACAGTACAGCAGGAGGAACCAGAGAAGAACCAAACTCTCTCTTATATAAAGGACAGAAAATAAGAAATACCAAAGAATAAAACAAGCTAAAGTGAAGAACACAGAACATACTCATGTATTGTTGTCGCTGTTTATAGTAACTACTGTATAAACCTGGTGTAAAATTAAAAAGTGACCAAAAGACAGCAAAACAACAAAAAACCCTGGTGAAGTTAACTAACCTAACATGTGAGGAGGAACCAGATCACAAACAAACTGTCTCAAAAGAAAAATAAAACAAGCTAAAACGAAACAAGGTAAGATAAAACATCTCAAAGCATCTCAGAGCATCCATCCTCCTGTATTGTTCCAAAACCTCCTAGGAGTAAAGAAGGTCCAGGAGCAGCTTCACAGCTTTCCGTTTATAGTAACTACTGTGTAAACCTGGATACCTAGCTAAATATTAAATTAGCATGTGAGCTAACAGAAACACAACAAGCTGTAGAGCAGGAGGGACCAGAGGTGAACCAAACTCTCTCAAAAGAAGAATACAACAAGCTAACGTTACAACGAAGCAAGAGGAGGTGAAACATCTCAGAGCTTCTTAAGATCATCCATCCTCCTGCACTGTTCCTGGAGCAGCTTCACAGCTTTTTAAGTTTATAATAATTACTGTGTATACCTGGTGTAAAATTGACCCCAACAAAGTGACCAAAAGACAGCAAAACAACAAAAACAACTAGAAACCTGGTGTAGTAAACTAAACACCTAGCATGTGAGCTAACACAAACACAACAAGCGGAAGAGCAGGAGGAACCAGAGGAGAACCAAACTCTTTTAAAAGAAGGAGATAAAAGAAGAAACACAGCAGATAAAGAGGAGAAACAGCAGCTGGAGAAGTTAAGCTGCTGCTGCAGTGGGGCTGGTTTAGTTTGGGGGAGTGTGTCGGTGGCGGCAGCCGGGTAGCCGGGTCGCCGGGCGACCGGGTGAGCGCGAGCGGCGGTACCGGCGGACGGGGAGAAATGAACGGTCACTCACTTCTCGCGCGCCTGGCTGTCGGACGGAACCACAGCTCCCTTCCCTTTAGCGTACATGGTGGATCTGCTGTGGACTGGGTTTCTGCAGTTCTCCTGTTTTACCCGAACCCGCGCGCACTCGACACCTGTCAGAGAAAGCAGGCAGCAGGAAGGCGCTCCATCTCCTCCACAGCCACAGCAGCCGCTTCTCTCTCTCTCTTTCTCTCTTTCTCTCTCTCTCTCAGTGTTTCACCCGCCGCTCCCCCTCTCTCCTCTACATCTCCAGCAGCGGCCACAAATCAGCCACAGTTTCTACTGGTGGACTGAGCGCGCGCGCGAGAGAGAGAGAGAGAGAGAGAGAGTAGAGCGGGGGAAGGGGGGCTTGAAACCGGCCACTGGTGGAGCTTTTTTTTTTTTTTTTTTTCAATCGCTGTTCCAGGAGTGCGCGCGCCCTCCCTCTGCTGTGGGTAGAGAGGGAGGGGCTTCTTAAAGGGGAACGCGCACCATCACTACTATCACTCTAGTACAGCTCCCTCACTCTTCTCGCTCACTCTCCTCTCTCACTCTCCTTCCTCAGTCTACACAAACTTTTCCTAGCCATTCCAGCCTCACAACACTGGGCTGAAGTCGTGTCTCACTATACAAGAGATGTCTATTAACTTTCTGCTCCTTTCTGAAAGTATATATGTTACATTTTCACACTATTAGACACACCACACTATAAGGTATCAATGAAAAAGTCTATTTTCATGTCTGTTCTCATACAAAAGTTGCACCAGATTATAAGGCGCATTATGTGACACCAGTAAGGAACAGGGGTTTTGCCATGTTTCTCTTCCAATTCACAGATTTCTGTTCATTTGGGTGAGTAAAGTGCTTCCGTTTATTTACAGTCAGCTTAGATTTCCAGATTTACACTAAGGCTGGGTGCAGCAGCATTAGCATTAATGGCTAATGCCAGTAAGCCAGAGCGACATTAGATGCTTTTTTCATACATACACAAGGTGAACCAGATTATAAGGCACAATATGTGACACTAGTAAGGAACAGCGGTGTTTACCTTCATGTTTTTTTACTTCTAATTCACAGATTCCTCTCCTGAAAAATGTTTATTTGGGTGTGTAAAACGCTTCCGTTTATTTACAGTAAGCTTAAATTTCCAGATTTACACTAAGGCTTAGTGCAGCAGAATTAGCTGAATTATGGGAGAAATGTCTGTAGTTTATAGAATAAAACAACAATGTTCATTTTATTCAAACATAAACCTGAAAATAGCAAAATCAGAGAAACTGATTCAGAAACTGAAGTGGTCTCTTCATTTTTCCTGTATGTTGTTTTTAAATAACAAGTGTTTATTTTGAGGTACTACATCAAAACTGTAAGACAATAAGATATTATTTTGTAATACCCAGGCAACTTGTGATTCATTTGTGTTAATTTGAGATATTACATATAGAACCAATTAAATAATTTTTAAAAATTGTGACAATAAGTGAATGACGAAGTAAACATTTTTCCTAAATCAAAACTTGAACAAAATAACATTTCCTCCAAGCGTATTTACATATCTGTCCAACGTTGTTGAGCTAGAACAGCTAGCTCTGTAGTTTGTGCCTAAGCTAATTGGATCCTAAACCAATTGAGAAAATAATTATTTAGAGTATTTGTTTGTGAATCTAGATCATACTTTTTAGAAAATACGTTTTATAAGTCTTTATTTTAAGATATTTCCTTATTTAATCATGAAAGGCTTTTAAAAGCCAGTGTATGCTTTCTGTGTGACAGATGTAGGGCTATGTCTAATGATTAATTTGGCAGTCAAATAATCTGATTATTCTTTTTTCGATTAGTCGATTAGTCAACAATTTCTGCCATGTCCTCCATCTTTAAAATGATAGAAATAGCTAAACATGAGATTTTAAAGGTATTTAAATGACTGGATGTTGTTTAAATATAGAAAGTATTGATATTTAGTGATTAAATATGTAATTTGTTGTGTTTGGACACTTTTGGAGTTGAGTGTAAACTGTGTGAGTGAGACATTTACCCATCTTCCATTGTGCTTCTGTCCTCAGCGGTACTATTAGAAATCAACAATTAGTCGACAATGAATTTTGTAGTCGACAAATTTAAATAATCGACATTGTCGATTATATCGACTAATTGTTGCAGCCCTAGATGGATGTAACTTCACTTCATAGTCAGTTGTTATAATCAGTAGTGCTATACATTTTGAGTCAATTCATTCCTTAGTATCAACACATTTCGATTACTTTCCATTGGGTGGTTTCCCAAACTCCCAAACAGCTACCACCAGAGGACATGGCTTGATTCAGTGGTATCATAAGGGGTCCACTGGGGCAGATCTAAGACATTAGCTCTGCTGGTCAGAGAAGGATCCCTGTGGTGGACTGTGACACAAATCGCTTACGGTAGCTCATTACCTTGACCGCCCATGCTGGCTTCGCTCATGTTTATCCAAAACATCCCGCAGTCTCTCCCGGCCTCCCTTCCGGCCGAGCTCAGTCTGAGCCGTGGCTGAGTCACGGCTACAGGAACTGCCTCGCAGGCCCACAGGAAATGCTTTAAGTTGCATTATGAGTACATAACCTGCTACACATCCGCTAATAACAGCCTGCCAACGTCTCAAAAGACCCCTGAAGAATGACCTGAATCAGAAGGAGATGCTGTTGATGAGGATCTACTACTTTGATGAACAGGGAAGCAACTAGCTGTTAATTTCTCACTATTTTATGTCTTATATACAGTATTTTTCACACCATAAGGAGCAACTAAAATCCCCAAAATTGTCAGTGTGCCTTATGTATGAATTCTACCTGTAAAGCCTAGTCTGTAAAGCCACTCTGCTTAAGTACAACGTTATACAGGAGTTTCAGTTTAGTTCTCCAGCATTGGGGCTGGAGTAGCATTAGCATTAGCGACTAACTGCTATTCCCCCATTCAAAGGTGAGTATTATCGTCCTGTAGCTGCTGGAGCAGCTTTAGCATTACCTGCTAACTGCGCTAGCTCTTTCCTTGTTCAGAGAGGAGTATATCGGATTGTAGCCTCCGTGTTTACCATGTTAAAACAAGTTACGTGAGATGAACCGCTAGCTAATATTTCCCTGACCCAAATAAACTGTTTTCAGGAGAGAAATCTATGTAGATTAGTATCCAGCGCTCGTTTGACTTTAAAAGAAAGTATTTTTTTGTTATAATTTTGTCTACTTAGCTTAGCTTTACTTAACTCAGTTAGCTACCCCCCACCACCACCACAGCGGCAAAACCTGCTGAATTAGAAGTTCCTTGTTGTGTCTTTTAAAACGCACCTTAAAATCCTGTGTGCTTTATGTATGAACATATACGTTCATTGATAGTGTGCCTTATAATACAGTGCGCCTTTTTGTCTGAAAAATACGGTAATCATATTTTGCTTACTTTGGTCCATCAACGTCCTGCAATAAATTGAAGTGCCACTCAGGCTTCACATGTTCCAGCAGACTGAGACGCTGTCATTGCTGTCATTGTGATCCAAGGATCACTGGTTTGAATGTCATGTAATGTAAATGCTATTTCCACCACGGCCAAACATTTGAACAGATATAAAATAATTATGTATAATTTACCTTAATTAAATTATTTATAAATATCAGAATTTCATCTACAAAAACATGTAGTATGTTGCTTATACATATTTTAAATCATAAAAATGCATAAAAACTTTTCTTTCCACACAAACCACATTAACAAGACCAAGTCAGAATTTTGATTTTCCTCTTTAAGAAGCTTACCATCCAACATGCTCCTAAAAGCACCATAAATCCCAACAGATGAAACTTCTTCCTGTCTGTTTTCCTTGTTTTTACCTGGTTCGGTCGCCCAACATGTGGATCCACATGCTAGTGGGGTCTGTCAGTATTTAGAAAACCCATGATCAGCAGAGAGCAGTGAGTTTCACTGCCGCCTTCATAAAGTTTCTAAGCACTTTCTCACGCATATTTCTATCGTCCGGAAATTTGAGCTGTTTTGGAGATTCACCCGTAATGAATCAAACTTCTCTTATGACATTTATTAGTTACTGAGATTCAGCTAATCTATCATCTTGGTTGTTGCTAAGCTGACACAAGAAACAGCTGTGGTGGTGCAGAAAGTGCATTTGCATTTGGTGTGTATTGACCTTTAGACTCATTCGAAGCGTTACCACATCTTTTTAAACTGCTGCTAAAGCAACATCATTGAACAGCTGAACACGCTTGGAGGAGAACACTAACTGCAGTTCTGTTACATCAGCTAACTGACACCCACACTGGCTAGCACATCACCATAGCCATGTAGTACTCTCGCGATTATAGCACAACCAGTCAGAGACCAAACATATCTTAGGCTTGGCTGATTGACTACATCTGTGACGATCATGTTCAGCTGATTTCTACCCAATCTTTATCTTAAAGAACCTAACTTGTGGAGTACACTGTTATCTCGATATTCAGATAAGTTAATTCGATATTCAGAAGGTCATTTTAGTTGAGGTTTGCTTTGTTTCTTTAAGAGAACCAGGGCAGGTCATGCTTTCGTGCTGTTTCTTTCTGCCTTTCTTTCTGTGGGAAGGGCACAACCACAGCACAGCTGACTGCATGTTTGTGGGGCTTCTGCTTCAGCAACGAAATTTCACATTGATGACTATATTCCACAGCCATCTCCCGATGAGTGAGCAAGTAAGGGAGGGAGGGGGAGTGAGAGGGAGAGAGATGGAAGGAGAAAGGACGAAGGAGATAGTGAGAGATGTAGAGAGACTTCACAAGACACCCCAAGAATAATAAACACTGGCATTCTCCAGCCACTGCAACACAAGCCAGAGAACCAAGAGCATCAGGGCAGGGAAGGTCTTGGGTTTGTGCTGAGGGTCATCAGGGGAGTCTTGTTCTCTGGCTTGTCCCAAGGACCTTTAGGGCAGGTTGGGTTCTCTGGCCTGTGCCAAAGGGCATCAGAGCATGCTTGGTTCTCTAACTTATATTGGGCAGTGTCAGGGCAGATTTGGTTCTCTGGCTTGTCCCAAGGACTATCAGGAGAGGCTTGGTCTTCTGGCTTGTCCAGAAGAACATCAGGGTTCATGCTTTGGCTTGTGCTGAGGAACCTCACTTCAGACTTGATTCTCTGGCTTGTGCCATGGATCATCAGTGCAGGGTTGCTTCTCTGGCTTGTGCCAGAGACCATTAGAGTAGGCTTGATTCTCTGGCTTGTGCTGAAGATCCTCATTTCAAGACTTGATTCTCTGGCTTGTACTGAGGACCCTTAGTTCAGACTTGGTTCTTTGGCTTGTGCCGGGGACCATAAGAGCAGGCTTGGTTCTTTGGTTTGTGCTGAGGACCATTTAGAGTAGGCTTGGTTCTTTGGTTTGTGCTGATGACCATTGGAACAGGTTTGGTTCTCTGGATTGTGCTAAAGACCCTCAGTTCAGATTTGGTTCTTTGGCTTGTGCTGAAGTCCCTCACTTTAGATTTGGTTCTTTGCTTGTTCTAAAGACCATTAGAGCAGGCTTGGTTGTCTGGTTTTGTGATGAAAACCATCAGAATAGACTTGATTCCCTGGCTAGCGCTATTAGGGGATAAGATCAGGCTTGGTTCTTTGGCTTGTGCAGAAGACCATCCATATAGACTTGGTTTTCTGTCTTGTGTTGGGGAGTGTCAGGGTATGCTTTGGTCTCTGGCTTGTGCTGTTTAAGCATCAGTGCATGCTTAGGTATCTGGCTTGTGCCATGTGGGCATCAGGGCAGGATTGGTACTTTGGTTTGTGCCAGAGATTTTCATTATTCACTATTCTCACTTGTTGAATCATTCAGCTTACGAATTCAAATAATTCTTCCGGCACCCTGGGGACACCAGACATCTCAGTATCTCAGTTGTTTTCTCTGCAGCATTTGAGTCCAGATACAGGGGATTTCTCCAGCTATCTTGAATGTTTGCAATGGTGCAACTCTTCCTTCAGCAGCAGTCTGAGAAGCAGGGACGGTGGTGGTGGACCAACAGTGCACGACAAACAAGTGTGGTGTATTGCATCATTGTGCAAAAATGCACCAAACCTCAAGAATCCTGCCTTCCTACCACAGGGAACACATGTCTCGTTCTCTCTTTCTCTCTTTCTCTCATTCTCGGTCATTCTCTTTGCTTATCTGTCTCCAAAATGTTCAGTCCATCATCGTACGTGCCCATTTCAATTCTTGAAGGCACTAAAGATCTTGAAACTTTATGGCTCTCATTGTATTGTATTTTTAACCAAACTCTGAACAGGAGCCATTAAAAAAAGAGCAGAAATGTAGGGAACGGTACGGGCGTGCATAATATACATGCATTTCTGCCCCCCTAAACCCCCTCACCCCCCCACCCGTGTTGAATTGGATTGGTAGGGGCAGGCTTCAAGGAAAATATCTCATTATTAGTGCCAGGAAGAAATCCTCTTTGCTCTGGGCTGCGTGTTGTGGGTGTTGGAGCGGTGGGGGCTGGGTGGGTTGAATAGAGCGTAGCTCTGGGTGTGTGTGTGTATGTGTGTGTGTGTGTGTGTGTGTGTGTGTGTGTGTGTGTGTAAGGGAAAGAGAGCGAGAGAATAAAAATGCAGAACGGAGGGTGAGCGAGATACTGGAATAGGTACATGGTTAATGGCAGGGCTGCAGTATTTCTGCACATATAGGTGGGTGAGCAGTGTTGTGATTAAGACAGACGGCAGGCATTGTACACAGAGGCCTTATATTATTATTTTTAAGGTGGAATTTCATCGTAATTAAATGGTTAAGACGTCAGTCACAACAATCCATCAAAATGGTTTGTGTAATTTGTGTGATTTTAGAGAAACTCTCCAGGTCAGGGTTGTTCATAATGATTGTAAATGTACTGTATATACATTAACTGCACATTTCAAGTTGTTGTTTGATGTACAAGCAGCAAAAACAGTAAGTATTATACAGTAGTAAATGCATTAAGCAAAATGATTGGGGTTAAAAATGGCCAGACTCAATGTTACAAGTCTATTTTCAACCCTGTTATTTTGCCTTAGTATGAAGCATGCTGATTTTCCTCAAGGACCTGTGGAAAACATAATGAACTCTGCTTTTATTAGCTGTTTTACAGCAACGGCAACGGCTCACAGAACCCACGTATTGTAGAATATTTTTAACACTGTAACAAAAACACTGTAATTATTCCCTAGTCCTACCAGATAGTGCTGCTGTTTTCTTGTTGTGTACTCTCAGCATATTGTGTTGTTAGCAAGCTGAAGAGAATGTTCTTAGCCTTGCTTATAGCCTTGGCCACAGTCGTTTTAGCGATCTGTAGCGCATCAGTCAATTACGCATCGTGCAGCTTGATTTTGGACATGTTGGTGTGTTTTGGTATGGTGAGGGTGTAAAAAGTGTGCCTTGTGCAGCTCAAAATGAGCAAAAGGCAAGAACTCATTCCCTTTAAGAGGCAGGTGTGCTCTGACTTTGGCGCATTCATATCTTAACATTGTGGTGCTTTGTGTGTCTCAGCAGAGGATACTGACCTGTGCATTATGCTGTGAAGGTACTGCATCAGCTCAATTAAGGGAGCAGTAATGTTATTTTATTCTTTATTCTGTTTATTGTTGAGATAAAAGTCAGGTTTGGACTCTGCACAATGCTACAACATTGTAGACCGCATGGCTAAGATACTGTAGAATTGAGCGGCTGACAGTTGACTGTTGTCATGGTTTTAATCAGTCAGCATTTGGGTGGAAAGTATAGCCTTCCCCATTCCCACTATTTAGAAGTGGTGTTTAGCGTTCTCCTCCAAGCGTGTTGAGCTTTTCAAAGATATTCCATCAGTTTTAGCTTGAAAAGTATGCAGATGTTAGGGTTTTCATGACATGGAGGAAGCACATGGTTGCCGTTACCCTTCCATTACTGATAGCATCATGTGATAGGGGTAGTTCTAGCTTGTGGGCGGGGACTGGAACTGACTTCCAAGCCATGCTTGAACTCTTTCTTTGACTTCATTTGCTTGTTTTTTTGGGGGGTTTTGCTTAAAATTTCAAACAGATACCCACTTATATGAGTTTGTGTTTTTGCGTCTTCACAGAGTGGCGGGGGTTGGAGTGGTCTAGGGTTGAAGTGGGGTATCGGAGCCCGAACGAGGGGCCACAGAGACGGTGGGGAATAATGGGCCACCGTGACCTACATATTCGCATGGCTGCTCATTACCATACTTCCATCCGGCCCGAGCCGAGCCAGAGCCCGTGTGACTCCGAGCTCGAAGGAGGACGCAGGAGCGGGCCGCATGCGTCACGGCTCTTTGTTTATTTTAATCGCCAACCACACCCCCCCCCCCCCATATTCAACCCCCACCACCACCCCCCCATCCCTCTCGCCTGCTCATCCCTGCAGAGGCCCATTCATTTGCGTATCAGCAGATGCCCTTTGCTTGATTTATATTGCCGCCAGCAGTGCCTCACTTGCTCGGAAAGGGGGAAATATTTAATTAAACCGGGGCTGGGTGGGCCATTCAGGGTACTTAGGAAAGTGGGGGCTGGGGGGTGGGGTACGGGGGTCCATCTCGCATCAATATAATCCAAGCACCAGGTGGATTGAATGGCTGTGGGTTGTGAGTAGCTCCGAGGTTCGAGAGGAAGGAATTGCATTTACACTTGACACTTCCTGACCATGTGATTATTGCTGCACTATCCCCCCGCCCCGCCCCCCCGCCCACACTTACTGGCCAAATGAAGTAACGTAATCACGCTCGTACTCGCAGGTACAGATAATACATGCACTCAGGTGCAGCGCCGAATTGAAGAACTGCACTACAAACAGCAGTCCATTTTTACCGAGAGGAACACTATCATACTATATTATTGTAGCTACTGAATGGATAGAATTAAATATATATGGTTTGCAGTGGAGAAGCTGCTACCTATCTGTTTTATACTATATAAACATTTCCAGTTAAATAGACCAATAGAAGTGGTCTGAGATTATGTGAAATTATATATTTTACTGTCCTCACTCATAAAGTTTTATTCCAACAGTGATGACGTAAGTTAATTTCAAGTTCTTTCATTGATTTTGAAGGTTTGTACTTTAATTTTGATGCCTGCAATTAAGATTGTAAAGATGTGTAGTTGATTATGAGGTCTGGAATTAAAATTTTGAAGGGTTGTAGCTGATTTTGGAGGTTTGTTGCTGATTTTGAAGGTTTATAGTTGATTTTGGAGGTTTGTAGCTGATTTTAAAGGTTTGTAGTTGATTTTGGAGGTTTGTAGCTGATTTTGAAGGTTTATAGTTGATTTTGGATGTCTGGAATTTATATTTCAAAGGCCTGTGGTTGATTTTGGAGGTTTGTTGCTGATTTCGAAGATTTGTAGTTAATTTTGGAGGTTTGTAGATGATTTTGAATGTCTGGAATTTAGATTTTGAAGGTTTGTTGCTGATTTTGAAGGTTTATAGTTGATTTTGGAGGTTTGTAGCTGATTTTAAAGGTTTGTAGTTGATTTTGGAGGTTTGTAGCTGATTGTAAAGGTTTGTAGCTGATTTTGAAGGTTTATAGTTGATTTTGGATGTCTGGAATTTATATTTCAAAGGCCTGTGGTTGATTTTGGAGGTTTGTTGCTGATTTCGAAGATTTGTAGTTACTTTTGGAGGTTTGTAGATGATTTTGAATGTCTGGAATTTAGATTTTGAAGGTTTGTTGCTGATTTTGAAAGTGGAATTAAGATTTTGAAGGTGTGTAATTGAGATTTTGGCGGTGTCCAGTTGATTTTAAAGATTGTTTTTGCCTGAAATGAAATTTGTAAAGGTAGTTGAGATTTGAAAGGTGTGTAGTTGAATTTGGAGGCTTGTCATTGAGAAGGCATGCAGTTGATATGAAGGTTTGTGCATATGAAAATGGTTCTAAATAGTCAATTTAATGTGTCCAAACTAGGCATTTACATTGGGATGGCCATATGTGATGTTAGAACCATGAGAACCCGTACTGACATCCGTAGCTGTGATGTTTGTAGTGTGACTTAATCTGCCCTTAACAGTTATGTCCATATTGTGACTTTTGTATTGTAACATTTGTACCATGGCACCCAAAATTATTATTGTGATGTCCACATTGTGACATTGTGACTTTACCATGTCATCTACACTGTAAACAGCACTATAATGATGTCTGTATTGCAACAGATGTCTATACTGTGACATAAATGCGATGCTCGTACCATGACATCTGCACATACTGTGATCCTTGTACTGGAATATCCAAAACATCCATACCATGGTAATTCAGAGTAAATACACATATCGTTACTCCTGTAGTGGTAGCAGTGGTACAGATCATCTTTCCTCCTCCTGTAACGTAAGAAAGCCCATGTAGACGGACCTTCTCAAGATTCCACATGCAGGTTGCTTGGGGGATGCCCTGGCGTTCTGGTGGATTTACTAAGCTGTGGTGGGCGTGTGTGAGGCCAGCGATTGCCGCAGTGGCAGTCAGTGGCATTACTCGTTCTCATTCTTCTCACCGAGGCTGTTGGTTTGCGCCAGCCAGGCTCGGGATGGCCATTAATCACGGGCTAAAATGATAGATGTTCTTCACAGAATAAGTAGATGCACCATGCATACAGAAATAACCTGCTGTGCTGGCTGGAGGAGCACGCACTTTTTTGTCTCTCTTAGGTGCACACACACACACACACACATGCAAGCTCTTGTTCCCTCCCTCCCTCACCTCTTTACTGGTGTTTGTCTCTCTCTTTCTTTCTTTATCCTGAACCCACACCCGTGCACACACACACACACACACACACACGGGGTCCACGCATCAACACAAATAACACCGCTCTTGTGTGATTGCGTATTGCGTTCTCATTGATTAGGTCCCCATGAAAGAGCTGTCTCACTAACAAACGCGGGTTCACCAAATTACCTCCCGCATCCAAAAAGCACCTGCGAATTACCATAGAAAACGAGCCTCAGCGTCCCAGATGCATCTACACACCGAGAGCCGACAGTAATCAGAGGCCTCTTCCCGTCATGATTGCACCTAAACGCAGCGAGGATAGGCCTGCTTAATCCACAGATTTATTAACGGTTCAATTCGACCACTACATTCCAGTCAGCTGGCAATTCTTTACCTCCCCTCCTCACTGTAAATTATTTGAAACCCTCATTTAGTGAGAGAAAACAAACAAACGAAAACAAAACAAAAAAACAAGTGCAGTTAATCAGTCAGTGCTCAGTGTTTAGTTTCTGAAATCCAATTAGGTGGTTTTTAGCTTTTTAGCGTTACACCCTTAAAAATAGATCTTAATTAAACGATAAGTATTTCTTATATTTATACTAAGGTTCTGTACAAAATATCAGCAGCATCAACTTGAAAACAAAAGTTCAAAATGCCTTAGAGCGCCATCTACCCAACCAGAAAGAGAGAGCAAAGCCAATTGTGCTCTCTCAGGGCTCCAGCAGCTGATGGCAAGCCGCATGAACAGGATTCGAACCAGCAATCTCCCGATCATAGTGGGAAGTCAACTCTTGCATAAAACATAACATAACATACAAGAAAAGATAGCCTACACACTGATATTGAGTGGAGGGGAAACAGAGACACGTTTGTTTTAAGAAAAAAAAATATGCAATCAAAATTTTAAGAATCAAATTCAAAAGAAAAAAATATATAGAAAATATTTTTATATATAATTGGTTACTTTATAGTTCTTTGCAGTTATTTTGGAAAAACAATTCAGTTTGGATTGTGCCAGTTTTTGTGGATTTTATCATTTTTTTGCTTCCGAGTTTTGGCACAGTTTTAATGGGTGGGTGGGGCTTAGAAGTAGCCATTTCCCTTTGCCTCTCCATTGGTAGGTCTCAGACAAGGGGTTCAGGCTTCCCATCAGTCCAAAATCAGATGACCAATGGGGATTCGAAAAAAATTGAATATTATATGATATAATATATATTATATATATTATAAGACCAAATTGTACTTTTGGCAGTGTGGGCAGTGTGCCTAGTCCTGCTGGAAAATGAAATCCACATCTTCATAAAAGTTGTCAGCAGAGGGAAGCATGAAATGCTGTAAGATTTTCTGAAAAAAACACTGCACTGACTTTTTTTGAACTTAATAAAACACAGTGGACCAACACTAGCAGATGACATGTCTCTCCATACCATCACTGATCATCAATAAATTTTACATTTCATTTGTAAATCAAGAGACCGGAGTCTGGAGGAAGAGTGGAGAGACACACAGTCCAAACTGCTTGAGGTCTAGAGTGAAGTTTCTACCAATCAGTGATGGTTTGGAGAGACATGTCATCTGTGCCCACCAAACCCAACATCAACAACACAACCATCACCATCCACCCACCCCCACCTCCTCTCTGTTTCTTCTCCCCCTGGTTCATTTTATTTGAACGCCATCCCTAGCACCTAGGAGGAGAACGGCACCCAGAGCGAGCACTGTTGCATCCAATTACAGAAGAAGGGGGAGATGGTGTGTGGGGGGGTGGGGTGATGGTGATGGTGGGCAGCTAGAGACCAAGGAATAGTTTATGACCCTTTCACACATCTGGGATGAAAGCGGGCGAGGGTGCGCTGCTCTGGCTTTGCGGAGCGGCGTAGGGGTACGCTGGCACACTGGAAGAAGAGACGGAGGAAGAGAAGGAAGATAGCTTTCAGTTTTTTTTTTGTTTGTTTTTTTTTTCAACCTCTCTCTCTGTCTGTCTTGACGCTGGTGAAGCAAGTTAATGGCATGCAAATGAAATGCGAGGAATCTGACTTTGGCGTATCTTTCCTCCACAGCCTAATGAGAAATTCTGGGATTTTTCCACCACAGAATGACACACACACACACAGACTAGCTGGTGCACACACACACACACACACACACACACATATAACTCACTGCCTACAAAATATCTGTAAGTCCACAGGTAAGCAGTAAGAGTCTTCAGCTCATCACCCACTCGGCTGATAATAAGGCCTCGTTTCCTCAGCTGAGAGATGGGCAGTGGCACTAGAGGAGGCTAAGGACTCTCCAGTCTACTGACTTTTCAGTATTTATTTAGCGTTAGTCATTATAAAAATACTTATTACTGTGGGCACCGAGTGGTCCAGCGGTCTAATAAGCTGCCAATATGAACGAGAGGTCGCAGGTTCGAATCCCGTTTTTAGCACTGCCATAAGCTGCCGGAGCCCTGAGAGAGCGAAATTGGCTTTGCTCCTCCGGATGGGTAGATGGCGCTCTCATCCCTATCATGCGCAAAGGTGGCGCTGGGGAATAATAGAACCGAGTTCCTTTATTCAAGAAAATACAGTTCCAATATTCCACAGCTCAATACTGGGAGGAAATCACAAAAAATGCACAGGGTGTTTATTTTTCTCAGGATCTCTCCCAAGATTCTTGCCACATCTGCAAAATGTGGGATCTCCTAATATTAGTCACCTCCTAATATTAGAAAGCTGTACTATTTTAGGCGGTTAGCATATGCTAAGCTAGGTGAATACCTTCATTCATATACAGAGGCAAGCCATGCCTTCCATTCCTGCCTTTTGGTTTTACTGAAGATAAATACAACACTGCTAGCTTGTTGCTAACATATAATTAAAAATTGCATAGGAGCGCTAAAATAAAAGCACAGATATGGGCAGAGAGACAGAACAGTCGAAAAACCAAAACACAAAAAGTGAAACAAGCAGCAAACTATTTCAAAGAGCAAAAACGAAGAGAAGAATTTGAGAAGACAAATGTATGGTCAAACCCAAAATGAAACAATACACAACTAAATACACAACAATCAAGGTTGGCAATACTTTGCAAATTCTTAGGTGAAGAGAACAAGGCACACAAGGCTAAAGCTAAATAGTGTGCATTGAGCAGCAACAATAGGTACCAAGGTACCAAAATATGTTAGTATCAATATATTTTCATCATTAATCAAACTTATAAATAACTGAAGAAATAACTAAGATTTTTTCCGTCTGCAAGTCTTGAATTTGATCACGACCCGAAGGTCCAATTGGCTGACACCTCGTTAGCATCGGGTTAATTAGCATAGCTATTAGGGTTTAGGATTCTAGGGGCGGGGCCTCACTAATTAGACCTTAAACACAGGTTGATCAGTTGCTGTGGCTGATGGATTTATTTACTCTGAAAAGCTTTAATTGTTTCTGCCCGGCGTGAACCTCAGCTCCATCAGAGGAGCCGGAACGCCGGAACACCCCCCCCTGCCTTCCCCTCCCCCCGGACTGCGGGGTCAATTGCGCAGACCTGCAGCTCATGAGCGCCCGGATATCACACTGTTTAAGGTGCATCTATTCAAATGGGATGCTAATTGAATGGGCGCTTTTGCATGCCCATTTGCATATTTGCGTGTTTTCACTCTCGCTTTATTTTTTTTTAATGAAGTTCCAGCGTTTGTGCGATAACAGAGACAGAAAGCCAGAAAAACAGAAAAAGCTGTTTTGGATGTCTGGATGTCTCGTTTAACCTTGAACCCAGGCAGAGAAGATCATCTAGAGGACAAAAAGGAGACTGTGAATGTAACTGGGAATTCTGGAAACCATTACCAACCAAATACTGTAAAGCACTGGTGAAGTAAGAGTAAAAAGTTTCTTGCAGGGCGCTGAGTGGTCCAGCATTCTAAAACTCTGCCACTACGATCGGAAGACCGTTGGTTTGAATCCCAGTCATGCTGCTTGCCATCAGCTGCTGGAGGTCCAAGAGAGCACATTCACCCTTGCTCTTTCTGGATGGGTAGATGGCGCTCTTTCCCCTCATCACTCCTAGGGTGATGTTGGTCAGCACAAGGCTGCGTCTGTGAGCTGATGTATCAGAACCGAGTAATAATATAATAACCGAGTAATAATAAGAATAAGTATGTTTACGGTTCATTACTAATAATAAGACTAGTAATTTACTGTAAACAAAGCACAGAATATTACAGCTTTTCTAGAGAAAGTTTTGGTATAAATAAAGACTGTAAGGAATACTGTAAATACTGTAAATATATAACATATTTGGCCTCTTTATTTGCCAACCATTTTTAGTACATATATTTTTTTTGTAAAGAACAATTACAGTATTTACAGTATTTTTTGTCTTTATTTATGTCCAAAACATCCTTTAGAAAAAACTATCTATATACATATGAAAGACATATATACATAGATTCCGCATTACCTGCCTCCTGGCACCAGCTGCTACTCTATGCAGAGTCCATGTATATATATGTCTATGTCATTATCAGTACAAATATGGTGGAACACAGAGCTAAGGCTTGCTTTATAGGATGTAGCAGTGGTTTTAATAAGCTTCTTGTGCACTTTTTAAGTTATTAATGCCTCAGAGGTGTGGAGCTACTTTGAGCTGGATAACGGTGGAAAAAATTATTTATCGAGGCAAATTATGCCCCATATCACCCAGTCTGAAGGGTGTTTGGACAAAGTGTTAAAATTTCTGGATCTCAAAATGCTGTGGGAGAATGGAGGTGTGCTATTCATCAAAAGTAAGTCCATTTTACACTGGAGTTCTCCTTTAATATTTATATTGGCAGATTTAGAATTGCTATTTAACTGCTGTTGGCTGAATAAGCAGCTTATAAACATACTAACAAATTATTATGACATCAAACCAATAAGCATCTCTTGCAGCTTCATTTTGCTTAGTCATATCAATTCGCCAAGTCATATAAATTTCATATCAATTTCTCCACATTTATCTCGTTGTGTATGATGGTTCTGTCCTGATTCCCGTTCACTGATACAGTTCTAGATGCCTTAAAGAGCAGCATTCGCCTGCAACAAGCCGGTTTGGAACGCTGCCACCCCAATAAAGCGCGTCTTGCAAGAGCAGACCCATAAAGAGAGAAATTTAAATTCTCCAGGGCTTACGTATTGGGCATGAATGGGCAACTCCAGTCCACAGTAATCAGTTCCACAGGCTCGGCTGCATCAGAGGCATCAGCGAGGTCAACGAGCGCAGAAGTGTGTAACGTGACTGGCTGGATGGCTGGCAAGCGCTTCGCATCTTAACAAACGTGATCGCAGTGCGCCGGGCTGGCGGAGGGCTGGCTGGAACCGGGGTCTTGGAAACGGCCTGCGGAAAACAAAAGGAAGAAATACTGTAAAATGCTAATCATAAAAAGGGGGGAGTGAGGAGGAGGGGAATGGGGGGGGCGTAGGGGGAGGGAGAGGGGGAGGGAGGAGGGACACAGCAAGTATATGTGTGTGTGTGTGTGTATAAAGAGGCCAGTGTGAGATTATAAAACAAAGCCTGACCTAACCTGGCCTATTTCTGACTGTAGCCTTCGCTGTTCTCAGTCCTGGAACTGACAGATTTCAGAGCCGCTACACGCAAATACACACACACACACACACACACACACCATTCCATCACTTCAGCTGGAAGCACACAGGCCAAAGATCTGTCACATATCCAGTATATTAGGGTGTTTGTAATAGCAGCGCTTTAAAACCATTTAGTCTAGCTCACTATTTGCTTATTGTTTATTTACATATATCCAAAATAATTATGAACACCTTTGGTTATGAATGCATTTATCTACTTTAAGTTGCACCCAGTGCTGACACAGATATTATAGCATAGTATATTGCTGCCTAATATATACTCAATCTTTGACAGGTAGCCTTAGAAACAAATCATTACTGTTACTGTTATTCGCTTTACCTTTTGTTATGTTGCTCTGATCATGGATATATATATATATATATATAAAGCTTTAAAATTAATTTTAATTTCATTCATTTTATTAATTTGGTCCATGTCATCACGTCATCACAGAGAATATACGAGAGGAGACAAAAATAGAGGACGGAAACTCTGGACTCGAAGAGAACTTTGGGCTGGAGTTCAGGTGACTTCTGCATGTTGCTTGTGGTAAGAAGCCATTCCTACAACCCATTTCCTGATAAATGGAACCAGTAGGAGAGATAATTATTTTCAGATCTGAAAGGGAGGAGACTGGGTGGTCATAGACATGTAAAGAAGGTAGAGTTTGTATTAATCAGACTTTAAATTAATAGCAAAAGCAATGGACGGACATACTTATCAGCTAACCATTGGTGAACCCTGTTGTAAGTGGATACAATGGACACATACTGTATAAAAGGTTTGTTGGACACAAGAAGGTTGTGTGGTCCAGTGAATCTTGTGGTGCAGTGATTTTTAAAGCTGTTTAAGTGTGTTTTAATATTTGGTCATAATGTTTTAGCTCAAGTGAGTCAATTGTAATCACTTCTTTTGGGTCTTGCTGGAGTTTTATGCCTAAATATAGAACTCCTCAGCCTCCGAAACCATCCCGTCCCAAATCTGCAGATACTGGGCCTGAGGGTAGGGTCAGAAAACACATGTTTCTTCAGTAAAATCCACTTGTGCCCCCTCCTCCTCCCAACACACAACCATCATTTGCATAATTCCCCAGTGGCAGACAGTAGAGCTTGTTCTCGTGGACCATGTGAGGCGCGTGCCAATAAGCATCGTCCTGCGGTGTTTCTTTTCTCCGGCTTCTTCTCGCCGTCGCCGTGTCTTCTCTGTGCGACTGCTGGAGGCTTGTATTGTTGACAGTGGTGCCCTGGGCCAACCCTGTAGAGCCTCTCAATCTCTCTTCACGGGGCCTCCATGCTCCCCGCCCCCATTCCCTCACACACACACACACACAGTGCATGTGTACAAACTGCAGACACAGGGAGGTACAAAGGGCCAGAGCTCCTCTCTTTCACTCCTATCTGCTGGAGAAGCTGTGCCTCCATTACTCTCCCCATTCACTAACACTGCTCTACTGCAGGAACAAGAATGAGGGATCTCTCTTTATATATCCGACAAGACAAACATAACCCCAAATAAACCCCCCAAACAGCCACATCAACCCCCTTCCATTGTCTCTCCAGACGGAAGTGGTCATATATGTTACAGGAAAGATCCTGTAATTCCAAAACCTCCCCCCATAAACTGTCATTATGAGCCCAAGCTATACAGCATTAAATTTATTTTTGGGCCGTTTAAATGAGCGAAATCTGTTCAGAATGATGTTAATTAACACTCCAACACTAAAGAAGCATAGCATAGCGCTTAAGGATAATGTTTATTAAGAATATTAAGATACACGCAGAGCCGCAAGTCAAGCATAATGTGGACAAGTGAAGAAAAAAACTGTTTGATTTGTTACTTTGCTATATTGTGATTATCACTCAATAGCTTTATATACAATAAAAATCACGTAAAAAAAGACCCCTACGTCACAGACCATTTTCTTGAGCCCGAGTTCCGGTCAGACTCAGGAAGAGAATCTAAACTTTAATTCCTGCACTTAAAACATATTGTTAAGACATGAGAAGATGAAAATTTATCAGCCAATCAAAAAGGAGCTTAGCCCTGCCCACTGCATTGGAGAAATTTTAATCTGCACACTAGTAAGTAAAGCAAGGAAGCATCGCAGCTAATGAAGCAGAGTGAAAACTTTTTTCCCATCATGTTATAAGTTTATTACTGCTCTGGAATTTCTTTGGGATTTCTGAAATACAAACATTTTACACAAGAAAAACTGTATAATTGTTTGTGAGGATGTGCAGGGAGAGACTGGATACAAAGAAACACAGAAACAACCTGACTGACGTGATAAACGCACAAGAACAGACAAGGGAACACAGAAACAAAGGGGCTGTATATACACATGGAAGTAGATAGGAAACAGGAAACACCTAGGGACAGGTAACGAAGGGGGCGGGGTTACAAATGAACACAGGTGACAACACTAATGCTGAGACACACACAGGGCTACGTGCAGGAGAGCACGTGGGGAAAGAAACACACAGGCACAGACGTGAAATGTAACTAAACAAACACAGAGACAGACTGAAGAGACACAAAACAGGACGAGTGCAAATAGTATATTTGTTTTTGAGTGCATTACAAACATAAAATAGCATTCTTATATCATTTGGAACATAATTCAGGTCATAATTCAGAAAATCTTATCTTT
Source organism: Astyanax mexicanus (assembly GCF_023375975.1). Taxonomy (NCBI): domain Eukaryota; kingdom Metazoa; phylum Chordata; class Actinopteri; order Characiformes; family Acestrorhamphidae; genus Astyanax; species Astyanax mexicanus. The sequence continues at coordinate 54,617,802 of NC_064415.1, forward strand.
TCTTTCTTTTGAATGATATGAACTCTTCACAGGTTCTTGGAGAAACCTTTTTTTCATAAATTACGAATCTCAAAAGGTGAAAAGAGATCTGTGTTTTTTTAGAGTGCTGTGAGTGTAGAGGCTCCCTCTCTCTCTGGTTATCCAAATTCATGCAAACCCATACGGTGCTTCCATCCATAGGGGTTTCTTGCTTTACGAAGTCCAGGGGTGGAATTCCATTCATGAGATTTTTTTCCTGGACAGCGGTTGTGTATTAACAGTGTGCATTGCGTGTGTTAAGAGGCGTAGTCTCAATGGAATGTGGACGAGACAGAAGCCATTCAGAAGGAAAGAGAGCTTTCCTGGTTGAGTACAGGGCGAGAGAGAGAGAGAGAGAGAAAGAGAGAGAGAGAGAAAAAGAGCATGGGTAAACCAAACCCCTGCTCTTCTAGATGGCGTTAACCTCAGCAGCAAAGCCCCGGCTGATCTGTTTAAAGATGTACGCTGCTGCGTATGGAGGCAGAGCCACAGCCCAGCAAGGAGTAATGAGATTTAGTTCAATTAGAAGACATCATGAGGTGTGAAGAGAGAGGCAGAGAGCGAGAGAGGCTTTGGTTCTCAATCCTGGTTTTGATGTTTGATGTTTCTCTGGTTTAGTACTGATGAGCACTGTAGATATTTCCAGTTACCAATAAGTAGGGATGCACAAATATCAAATATCAAATATCAAAAACCCGATCCTCAGTAGCCCGCACACAAAATTGGACATACCTGATCCCCAATTACCTGCCAAACAAAACAGATACTTGATTTTCCTGAAGTTCCTGCCGATACCGATACTTGATCTTTACATATCTTGAGATTCAATATTAGATCTTTTAGTATCCACCGATATGAATACATTACTCTCAAATACATGCTGATTCTGATACCTCATCCTGAAGTTTCCTCCAGTACAAATCAGCCAATACTGAAACAGATACCTGATTTTTAAGTGTCTGCTGATACTGATACCTGATCCTCAAGTATCAGCCCATAGCAATATTTTGTCTTCAATTATTTGTCATTATTCATATCTAATCCTTAAGTATTTGAAGATAATAACACCAAGTACACAAGCATCTGCTGATCCTTCAGTATTTGCAGATACTTCAAGTATCAGCAGATATTGATACCTGATACTCAAGTTTTTGCTGATACTGATACCTGATACTCAGGTATTTGCTGATACTGATACCTGATACTCAGGTATTTGCTGATACTGATACCTGATACTCAGGTATTTGCTGATACTGATACCTGATACTCAGGTATTTGCTGATACTGATACCTGATACTCAGGTATTTGCTGAAAACGATACCTGATCTTCAAGCATTTGCTGATAACAATACCAGATGCTCAAGTATTTGTTGATACTGATACTTGATTTTCAAGTATCTTACGATACCTGATACTTAAGTATTTGCATATAACAACACCTGATCCTCAAGTATTTGCTGATACTGACACCTGATCCTGAAGTATTTGCTGATACTGAAACCTGATCCTCAAGTATTTGCTGATACTAAAACCATATCCTGAAGTATTTGCTAATACTGAAACCTGATCCTCAAGTATTTGCTGATACCAATACCTGATACTCAATTATTTGCTGATATTAATCCCTGGTCCTCAAGTATTTGCTGATACCAATACCTGATCCTTAAATATTTGCTGATAACGATACCCGATCCTAAAGTATCAGCAGATACCAATACCTAATACTTAAGTATTTGCCGATACTGATAACAGACGCTCAAGTAACAGCCCATAGCAATAACTTGTTTTCAAGTATATTTGCCAATATTCATATCAAATCCTTAAGTATTTGCTGATAACGATACCTAATCCTTTAAGTATTTTCTGAAAATGATACCAGATCTTCAAATATTTGCTGAGACTAATACCTGATTAATTAAATTATTACATGCTTGCCTCAAATCACATCACACACTGTTATTTAAACACGATTTGGCTTCATGATGGCTGCTAATATTTTGATAAACTGTTCAGCAATCAGTATAAGTATAAAGACGAATGTGTGATGATATACACTGGTGTGAAAAAGTGTTTGCTCACCACTGTAGCGAAGACATAACCAATAGTTTACAGAATGTGAATACTACGGTGGAGTAGTTTTCATTACTCAGTAGCCACATTAGCCAGCGCATGTTGTTGTGAAGTAAAGCTAACTCTGTAGAGCACCCACGAAAAAGCATCTTTACAAATTGATTTATGTTCTACCACCCTCACCAGTGGCCTCTAAAACATCCATTAGGATACCACACGCTCCGGCCGCTAAGCCGAGAGAGCATGAGGAGAAATCTTTCAGTGTGTGTGTGTGTGTGTCAATGTCAAGGGAGTCTGTCCATACAAACCCAGACCTCTGGAACTGTGGATGAGAACTACAGAACTAGAACTGTACTATATAGAAAGAGTGCATATATATTGAGAAAACAACTCAAAACTCTATGGAAAAGAATAGTTTTTATATTTTTACCCTTATCATACACAAAGTTGGAAAAAATTCTTAGCACTTTGATGCTGTCAAGATTTTTGATTTGATTTTTTCATTTTTATTGGTGCTATTATTTATGTACAGCTCTGGAAAAAAATAAGAAACCACTTAATTTTCTAAATCAGTTTCTCTTACTTTTGCTATTTTAAGTGTATATGTTTGAGTAAAATGAACATTGTTGTTTTATTTTAAAAACTACAGATAAATATTGTCATTTAGAGCATTTATTTGCAGACAATGAAATGAGAAATGGCTGAAATAATAAAAAAAGATGCAGAGCTTTCAGACCTTAAATAATGCAAAGAAAACAAGTTCATATTCATAAAGTTTTAAGAATTCAGGTGGAAAAACCCTGTTTTTTTAATCACAGTTTTCATGCATCTTGGCATGTTCTCCTCCACCAGTCTTACACACTGCTTTTGGATAAGTTTATGCCTTTACTCCTGGGGCAAAAATTCAAGCAGTTCAGTTTGGTTTGATGGCTTGTGATCATTCATCTTCCTCTTGATTATATTCCTGAGGTTTAAAATGTGGTAAAATCAAAGAAACTCAGCATTTTAAGTGGTGTCTTATTTTTTTTCCAGAGCTTTAAATAAATATATATTTTGGGTCCCGACCCACCAGTTGAGAATCACTGCTGTTGAGGACTTAAAATTTTGGGTTAAAAGTTTACAGACACACTTTAACGTGGGGGATTTTTGGATGTTTACTATACAAATATATTATTGCTCTTTCAGTTTCCAAAAGCTGTAAACAAGCATTTACTGTTCCAGATCAGGACTGACATGTCAGAGTTGGAATGGAATCCATATTTTTTAAAACTGTTGGAGGAGTAGTGGCTCCAAAAATCAGGTTGAATAATAACAATAAAACAAAAAAGATTATAAATGAAAACTTAAGAAAAAACAATAGTGTGGTTGCCTACTGCCATCAATCACGCTAATAATAAATAACTTTGTGGGTAATATTTGGGGTCTGTGCTGTGTTAAAGAAATAGATCTGTCATGGTTGGCTGGTCTCCACAGCTCTGTGGCCCCGTGCTCCATACCACAGGTAAGAGCCCGGAAAAGAGAGGCTTCAGGAGCATGGAGAACAGAGAGGTGCTGGATCATCAAATGAGGCCTTTGCCCTGTCAGCCCTTCTCGGCTGGCTGGGCATTTGCTGACAGGCTTTCTCTGCCAAGCCAGAGGTCCTGGGTCGGGTCTCCACGCTGATTCCACATATGAAGCTTGTTAAGGCCCAGTAGGAGTCTGCGGCTGTAACCCACATAGTTCAGGGCGGCTGGGAGTGACGTAAGTGTGAATAGCAGAATTCAAAAGTGGGTGGGTGTCTATATAGGAAGCAGCGTTGGGAGGAAGAGGACAGCTATGGTTCTGGACTGAGATGCTGTAGAGATGCCCCAATTTACACAGCCAATTACCCAACCCACTCATTAGGACTCCCCCTATCACTAGTGATACCACAACACCAGAAGGGTGAAGACTAGCACATGCCTCCTCTGGTTTCGATACATCAGCTCACAGACGCAGCCTTGTGCTGATTGACATCTTCCTAGGAGTGATGTGGGGAGAGAGAGCACCATCTACTGTACCCACCTTGAGAGAGAGCAAGGCCAATTGTGCTCTCTCAGGGCTTCAGTAGCTGATGGCAAACTACATGAACAGGATTCGAACCTGCGATCTCCTTATCATAGTGTCAGCGTTTAGCTGGGAGCTGGGAATTGGGAGCTTACCACTTGGAGCACCTATGTGAATAATAAATGTAATATAATATAATAATATATGTCTCATTTAGACACTGCGCCCTAGTGTACATTTTCATATTATGATATAACATTTATTGCATAAACTGCATAGTTTAGAAAAGCTATGATCATTTTAATAGTCTGAAGTAGAGCAAGTCTAAAAGGGTGAAGACTAGCACATATCTTTTCTGATGATCTCTTATGATGTCAGCCACTGCCTCTTTTTATGAATATAATAAAAAATGTTTTTTGCAATTTTTGCTTCACAATAAAAAATAGAATTTGGCTTAAAGGGGACATATTAAGCAAAACTCACTTTTTGCATGCTTTTGCGTTTCCACTTGTGTCTCGACAGCACTTACAAACATTACAAACATGAAAAGATTTCATCCATCTGTTTTCTGTGAATCAGCTGATTTTAAGTTTGATGTCAGAAATCATACTGTATGCTACTATGAGCCATTTGGATGACTTCCTTATTGTGATGTCACAATAAAGAAAGCTGCCTAGAACCACTTTGGCTCCACCCCTTCTCCGCCAGAGCCCCACTCACTAGATCAGTTGAAGAAACACCATTTTGGTCATTTTAGTTGAGAACCTCTGACAGTACACAGCAGGAACAGCCAGCAGACTTCGCCTGAGTGAGGGATCTGTATCTACTGTCCGTGGAAAGTCAGCAGATGAGTTTTTTTTTTTGTTTCTATTGAAGTTAAGCATGAACTAGCTTGTTTGTGTTTTAGCACATTTAGCACCAGCTAACACTAACATTCGGTAAATGCTTAGTGTAAATATGAATTTGCATAAAAGTGACAGAGCCCTTAAACAGCTCATTCTGAAAGGGACTGAAACAGGCAAGAACACAGCTTGTGAGATCTCTTTATGTGGATGCGATTGGTTTAGCTGTTTGTGGGAAGTCCTAGATAACAGGTTGGGATTCAAAATGGCAAAAATAATGTTTTTTTTAAATTATTTTATAGATCGTCTGAATGAGATATGTAAAATTTCTGCATCAGTGCATCCTCCTCACAAACTTAGTATTCTCCTTCCAAAACTTCTCAGATACAAAGTTTGCTGCCGTTTTTTCTTTTTGGCCTTTTGTCTGTTTGTGAAGAACAAGTTATTATAGGCAGATATGTGTAATCCAAATTGCTTGCAGGGAAAAATGAAAGGGCTTTGTTTTTGCTGAGTTCCGGAATAAGTCTATTGATGAGTAGCTACACAGAGGGGTTCATACAAGGTTCAGCTGGGAGAAAACAACAACAAGGGACAACAGAGATCATCTGGTCTAAATCTTCATCTAAACTACACCAATTGACCAGTGTCTGCTGTGCCTGTGAGGATTGGAATATAGAGGTAATCTACTTACATAGAGTGGGGCATCTGCTGCTGCTGCTGCACCAGGAGACAGACAGTCAATCAGTCAGACAGACAGATAGACAGACATGCAGAGACAGAACATGATATTTCAGGGTATCTGCATTTCGCTGCTCATTTAACAGTACTAAATGAATGTTTATGCGACGGACACAGTCATCCTCCATAGGCACATAGGCATCCTACTGTGAACCTGCTGCACACAAATGCTAACATTGGTCTTACTGTATTTAAGAGCCATTTATTGCTAGCCTAGCCTGGTTTGTTTAGCCTTCAAAGCTCCAAGTAAAATAGACAAAAACAAAAAAGCAAATCAAATTTTCACGTGCCACATGAAACATTAAAACTACATTACAAATAATATAAACAAAGAAAAAAAAACTATCCAACAAGTTACCACATGTTAGACTGAGCCTGTGGTAAATGTGCTAAAAACACAAACAAGCTAGTTCATGCTTAACTGCAATAGAAGCATAAACTCATTTTTTGAAAGTACTTACATCTCCTTCTTTTGCTGACTTGCCACAGACAGTAGGTACAGATCCCTCCTTCAAAAGAAGTCTGCTGGCTAATCCTGCCGTGTACTCCGGTGAGAGTTGACGAATGAGGGGGGGGCTATTCAGCTTTTCTTATTGTGTCATATTAGTTTTATCAGAAAAACGTGCTTCCCGCCAGTACGTTCCATGTGAACAATCTTTAAGTGGGATCTTTAAATCCTTTGGATTTTTTCAAGAGTAAACCATTAACATATATAAGCAATTTAACTATTAAAAAAATACTTATTGACATATTTTATTGACACACCCAGACAATGTATCGGACTGTAGTGTACGTGTTAAAACAAATCATGTTAAAACAAGCATGTTAAAAGTGTGCTGTTGAAAATATTGGAAATATAAGCTTACTGTAAATAAATGGAAGCGCTTTACTCACCCAAATAAACAGTTTTCTGGAGAGATATTTGTGTAGATTAACATCCAGCACTCGTTTGACTTAAATCCTAACCGGACGGGATTAGTTTCTCAGGGAGCCATCTGAGAACAATATTTCACACTCCTACTCAGTGATAAAACTCTTGCATCTGAACTGGTGAGTTTTTCGGCTTTCTTGGTCACATGACATCACATTCAGTAGGAAATAGTAAGGAAACGCGCACCCAAAGTGTTATTACTATGCAAAGCAGTGGACAAAAAGCAATTTTATTAAATGTGAGGAGATGAAACTCAGAGATGTGCGTCTAGACGGGACTAAAATTTTAACTAAAATCACGGAGGACCCCCCCATAAAAGAGAAAATTACCCAAGGACCCCCTGAGTAACTAATCCTGTCCAGATAGGGCTTCAGAAAAATATATATATATTTTTTTTTACCATAGCCTTATGATACGATGCACATAACTGTATATAAATGTATGGTGCGTTTTGTGGTTTTGTGGTTATTTTTTGTACACATGACTCACACTGAAACTACCAGAGGAGGTGAATTTGAGTCATTCATATTTGAATAAGTTATAAATGCACGCTAAAACTATTAGCATGCACAGGCCTACTAGACATGGGGCACTGGCAGACAGCATGATGAAGTAAAAAAAAAAAATATATATATATATATATATATATATACTGTTGGGTGCAGAAAGCAGCATGTTAAACTCTGGAGGGAAGTTTTAAAGCTAAAGAAAAACTTGCGAGGAGTGGGATTGCGATGGTAGTTTAATAGTTTTGGTGCATCAGTGGGAAAATAAGAGTTATAAATGTATGTTCTGCACACGGTACTTGATTAGATGGTGTTTATTTAGAATAAACAGTTGATTTATATGTGTTTGCGCCTGTGCACGCTTAAAAATCCTACTTATCTAATTTGAAATGTACTAATTTCTTATTCCCGCGGAGGGAGGGCGAGCCGCTGACTTGAACAGCTGCTTCATGACCCAAAAAACTGTCAGTCTTTCCCTGGAATAAATTGTGGAGTGGTCCATGTTGGCGGCGGGGAGGAGCGGACTGCGGGAAGAGCAGCTCCGGACACATCTGAACAATATCTGCGCGAGTTTTCAGCTCAGTTCGTATTTAAAACAAATTCTAAAACGATTTAATGCGATTAAAACACGAAAATCACACGTTTAACGCCTTAAATCTGAGCCAAACGCACGCGGCTCCCCCCGCCGCCCGGAGCCCGTGTGCAGGCGGCCCTGTAGTAGAATCAATTCACAGAGTGGGGAGCTTGAAACCGGCGGGCGGCTCGCGCTTGTTGTGAGCTGAGTTTGGGGGAGAGAAGTGTTGAGCACAGTTTGTGTTTCTGAGCTTCGCGAAAGTTTCTAACCCACTAAAAACAAGTTAAAACCTCCAAAATTACCCCAAATAAATCGATATAACCGCACAAAACCAACCCAGCCAGGTTAAAAACCCTCCACAGCCGAGCGGAACCGCCTGACAGGACCGAACCGAAGCAGCAGCAGCACGGACTCACCGTTTACTCCATAAGCTTCCCTGATAGCTCCTGAAAGAACATTAAATAAACGTTGTTTGTTGCATGCATTACATCATAATTTAATGTTTATAATGTAAATGCAATCCTAAAACAACATACTATGATAGCGAGAATATGGAATAAACGTTGAATGAACGTTTGTTGGTCGTATTAAATTAGTTAATGCTGTCCATTTCTAAAACGAATCACCGTGATAGGAAAAAAACATTAAATAAACGTTAAATAAACATTTGTTTGTCGTATTACATAATTTAATGTTAATAATGAAGAAAGGAATCATGAAACAACATATAGACAGTATTTTATATCAACTAACAAAACCTATCATGATAAATAAGTTAAATAAACGTTGTTTTTTTATTGCATTGGATCTTTTAATGTTAATAATTGAAACACAATCCTAAAACAACCTACACTCATAGCAAAGAACATTGAATTAACATTGAATAAACATTGTTTTTGCTTTCATTACATTATTTAATGTTAACAATGGCATTATACCATTTAATAAATGTTGAATAAACGTGTTTTTTCGGTTGAATCACATCTTTTATAGTTAATAATGGAAAAAAAACAACAACCCTAGAACACTCAAAATGAGTTTCTCTGATGTTACTATTTATTGGTATATGTTTGAGTTAAATGAACAATGCTGTTTTGTTCTATAAACTACAAACAACATTTTCCCCAAATTTCAACTAAAAATGATGAGATTTAGAGTATTTATCGGCAGTTCTGCTTGGTTCGATGGCTTGTGACCATCCATCGTTTTCTTATTGACTATATTCCAGAATATTCGGGAGAAATGTTATCAGTAGTTCGTGGAATAAAACAACTATGTTTATGTTACTCAGACATTTTTCTGTCTGTGTGCATTTTCACATCTTTGTCAACAGCCAGTCAGTGAATTTGGTGAATTTATTATACCAACATTACAGTAAATAGTGTATTTAAAGCACTAAAACCATTAGCCTCTCTTTGGCTGCTGCTCTGTGTGTGGTTGATACACTTATGGCTGGTCCATTTCTTCCAGATCAGGATACCGGACGGGTCACAGTTCCCCAAGCCCTGGCATCAGCCCTGAGCTCTGAGATCCTCCCAGCTCCCCAAACGAGGTTCAGTAGCTCCCTCTGTGTGAGGAAAAGAGCAACAACACACACCACCAACATCTGATCATCACTGTAATGTTCTTATCTTATAAAGAACAGTATTGATCTTAAAAATCCAGTGAAAGAGAAATTAATACTACAAGATACTCAACAATACATTACTTTAAACTACCAAGAGCCAAAACCAATTACCAAAACCAATGTGTCAAACACTCATTTACAGAGCCTTTAAAGAGTGGAACTGCATTGCCTGATCCACTACTCAACACTAATAGCAAAACCAGAGGTTTAACAAAGTACCTTTACTTTGTTAAAATTCTACTCAAGGAAAAGTAAAAGTACCCATCTAAAAATCTACTCGAGTAAAAGTAAAAAAGTACTCAATTTAAAATGTACTTTGAGTAAAAGTTACATAGTTACTTTTAATTATTTGATGTAAAAAAGTAAAAAAACAAATCATAAATACTTTTTTAAAAGTTTTTAATAAACTATTATTCCACATAATAATCTGGACCTTTCAGGCAGTATTTTTTCAGACCACTCCATAAAACATTTTCAAGAACAAGTGGCATAGGTTACTAAATGATCAATTTTTTTTTCTTTACTATTAAATGTTTATGGTCATATAGGTGACTATAAACTGTATTTTTATAGTTTTACAGGTCATTATTATTTTTACCTTGCCATTGCTATGCTTTAACTGCTATTTACATGTTTTTTTTAAATATATTTAAGCAGATTGTTTAATGATAAAAGTACTTACACCACATACTTTATCTAAAGATCATGGACGGTACATTAATGTTTGTGTACTTGCAGAATGGGGGCTATATAAGGAATGAATTTAAAATAGTAATTAACAGTCATAGCAGTCATTTTCTTAAACAAATTCTTAATCCTACAATCATTATTCTGTGTATGTATTTTGTATGAATTTGTGTACATCTATACACTCTATACAGCTATATGTTGTACTTGTCTTTCTTTTTGTTTTAATTGCTTACTGTTTTGTTTATTTATTCATTCATTTGTAAAGAACTTTTATTTTTTTCACGCCCTCGCTACGTTTTCCTGTGTTTTCCCCATTTCCTAGTGTGTTTCTCCAGTAGTTTTCCGTCACGTGTGTGTAATTTGTAGCTCCGCCCCTCGTTACCTGTCTCCCCAGGTGTTCATTGTTTCTTGTTCTTCGTTTAGTTTGTATTATTTGTTTATATCTCTTGTTTGTTACTATTTACGTATTTATCCTTGTACATATTCCCTAGCCCTGTTTAGTTATTATCTGTTTTACGCTACTCCCTGTTTCTTTGTTTATGTATATATATTTATTCGTTATTTCCCTGTTTGTTTATTTGTTTATTTGCTATTTATTAAAGTCTTGTTCTTACCCGCATATAAGTCCGCCTCCCGTCTGCTCTGCTTCACCCACCTTCTGCTTCCCGCTTGTTACAATTTTGTTATGTGCATTTAACTATGACGTGTGATTTATATATGTATAAGACGTCAGATCTCAGCTAATTTTTATCCAAATAAAACAATAAAACAATCTAGAAGTTGATCCTCTGTGGAGTCTTTAATAATTGCAGTGTTTAGTTCAGTCTTTCTCACTGTGTAAAGCTTATGGTTAAGATTTACTTTCTTTTAAAAAAAAAACAAGTACACCAGAATCTCTTTAATACCATTATTTATTTTCTCAAAAAGACTGAATTTTATTGCTTTCCCAAAAAATATGTGTATAATTAGTCGCTGTATTTGCACACATCCTCCCACATGATTAGTGTCACCCAATTTGTTTCCTCATTATTTCAGGTGTTATGAAATATCTTTAAAGAAATTTAAAGATGATTTTCTTTTTTATTTTCACTTAATACAAACATTAATCCAAGTAATTTAAAGTGGACTATGCACTAGATTTCATTACAGTGGTCTTGATATGCCAATCGCTATTCCCTTTAAGAGGCAGGTGAGCTCTGACTTCGGCGCGTTCGTATCTTAACAGTACAGTGCTTTTGTGCGTCTCAGCTGAGACAGATACTAACCTCATCGTTCCCGCTGTGAAGATACACCAGCAGCTTATTTAAGGGAGCAACAATGTTATTTTATTTTTTATTCTGTTTATTGTTGAGTTAAAAGCTGGATTTGCATCCATATGTGTGTGTGTGTGTGTGTGTGTGTGTAAGAAGTGGGGGTGTACATGTGCTGAGGGCTCACAGTGTGCACAACGCTCCTGCATTGCTATGGTAGGACTGGATGGCTGACTGTTGATTGTTGTCAGGGTTTTAATTAGTCAGTGGCGCACCTGTATTTCCCACCGCCAAGATAGAAACACACCAGATATTTACCAGAACACACCTCACTTCCAGACCACTGCGCCAATTAGTGTAGATACATATTCATAAACTCAGTCACTATTTTAATGTCGCAGGAAGATAGCAAAGAGCATTGAGTCACGCCTCAAGCCTCAAATGTCCTTTAATGTGTTTAAAAATGTTGGGAAAAAAAGTGTGTGGCACATTTTTTTTTTGTTAAACCCAAAAATATCTATATCACAGCCCACCATCTGTGAATAATAGTGCAGCTGCATGTTGCACGCACTTTCTGCAGACATTCTATGGATTGTACATCACCCACCCAGGCTGTTTTGGATGTGAAATGCAGTCTGTATTGTGCTTTATAGCAGCTGCTGATAAGATGTTCGCAATATTGTGGCTATTTCTATCTTTGTCATGGTGGAGTGTGTCATTTCCGGTACGAGACATCTAGAAGAGCTTAACAATCAGGGCAGGCTATTACTAGAACCCCCGACCTCACTTCCCTCCACCCCTCTCTCTCTCTCTATCTATTTCTCTCTTTATCTCAGTGTCTCTTGACCACAGTGCTCACATGTTGGAATATATAAGTGTTGAAGGGCCCCTCTACTCAACCCAGGACCCCACCGGACCTGATCCGAGACGTTCAAAAGTACAGACAGACAGAAGCGAGGCGGCTGAATGCCGGAATGGCGGCTCGCCGTCACGAACAGGCTGGTGTGTGTTCTTGTGTGTGAGAGGGAGAGAACCGGCACCGGTGCGTCATGTCTTCGGCCTGTGAGTCATCAACTAAAGCTCAACAATGAGCAGCCCCCCCCATCCCATACCAACCCCCCACCCCTTAGCTACCAATCACATATCACAGCTTGACGCAAACTGCAAGGAGCCTTCGGGCCCTTTTAACACACGCGTCACCCATCCTCTGACTGTATGTGTGTGTGTGTGCGTGCACGTGAGTGAGCAAGAAAGACAACGTGCTCATTAAACACACGTTCAAGAATATGTCCATTACTGGTCACAAGTGTTAGAACAACTCCTTTTTTTTTTTTTTAGTAGTCCACAAGCAATGCTGCAACACCCCGGATGCTGAGTATAATACGCAGGCCAAAAGTTTGGACACACCTTCTCTTTTTCAATGCGTTTTCTTTATTATTTTCATGACTATTCACATTGTAGATTCTCACTGAAGGCATCAAAACTATGAATGAACACATGTGGAGTTTTATGTACTTAACAAAAAAATGAGCTGAACCTCCACAGTCACCGGACCTGAACCCAATCCAGATTTGAGGTTTGGGGTGAGCTGGAGCTTCACAGAGTGAAGAAGACAAAGGAGCAACAAGTGCTAATAAACACCTCTGGGAACTCCTTCCGTCCTTCAAGACTGCTGGAAAACGTTTCATTTCAGGTGGCCACCTCTTAAAGCTCATTGAGAGAATGATGCCAAGAGTGTGCAAAGCAGTAATCAGAGCAAAGGGTGGCTATTTTAAATGAATGTGTTCATTTATAGTTTTGATGCCTTCAGTTAGAATCAACAATGTAAATAGTCATGAAAAAAAAAGAAAACGCATTGAAAAAGAGAAGGTGTATCCAAACTTTTGGCTTGTACTGTATATATATATATATGTCTGTCATTATCAGTACAGTAATGGCGGCGCTCAGAGCTGAAGCTTTAGTGTAATTGGATGTAAACAGTGTTTTAAAATAAGCTTCTTCTGCACTTTTTAAGTTATTAATGCCTTGTTTTAAATGTCTCTCCAGATTCTAGCAAAGAGGTGTGGAGTTACTTTGAGATGGATAACAGTGGAAAAAGAGATTTATCGGAGCAAATTATGCCTCGTATCACCCAGTCTGAAGGGTGTTTGGACGTACAAAAGGTATAAAATTTCTGGATCTCTGAACGCTGTGGGAGAGCGGAGGTGTGCTATTCATCATGTTTTACTTTTGCACCAAAAGTCCATTTTATGTTTAAAAGCTTAAAGTTCTTCTTTTAGCGTTTAAACTCCAGTCTTAGTCTTACGTCAAACATCTCACACTCTAAAACAGGTATACAGGGGTTTTCTAGTGGGGTAAATACCATGATATAAGATAAATGAGAACTCATATAACTCAAAGATCTTTTTTTTAGGCCTAAATGTTATTTTTTGTACCTGGTTAAATGTTTTTTATGCGTTGGTAAAAGCAAAAGAACCTCTTTTCGATTCCATTTAGTGTCATTTTGGTTTAGTCTAAAATTTGCACTGTTTTCCATATAATTACTGAATAATGATCATTATGGTGTAATGAAGTCTCTGAGGCTGTGCTGCTCAGTGTGTGAATGTGTAATTCAGGCATTACATGTGAACAGTGCAGCAGAACGGCAGTAATGACTCTCAGCTCTAAGGGTTAATGAACTGTTTGTAAGCTGGAATTGGAGCTTGGCCTGTGTTGCACCTTTACTAAGACAGGGAACCGCGTGTCACGCCGCCGCCTCCCAGTGGCCTTTGGATAACAAGTGGCGTAACAGGTGGCAGCGTAAACAGTTAGCGCTGGGTAAACAAATAGGTCAGTCTTGCCATGGAAACACCATTAATCTCTGTGTGACTGGCAGCATACAGATAACTCTGAAAATCAATTATAGGCCAAACATTTCCCTTTCAATTTAGAGACCAGAATATTAATATTCAGTACAGTAAAGATCAGTTTGAGCAAAATAAAGTACTAAATCATTAAAAAAAAAACCTTTATTTTAGTAATTCAGTTGGAAATGTGAATCTCATATATTATATAGATGTATTAAACACAGAGTGATCTATTTTAAGCGTTTATTTCTTTTATTGTTGATTGTTGATTATGGCTTACAGCCAATTAAAAAACCCAAAAATCAGTGTCTCAGAAAATGTTAATATTATATAAGACTTGATAATAAAACACAGTGGATCAACACCAGCAGATGACAGACATGTCTCTCCAAACCATCACTGATTGGTGGAAACTTCACACTAGACCTCAAGCAGTTTGGACTGTGTGTCTCTCCACTCTTCCTCCAAACTTCCTCCAGACTCTGAGCTGAAAGTAGCATAATAGGATGTAAACAGTGCTGTTTTATAAGCTTCTTGTGCACTTTTTAGATTGTTAATGCCTCGTTTTAAATGTCAAGGCTCTCTGGATTCTAGCAAGGAGGTGTGGAGCTACTTTGACCTGGATAATGATGGAAAAATATGCCCCAAAAATATGCCCCAGGTCAAAAAGCACAAAATTACCAGATCGTAGAAAGCTGTGGGAAAGAGGAGGTGGTCTATTCAACAAAGGTAAGTACTTTTTATCATGTTTTACTACAAAGGTTGGACAATGAAACTGAAACACCTGTCATTTTAGTGTGGGATTTTAGGTTTCATGGCTAAATTGGAGCAGCCTGGTGTCCAATCTTCATTAATTGCACATTGCACCAGTAAGAGCAGAGTGTGAAGGTTGGTTCAATTAGCAGGGTAAGAGCACAGTTTTGCTCAAAATATTACAATGCACACAACATTATGAGTGACATACCAGAGTTCAAAAGAGGACAAATTGTTGGTGCACGTCTTGCTGGCGCATCTGTGACCAAGACAGCAAGTCTTTGTGATGCATCAAGAGCCACAGTATCCAGGGTAATGTCAGCATACCACCAAGAAGGACCAACCACATCCAACAGGATTAACTGTGGATGCTGTAAGAGGAAGCTGTCTGAAAGGGATGTTTTTCGGGTGCTAACCCGGATTGTGTCCAAAAAACATAAAACCACGGCTGATCAAATCACGGCAGAATTCAATGTTCACCTCAACTCTCCTGTTCCCACCAGAACTGTCCGTCACCACAATAAATTATTGTGCTCTAAAACCAAGTGTTTCATAGTTTCATTGTCTAACCCCTGTACACCCAAAGTCCATTTTACCGTTCTACTTTAAACCCTCCACAACATCTCAGCTCAGCAGTGTCCACACAATGCACCTAAAGACTGATAGAACAGTTTAAGGCAGGTGAAGGAAAGAACAGCCAGGCATTAGAGCTGGAGATAAACAGTCCACTGATGTGTGCTGGGTGACTAATGCCCTGACGTCACATGAGAAACTGCACTCTCATTAACGATGTGGGCATAATGGCACGCCAGCACGCTCCTGCCTGAACGCCAAAGCAGAACAGAGGCGACATGAAGCCTGGGGCTCTGAATTGAGTGGGCAGTATGGAAAGCACACCATGAGAAGGTGACTATAATCTATTTGGATCCTGGCAGATTAAACCAATATAGCACTGATTTTTTACACGCCTCAAAAATACACTATATTATATACAGGTGTATATTATTATCATTATTATTAATAATATTATTATTAACTATTATTAATATTATTAATTATTGATGAGAAAAACAACATAATTAACAGTGTTTGTCACTATTTTGTGCCTCCATTTGTTTTACAAGTCATATTCCTCCACCTAGTGGTTGGGAGAGGAAGGACACACAAACATCAAACATTTACAGCTCTGAAAAAAATGAGACCACTTCAGTTTCTGAATCAGTTTCTCTGATTTTGCTATTTATAAGTATATGTTTAAGTAAAATGAAAATATATAAACTACAGACATAATTTCTCCCAAATTCCAAATAAAAAATATTGTCATTTAGAGCATTTATTTGCAGAAAATTAGAAATGGCTGAAATAACAAAAAAAGATACAGAACTTTCAGACCTCAAATAATGCAAAAAAACAACAACAAAAAAAAAAACAAGTTCATATTCATAAAAAGAGTTCAGAAATCATTATTTGGTTTTCATGCATCTTGGCGTGTTCTCCTCCACCAGTCTTACACACTGCTTTTGGATAACTTTATACCTTTACTCCTGGTGCAAAAATTCAAGCAGTTCAGCTTGGTTTGGTTTGATGGCTTGTGATCATCCATCTTCCTCTTGATTATATAACAGAGGTTTTCAATTTGGTAAAATCAAAGAAACTCATATTTTGTCCATATATACTGTATATATATATATATATATAAAGATGCCAACAACTTTTAACACTGGTTCCTTTTCAAAACTAAATATTTAAAATAGTTACATAAACACTATAAATGGTCTTAACATACATCAAGCTCTATTGCACAAGTATGAAACTTAATATCAGAAGTTAATATCAGATATCAGAATATTAGATATCAATTTACAATATATGTTATTATTGAAGCCATTAGAGGCATTACAGTATTAAAATTAGCCACAATTGTCTTCTTTCTCCAGTTAACAAATAAATACATTCAGTTTTTTTAGTGTGCTTTAAAATCATCCTTCAAGCTACGGTACAGTATTAATATATATATTTAAACAGGACTACAGCTAGTGCTCTTGAAGTTTATTTGCACCTCATATCCAGAGTTTTAGGGAGTTTTATTACTTTTTATTACTAAATAAATGATTCTGGACCCGGGACCCTTATTAAAACTTCTTGAAAGACGGGGCACTGAAGTAGGTATTTAATCACAGTTTTTTCCCCACCACAAGATAGATAGGCAGCCAATAAGGCACTTTTTCTCTTTTCTGCCCCTCTAGAGGGCACTTTAGCAATATCTGTACTTTGTGCTGGCTACTATTAATATGATATTATTATAATATTACTCAGGACCCTTATTGTATTAATGCCTGTTGTGAACATCTGGAGCCAAAACAATATAATAGAAGTAAAAAAGAGACTTCAGTGTGAATATTCAGTCTTTTATCCAAGATTAAACATTAAAAAAAATACAGAGCAAACTGATAAATCAAATTTTCAGCAGTCAGACAGCGTGTCAATGTACATCTTAGGCACAGTGAATTATATAAAATATAAAACTCATTAGGTTATTTAATCAACTTCATAGTCCAGTGATTGCTGTCTTGCTTTCTAAGGTCCACACACACACACACACACACACACACACACACACGCAAACACACACACACGGCACAGCGCCATGCCGGAATCATCGTAAATCTTCACGAAGAAGACTGGCGAAAGTGTCCCAGAGCTTCTCGGCCTGATTGGGCAATTGTGCGTTTATTCTGATACGGAGAAAAGTGTCCAAAGGTTCAGAGCGTCAGGGACAGTGTGACCAGGTCAAAGTTCACTCTCACGTTTCCTCGTCCTCCTCCGGGAGGCAGCCCGGGCACGGCTCCATTGTTACGGCCACGCCCATACCGCTCCGGCCCACCGGCATGTCCGTCACGTACGTCCACTGGTTGCTGGCCGGACAATAACACTCAACACTGGACAAGAAACCGCTCTGGTTGAAGCCACCTGGAGGACGAAGAGAACAGTCAGCGAACAGAACAGAGTAAGAGACGTTGCAATGCTCATTGCTACCTTACACCCTGTCAACACCCTGTTTATATTTTCACGCCTTGCGCCCACGCCATTAAAATAGCATCAGAGTTGAATGAATTAATCCACTCTGATGGGTGTGGTGGTCTGGAAGTAAGGTTATAGTGTCACATCAATGCAAAAATTCCAGGTGATAAAAATTAACCAGCGGGTTTTAACATTTTGAGTGTGTAAATTAACTTCTCGTGAGCACAAATGTGAAACTAGTGAGCAAAAAAAAGTGAATCGTGTGCACGCTGATGATTTAATTGAAATTGCTGATCTGAAAAATCAATGATTTATAAAGGAAAACCATGAAACTTATCGCAAATTATGTTCATACTTTTTTTATACCACTGTATGTAAGTCATACAATTTAATATTTGTCTTGTTCTTGGTAAGTAACTGTTGTTACAGTGTTGAGACAGTCAACAAGAATATCGTTATCTCAAAAATACCTTAAAATATAGTGATATTATTATTTTTTAAACCCGTATCGCCCACCTCCAATAAAGAATTAAAAAAAAATAATCAGAAATAATCAGTTAGAAAGATCTTTATCTGAATCTACAGTCAATTTCTGATGGAGGTGATGTAAAGGTGGTGTGTACAGGAATTTGGGAGGAAGTGATGGAGCGCACCGGCTGCAGCGAGCGGGTTCCCGGGTTGCGCTGCTGATTAACTCGTGAATGACTCTGCATTGTGCTCTGGCTGATAGGGAAATGGCCCTGTAATGAGAGGCTGGCCGGTTCAACGAGCAAATACAATCAACACACAAAGGCTCCATTTTCTCAGTAAATAACCAATTGTGAAACACAACAATATGTCACTTTGGATAAGGTGTCTGCGCAATGTGATAAATGAGAAAAAAAGAAAGAAAGAAAGAAAGAGAGGAGGCTGGGAGTTTGGGAACTGTCAAGATGGAGACAGACAACATGTTAATTCTGTCTGTGCTTAATCTTTCCTCTCTATCCATACACACAGCCTTCCACACACACACACACACACACGGCTCGTGTTCGTGAGTGACCCTGAAATGCATGTCTTAGCACATGTAGGCCTGTCACAATAATTAGATTATCGACTTATCGCTTAATAAAATATAATAGAAATGACGTCAATCATTTTAATAATCGTGTTATCGTCCATTGTGTTTGCCCTTACATTGTGACTGTGTGCATAGCCACCATGACCCTGTAGTGCGGAAGCACAGAGAGACACAATCACGCGTATCTTTATTAGAAGAAATGCCTTCTATCGACATCCAAAACTAACTTAAAGAAACCTAGTAACGACCCAGTGCGGCTCTATTAGCTTAACTGTTAACTTTAGTGTCTCTTAGGTTTGGTTTGCCTCAGCCTTCCTGTCACCATCAGCATATCTCTCAGATAAAGGCTGAGGCAGGGTCTTTATGCTGGTCCAATGTGGGCCAGCTGGGACAGACTGGGGCTGCCGCACGTCATGGTGTGTGTTACACCTTAGCCTGTGTCTGTCCAGTGTCTTTCTTTTTTGGTTCATGCTGTCCTGTGAAGTCATGTCTAGATGTTCATCTGTGTTATTGTCTACAGAGTTCCAGGTTTGCTTTATGTAGTTTGTTTCTTGGTTTGTTATTTTGTCATGTTTCCAAGCCATGTGCTACTGTGTATAAATACCCCATGTGCTCCTTTGTTCTGTGTCGTGCTTTATGTAACGGAGAGGAGGAGGCCGGATGCAATTGCAAGATGGTTTTATTTTCCACACGGCAAAATAAACAAAGAACAAAACACTAGGGAGAAATTAGAGATGGGACCGATCCGATACAATATCGGTATCTGGGCCGATATTGACGTAATCCGACAATCGGATATTGGGCGATCTTACATATCTTACGATCTTACCGATCCATATTCCAGTCCAAAGCTTGAGCTGAACAATAAACCCGCCATAACGTTAACACAAAACGCATCCCTGATCAGGATTCCAGTTTAACAGTTTCCCCTAACCCCCAGCAGCTTCAGTCTGCGGCTGACTGAGTAACTTTAGCTGTTTATCTACAAAAAAAGTCCATTATCTGGAGAGTTTTCACTTTGGAAACGCTGTACAGCAGAACGGTACACGTAAAGTCAGCGTCTGAGAGGTAAACAGATTAACACCAGCAGTCTGTTAGCCTAGCTAGCACTGAACTGACAGCAGCTGCATTCCGGTGTTGTGAAGGTATGAACTACAGACTGGAGTAAACTATATTCATAATCCACATATCCTATAAAACCACAGCTTCTACAAACACTAACCAGCACAAACACACCCATCTGTTATTAAAAAACAGTCATTAATTTAGTTCGGAAATACAGTTAGCATTGCCACTTAGCCGTTAGCCATCTCCATTAAGATCTGCAGTCTGTTAGCCTAGCTAGCAAAATCATTCCGGCATTGTGAATGTAATAAATAACTATCTTAAGTGAACTACAGCCATAATCCACATCTAATATCAAACCACAGATCCTACCAACCCTAACCAGCACTAAGAAATCAATCTGTTATT
The DNA here is from genome assembly GCF_023375975.1 of Astyanax mexicanus. Classification (NCBI taxonomy): domain Eukaryota; kingdom Metazoa; phylum Chordata; class Actinopteri; order Characiformes; family Acestrorhamphidae; genus Astyanax; species Astyanax mexicanus. The sequence continues at coordinate 54,638,227 of NC_064415.1, forward strand.
AAAAAACAGTGATTAATTTAGCTCGGAAATACAGTTAGCATCGCCAGTTAGCCGTTAGCTATTGCAGCTAATCCTCTATGCTACCTGTCAAAATAAAAGTCTCCTGCACAACCGTTGCAAAAAATGCCCTGAATTTAATGTTTAACGTATTTAATATTTTACTTTTTTTTATATTTAATAAAAATTCAAACATTTTATTTGAAAGGAAACTATTGTGTAATTGCATATGAAGTGTGTCAAATAAATGACTTTTGAATGCATTTACATTAAATGCACCTGTGGATACTCTTAAAAGGGCTGTGTGGTCTGTTTCAGCCTCATTATTTAACCTTAATCATAGTACTATTAATAAACTAAAAGTATCGGTATTTGTATCGGTATCGGCAATCTTATATCAGTTTTATATCGGTATCGGATCGGAGCTGAAAAAAGTGTATCGTCCCATCACTAGGAGAAATATAAAGAAAAGGAAACTAAAACAAAACACTATGAAACAGAGGAGAACTAGAAGACTGAAACAAACAAAAAATAACAAACCAAGAAACAAACTAAATAAACCTGGAACTCTGTAGACAATAACACAGATGAACATCTAGACATGACTTCACAGGACAGCATGAACCAAAAAAGGAAAGACACTGGACAGACACAGGCTAAGGTGTAACAGTGTGGGATGGACTCAGGCTTTCAAATTTGATTCAAGCTTTTAGTTAACAGCTGTGCTGAACTCATCATCAAGAGTTAATTAAACTTGAATTTCCTGCTCTTAATGAGCCGCAGAGCTACAAACGCCCAACAACTTACCGAATACGAAGAGTTTGCCTTGGTAGACGGTGACACCGTGTGCACTGCGGCAGTGCCCCATAGACGCCATAGGCTCCCAAACGTCTCGGGACACGTTATACCTCTCCATAGTGTTGAGTTGTGTTTGGCCGTCGTATCCCCCCACTGCATAGAGGTAGGAATCTATACACACCACTCCTGAAGAGACAGGAAGAAAAATACACTTATAAAGTTATAAAAATAATTTTCACCTTAGTATAAATATTAGTTAGTTGGATAATAAAAAACAAATCTAATGGAGGATTTAAATATTTACCTAAGCCACTTCGTACTGTATTCATAGGTGCTACATGTTGCCAAGTGTTGGTGTCCGGCTGGAAGCGCTCTACTGATTTCCACCGGTTTTCTCCATCGAAGCCCCCCACCACATACAGAGCGCCCCCGCAGGCTGCCACTCCAGCCCCCAGCCGGGACACAGACATCGGGGTCACGAACGTCCACCTGTTGGCCTCTGGATCATATCTGTGAAAGAAAATGTCAGAATTTCTGTGAATATCGGTGAATGACAGTGTCTTTTCCATACTCTACTGACTGGGGTATCAGTAGGGATGCACAGAATATTTGGCAGCCTAATATATTTATCTGAAAGTGTAAAAAATAATAGCAGAATGAGTAAAAAGACTGAAGAATTTGTACCAAACAACGTTTAATTTATTTTTTATTTTTCGCCATATAGCAGTGTTTCTGTCAACTTAAAGAGATGTCCTCAGCAGCGGTGGGCTGGCCCCTCTCCTGATCTGCTGTGTACGGAGCAGGGAGTGTGGGAGAGAGCCCATTTTCACACATTCACTCGCAAAAATGAGATAAAAAAAGAGCATTCAGCATCACTTATCACACTTACGTTTTGCTGCCCCTTTTTTTACCATATGTTATGGTACAGTTATGATTTGAATAGCACTGGAAAATTTATTTCAGGATTTATATTGCACTGTAAATGTATTGTGGTTTATTGGTTTATCTGCTGTTGTTAATTTCTTTTTCTTTAAAAAAGAAGACAAAAATATATTTAGGCTGTGTTTTTGCAGTGGTGAAAAAAGTGGGAACATTATAAAACAAAAACAGTCCAGTATTTGGACAGATGTTTCATTTTTAAATAATATCTTGAATATATTTTGCTAAATGCCAATATACAATTTATTTATTGACATTTTGTTTGCTAAATGTTGATATACAATACACAATATATATATATATATCTCAATATTCTTATCCTATAAGGTAATGACAAAAAAGACACTTTTTATCATTCAATGCTTATATATCCTGTATATTAGAGTAGCCAAGTAGTTCTAGCAGCATTTTATGTAATCAACAACTGAATAGCCATTTAAACAAGGGACAAATAAAAATACAGTGTGAAGCCGTGGAGAGACACAGGGAAAAGAGTCTGTTGGAGCAAATTGGAACGCAGCTTAATCTTTAGCGATATAAGCAATATTGTCTTTTCCTTTATCTCGCATGAAAATATATTGATATTTCTTAAAATAAAATATATCGCCCAGCCAGAGTTTCATCCCAAAAAATTAATTTCAGTGCATCCCTGCATAAATACCCATATTAGGACCTAACTGCTGTAGAAATTAGGGCGGAGTATCGAAATTTAATACCAAAAATGCACCGACCAAGTACCTAACAGGTGTAATAAGATTCAGTGCCTGTTTTCGAAACTATGCATGATTTTTTTTTTCCGATGTAATCCTGATATTTTTTAAAAAAGAACTCTTAAAACTGAAAAGCATAAAGCAGTAAGTTCAAATGTTTGTAGTTTAAGGGCAAGCAATGATTTTTGTTCTTAATAAAGCACCACAATCATGCTCACTGTCTGTTCCAACAAGATCCAGAAAGATGGTCTCTCCTGTTGACAGTACCTGAATAATATTACTCATGTCAGCTGTTTAATAATTTTTTTGGTTACAATTTAGAAAAAGGTATTGAAAAAAGTACCGACTGGGTATTAGCACCAAATTTAAAGTATAGTATTGTTAAGGAATGAACTGTAAACACTTAATTTTACCTTTGAATAACCTGTGAATGATAAGTGAAAGTGTCTTATTTAGACTATACAGGACTTGGGACCCGTCTCCTGACATCCATCCCAGCAGAGCTCGATAAAGAGCTTTCAGCACCAGTTTAACTACAGCATGCAGACACACCAAGTCCCAACTCAAACAGAACCTTTCAACAGGACCAGAATACGATCAGTCTGCAACTGATATGACATTTCCGCTCTGAGGAGTTTCTCAGAAGCTTCAGCAGCTGCTGACCGATGTGGCGGCTGTTAAGGGACTAAACTGAGGGGCACAGACAGCATAATTCCAGCCAGAGGGGTTTCAGTCCAAAGCTGAGCGTTTGGGAATGTTCTGGCTTTATCTGAATGAGTGAGGAGAACCCATTAACACGACTGAGCCAGTACACTGATTTTACTGACCACTCACCTAAAACATCAGTCTTAACAGTGTAAAATAATTGAATCAGTACAGAGCTACACTCACAGACAGTGTAAATATGCTCTCAAGAGTATTTAAACATACTGTACCAGTTAAACTTTGTTGAACACACCTTAACTTAAGTGTTTTTCTATTATTTAAAAATGTTATACATTGTAGCTTGATACTAAAATCATCCAAATTATGAAGAAAAATATATGGAATGATTTAGTACACAAAAAAAAATTAAACAAAGCAGATTATGTTTTATATTTTAGATTCTTTAAATGAGCACCTCTTGCTTAGATAACAGTTTTGCACATCTTGGCTGGATTTTGAGTCAGCTTTATGAGGTAGAGTTAACAGCTGTGCTGAACTCATCAAGAGTTAATTACTTAAATTAACTTCTTGCACTCTTAATATATGTTTGAGAGCATCAGTTGTGTTGTGAAAAGGCATACAGAGTTGGTATACAGTGAACCGTTTCAGGTCAGTCAATCTGAAAAATTTCAAGAACTTAGAAAGCATCCTCAAGTGCATTCGGAAAGACCATCAAAAACGCTATGATGAAACTGGCTCTCATCAGGACCGAGAGTTATCTCTGTTGCACAGGATGTAATACTATAGTTTAGTCTAGGGCTGCATGATATATCGTTTAAGCATCGTCATCGCAATGTGTGCATGCGCAGTAATAGTCACATCGCAGGACGTGCAATGAAACTTATGGCAATTAAATTAAACATGCCTTATTGCGATTTTGTTTTGATTCTTGACACAAGAAGTAGATGCACAGCGCTGTCTCTGTGTCTGTGTGAGTGACAGGCTGCTGCTGCCTGAGAAGCACGAGGGGGAGGGGGAGTATGGGGGGGGGTACATCCACATGGTTGGGCACGTGCTTGTAAACGTAGGCACGTGTCAAAAGCTGTGCACCTCAGTCCAGCACAGTTTTGCAGTGCAGATATTTCCAGTTTCAGCTGAATTCACGTTTTTAATCCCAGAAAAAAAAAAAAAAAAAACGCTCTTATTTACCGTTTTAAAAGCCTTTTTTTAAATGCCTGATTAAAGGACAGATTACTGTTGTTTTGCTGTTTTCCTTGGGTTTTGAGTGCTCAGTGCTCGGTTGGGGGCGGGGCTGGTGACATTATGGGCCATGCATTGTTTAACCCTTGTGTGGTGTTCATATTTTTGTTCCTCGTTTACTTTGTTACTTGTATTTAATTCAGCAAAATTAAGCAATTTTACATTAAAATGCTTTACACATGCTCGCTTCACCTAAATTGCAAGCAATATAAACACAGCTTACATGGTTAATATTTGCCCTTTACCTTTCTTATGTTAAATTTCTTTTAAAAAGTGCTACTCTTTTTTTGAATGAGTTTTTTAATAAAATGTTAAAGAAAATGAATTAAACTCAATATCTGAGTAGAAAATTTGTTTAGTTTCAAATTTACAAATGAAGCAATGTTTATTAGCGCTTGGCCAAACATACTGTATGTAATATAAATGTGTGTGTGTGTGGGGGGGGTGTACAGTGTGTGTTTATCTAAAATGTGTTTTGATATATGTTTTTCACAAAAAATGAGCCAATGCCAATGAGTTTGAGTTAGAAAAAATATTTTTTTAGTATCATTTGATGAAAAATGAAAACGGGTCCCACAGACCCGAACACCACACAAGGGTTAATATTGTGATATATATCATCGAAAAAAGAATATTTGCAATGTAAAAAAAATTCAATATCATGCAGCCCTAGTTTAGTCGATCACATATATATATATATAATTTTTTTTTACAAAAAGAGCAGATGTAGTGTTACATTATATAAAGAGGTAACCAGTGCCTCAGTCAGCACACCACATACATTCAGGCCCTGAGGCAGCAGCGATGGTGGTGTTCATTTAGCTGTGTGTGTGTCTGTGTATCTTAAAGGTGGTTTAACTGGAAATACTTTATCCTGAGTTAAACAGTAAGCTTGAAATAGCCCCCGGGAGCGGAGGCCTGCGCTCCGTATGACGAGAGGACACGGGCGCAGTTAAGCAACCGCTCGGCGGGGATATAGCTCATGTTACATTACTGTATCAGACTCCTGATCCGCCTTTCATCACCTTGGAAATGTTTTGACTTGGGATGTGCTCCCGCTAGCGCCGAGCCCCGTCTGCTCTCGTTCAGGGAAGTCACTGCAGACAAACAGGCTTCAGGCTGCTCTGTTTCATAACCCCAAAACCGACCGCAGCGGCAGCAGAGAGAAAGAGAACCGTCAGGGTGAGCTTCTGCTCAGTCCTGCCAGATCTTAATACCAAAATAGGTGACGGTGGTTCTGGAATCATGCTGTTGTTCTCTCTCTCCGGGCGTGTTCACCCGCCAACTCCTGTTCTGTAAGGCCGGGTTACAGCTGTGTTCTTTTTTATTTTTTCCAAGAACAGACAGAGAACTCTGGAAAAAAGTGCGCAGAACGAGGATGACAATGCAAAATCTTATCTGCGATGCGATGCGGCCCGCGGCTTGACCCGGCGCTCGCACGGTGTCACCCTGGCAGCAGTTCATAAAAAAATAAGGGCGGCGGAGCGTGAAGTGCACTTTATGCAAGACGGTCGTTACATTTACTGTACACAATGCCTCACTCTGTGCACACATTATACTACAGGGCTGCTGTTCTCTCAGATGGCCTCTCAGCTTCTTAGCTCTTGAATAGAACAGTGAAAAAGCTAAAGCGGACAGCAGAACCAGTGGTTTGATATGTTGCTAAACAATTTCGTACAATACTTCACGGCATATTTGGTACTAAAGAGGATAAAATACTCCTAAAAAAGGAAATCCTAGTAATTATTTTTATTACTATGGAATTCCTGACGTTTTACATTTTTACAAAATTTAACAACCAATATTCTTCACTATGTATTCTATTATAGATCCACCATGCAGTGTACTTAGGCAGTAATTTTAGTAAGTCAGATTAAGGGGGGGTGAGTTTTAGGGAGTTTAGAGCACCTATGTACCCACTACTTTACCCAAAATCACTTTAATATAGGGTTTTGTGTTTGTTTGCTTCTGCACAAATAGCAACAAAATGAACGACTGCAGAAAGCTCATGCACCTCCATGTGGGCATCTGAATCTCCTAGGTAACGAGAGTCACGTGCATGGTGGTGCATATGGTCAGAAATCTGGTGGTGTGTAGTGTATCATGCCCGATCGCGTAGTGTGTGCTCTCTATATTGGTTCAGATTCAATAAAAAGGCGTAGTGTATCCAAGGCTTAAGCAACCACTGTCACAAAAACTTGCAACACCTCAGCAACCGACACCTCTACCACAGCAACAATGCTATACTGGAATCACACGCATTCTCCAGATTATCTAATCTAATCTGGACTAGAATGGAAGCAAATGTGTGTACCAAAAACTACTGAACTACTGATTTGTTCCCAGAACAGTACACAAAAACTCAAAACACCCAAAATATGAATAATATGTAATATTTAAAACTACATTGTTGAACCTGACAAGAACCTTTCAGACCTGAATTATGTTCCTGCGATGGAAAAATATGCTGTTTTCTGTCTGTGATGCCAAAAAAATAACACACTACTATTCTAATATAAAATCATTATGAAAATAAAATATATATTTTTTATTTCTAAGCATGATAAAAACGTGTTCTAAATAAAATAAAATAAAAATATTCCTAAACATGATAAAAAGTGTTCTAAAAAACATAAAATAAAAAGATTCCTAAACATGATAGTGTTCTAAATAAAATAAAATAAAAATATTCCTAAAGATGATAAAAAAAAGTGTTCTAAATAAAATAAAATAAAAAGATTCCTAAACATGATAAAAAGTATTCTAAATAAAATAAAATAAAATAATTCCTAAACATGATAAAAAGTGTTCTAAATAAAATAAAATAAAATAATTCCTAAACATGATAAAAAAGTGTTCTAAATCACAAAAGAATTAGTGATAATGAGCTTGGATGACTTTGCCTCATTTGTTCTGTAGTGCTGATATGCTCTAATGTCTGAGTTGCTGATTTTTTTTTTTGTCCACTGCAGTGGGCGGGGCTAAGCTACTGTTTCATTGGCTGGTTTATGATCTATTCTGAAGTACAACAGGTCTCAGTATGTGTTCTGTGCAACAAAATATGTATATGTCCATTGTAATTGATGCAGGGTCTGAAAAGACTAAGTAATTTTGTATATAAAATACAAACTATCGTCAAATACATACCTCTCCACCGTGTTGTGATGCATGGACCCATGTGACCCGCCCACAGCGTAGATGCTTCCGTCCAGCTCCCCGATGCCCACCCTGTTTCTGGGTGTGTTCAGTGAAGCTAGCTGGGTCCACTGGTTGGTCATTGGGTTGTAGCAGCACAGCGCCTCCGAGTCCACGTTGCTCTGCAGAGAGAGGTTGCGTCCCCCCACAGAGTAGAAGAGCCCGAACAGCACGCAGGCCCCCAGACCACTGCAGGGCGTGTCCATCTCCGCCAGCTTCAGCCACGCTTTCCTGTGGGGGTCGAAGGCTTCCATCGAGGCCAGCGACTGCTGGTTGTAGCCCCCAGACATGTAGATCAGCTGGTTGCCCCGGAGCGGCGTGGGGGGCAGCGGCTTGCGGAGGGTCATCTCTTGGAAGATCTTGGACAGGAAGTCTTTGCAGGAGTTGGCTTTGCTCAGGATGGGGCAGGACTGCAGCTGCCTCTTGAGAAACTTGGCTGGTAGGGCGTAGATGTGGACAGCGTTGAGCAGAGCGTGGAAGTACTGGGCGCGACCCTCCACGTCCCAGCGCACCCAGTCGATGCAGGCCTTGTAGACCTCGGTCTCGCAGAGCACCTTCAGGCTCTCCTGGCTGATCAGCTCCAGCAGCTGGCAGTGAGACAGGCTGAAGAACTCCTCCTCTTTGATCACCTGAAGGAAAGAGAACACAAATCATATGGCTTAAATTTGAGTGTTTAAAAGAAACTCTAAAGTTACTTTATACTTTAGTGATCTATTTTTAAGTGTTTATTTATTTTATTGTTGATTGTTGATTATGGCTTACAGCCAATTTAAACACCCAAAAATCAGTGTCTCAGAAAATATTAAGAATATTATATAAGACCAATTGATATTTTTGGCACAGTATGGGCAGTGTGCCAAGTCCTGCTGGAAAATGAAATCCGCATCTCCATTAAAGTTGTCAGCAAATGGAAGCATGAAGTGCTGTAAGATTCTGGAGGAAGAGTGGAGAGACAGTCCAAGCTGCTTGAGGTCTAGTGTGAAGTTTCCACCAATCAGTGATGGTTTAGAGAGACATGTCTGTCATCTGCTGGTGTTGATCCACTGTGTTATATCAAGTCCAAAGACTTAAATGGAGATGCGGATTTCATTTTCCAGCAGGACTTGGCACACTGCCCACACTGCCAAAAGAACCAATTGGTCTTATATTATATTCAAATTTTCTGAGACACTGATTTTTGGGTTTTCATTGGCTGTAAGCCATAATCATCAATAAAAAATAAAAAATGGAGAGTGTGTGTAGAAACAAGAAGGTGGTGTTAATGTGAACTTTTTTTTATTTTAACTGTCTCTCAATCACTTTTGACTCCTTGACACCCACAGGTCCCTTGCTCAGTGTAGTCTGAAAGGATCCAGAGTTACAGAACTAACTACCTAACACTCCATTATCAGGGTCTCTCTCTCTCTCTCACCTCACTGAAGTGAGTGTTGATGTACTCCCGGCTCCGCTGGTGAAGCTCCACACAGCCGATCTCCTCTGCGAAGCGTGAGATCCCGATCACGTTGGAGGCCTCCAGGTTTTTGACCAGGAAGTCACAGCACGCTTTGGCCACGTCCTCCATCTGGTAGCGCATGGCGCCCAGCAGGACGTGCAGGACGCACTTCTCTCCCACCGTGAAGCGCGAGGTGTAGGCGTAGTTCACCAGCCGCTCGATCACCGTCGGGCACACGTCCCTCAGGGTTATCTCCGAGGCCTTGCACTCCTTGAAGTTGCTGGTGAACATGGCTTTGAAGTAGGGGCTGCAAGCAGCCAGCACCAGTTTATGTACCTGCAGGATATAAATACACACACTGATCATCTGTGATGGATATAATAACGTCCAAGAACTGATAATGTTGACCCCTAGAGGTGTAGACTAAAGACCCTTTGGGTGTAAACCAAGGCATTCAGAGCGTTTTGGACTGCAACATACTTAAATGTCTTCTTTTCTTAAAATGAAAAGGCTTTAAAAGCTCTCTTATTAGTAAAGTAATCCAAAAAATGATTATAAAGTGTGATCATTAAAGTGTTAATGCACGCTAGGGGTGTGCCATATCGTATCGTATGTGATAATATCGCCAAAAATGTTGAATATCGTGAACGATATTATACCCTGAAATATCGTGCCATATCAGCCACCACCATTAGCATATCAGGGTACTACTTTTTTACTGTTTATTTATCTACTAGAGACCAGTATCATTTATTTCACATTAATCCTGGATATATGGAGATATATATAGAGTGCATTATTAGTTTCACGAAATTCTGCATCATTGACCTCTATTATAAATCTGATAAAATTCTTTTTTTAATATCTCAGTTAGCCATATTATATCTAATGCAATAATAAAATTCAAAATATTTTTCTAATTCAGTGTTTTGTCATATCGTTAAAAGTACCGTAATCGTGAATATACCATGAAATATCGTGATATTATTTTAGAGCCATATCGCCCACCCCTAATGCACACAACCCAATTTGGAATCAGTAACACATTTTTTTTTTTTACGGCACCAAGTTTGACCCCAACTCCCGCCATAATCTGCCCCGTCCCGAACAATGCACAGATTTTTTTTCTGGAGCGGTTTGCTTGTGGTGAGAATGTGATCTGGTCTTGATCCGACCCAGCTATCAAATATACTCCTTTTTTTCAATACTTTAAACAGCAAATCTCCATTCAAAACACTGTGCAATCCAAGACTGCCTATACAAGATATACCAATCCTATCATTATCAGAATTTTTGGCCTCCCAAAATCAATATCAGCCCCACAATGTTCACACCAATAAAGCTCTTCTGCATGCAGTAAAACATACCGTGCATCCAGTTCTGTTTTTTTTTTGTTTCCTCAAACTGTTAACCTCAATTAAGTCCAGCTGACTCAGCCTAAACTGAGCAACTGCTCCATAAATCTCTTATCTTGCTGACTCTCATATTTCTCGTGAGGCGACCCTTGAAAGCTCTCACCTTGAAATCCACCACTCTGTCTTTGTACGTGACGTGAAGCACCAGGTCGCAGAGCAGGCCGTGGTGCCGCAGCTCGTCCATGAGCTGGAAGGCTCTGGAGGGGTGGCTCTCGATGGTGTAGTCCAGATAACCGTGGCCCCTCATGGAGGGCACCACGATGGCCGAGAAATCCTCATCTTTGACGGGCCTCTTCTTCCTTGGACATATCATTCTCTGAGGCCGGAGGTCTGAAACACGCTGACTGGGGATATACTGAGCGGGTCGGAAGAGTGGTAAAGAGTCTAGACCCAACCGCGAGTGGTGAAGAAATACAAACACAACTGGTGATCGCTGGGAGACGGAGAGCCGTGCTTCTTTTGCCTGGTTCCGACGCCATCGTGGCAGAGTTCCCTCTCAGACCAAGTGGCCATTGCTGAATGATGAATATGGTTCGAGCTGCTGAGAAACGTGTCACATCGACGCCAGTCCTGACCTGTCTTCTGTGTTGCTCTCCAAACATGGGCTGAAAAGAAAGTGAAACACTTGTGAGACAGGAAACCACACGTCTTATTAGAGTAATCCTCCCAACAACACTATTTGCCCTTGCCCAATTACAAAACATCAGTGTCGAACCTAAACACTGTATTGAATTTCCAGTACAATGGTAATAAAATAATGGCAAGGATAATGGTAATGTTTCAGAGCAACCAAAAAAATTTAATTCATTAAAAAAAATAAAAATAACGGTTTCACAATATATCACAGTATTTTTTCATTCTTATTTTTTGCATGACTGGGCTTTAATATAGGTATATGTGAGTTACTTTTTAAAAAAATTGAACTCAGGGTGGCAGCATTCAAAAGGGCAACCAAGTTGATGACATGACCAAAAAGTTTTGCCCTTTTCCTAGAGCTTGTGTCTAAAATTGCACCACTTTCTGCCAGGCCATGCAAATTAGTATATTATTGAAAAGTTTCTTTATCACAGTAATTCAGTTAAAAATGTGAAATGCATATATTATATAGACGTATTACACACAGAGTGATCTATTTAAGCTTATTAAGCTTAAGTTTATTTCTTTTATTGTTGATTATTGATTATGCCTTATAGCTAATGAAAAACTCAAAAATCTGTGTCTCAAAAAATTGGATAACCATATAATATATATATATATATATTCCAGCAGGACTTGGCTGTAAGCAGTATTGCATCAACAATAAAGAAAATAAACGCTTAAAATAGATCACTCTGTGTGTAATACATCTATATAATATATGAGTTTCACATTTTGAATTTTGAACTGAATTACTGAAATAAAGTAACTTTTTATTCTAATTTTATGAGAGATGCACTAGCATATGTGTAAAGCTTTTCAAAACTGTCATAAAGCATCAACAAGTGCTATATGTTGGTGTAGACTTGTACAACATAGAAAGTAGACCAAAAAGATCATATTTTTACTTTAAAGCTCACCTTCCGCGAAAATCCGATTTTTCTTGTTTTTTGTGGAATACAGTAGGTCTCTCCGAGTTGAATGTGTACACCTGCACATTAAACTGTTTTGCAGCCCCCATTGTCTGCAGGAGCTAAGCAAAGAAATCCCCCCTCCCCCCCTCCGAAAAACGGGTGAATTTTGAATTATCTTTCTGCCTACGTAGGCAGAAACTCACAGACCAGCCCACCTTGGCTCGAGAAACTCCCAGAGGCGGAGCTGAAGCGACGCAACATCACCGCTCATCAGTTAGGAGGTGGGAGGCAGTGAGCGGCAGAGCGGTGGAGGGGCGTCGCAGTGCTCCAAGCCAATCAGAGGAGAGATATTTGCATGCTGTTTGCATGTATGAATATTCATGAGCAAAGCTGGAATCCGGTCATTTTGGACACACCCCTAAAACAGTCCATTAAAAAAGAGCTATACAGAGACACCTGAGCACTTTTTTTTTACAAAAACGGCTCACATGTCATTCATTCATACTAGAGACCACAACTAGACATTTTAAAATGAAAGAAAAAAACGACGGAAGGTGAGCTTTAAGGAAAGCTCTAACTGTTGAGTCTGAGTCTGAGCGTAATCCTATACACAAAGAGCCATGCACGGTTTGCTGAATCACGTTTCACTTCCCTTTTCCTTCCCATTTCTCGAGTTTTCTTTCCAAAACCATCAGCAGACCACACCCACACGCACAAAGGTAACTGCTGATTTGCTGAATTTAATGACCAGTTCGCTGAAGCACCGCCTGTCAGAGGCCATCGCACCAACTCCACCTCCTCTGTTCACGCTAATACAGTGTGCTCTGCAGCTTTACTCAACCTTCCCCTACCCACTGCACCACCACCACCACCACCCTGCGCTCTTCAGCCAACCCGTCAAAGTTTGTTCCCCTGGGTTATATAACTTATTTGCAGAATGTTAAAGCAAGCAGAGAGACTTTGAATCCTGCACTGTTCACTACTGCCCTATTGCCCCAAATAACTCTGCTTAGTTTAGCTGACCACTAACAGACTTTGGCTTCCAACACAAACCACATCAAACCATATTTTTTGCACTATTAAAATCCTTTTGCACTTAAAAACCTTTAATTTTTCCAAAAAGCATCAGTGCACATTATAATCCAGTCAGGTTTTAAGGAGCAGTAAAGCCACTCCACTAAAGTACAAAGTTATACAGGAGTTTCAGTTTAGTTCTCCAGCACTAAAGCTGGAGCAGTATTAGCATTAGCTGCTAACCGTGCTAAGAACTAGCTCTTTTGACGTTCAGAGGTGAGTATTATTGACCTGTAGCCTGCTGCTAACCCTGGCTAGCACTGCTGGGGCAGCATTAGCATTAACTGCAGTAACCGCGCTAAGCGCTAGCTCTTTTTTTCCGTTCAGAGCTGAGTATATCAGACTGCAGTCTGCGTGTTTACAGAGTTAATACAAGCTACGTGGCACAAGCTGCTAGCTAATATCGCCCTGGCTTACCAGAAGTAAGCGCTGTCAGATGGCATTTACATTCTGCTAGCACTAGCGATTAGCGAAATCTGGAAATATAGGCTTACTGTAGATAAATGTTAGCACTTTATTCACACAAATAAACAGTTTTCAGCAGAGAGAGATAGATTCATTTCCAGCGTATGATTGACTGTTTTTTTCGTATTACAGTTTTGTTTACTTAGCTTAGCTTTACCTAACTTAATCACCCCCCCCCCAACCCCGAAGCGACAAGAACAGCTGAATTAGAAGCAAAACATGGCAACACCCTTTTTTTACTAGTGTCTCATTGTGTGCCTTTTAATCCGGTGTGCTTTATGTATTAAAAACAGAACAGAAAATAGATGTTAATTGAGAGTGCGCCTTATAATGAGTATAAAAAATATGGTAATTCTAAATACAACTTAATATTTATTAACACAATCAAATAATATGTGTAGGATATTGTCCAAGCCAAATCCTGTTACTGGTCAGTGTCAGCCAAAATCTAATAAAAATGTTAAAAATGTTACAAATTTTAAAAGAGCTATTGGTAGGGCAATTGTGAACAGTGCAGGAAAAAACAAAGCTATTTTTAGATGACCTGACGTTCAGCAAATAAGTTATATAACCTGGTGGAATGGTGGTAATTATCAAATGTAATATGTAAACCAATTTATAATTCCGTTTTCATTTGCAACACTCGCTCTTTTCTTAAAATGACCAAAACAATGGTTATAAAGTATGATAATTTGTCGTATGATACTTTTAGGCGTAGATTATTGGTCTAACTATCTTTTAATTCAATTTGTTTAAAAAATACCTGAATGTCTCTTTAAAATACAAAACTATGGAAGTGTTTGTATAGATTTTTTTTTTGCCACACTGTTAAAACACTAAAGAACAATTAGAAAATGTTACCAAACATCCTGTGTAAAATCCTGTGTTTTTCCAAATCGATACAGTACTGCAAAATGTAATATCTTACACTGTTAGTTATCGTAAAAATGTCTGGGACAATAAATCAGCCAAACAAAAAAAAACAGTTATTGTGACAGAGACAAAGCCAATATATAAAAAATAATTAAGGCTAATTTTTTTGCTCAAGACTATCTAAAATAATCTGGTGCTTGTGAGGCATTTGTAACCATGTTTTCAGTAATAACTTTCTTTAAGACATTTTTAGAGGCTGTAACACTTTAGAAAGCTCTAGAAAGTTCTAGAAAGTCTCTGTTTACACTCATTCAAAACTCATTAGGTTCCTCCAGGTTATATAACTTATTTGCTGAACATCAGGGCCGCTGAAGAGACTGTGCTGTTCCTGTCCTGAGCTGTTCTCTGCTGCCCAACAGAGTGTTCCAAGTGCTGCGCTCACCCTCAGAGCATGCTTATCACAAGACACGCCGGCCGCCTGCCACGACTTCCTGTGGAACCGTGGAGCCCCCGGCCTCCGCCTGCCGTACAGACTCAGTGTGTCATGTGCCCTCACAGCTCATGGACTTAAGCTGGACTTAAAGGAGCGTTTAATACGTGCAGAACTGCACTGAGTGTACTAGTTCTGCACCTCGGGCGGATTATTATTACTCATTAACTAACCTGAGTGAGCCCACCACGGCCTTTCTAGAAGGTGCAGAAAAGAAAGTAAACTTTCATCCCGCTTCTAACACTTGCATTTGGCAATGAACCTAGTTTTCCAGGTTTATCAGCAGCTGAACTTTAGATTTTCTAGATAAAAAACTGCATTCTAAGCTTTAAAATGTCATAGACAGTGTTTACAACTATCTACCATATTTTTGGACCCTAAGGTGCACCAGATTATAAGGCACACTATCAATGAACGTCTATTTTCTGGTCTATATTCATAGATAAGGTGTTCACGAAGTCAAACAAACACTGGATGTTAATCTACACAGATTTCTCTCTTGAAAACTGTTTATTTGGGGGAGTAAAGCGCTTTCGTTTATTTACAGTAAGCTTAGATTTCCAATATTTTAAGGGTTTAAGGGCGAGTTTTCAGTGAAGTTTCTCCAGGACTAAGGCTTGGTGCAGCAGCATTAGCATTAGCTGCTAACATCAGCGTTAGCGTGACATAAATGCAGCCCGATAGCACTACACTAAGGAACCCTGAGTGTTCTGGTAACCTAGAGCACTATCAGCTAGCAGTTCGTCCTACGTAGCTTGTTTTACACAGCAAAGATGCAGACTATTAAAAATACAAATGACACTGCTGCTTTTGCTGCAGCTCAGCCAATCAGATCCCTCTCCTGCCCCGCTTCTAAACCCATACATCACCCAGTGCCACACCCAAATAAGTTATATAACCTTTTGGAATGGTGGTAATTATCAAATGTATATGATATGTAATATGTAAACAAAGATATTTAGGATTTTTTTGGTCTGCAAAAAATTAAAAGGATTTAAAGCTTCCTTGTTAGTAAAGTAACTGAAAAAAAAAAAACGGTTATAAAGTGTGATTAGGATAGGAAGCTTTTTTATCTTAGATTACTGGTCTAAGTTTCTTTTAATACAATTTGTTCGTAACTATCTATACGAAATTTCTTTAAAATTTGAGCTAAGGGGGGAGTCAGCTAACATCGGGGGGTTTATTGGACCTTTAATTGAAAGGAACATTAAATGAGCAGGTGTCCCAATACTTTTGTCCATGTAGTGCATTAGCACTGGCACACTTTTTCCATATGGGCACACCCCTTACAGTTCTAAAACTTCAGACGTTCTTCTTACTATGCGTGTCCCGCCTCTTCGTCAGTATCCGGTTCTCTGACTCTGTTTCTGATTCAGCTTCTCTCTGAGTCATGGAATTCCTTCTGCAGAGGTTTTCTTATCTGGGGCAGTAGAGATGCGTGTCTTTATGAGGGAAGATGATAGGCCTATGCTGATTAAGTGCACAAGAAGGTCAGGTTTGCTGTAGGTTTTGGTTGCTATGCTGTTGCTAGGGGGTTTCTAGGAAATCTCAAATAGTTGCAATGACGTTGCTAAGAGCTTTCTAAACGGGATACGACACAACTGCAAAGTTGCATGATTTAGTTTAGTGGTTGCAAGGGTGTGGCTGGAAGGGCAACTAGGGCAACGGACAGACAGAAACTCTGTTAGCAAAAAAATAGGTATTATACAGGTATTATGATTCATTATTGTAATATATCCCAATTGTTCAAATCTAATTTTAGCAAAACTGTCAGAGTATATCCAATCAGAACAGTCGGATCTAATGACAAGAGAGTGCAATATTGTTATCTAGTGGGCGGGGTTTAAACACAAAACTAATATAAAAACTAATCTAATAATGAAAAATCAATACTGTTATTTTGAGTAACAATACAGTTAAATAATAACCCATATATTCGTACACCCCTACAAGTAAGTGTCACAAAAAAACCCCCCAGCAAATTTACATAAAGCTATAGGCACATTTATTAATCTTTATTATAATTTTAGTAATATTTAATAATTAATAATTTAGTATATTAAGTATTAAGTAGTTTAGATTACCCTTAACTCAGTTTGATTTGATTCATTTAATGAATTTAATTTAATTTAAATCTAAATGTTCATTTAAATACAAATTTAAGTGAATTCCATGTTTTTAATACATATATGTTATTTTACTGAATTAACTAATCATTTGTTTAAGTAACTTAATTAGAAAAAAAAAAAAAACAGAAAATGATATTTTTTGTTGTTTTTGTTCCATGCTACCACACCCTCTTTGAAGGACTAAATAATCTTTATTATTGTTAATACAAAATGAGTATTAAAAAGTGCGGCAATTGTGTATATACATTACTTAAAATTTATACAATAATGAGCTAATACTAAATATGAATATCTTCATTTAAACTTAACACTAATATTAATTAACATAAGTGCTAAAGCATTTGCATACTTATTCCAGCTAATTAGCCAATTACAGTTGAGCAGTTTAGCTCCACCCATTCACAGTGAAGTTATAAGGAACGTTTCTGATCAGACTGCTTTTAAATGGAGCAACCAATCAGAGCAGAGCTCATATAATGTTCCCATTTAACAGCATTAAAGGTACAACAGTAAAGACACAATGTTCATTTCCTAAAAATGAAATCTGGCTATTTTTAGTCCATTCTAAGCACAGGAACAATGACGGCTATAAATCCATTAACTGGTAACCTGAAGCCGGGCAGGTTGAGTCAGTGTGAGAATGGCAGGATGTGTTTTCTGTGTTTGACTCTGGCATCCCGTGAGGTTTATTTGAATATCAGATGCAGGCGGTGACGCATCAGTTCTCAAGAAAAGCCCGAACCCTGCAGCCTCGCCTTCTCACAGTCGGCCTGAACTGGACTGGGAAACTCTCTCCAGACTGGATCCTAGCCAGCGTCCTTCACTGGGAATAATCTAAATAAGTCCTGGGGGATTAGCTGTTCAATCGTAAGAGCTGTACTGTGTGTACTGTACTGAGAAATGCAGAGGAAGTGATGCCAGATTGACTCAACATCGTCTGATACTTGGTAGCATTCTTCATGACGGTGGTGAATGGAATCAGACGTCTAAAAAGTTTATCGCCTCTAAAATCGTCATACTATAGAAATTATTACAAATATATTGCTTATTGTCCAATATAATAATAATGTGTTTTATGATACTTTTACTATTCACCCTTTATCTATTATATACATAGAACATTGTATTCCTCATATTTAATATTTTTTTTCACAATCATTAAAACTTGTGCTAATAAATATAAATATGAACCTTGTGCCTTTAAATATATTGTTTTTACTGGGACGCACAGAACTAATGCAGATTTTCTCCACACAAAGCTCAAGGCAGGCAAAACGAATTAGAATGTATCTAAAGATGTCAACAAACTTAAAGCAAGAATAAAGAAAAATACAATTAGCTAGATAATCGAGCTTGTCCTTTCAAAATTTCTAAGAAAAATGATGTCCACATATGAGGACTTTAGGTTTATATTTCGATAGAACACAATGAAGTCACAATTAGTAATGATGTGCAAAACACTGATTTTGTGCCTTAACTGAACACAGCAGCATTTTTTTTTTGCCTGAGGGCAAAACAAAAGTAGAAACAACAATTGCGCCCCTTTGAGAAATATGGCTGATTTGAAGTAAAAAAACATTTACTGTTTTTATTGTTAAGCATTTTATATTTTATGTAGCGACTTAAAAAAAGGCAGCTTTGGACAGTTCACTTTACTTACTAACTGTTTTATTTTTCTTATTAACAATAAATAGTAAAAAAAAAAAAATACTCACAGGCCTGCCATAATTCCTGGCCCCTATCAGCACATTTTTTAAGAAATATTAAGTGGTGAATATCTTTACAACGAAACATTTTACACCAAATCTACAATGGTACAGTTTATGTACGTCTCAAGCACTAATTTGTGGAAGTAAATTAATATACAGATGAATCGCCCCTTTAAGGTGTACTAAGATTAATGGCTTAAGACTTAAATAACATTTGAAGATATATAAATGTTATAGCAGAGACAATAAGCACAGTATTTGACTTTGTGCAGACACTTATTGGAATTATCCCGTTCCACCTTAAATGGTGCAGTAGTTAGATTCTGACGCCAGTAGTTACATTCACAGCCTCAGGCGTCAGAATGTAGCTACTGCACCACTTAAGGTGGAACGGAATAATTCCAATAAGTGCATGCACAAGCATTAATAATGCAACTCAGTGAACACAGATCATATTACTCACAGCTTGCCAGTTCCTTCAAAACTCACCGTGCACCAGAAATCCCAGTATTAAACTCCTCTCCTCTCCCAGTTAAACTGGAAACCAGTAAGCGGAACCAAACGTCCACACCGGGGCTCGTGCCGCACCGCTGTCAGTTTGCTTGACCCACCTTTCCGTCTGGCTCGCGCTCTCCCCTCGATTTCGACATCAGCATGACTGTGCAACTCGAGCTCGCGCTCAACTTCAAACGCCTACGTCAGCGAGTCCGAGCCCGAGCCCTAGCGCGAGTGCGCGCATGCACGCTAAAAACAACACGAAGTTCAACAGCGACAAAACGAAAGTGGCGTTGTTTGATTGTTTTTTTTTTTTTTTTACTTGTTTGCTAGTTTGTTTGTTGGTTGTTTGTGCTGGATGCTGGTAAGAAGTTTTTGCAGCGACTTGTTTTGTAGTTTTCTAGTTTTGTAGGCTAAAAAAAAACTGCAAAAGTAAGGAAAAATGCGATATGTGGGTTGCCAGGTCTATTAAAACAACACGTTCCCCAGGCAAATGCATGTATTCGTCAGTTTGCCAGCAGATAAATGTCGATTTAGTCGCTTAGTCATGTTTAGTGTTTCCTTAGATTAAAGCTTATTTATTAGGCTAATTTTGAAAAACAATTAAAAAAAGAATATTGATTAGTCTCTACAGATATCTTTCAACATGCTTTATGAAACATACATGTATTTCCACATAATGGTACATAATCATTTATAATCATTTATATTTATATGGCTTAAGTGTGAAAAAAATATATATGTGGGGTGCCAGGTCTATTTAAACAACATGTTTCCCAAACAAATGCAAAAAAACATGCGTTCGTCAGTTTACCAGGAGATAAAGTCGATATGCTAAGTTGTCATGTTTAGTGTTTCCTTTGAATAAAGATGTATTTAGATAGGTTAATATTTTAAAAACAAATAAGAAAATAGCTTAAATGTATTTTGTCTTTATTTAGTTGATTAGTCCTTACAAATATATTTACCATGCTTTATTAAACCACATTTAGTTATTTTATCCAGGTGGTGTAGACTTATTGTTTTGGTTTATATTGATTGTTGCTTGCTGTGAACCTTGAAAATGGTATGAGGGTTGCCAGGTCTATTTAAACAACACTGTCCCAAACAAATGCATGTATTCGTTAGTTTTCCAGCAGATAGTCGTTCTGCTAAGTCATGTTTAGTGTTTCCTTAAGTTAAAGCTGCATTCATGAGGCTATAATGAGGCTACCAATAATGGGGTGTAATAAAGTTAGTAACAAACACTGGATTTATTTTATGTAATGTCTTTACGTAATGACTTGCTGATGTGGTTTAGGCAGAGTATGACTTCTTATAAATCACAAATATTTTGTTTGGGTTGCCAGACATCAGGCATCCCTGATCAAAATTATAAACTAAGTCTACATCACCTGAATAAAATAACTAAATGTGGTTTAATAAAGCCTGTTGGAAGATACGTGTAAGGACTAATCAATCAATAAATAATAATAAAAAAATACTCTTTTTTATTATTTGCTGATTAGTCCCTACATATATCTTTTTAACATGCTTTATCAAAATACATTTAGTTCCACGCTTGTTGTTTTGGTTTTTAATAATTTGGTTTATATGGCTTAACAATGGAAAATGGTGTGTGGGTTGCCAGGTCAGATCTCGTAAAACAAATTTTTGCATTATTTGCTTATTTTAATCTGCCTAAACTACATTGTTGCTGTGGTTTAGGAGCAGTGTGAACTTGTTCTCCTGAACTATAAAAAAAATACACGTGAGTTGACGCCTTAGCTTAAAGGGGATCAGTCATGTTTGGTGTAACAAAGTTGGTAATAAACACTAGAATTATTTTTTTTATGTAATGTCTTTATGTAATGACTTGCTGATGTGGTTTAGGCAGTGTATGACTTCTTATGAATCTAAAAAAAATGATGTGTGGGTTGCCAGATCAATCAAATGAAGGCTTTTTTTTAATGCTTTTTGTCATTCAAGCAAGTTTAGGCTGACTTGCTGATGATTATTCCAAATTCATTTTAAACCTGCTCTAACTACTTTTTTTTTTTTTTTTTTTGCTGTGGTTTAGGTGCAGGGTGACTTCCTGTGAACTGTAACAAAAAATATATATATAAAATACATGTTGGTTGCCAGGGCAAGAATAAGAACACACTAATCAGATTTTGCTATTTAAAGGTTTATGTTTGAGTAAAAGGAATGTGATTGTTTTATTCTAAAAAAATAAAAAATACAAAAAATCACTTGGGTTGCCAGGGCCAGCAAAAGAACACACATTTCATGTCTAAGCAACAGGGATAAACTTACCTAACAAACACTAGAAGTTAATTTAATTATTTTTTTAACTGCACCAGATGTTGTTCAGGCTTGCTGATGTGCTTTAGGCAGAGTATGACTTCTTACGAATCGCAAAAATTATGTGCTGGTTGCCAGATAAACCAAAACAACACCCTGCTTTTTGGCCCTCAGGCAAGTTTGGGCAACCTTACAGCTTATAAACACGTTACATGTAAAGTCAGTGCACAGTTCCCAGTTTGTTGACTTGCTGATTATTATTCCCATATATTTATATATCCAAATATTCCATATTCCCATATATTTATATATCCAAATAATCTTTTTTTCTGATTCACTTGGGTTGCCAAGGCCAGCAAAAGAACACCCTGTACCAACTTTGGCTTAAAGGAATTAGACAAGCCACATTTGGTGGCTAATCTTGCTTAACAATCACTAGAAGTTAATTTAATGATTTTTTTTAACTGCACCAGATGTTGTTCAGACTTGCTGATGTGCTTTACGCAGAGTATGACTTCTTACGAATCGTAAAAATTATGTATGGGTTGCCAGATCAAGCAGAAAAAAATAACACCCTGCTTTTTGGCCCTTAGGCAAGTTTGGGCAACCTTGATCAAAACCATACAGCTTATAAACACGTTATATATATAAAGTCAGTCTACAGTGTCCAGTTTGGTGACTTTCTGATGATTAATGCTAATTATGTGGGCCTACAGGATAATACACCCAACCCTACGCCCACTGGGAAAGCCCTTCTTCTCCGAAAGGGTGCCGTAAAGTCGTCCGGACTTGTTTGGGTTTATGAGCCACACAGGCTGAAACCGCCGTGACTCAGAGTATCCCCAGCGTGGCATTCTGCGGCGGTGAATCAGCATGCTAGCGCTCTTAGCAGCACAATAACCTGCCCTGCTGTTTAAAGCATGCTATAGATACTGCAGGTTATCTGATTAATGACGGCCAGCAGAGCTCAGGTTCTCCCGCCTCCTGTCACTACACCTAGTGGAGGGCCTGCTAGACAACCAGGGATAGAGATTAGACACGTCCAGGATAAGGCGAGGTGTAAACACAGTCAGTACCAGAAACCAGCATGCTTTAACCTCGTGTGTCAAATTCATTATGGATTTTCTTTCACTGTTACATTTCTTTCAACCTCAATAAATTCATATATCTAAACATACACTGAAAAAAAGATGCGTAAAATTTACTTAAAAAAAGTTTCGCAACTTCCTGCGTTTGCTTTTTTAAAGTAAATTTAATATTAGATAAATTTAAGTAACTCCAACTCGGTTTCAAGACTTAAATGTTACATGGAGTAAATAAGTGAACTGAACTTCAGTCAATCCTTTCTTTTAGCAAACTTTACTTAATTTCCGCAAACAATATTACCTAATTACAATGACTTCATTTATACAATATAACTCAAATAATTTATGATTCATAATATATTATAATTCCTGAAATTTTAATATTTTAGTTAAAACACATATTACACTGTCTCAACACACGGATGGCATGTAATACATTATTTATACTAGTATACTAAATATAGCATACTATAGTATATCCATGTCTGGTAAAAGTAAAACACAAAGTGTGAGTTACTTTAATTTTACCAAATTGAAAACCTCTGGAATATAATCAAGAGGAAAAGCAGTGTGTAAGACTGGTGGAGGAGAACATGATGCCAAGATGCATGAAAACTGTGATTAAAACCAGGGTTATTCCACCACATATTGATTTCTGAACACTTAAAACTTTATGAATATGAACTTGTTTTCTTTGCATAATTTGAGGTCTGAAAGCTCTGCATCTTTTTTGTTATTTCAGCCATTTCTCATTTTCTGCAAATAAATGCTCTAAATTACGATATTTTTATTTGGAATTTGGGAGAAATGTTGTCTGTAGTTTATAGAATAAAACAATAATGTTTATTTTACTCAAACATTAACCTACAAATAGCAAAATCAGAGAAACTGATTCAGAAACTGTTTTTGTCCTAAACTTCTTTGTTCTCTATTGCTAAATGTACATCATTATTTGTAAGTTGCTTTGGAAAAAATCATCTGATAAATGTAATATAGTAATAATAATGGAATGTAATATAATGTAATGTAGTGTAATTAGAGTAAAAAGTGTACAGCATTAGACGCATTAGTCCAGGACCAGGCGTGATGTAAACACAGCCAGCAGCAGGAGCAGCTCACCTCGCCCTCGTGTGTTAAATGCATTAGCGAGGCATGGAAAACCCGAGGCTGCTTTTCAGTAAATATCCTGCAGGATTCTTGGAAGTTCCTTTTCCTTGTTGGGTCACGCCCAGCCCTCTGACCCTCGGGTGCTTTTGGCGAGGCCTGTTTTATTGATTCCTGCTTTGTCATGGTTTTGAGGAACTATTTTTTGTTTTTTATAAAGAGTGTACTGTCCAGGAAGGGCATGTCTGAAATACACACAAAGACAGAGAGAGAGAGAGAGAGAGAGAGAGAGAGAGAGAGACTGAACTGAACTAAGAGAGACAGAGAGAGAAAGACAAAGAGAGAAAGAGAGAGAGACATACAGAGGGAGAGAGAAACATATTTAGAGTAGCACTGCTGAGGTACATTTACGATTAGTGTAGCACTACTGAGGTACATGTATGATTAAAATAGCACTGCTAATATACATTTAAGATTAGAGACAGAAAGAGAGGGAGAGACCAAGATGATTAGCGTAGCACTGCTGAGGTACATTTACGATTAGTTTAGAACTACTGAGATACATTTCAGCACTGCTGATATACATTTATGATTAGAGACAGAGAAAGAGAGACAGAGGGAGAGAGAAACATATTTAGAGTAGCACTGCTGAGGTACATTTACAATTAGTGTAGCACTACGGAGGTACATGTATGAATAGAATAGCACTGCTGATATACTTTTAAGATTAGAGACTTATAGAGAGAAAGAGAGAGAAAGAGGAAGAGATCAAGAGGATTGGTGTAGCACTGCTGAGGTAAATTTACGATTAGTGTAGCACTACTGAGATACATTCATGATTAGAGACAGAGAAAGAGAGAGAGAGAGGGAGAGTCAAACATGATTAGAGTAGCACTACTGAGGTACATGTATGATTAGAATAGCACTGCTGATATACATTAAAGATTAGAGACAGAGAGAGAGAGAAACCAAGATGATTAGTGTAGCACTACTGAGGCACATTTATGATTAGAATAGCACTGCTAATATACATTTATGAGAAAGAGAGAGAGAGAGCGAGAGGGATAGAGAAAGACAGAGAGAGAGAAAAACAGACAGACAGAGACAGAGAGAGAGCTAAACACTGGAAGACTTTAATTACAGACACACCCAGAAACACAGCAAGGTGTGTTACACCGTCTTATTACCTGTTGAAGGACATATATTTACTGCATTTCAGAGCTCTGAGGCGAATATTTCAGGAATCTGTTACTTTTATCTACACTGTGAAAATTGAACCGTAAACTTGCTGTGATTAGTTGCTTATTACACTGTAATAAGCACTATAAGCACTGTAATAAGCAACTAATTACACTGTAATTATACAGAAATAAAACCTCAATGTGTTTTATGTCATAAAGGTACAGTAAATTCATGTTAAACAATAAACGTAAAGACGATTATGTTAAAAACTAAAACTTTTTGCTTTCTATCTGCAGTAAAACAAACCTACATAGACACTTTACAGTAGCTCTATAGCAACACAATATACAGAGATTTAGTTTCTAATGAAGTAGGGTAAATGGTACCAAGAGGGTGTGAAAATGGTAATGTGTTTTTCTAATAACCTTAATAGATAAATAAAACACCTTAAAACTGAGTTCTTTTATTGCACGCACACATTCACCCCTGTTGACCTCTACTCAACTATGTACAGACATATTTAATGCATGTAGAGCTGCTACTATTCTACTGTTGCAATAATACACAGTTCACTTTCTGTCAGTGCTCTTTGCACACGGAACTACTGTCATGCTTCTTTGCACAGCAATATCAACAGTACTGCTTCCTGTTATGTGCCTGTGGTTTTTAATGTCTTTATATCTTCAATCATTTATCCAGTTTAATCTTATCTATGGTCTTTAAATTGTGTTGTATAGGCTTTCATTGTTTTTTTTAGAAATAAATGTCTTAGGTCTAAAACATGGCATTTTAACATATGAATAATGCATGTTCAACATCACTTTTCAGTTTCACAGGACATGTATGATTAGAATAGCATGGCTGAGGTACATTTCTGATTAGAATAGCATTGCTGAGGAACATTTATGATTAGAATAGCACTGCTATGGTACATTTAGGGTTAGATTAGCACTACTGGGGTACATATTTATATTATTAGAATAGCACTGAGATTTTGCAGTACTGGTGGAATTCCCCTTTAGGTTGCATAGCAGATACATTTATGATTAGAGTAGCACTGCTGAGGTACATTTTATAATAAGAGTAGCACTGCTGAGCAACATTTATGACTAGAATAGCACTGCAATGGTACATTTAGGGTTAGATTAGCACTACTGAGGTACATATTTATATTATTAGAATAGCACTGAGTTTTTGCAGTACTGTTAGAATTCCCCTTTAGGTTGCATGGCAGATACATTTATGATTAGAGTAGCACGGCTGAGGTACATTTTATAATTAGAGTAGCACTGCTGAGCAACATTTATGTTTAGAGTAGCACTGCTGAGGTACATTTATGATTAGAATATCACTTCTATGGTACATTTAAGATCAGATTAGCACTACTGAGGTACATTTATGATTAGAATAGCACTGCTATGATACATTTAAGATCAGATTGGCGCTACTGAGGTACATTTATGGTTAGAATAGCACTGCTGAGGTATATTTTGTGATTAAAATACCGCTATTGAGGTACATTTTGTGTACATTTCTAATATTTTTTTTAGAATAGCACTGAGTTTTTGTAATACTGGTGAAATTCCCCTTTAGGTTGCATGGCAGATACATTTATGATTAGAGTAGCACTGCTGAGGTACATTTATTATTAGTATAGCACTGCTATGGAACATTTAAGATTAGATTAGCACCACTGAGGTCCATTTATGATTAGAATAGCATAACTGAGGTACATATATATTATTAGAATAGCACTGTGAGTTTTTGCACTACTGGTGGAATTCCCCTTTAGGTTGCGTGGCAGGTACTACACGTGTATTGACATTGTAAACTCAAGCATAGACTGCATACCACACTCGCAGCCTGGCTTGCAGGAGCAGCGTGTAGCCATGCAGCGCTGCACGTTTACACACAAAAAGAAAAATCCCTCAGCACGGTGACACA